>NC_134310.1:25288806-25935462 GCF_949628215.1 Phalacrocorax aristotelis
GCAAGACATGCCTGATGGTTTGACCCAACGGCGCCCCTACCGCCAGGGTGCGGAGGATATCTTGTGTTTGCGGATTTGCTTGATTTCGGAGGCAATCCAATAAGGACTGCCTCCTTGGCTGCTGGTGGCAATTCTGATTCTATAATAGCCTTCTGCAACCTGTCACAAAACATTGTAAAAGGCTCAGCTAGTCCTTGCTGTATCTTTTGCCAAGGTTCTGCTTTTTTCTCATACCTGCCCACTTCGCTATACGCTTTGCGGGAACTCTGTTACCGCTTGCAGCTCCCTGCCCCTCCTCCAGGAGCTATCCGGACAGGGAATATCCCGGGCATCTCTATCCTTACTCCATCGAGGCTACAATCTCTGGCTATCAGCCGCCAGTTAGGTAACTCGACTGACTGTCGCTGGGGCGCCCCCTTCGTTAAGAGTCCTGTCTGCCGCCGAGTTACTTCCCCTAGTGCGCGCATAACCTGCTGCAGCTGCCGCAACACGTCCTCCGGGGACCCCTCCGGAGCTGCAGCGCCCCGGACGTCCTTTTTTGATGGTCCCTCTCCTCCCTCCTTCTGACTGGTCCTCCGAGTCTCTGCTGCCTTATGCCTCTTTTTTGCGCGCTGCAGGCAAGCTGCCCCCTCTTCCCACATGTGGGCATCGGTTTCTCCCCCAATTTCTGATTCGCTGCTACTCGAGGTTGTTCTATACCCACCCTGTCCTCCCCTCCAGGCACCCCAATCCCCCTCCTCGTCCGACTCCCATCTCAAGGGTTGCCCCGGGAGCCAGTCTCGAGGGTCGGGCAGAGGGCGGTGCCGCTGCCGGCGCTGCTTCCGGCGCTGATCATCTTTCTCCTTCCGCTCCGTCACTCCCGCTGCGTCTCCCTCCCCGCGCGCAGGTACCCGCGCCTGCGCCAAATCGTCCCGGGGTATGCAGAGGGGCATTCCAAAGGTCCTGCTGGCTCAACAGGGAACACCGCCGCTTCCCGATCCACCTCCTTGGGAGCCTCAGACTGAGTCGCTGGCCAGGCTACTCCGTCCGAACTCTCCCCTTCTTTCCCATCCCCCGCGATGCTTGCCCCTGTCTGCGTCCCCACTGCCCCTCCTGGGTCTATTTCCGGGCTACTGTCGCCTGTAGCACCGTGCAGGCACCGCCGCGCCTGCCGCCACGTCTCCTGATCATCCCGAGCTTTCAATAGTAACCGGTGTATCTTTCCCCAGAGCTGTATGTACTGGGTTTTTCCCATCATAGCCCTTTCGGCTAACTCCTCTTTAATTCTCACCCACTTATCCTTATTAAATATGTCTGCGGGACTTCGTATGAGCCCCTGCGTAATCATCCATTGGATGGCCTTTGAGGTAGGCGCCTTCGATATCGAAGTACCATATTCCTTCCCCAATCCCTTCAGTACCTTTACGACTGAATCCATGGCGCGCCCGCCGACCTGCGGCTCCCCGTCCCGCCCCTGCGTGCCCCAAGCTATCTTTTCCCCCCGGCGAACTTGCCATGCCGCCCCGCCGATCACGTCAGGGTCACCACTTGTAGCTGTACGCTTCTACGGGAGAACTTATCTTGGGCCGCATATCTCCGGGACACAGGGCTCTACCCACCCTGGGGACAGTGATGCACAGACATCAATATGATGGATACAAAATGTCCGTTTATTTGGCTGCGTCACACGCTTATATTGCTCTTGCGCTTCCTGTTCCTGCCACTCCTATGGGGAGGAGTCTGTCTTTCCGTCACAGCCCGTGATCTTCCGGTCGCCGATCCCTGTCTATTCCCCTACAACTGCTCAATGATTAAACCTATTTCTGTTGCATGAACTGTAGCTGCAAAACACATGCCATGAAGAGCAATGATTTATCAATCTGAGAATGATACAATGATTACAAATCATCTGTGCCTTTTGTCAATGGAACAGATGATGAATGCATTTTTTTATTCATACATTTTTCATCTGCAAAGCCAGTAATTTCCCATATCACAAGATAATTAGGCAAGATAAATAGTAAATTAACACATTTATTAAACTTGGTAAAGGAGACATTTTTCTTAAACACACCATACCATTTTAAAATATTTGTTGGCATAGGTGTTTTTCTTTTTTTCTCTTTCCACTATAATTAATATTCTCACAAATATAAATCCCCAACACTGCAAACATTCATGCACAATGAAAATAGTATCTTGAAGCCAAACAGACTATAACTGTGTATAAACTTAAGTGCATATGTAAGTAAATGACTGCCTTGTAATTCCCTTTTACATTAAAATTCAAACTTTCTATTCTTCAGGTGAAGATAATGCAATCCTTTTTACAAATCATTATCAAAGAAAGATCTCTAATTCAAGTTATCTCTTTTTTTTTGTTATTTAAAATAATTATTTCTGGGGACTAGGATGACATTACCTTCAATACCAAGATCTTACATAATGAGAAAACTTCCCCCAACTGCCATTTTAAAAAATTTTTGCTATTTACTCAGATGTGGCTGCAGCTGTATGAAGAATTTATCATTTAATCACACTCAAGTGAAATGTTCTACTGAGAAACAGAAAATAAAAAATATGAAGTCTCCTCTATTTGTCTTACTAGTAAGGTAAGATGTAAATCACTGCATGAAAGGATAGATCCATCCTAGAGCTCTAGCTCTAGATTAGTTTTTTCAGTTCTGTTTCACAAAGATTTTGAAACGTTTTCCATCCTGTATAACACATGAAACATAACTCCTCCCCCAGAATAGCGCTATTATAGATGAGGCTCTTTGTGGGTGAAAAAAATTTCCAGGGAATACTGAAAGATGTTCTAAGCTGCTAGAACTCTGCAAATGTGAAGCAGGGTTCCACTAAGGAGGTAGCAAAGCATTACTAGCCAAATTGTATTTAGCCTTGAAACAGCAATCTTCTATATACAAAAGAATCTCAGAAGTTAAAGCAAGCCATTCTACAAACAAAATCATTTTCCCTAGATCTCAGAATCATAGAATCATAGAATCATAGAATCATTAAGGTTGGAAAAGATCTGTAGGATCATCAAGTCCAACCGTCAACCCAACACTACCATGTCTCATAAACTATGCCCTGAAGTGCCACATCTACACGGTGTTTGAACACCTCCAAGGATGGTGACTCTACCACCTCTCTGGGCAGCCTGTTCCAATGCCTGACCACTCTTTCAGTAAAGAAATTTTTCCTAATATCCAATCTAAACCTCCCCGACACAGCTTGAAGCCATTTCCTCTCATTCTATTGCTAGTGACCTGGGAGAGGAGACCAGCACCCACCTTGCTACAACCTCCTTTGAGGTAGTTGTAGAGATCAATAAGGTCTCCCCTCAGCCTCCTCTTCTCCAGACTAAACAACCCCAGTTCCCTCAACCTCTCCTCATAAGACTGCTCTCCAGACCCTTCACCAGCTTTGTTGCCCTTCTCTGGACACGCTCCAGCAACTCAGTGTCCCTCTTGTAGTAAGTGGCTCAAAACTGAACACAATATTCAAGGTGTGGCCTCACCAGTGCTGAGTAGAGGGGCACGATTCTCTATACATGTGTCGTGGTTGAGCCCCAGTCAGCAACTAAACACCACGCAGCCGCTCACTCAGTCCCCCCACCCCTTTGAGATGGGGAGAGAATCGGAAGGGCCAAAGTAAAAAAACTCATAGGTTGAGATAAGAACAGTTTAATAATTAAAACAGTAATAATAATAATAATATAATGACAAGGGAAATAATGAGAGAGAGGTGAAACCTCTGGAGGAGGAAAAAACCCCAAACAACAAGTGATGCAACCGCTCACTATCTGCCAACCAAAGCTGCTAGTCCCTGAGCCACAATCGCTGGCTCCCCATGCCAACTCACCACAGTTAATATAGTGGGCATGACATCATATGATATGGAATACCCCTTTGGCCAGTTTGGATCAGCTGTCTTGTCTGTGCCCCATCCCCTCCCGGCTCCTTGTGCACCTGGCAGAGCATGGGAAGCTAGAAAAATCTTTGACTAGTACAAGCGCTACCCAGGAATAACTAAAACATCTGTGTGTTATCAATATTATTTTCATACTAAGCCCAAAACACAGCACTATACCAGCTACAGTGAAGAAAATTAACTCTATCGCTAAAACCATGAGAACATATCAAGTAACTTTCCCCTTCTATTGTCTTCATAAATATATTCTCCCATTCAAATCCGACAAGATAAACCAAGCCTTGAAAGAAATCCTCTTTGTCTGCAGGAAAGTTATAGCAGCACAGGAACAGTCTACAGGGATTGTACCTTAGGAAAACATAAACCTTAGTAAACCACAGAGCGCTACACCCACAAAATGCAATTCTCTAAGCCTTGGATTTCATGTTATGATCAGGTTGCATGGCACAGAGAAGAGACCAGCAAGCCAGACAGCAGATATAACACAGGATTTAGAGCACTGAAAAAAAGGACAAAGAAAAAAATTATTTCCAAGGATAAGAAGAGAGTAGGAGAGAAAGAAAAAACCCAACATTTTTCAGTTACGTTCAACAATAATAAACAAACTTTGAGGTGCACACAGAACTTAAGCAGAATAGAAAGTTTACATTTTTTTGCCCTTTGTCGTCTTCTCTGTCCCAGGAAGATTCTACCTGGACTTTGTTGCCCACAACTTGGATCTTGGCTCACTACCTATCTGGAAGCAGTTTACATTACACCAGTATCAGCAGTGCCCTGGACCACTGGCACTGTTCCTTATCTTGGAATCCAATTAATAATTTCCTACTTGGTTACCAAATCCCTAAAAGACAGGTTCCGCCTTACCTCCTGCCCTCTGCCACTGACACTTCTGCACACTCACACCTGACTTCTCACTACGTCTCACTGCTGGGGAATTCCTCCTTCATCCCGGCTCTGGTATCAGGCCCAACATGCTAACCTCTGAGTCACTTCTCCAGCTGCTACATATGATCAACACTCCCCATGAGAAGTACTCATGATAAAACAGAGACACTACCTAAAAAGTGTTTTGCGCTGAACTGTGATAATCTCAAAGCAAGGGTTAACTACAGCTGCTGAAAGACACGATCCAGTTTCATGAAGCTTGATGAACTTGCTCCTTAAATAGCCGCAATTCTTCCTGTATCAGGCAAAAGCCATTTGGGCAGAGATGATGGAACTGCTAGATCGAAACCAGCAAAGCACAAGACAAAAGTACTAGTATGGCCATTAAAATAGAGCTACGCTCCACAAGCTCTTTGAAACACTAAGCAGAATAAAAACTTGAAGCAGAAATCCAGTTCTTCTAGTCATATACTCAGGACAGGCAGTACTTCATCCAGAGCTGAAATATTAAATACAGGTTTCCTGATAGAGTAATCAAGATATTGCAAAAGTAGCAAGAGGTATGCACTTAAATGGAAGCTTCTTCCTCAGAATGAGGGCTAATATGTGAGCAAATTACTGACAGTAAAGGTTAATTGCTTTTTTCCCCAAAAGAAAGTAGGGCAAGAAGGCTATCTTGACAGAGATTACCACTTGCCATGGTTTTCATGGGAAATTTGGCATCTGCTTTAATAATTTATAATGATCTCATTTCAACATCCTAAATTTTTAATATTTACACTTGTAATGAAGATGGATTTGGACTGCAAGCTATTATGACAGTTCATCACCTTTCACGGGCTATGCTGAGCACAGCACTACTCCACAACACAGCTTCTTAATTTTGGTATCAGTGTAATACAGTGGTTTAGCTGAAGGTAAAGATTAAAAGGGAACTCCCTATTTTAAGAGAGACTTCAAACAAAATGTCGTATTTGCTAATACAAGTACAGAGAAATTAAACTATTGCCATACCCAGAATGCAAAGCCTGATCATGTGGACACAAGAGAGATTAATAATGCAAGACGAGTGCTACTGTAAAGGCTCCAGGGATAGTAAAAAGTGGTTACAATTTCTCTGGTGTTAAATTTGCATAGCTGAAAACTACCTCAGGAGGAACATGCTGTCTGTAGCAAGACCTGAGATGTGGCCACTTTGTTTATACAGGAAAGTTTAGTTTAAGTTATATTTCAGTTATATTTAACTTGTTATGAAGCTAGCTAAACTATGACTTCATAGTTAGTTATTATCTTAATGAACAGCAACACTGTCTGCCAGACTATAACACACTGTCACAGATGGTGCTTGCCACTGGCTCTGTCCCCAGTTTGGGAGCTAGGCTGGTGCCCCACGGCATCTGCTGCTGATCTCAACACCAAGAAGCCAGACTCGGGCAAGGAGGTAGCTGGGGGATCTCCTGCTCACTCTTCCACCCAGAGCTGCAGTTAAGGTATAGAGCAAGAACCTTTTCCATGCTTACACTGAACATAACAGCCCATCTACTGGCAGCTTTTACCCAGTTTGGCCCTTAAAAAACTCAAACAAACAAGCAAACAAAACCAACAAACAAACAGGTCTTGTTCCAGCCATATTTCATTGGAAAAGCATTCATCCAGACTCAGGGACTACCCACAGCCAATTCCCCAGGCTGTTTCAGTACTGCAAGGGAGCCAAGCTGTGGAATGATTACTGGGGGTGAGATTACTGAGGTTGAAATTATTGAGGCTAAAGTTATATCCACATTTCATAAAAGTTAACTTCCAGGATGGAATGCGGTTGGCATGCTGGAAATTGGTTCAGTGATTGTCCCCTAAGCAACACCACCTGCACTCTTAGATGTTAGGAACACTGAGGGAGCTCAGTGTCCTAATCTAAGGGAGATAACTGGAGGAGGGAGTCAAGCGAAGGCTTCATGGCCAAACTCGTCCATAAATCACTGCAGATCTGGGGGCTGGACAGAACCATGGAACCATGCCTGGACATCATGCCCTGTGGGTGAACTTTGCTCATTATAACCTCATCATAATACTAAAACAACACCTCCATCCCAAAGTTACCTTCCTCCAAGGTACAACCACCCCTCACTGAGCGTGCGCACTTGTGGAATAATTGCTGGAGGTGACTTAGAAATTAAACTTACGTTTTTAGAAAAGGCACAGCATTGAAGAAGCTGTCAGGGTGAACTGCAGCTGATATGTGAGGAATCCATTCCACCCAAGTTCCCTAGTAACCTTAGATGTTGGCAATGCCAGGAGAACTTGGCGTACTGACTCTAAGAGGAGTTGTCTGGGGGGGTGGAGCGGTGTGGAGGCAACGCGGCCAGGTTCTGTGATAAATGGGAACTCAAAGTACCATGGAGATGGTAGGCTGCATATTTGCTACCCTGGGCTAACAGTCCATCATACTTTTGACAAAATGCTGTCCTTTTGGTGAACTTGGCTCATTATAATATCATTATAATACCAAAACACACCTCCATCCCAAAAGTTGCCCACCTCTAAGGTGTAACCACCCCTCACTGGGCATGTGCTTTGAATTTCTTCTATGCTTTTAAAAGTAAAGCGAGGAAATTTTACACCAATCATAATAAAGGTATGTATGATTAGAGTCACTCAAGCTCCACCTGAAAGATAAAAAACTAGTATAAAATGTGTGAAGAGAAAGAGGGTGTTGGGGAAGATACCATCATGTACCACACTGACTTCTGGGATCAGTTGATGGGCTGAGCAGCTCTTTCACCCCCTTCTGGGATGCCTTTGGGTAAGATCAAAACATCTGGTTATACCAACTGTTTCCCTGGGAAAACTTAGAAACCTCTCTATAGCTTCACTTTAAATCTCCAATGCTTCATATTTGCTTAATGCATTTGTAGCCTAGCAGTGTTATCCATCTTTTTAGTATTTGTGCGTCTTGTAACCAGCAATCTTATCACCGGTAATCCAAAGAACCTGTGTATCTGTTGCTTTAATAAATTGTACTATTCATTAATCTAGCCGTGATCGTTCTTGTTGAATGCTACCGGCCAGGGAATCTTCCAAATTAGTTACTAACAACAAATACTCTGATGAGCGGTTACTTCTACAGCCCTTAGAAAATAAACCGCTGACCAAGTCTGAGACTAAGACTGGACTTAGCCGCACCTAGACTCATCTCTGAGAAGGAGTTTAGAAAGCAAGGGGGTCCTGTCTGAACCTTGTGACTCAATGGTAGGGTCTCTCCCTAGCCACTCCTCAGACTCTTACCGTTAATGCAACAGTTCTGAATTTCTCTTAGTCTATACCTTTAAATCGAAGCAAGGAATTTCTACACTAATCAATAACAAAAGTATGTATGAGTAGAGTCACTCAAGCTCCACCTAAAACATAAAGTAGTATAAACATGACCCCGAGAGAGAGGGATGTTGGGGAACATACCATCGCCGACTACTGGGATCAGTCGACAGGCTGAACCTCTCTTCTCCCCCATAGGGACACCTTTTGGGTAAGACGCGAACACTTGGTTATACCAAGTGATCCCTCAGGAAATTTAGAGAACAAGCTTTTTATTTTGTGTTTTGCGTTTTAGCACTTTATACTTGCACATGCTTTGCAGACAGTGCATTTATCACTGGCAATCCAGTAAGAACCTGTATTTCTGTTGCTTCAATAAACCGCACTATTAGTGACTCTGGCCAAGAAGCACTATTGGGCATGACTAGACTAATAGTGATTGTACTGTTAGCGAATCCTTCGCGGACTAACAGTGCTGAATTGGGTATAACTCAGAATCTAAGCCCAGCCACCCCCTGCCCCTCTGACATCTGAGGACCAGCTGGATTGCAAGGGGGGTTATTTTCTGCCAAATGTGTTCACCTATTAACGCAACACAAGCTCATACCCTGAGTTTTCTGTAAATCCAGTTGAAACTGAAGCCAGCACAGTCCATAATTAAGATAAAAGATGGGAGCGTCTCCAAACTACAGACAGAAGGCCTGTTTATCCAGATACCTACCACAGTGAAACCCTGTCCACCTTCTCCCCAGCTTGCTTATTCTGTTTTCCACTTGGACCTACCAAAACTATGGGGGAGCATATGATGATTAAATGTGTCATCTTTAAATCTTTAGCAAATACTACCAATGGGAAAAGACTCAATGAGAGAATGGGTGAGACAATGCCAGGACAATGCACCTGACTGAAGAAAACCTACATTCCTAGACCAAACCTACTAGGAATAGAAGAGCCTGAATTTTCTTATTCCTACTTGGGCAGGATACTAAAGAAGCTAGAATACACTTTTTCACTGTACTAATGTTTATTTTCTGACTGAAAATTAAAATACAGACTAACTGCTAAATAACTTACACTCCCATGCTAGAAAGAATTGAAAACATTAAAAAAAGTTACTAAAAACTTCTACAAGCCATCTATGTCTTAGTTTTCCTATTTTAAAATTAGAATTGTGCAAATTATACCTTGTATTGGATCTTACAATATTTTTATTATTATTAGCTCATTGTTGATGCTTATTCCTGGGAGACTTCTGCCATTTCTGGAGTCATGATTCTTCTGAAACTGGTAGACTTAACTTTTTAGTTAATTCACACCAAAATGATGAAGATTGCAGCTCATCTGTAAATAAACACACCCAAAAAGCAAGCCACGTACATGTGCATGCATGCATATATGTAATTTTAACCTTCTGGTAGATGATCAACAACAAGAGAATGCAAGAGCAGAAAAAGTAAAAGGACACTTGCTGACGTGGCAGTCACGGACACTGCACACGACCAATATGATCGAGCAAATGCCAGTTTATTACAGACACAGCACGGTTACTATAGCTCTGTAATCACCTTACTACACACAAGCCTATTGTTCAGCATGGCCTTGGGATTTATCCCAAAGATAGCCACTAGCAGCATCAGCAACTCCCGCGTCCTGGTTTTGCTACGCTGTAACGAGACACTCCCGCCGGTGGTATGGGATGCGGCCCCTGTTGACAGAGTAGTGCCTGTGGCCGACCTTGGAATTTGCAACTTATCAGGAAGACGTAATGCCATCCTACACATTCCCACAGTAAGTTTGTACAATGCCCCTTTGTAAGTCTTGGAAAATACAAAATCACATTTGTTGGTAATAGCTACATACATTGGTTTTCACTCGCGACATCCTTGAGGCCTTCTTGTTCCCAGGCAGATTAAGTCCACACAGTCTGAGCCTGGATTGTTCACTACGTGTCCTTTGCTTTCCAGCTATCCCACCGACACTGAATTAAATTTGGGGAAAAAAAAACCCAAAACATTTTATGAGCCTCATTTCATTATTCAGTACTTCAAAGCAACCTTTTCACAGCACTGTACAACCAGGATTAAACAGAATAAGAGCAAAATACAGTTTAATAGGACAAAAAACTGAAGGAAATGACATGACATTTAAAAAAGTCTGTAAACTCACTCATAGGAAAAAATTGAAAAGCCCTTTCCTTTGTCTTCCCTCATAAATATCGTGACCTCACCTTCTTGTCTTAAAAACAAGCTTACATGAATTACTAAAATATTGTTTGTTTCAAATTGCATTACTCAGAGGAAGATCCTTGCCTTAGACATAAAAGATGTGTATACAATTTTTAACACAAACATTTTTGGGATGTAAGACACTAGCCCAGATCTCAAATGCCATTTTCCTGTTTGGAGGCACTTAGTTGTTGACACCCCCACCATGACTGGCAGAGATCGCAGCCAGCATGTTGGAAAAAGCCTTTCGTCCCTCCTGTAAAAGGTGCTGTAAGCATATTGGGGGCACCATATTTCCAGTTTCTTGGAGAAAGCAGATGCACTCATCCACAATTCTAGCCAAGTTACCCCAGACCTTGCAGGACTCTTCATGAGACAGCACTGACCAGGAGCTCTGTGCAGGAGAACTGTCTGCCAGGGAATTGCCACTGCTGCTCTTCAGTGTGGGGGAACTGACTGGCTCCACTTCAGTCAGGCCCAGAATGCCCCAGAGCTGCAATGCAAGGACTCAGCCTCCATCACCTGAAAAATTGCTTGTGGAATAAGGTTCATGAATACCAACCCAGCAAGCCTTGATGCCTCTTACACTGAAGCTCCCTTTTCTAGAAACTTCACATTTTCAAGAGAAGCACATAGTTATCAGGGAGATGATGGACTACGCACACACAGGCATTGGCAGAGTTCACCTGTATTCACCAAAATCACTGGTAATCCCACTTCAATATATAAGGCCTATCATCACTTAAGCAGCAAATGCTTCACACAGTTTTGAAACAGAAGCAGGCATGCTGAGTGCTTTCCAGTGAAGGGGCATCTTGAAGCCCCACCCCCCACCCGCAATGCACTTCCCTCCCAACTGCTGGGACCCCACGATCCTTAAAAAACAGCTGGAACCATGGTAAAATAGTACAGCTACGTGAGCTACCATCTCAAGCAACTTAATTCAGCAGAATGTTTCTGAAAGTAGCTTCCAAAACAACAACAACAAAAAAACAGACCTCCTTTTGCTGCAGCCCAGGGGGAAGGAGGGAGAGGAAAGAAGAAAAAGAAAAAGAAAAAGAAAAAGAAAAAGAAAAAGAAAAAGAAAAAGAAAAAGAAAAAGAAAAAGAAAAAGAAAGGGAAAAGTATTCTAGGATGTTAGTCTCCAGCAGACACACACTCTCCCAGTAAGAGTGGAAGTTCCTGAGCACTGCTTTTAGTTAACCTCTTGAGAACCAGAAGGGAGGATAGACAGATTGGAAAGCACTGCAACAATGAAGCACAGTTGCCTACTCAGCGTCTGCAACATGAGGGAAATAAGCGTCATCCCTTCTATGGCACATTGGCATTAACTGTAGTGGTTTAACCTTCTCTTCTTTTCTCTTACACATCTGAGAATCACCAAAAATTTGCAATAAATGCTTAATTTTAAACTAAGCAATGAGTTAAGTTTGCACCCTTTCCTTTAAAGGAATTAATGCAAACAACAGGAAAATGGTCCTGTTCCTTTTATAACCGAACTTTTAAAAAAAGCAAGAGGCAACATTATATAACTAAAGTATCACACTTTCCGTACAATAAACATTTTGCAATTAATATTCTGTACTGTCTTTTCTTGGACATAATAAGTATTCAGTACTCCTTAAGCAGTTAATACACTGGAACTAAGGAAATAAAGAAAACATTTTTAAAAATAATAATTTTTGGATAAAATATGTGTGTCTGAAAACCATGCCTTTTACTGGTTTGGAACCTGAATATGAATATTTAACTGTGAGGCATTCAACCTGAATGCTACGGCTGTTCCCATGAGACCTCTGGTGGCACCATCAGTTCCCGACATTTGAGCGTGTACATGTTGACTGCAGTTCAGAAATTTAGTTTGCAAACAAAAGACCCTCTTTCTTTACTGAGACCCACATTCTCATTCCCTCACACTGTGAGCTGAACAGAAGGTTTTTAATTAAATAATAATTAAGCATCTAGAAGCATTATTTTCCCAGGGTGGGGGGAATCCTTTCACTGTCTCCATTCAGCTGCTGGTGTCTGCTGAGCCTGCCAAAAAGGGCATCAGTTAATGCCAGCTATGACAGCATTCATGAACAGGCTGTTTGTACAGTAGGAACTTGCCATCTGCAAACTCATGCTGAAATGTAAGCAACCAGACAATCCATGGCCACAACTATAAGACATCACTGGTGTGGTGGGTTGACCTTGGCTGGATGCCAGGTGCCAACCAAGCTGCTCTAAGACTCCCCCTCCTCAGCTGGACAGGGGAGAGAAAATATAATGAAAGGTTCATAGGTCAAGATAAGGACAGGGAGACTGCTCGCCAATTGCCATCACAGGCAAAAGAGACTCAAGTCAGGGAAATTAATTTATTGCCAATCAAGTCAGAGTAGGGTAACGAGAAATAAAACCAAATCTTAAAACACTCTCCCCCCACCCCTCCCTTCTTCCTGGGCTCAACTTCACTCTCGATTTCTCTACCTCCTCCTCACCCCAAGTGGCACAGGGGGACGGGGGAATGGATTTGCGGTCAGTTCATCACACATTGTCTCTCCCGCTCCTTCCTCCTCACACTCTTCACCTGCTCCAGCATGGGGTCCCTCCCACAGGAGACAGTCCTCCATGAACTTCTCCAGTGTGGGTCCTTCCCATGGGCTGCAGTTCTTCACGAACTGCTACAATGTGGGTCCCTTCCATAGGGTGCAGTCCTTCAGGAACAGACTGCTCCAGCGTGGGTCCCCCATGGGGTCACAAGTCTTGCCAGAAAACCTACTCCAGTGTGGGCTTCCCACAGGGTCTCAGCCTCCTTCAGGCACATCTACCTGCTCTGGCATGGGGTCCTCCACGACCTGCAGAGTGGATATCTGCTCCACCATTAACCTCCATGGGCTGCAGGGGGAACAGACTACCACACCATGGTCTTCACCAGGGGCTGCAGGGGAATCTCTGCTCCAGTGCCTGGAGCACTTCCTCCCCCTCCTTCTTCTTCACTGACCTTGGTGCCTGCACGGTTGTTTCTCTCACATATTATCGCTGCTTCTCTCTTCCAGCTGCTGTTGTATAGCATTTTTTTCTCATTCTCAAATATGTTATCCCAGAGGCACTACTGCTGTCACTGATTGGCTCAGCCTTGGCCAGCAGTGGGTCTGTCTTGGAGCCAGCTGGCACTGGCTCTATCAGACGTGGGGGAAGCTTCTGGCATCTTCTCACAGAAGCCACCCCTGTAGCCCCGCCTGCTACAAAAACCTTGCCACACAAATCCAGTACAACTGGACACATATGTGCAGCCAGCAAGGTGGCATTCCCCATCAGTCATAAGGAGCTATAATAACTCTTTTTGCCCCTGGAGTTCCCAAACATAGTTACGCCCCTTTAATAGCTGTCATGGTTTTAGCTGGGATAGAGTTAATTTTCTTCACTGTAGCTGATACAGCGCTGTGTTTTGGACTTAATATGAGAATAATATTGATAACACACTGATGTTTTAGTTGTTGCTAAGTATTGCTTGTACTAGTCACGGACTTTTCCAGCCTCCCATGCTCTGCCAGGTGCACAAGAAGCCAGGAGGGGAGGGGGTGCAGCCAAGGCAGGTGATCCAAACTGGCCAAAGGGATATTCCAAATCATTTGCCATCATGCCCATTGTATTAACTGGGGGGAGTTGGCTGGGGGAAGCAGTGATCACGGCTCAGGGACTGGCGATGTTGGTCGGCAGTGGTGAATGGTTGCATCACATGTTGTTTGGGGTTCTTCCCCCCTCCCAAGGTTTCACCCCTCTCTCTTGTTATTTTCCTTTTCATTATATTATTATCGTCATTACTACTATTACTGTTTTATTTTAATTATTAAACTGTTCTTATCTCAACCCATGAGTTTTCTTGGTTTTGCTCTTCTGATTCTCTCCCCCATGGCACTGGGGTGGGGGAGTGAGCGAGCAGCTGTGTGGTGCTTAGTTGCTGACTGGGGCTAAACCGTGACAATAGCAAAACAACAAATAACCAATAGATAAAGCCATACACCTGTTTTTTCTTTTTTCCAGATGAAGACTGTGATTATGTAACTGACATATTGTTTTTTGTTTAAAAAAGCTTCATGAGAAATTTGACAGGAAAAAAATGAAATATGTACTTGCACTGGCACATATTTGACACTATTTACAAAACTGCAGAAACTAAATCAATCACTTCTTTCAACAACAAATTTTTATTATACATACAGTATCTTCATTTAAGAGTTAGCTATGTATCTATACCATTATAGTTACATGAGCATATTCTCCCTTCTACAGCTTTAGTTTTACCAGGATAAAAGTCTTTTACTGGTTCAGATTTTCCCAGCTGGAAATCAGAATGAACCATGAGACTATAAACTCTTTTTTTCAACTGTACTTTTGTACTAACATAGCTACATAGAATCATAGAATCATAAAATCGTTAAGGTTGGAAAAGACCCTTAAGATCATCGAGGCCAACCGCTAACCTATCACTGCCAAGTCCACCACTAAACCATATTATCAATCACCACATCTTTTAAATACTTCTAGGGATGGAGACTCCACCACCTCCCTGGGCAGCCTGTTCCAATGCCTGACAACCCTTTCGGTGAAGTAGTTTTTCCTAATATCTAACCTAAACTTCCCCTGGAGCAGCTTGAGGCCATTTCCTCTCGTCCTATCGCTTGTTACTAGGGAGAAGAGACCAACCCCGCCTCACTACAACCTCCTTTCAGGTAGTTGTAGAGAGCGATAAGGTCTCCAACAGTATCCTGGCTTGTATCAGGAATAGTGTGGCAAGCAGGAGCAGGGAGGTGATAGTGCCCCTGTACTCGGCACCAGTGAGGCCGCACCTCGAGTACTGTGTTCAGTTTTGGGCCCCTCGCTACAAGAAGGACATTGAGGTGCTGGAGGGTGTCCAGAGAAGGGCAACAAAGTTGGTGAAGGGTCTAGAGAACAAGTCTCATGAGGAGTGGCTGAGGGAACTGGGGTTGTTTAGTCTGGAGAAGAGGAGGCTGAGGGGAGACCAGCAAATTTAACTGGCTAGCTATAGCTCAAATAATTACCCCTGTATAAAACCCAGTTTGTAGACTAGGTCTGGGAGCAAACTTCAGTTCCATGTGGTAGTACACCTACTTGAGGAAGGCAATCTATAGTTCTCTATACACCTCACTGACCTCTCATCTAACCCACAGTTTCTTAGCTTGTACATTTCCTTTTGATGCAATTAAGCTACTGAAAATTGCCCAGGCTAACAAAAATAGGTCTGTTACCTACTCTATATAAACAATTCTGTCTTATTCTAACTAAGTGCAATGAGGATGTTTTGAGATTAAATGTAGCAATATGTAATTATCCAGTTTAACAAGTCTAATTCTTAATAAATCACAGGCCAAGTCTAAAAATTAGGTAAATTATACTGATATAACCTCTTCAGAAGTATGCTGGTTTTGGTTGAGAAGGGGTTAATTCTCCTCACCATGGGGGGTCGGCTACCTTTCCAGCTTCCGTGTAGCAGGGGGATGGGAGGGGCAGGGCCACGGTGGGGGTGGCTGACCCCAACTCGGCAATGGCATGTTCATTCCATACCATGTGACACCATGACCAGTATATTAAGGGGGCAGTTGGTGGCTCGGGAGCGGTGCAGCGTCAGGTCGGCGGGCGGCGAGCGGCTGCGGCACGTGCGGTTTGTTTCGGCGGTTCGTTCCCCCTCTCCCCTCTCTTCCCCACTCCCCCGGGGCTTTGCGCCTCTCATTGTTCTCCTTTACATTGCATTTCTGTTGTTGTTTCTTCTAATTTTAATTATTAAACTGTTCTTATCCCAACCCACGAGCGTTACCCTTCTGATTCTCTCCCCCATCTACCAGTGGGGGAGTGAGCGAGCGACTGTGTGGGGTTGAGCTGCCGGCTAAACCACGACAGTCATATAGGGGCAGAACCCATCAGCATTGCTGGAGTGACAGGGGGATCCCAAGAGCTAACTGTATTGGAGGCCGAAGTGAGCCTCACTGGGAATGAGTGGCAAAAGCACCCCATTGTGACTGGCCCAGAGGCTCCGTGCATCCTTGGCACAGACTACCTCAGGAGAGGGTATTTCAAGGACCCAAAAGGGTACAAGTGGGCTTTTGGTGTAGCTGCCTTGGAGACGGAGAGAATTAAACAGCTGTCTACCTTGCCTGGCCTCTCGAAGGACCCTTCTGTTGTGGGGTTGCTGAGGGTCAAAGAAAAACAGGTGCCGATCACCACCACAACAGTGCACCAACGGCAATATCGCACCAACCAAGACTCTCTGATCCCCATCCATAAGCTTATTCATCAACTGGAGAGCCAAGGAGTCACCAGTTTAGACCCACTCACCCTTTAACAGTCCCAGATGGCCAGTGCAGAACTCTAATGGAGATATGTTTTGACAGAATTCTATTTTAAAACCCCAAAACACTTTATGAGACACCAAGATCAGTTCTTCCACGGTCTGCCGCTATTAGAATGTCATCTACATACTGTAACAATATGCCTCTCCCTTAGTTATGTTTTTTTCCATATTTCTAATTCTTTTGCCAGCTGATTCTTAAATATCATAGGACTATTTTTAAATTTTTGTGGAAGTACAGTCCATGTTAGCTGTGTTATTTGTCTTGTGGTGGGGCTTTCCTATTCAAAAAG
The DNA here is from genome assembly GCF_949628215.1 of Phalacrocorax aristotelis. Lineage (NCBI taxonomy): Eukaryota > Metazoa > Chordata > Aves > Suliformes > Phalacrocoracidae > Phalacrocorax > Phalacrocorax aristotelis. The sequence goes on from NC_134310.1 coordinate 25,305,783, forward strand.
CAAATATGCTTTGACTTTTTATGTCCGGAGGTATGCAAAAGAAGGCATCTTTCAAATCTAGTACAGTAAACCATTTATGCTCCTCTTTTAAAGAGGTCAGTAAAGTGTATGGATTAGCTACTACTGGGTGTATATCTTGGACTATCTGATTTATAGCCTTTAAAACCTGAACTAGTCGATATTCCTTGCCTCTAGATTTCTTTACTGGCAATATAGGAGTATTATATTCTAATTCACATTCTACCAAAAGCTCATATTCTAAAAATGTTGTAATTAGCCTCTCTAATCTTTTTTGAGCCTCCCACTTAATATGATATTGTTTTTGTCTTACCGGCTTGGCTCCAGGTTTTAACGTTATTTTTACCGGCTCTGCCAATTTAGATTGCCCCGGAACTTCACTCGCCCAAACCCAAGGAATTACTGCATTTTCCACTTCTTCGGGAATCTGTTCCTCCCTGGAGGAATCCTGTAACATAAACACTCGCCTCTATGGCTTTTGATTCTGGAATTAGTAATTCAATCTCTCCATCTTTAAAAGTTATTTGTGCATCTAATTTACTTAATAGATTTCATCATAACAGAGGTAGTGGACATCCAGGCATATACAGAAACTGGTGAGTTACTCATTGTTTTCCTAATTTAAACTTTAATGGCTCTAAGAAAGGCCAATTTTTCTTTGCCCTGTCGCACCAACAACATCTACTGATTTATGACTAAATTTCCCTTTACATGTATTCAATACCAAATAAGTGGCCCCCGTATTTACCAAAAATTCTATTTCTTCATTCCCTAGCTTCAGTGTAAGCAGGTGTTCATCTAGGGTTTATTTCTCCGGTCTCCTTCATGTCAAGCTACTTCAAACATTTTACCCAAATCTCTAGATTCAGGTCCTTCTAGTTTCTGAAGTTTCTTTCCAATATCTGGGGCTGATTGTCCCATGAATAGAGAGGCCGATTGAATTGCTTCTTCTGGTTTTTCTGGGTCCAAATTAGTATATTTTCTGACAGTCACCTTCAGTCTTTCCATAAAGGCTGAAGGGGACTCATTTAATTCTTGTCTCACTTCATAAATTTTTGACCAATTTATTGCTTTTGGCATTGCATGTCTTACTCCAAATAAAATCCACCTCTGATATCTAGTCAACATTCCCCTGGGTCCCGGTTGATTAGGGTCCCACTCGGGATTTGTAGATGGAAAATTCTGATCCACTGTTCCCTGTAAATTCCCATTAGCATGTGCTCCCTCCACCTGCCTTCTGGCTGTATTACATACTATTTTCTTGTCAGTTTCATCAAGCAAAGTAGCCAGTATCACAAGTAGAACAACACTTTTTCAAGTTCTCACCACATTTTCCTCCTTTCAAAACCATTGCCATAGAATCTTGTGGACATATATCTACACTGTTTCTGCCACTCTGGATGATTCCGCAGTGTGAAGAACAAATCAACATATGCCACTTCTTCCTATTTGCCTTTCTTTTTTACAAAACAACATCAATTGCAAGATGGTATTATATTGCAATGTCTCATTTTCAGGCTATTTCTCTTCGTCCTCTAGTTTATACGTTGGCCACCAATGAGTGCACTATTCAATTAATTGTTTCCGAGTTAGTGGGTCACCACTATAACAACATCCCTGGTTGATTAATTTCATCACTTTGGTTACACCCTGACTCCCTGAAACCCATTGGGATCCAATTGCAGGGGAAAATTCAAAATACTTCCGAAGGAGAAAGAACTACGGCCACTCTGGAAGGGATAATAACCCCTGACCATTGGCGGTCAGGAAGGGAAGTGTGGACGTGGGGGGAGGTAGCGCAGGAATTAATTAATTTTGGGAGAAAATATGGCCCTGTTGGTGGATCGTTCCAAAAAACCAAAACAAGGGTTGTACGGTCTGCAGAGCAAGTTAACAATCGGCCGCTGTCAATTGGGAAGGGCCAGGATTTGAGGCCGCTCCGCAACAATCATCCCGGGAGAGAGAGACCCCTAAGTTGACAGGGGTTATGGCATCTAGGGCTTCAGAAGGGCGTTCCTCGAGACCTGATGGATGGACTTCCGACCCCAAAATTGGAAAAACTTGTACATAAATGGTCCGGGAAGAAGGCCACTCTTGGATTAGTTCCCGATGCTCCACCCCTGATAGATCTTGAGGGGGAGCTGACTAGGGAAAAGGTGGAAAGCTAGACCCTTCGTTCCCCAAAGGTGAGGAGGGGAGCGGAGGATGAATGTTTGTAAGACAACTCACCTTGAATGTAAGAGGGGATTTATTAATCACAGTAGCTGTAGGACCAAGGAAAAGACCGGTAATTTTTCTAATTGATACTGGGGCACAAATCACCGCACTGATGCAAACTGAAGCAGAACAGTGTGGGATCTCTATCCCATCTAGAAATCTAATTATCTTAAATGCTCTGGGAAAAACACAGTCAATGCCTATGACTTCAGTGACACTATGGTTACCAGGAGAGGAAGCCCCCATCAATACCATGGTAGCCATAGGACCTTTTCAGACAAACCTTTTAGGCATAGATGTGTTGAAGGGAAGGCAGTGGCATGACACCCAGGAGAACTCGTGGTCTTTTGGCATCCCCCAGATCAGGCAATTAACTGAAACATCTTGGGCGGAGGTGTGCCTATTGCAAACGGCAAACCTTCCCCCTCCAAGATTACCAACATAAAACCCTATCCATTGCTGCTAGGAGCCAGGGAAGGGATAGCCCCAGTAATTGAGGATCTCAAACAGCGGGGAATTTTAGTGTTTACCCACTCCCCGTACAATTCACCAGTGTGGCCAGTACGCAAACCTAATGGAAAATGGCGATTGACCATTGACTATCGGCGACTGAATGCAAACACTGGCCCCCTGACTGTGGCTGTACCCAACATAGCCAAATTAATTGCAACCATTCAAGAACAGGCCCACCCTATCTTAGCAACCATTGATGTGAAGGACATGGTTTTTTATGGTTCCACTCCAGGAGTGTGATCAAGATCAATTTGCTTTCACCTGGGAAGGACAACAGTATACATTTACCCATTTGCCTCAGGGATGTAAACACTCGCTTACCTTGGCCCACCATGCCCTAGCACAGGAATTGGCAATAATCCCATCAGAAAGAGAGGTCAAAGCCTATCAGTATATTGATGACACACTAATAGGGGGACATACCATAGCTTCGGTGCAGACTATGCAGGACAGAATTATTAATCATCTGGAAGGAATAGGCCTTCAAATACCCAAAGAAAAAATACAAGCCCCTGCCAGTGAAGTTAAGTTTTTGGGCATCTGGTGGAAAGGAGGGTCAGTCTGTATTCCTCGGGACACCCTCTCAGCGTTAGATCAGGTAAAAATTCTGGAAAGTAAAAAGGAGCTGCAACACACCTTGGGATTATTGGTCTTTTGGAGAAAGCATACCCTAACTTTGCAATAATTGCACGTCCCTTATATGACCTGTTGCGAAAGAGGGCGATTTGGAAATGGACTCCAGCTCACGATGAGGCATTGCAGCTTTTGGTGTTTGAAGCAAGCGCCCATCAAACTTTGGGCCCTATCCACCCCACCGACCCAGTTCAAATTGAATGGGGGTTCGCACGCTCGGGATTGTCAATTCATTTTTGGCAGAAAGGACCAGAAGGTCCCATTCGACTGACTGGGTTTTATTCTAGGAGTTTTAAGGGCGCTGAAAAGCGGTACTCCAGTTGGGAAAAGGGTTTGTTTGCAGTGAGCTTAGCTCTTAGAGAAGCGGAGCGAACCATATGGCAACAACCTATAGTTTTAATGGGACCCTTTAAGGTAATTAAGCCTGTGTTAGCAGGGACCCCTCCCCCTGACAGGGTGGCCCAAAGGGATACTGTGAGGAAATGGTATGCTAAAATCAAACATTATCGTAGTGTTTTTACAGTCACTGAAGGTACCCCAAAGGTGTTAAACATGCAGGAAGAAGTGACAAACCTTCTGGAGGAGGATACCCCTCCTCCTTCTGTAGTTAAGATTGCCCCGCCATTTTTGGAGGAGCTGCGAAACGTATGGTTCACAGACGCTTCCGCCAAATGAGAGGGCAAACAGTGGAAGTATCGGGCTGTAGCTATTAATGTGGATACCAAGAGGGAAATAATTACTGAAGGCGAGGGCAGTGCCCAAGTGGGAGAGTTAGTGGCAGTATGGAGTGTGTTTAATAGCGAGGGAAAAGCAGGGACTCCGGTGTGTATCTACACCGACTCATTTGCAGTATTCAAAGGCTGCACAGAATGGCTCCCTTTTTGGGAACAGAACAACTGGGAGGTCAATCGGGTGCCAGTGTGGAAAAAGGAGAGGCGGCAAGAAATCTCAGATATTGCCAAACGCAGGGATTTCACAGTAGCATGGGTGCCCTCCCACCAGGAAGGGAGTACTCTGGCAAGTGACTGGAATAATAGGGTGGACGAATTGGCCAGAATTGCCCCTCTGCAGGAGGAGGACCAAACAGGAGAAAATTGGGATAGGGTCCTAGAATGGCTCCATGTTAAACGTGGCCACACAGGGTCCAATGATTTATACAAGGAGGCACATGCCAGAGGCTGGCCTGTCACTTGGGAAGCTTGCAGGACCTGTATTTCAGCTTGTGAACAATGCCAACTTCGGCTAGAGCGACATCCCATGGAGGAATTCCCACTCCATTTGAGAGACAAAAAGACCCTCTGGGAAGTCTGGCAAATCGATTATATTGGGCCTTTCTGAAAGTCAGAAGGAAAACAATATGTATTAGTAGGCGTGGAAGTAATTTCTGGCCTAGTCGAGGCCGAAGCATTTCCACGAGCAACTGGGGAAAATACAGTGCGGGCCCTGAAAATTTGGTTTAGCTCCCTCCCAAAGCCTAGTTCTATTCAGTCAGACAATGGCAGTCATTTTACTGCTACCAGAGTACAGGAGTGGGCAAGGGAAGAAGGAATCAAGTGGGTATTCCACACCCCGTATTACCCCCAGGCCAATGGGATAGTGGAACGAACTAATGGGCTCTTAAAATGATTTCTGAAACCTCATAAGCCACATTGGGCAGAGCGTCATTCAAATCTTGTCTTACTTCATAAATTTTAGACCAATTTATAGCTTTTGGCATAGCATGCCTTACCCCAAACAAAATCCACTTTTGATACCTAGTTAGCATTGCTCTTCCTCCTGGTTGGTTCGGATCCCACCCAGGATTTGTGGATGGAAAATTCTGGTCTACTGTTCCTTGCAAAGCTCCATTTGCATGTGCTCCTTCCACTTGTTTCCTAGCAGTATGCACTACCATCTTTTTCTCAGTGTCATCCAATAGAGTATCCAATATTACTTGTAAATCATTTCAATCCGGATCTTGTGTTCTAATTATTGTTTCAACTACCTTTGCTACCCTTTCAGGGTCTTCTCGATAGATACCCGCAGTTTCTTTCCACGATCTTAAGTCAGTTATTGAGAAGGGGACTTTTACCACTACTGGACCATCGTTTCCCACAGCCTCTCAGAGAGGGGCTTGTAGAAACGTGGGTTCGGTTCCTCCCCTTCTCCCTTGGGTACGCCCCGAGATTGGACTAAATCCTCCAACATCTTCCTCTGGGAGGGGAGGAGCGGAAGCACCCTCTCCCTTATCTCCCCATTTTCTCCAGGGTGCAACCAATAAGTCAGTATCTTCTTCTTCTGGCTCTTTTCTTAAACACTTTTTCCCCAAATTACAATTAGAGCAGCACTTTTCATTATCTCTTTTTAGAGCCATCATTGTTATACTTTTTGTGCTGTCACGTGGATGTAGTCCACACTGTTTCTGCCATTCTGGATGGTTTCGCAGTGTAAAGAACAAATCCACATAGGCCATTTCATTCCACTTTCCTTCCCTTTTACAAAACAGCATTAATTGCAAGACGGTATTATATTTTAATGTTCTGTTTTCAGGCCATTTCTCCTCATCCTCCAGCTTATACATTGGCCACCAATGATTACAATATTCAATTAATTGTTTTCGAGTTAACGGGTCACCACCCTCAATGTCTTTCCAATGCTTCAAAATACATCGCAAAGGTGTTTTCTGTGGGATAAGTTTCTTACTTGAAAACATTCCCATCTCCCAATCGACTAGTGGTTGTGATTGTGCACTATCACAAGCACTAATCAGAGGGACCCCAACCCCTGTTAGGGCTCCCTCTGGGATTTCAGCTTTGGGTCTCAGCTCCTTACCGCGAATCTCTCTTGGATTCCGATCTCAGAGTCTCAGCCCCTTGCCACAAATCCCTGGAGACCTCAACCCCCGTTGAAGACTCCCCTCCTTTGGGCCCTGCTCCACAGGCTTTTGCCTAGCAGAGACTTACCAATCGAGGTACCTCTTTGCCCCAACCCTGCGTAGCTTTCGCTGCGCCTTACAGGCAGGCCTGTGGGACTCTAACCCACTATCCTATCCTATCCTATGTGGGAAGCTAACCCCACATATTATTCTACCTAAGTTTCTTTGTAAAAGAATGCCTTGTTTACCTTATTCCAGGGCAACTTGCTCAGAATTCTCCGGTCCAGGGATTGGAAATTCTCCCCGAGAATCCCTCGGTGCTGGCTGGAGGTCCCATGATCCCATGGATCTGTCGAGATTCAAAGCAGAGTCCCATCTGGGTCACCAAAACTGACATTATCAGGTTTCGCCTTGTTCAAATTTGTTGTCAAAATTCCCCATGGGATTGATTCACCTACGGCTCTCGGAATTGGAAGGCATGCAGTAATTTGGGTCACATTTTGCAAATTAGCAAACTCTTCTATCAATCCAATCATCAAATTTTCCTCTGGGATTTTCTGTGGGACCTCAACGATTTGTTCTACAGTTTGAGTTTCTGAGTCCCTTGTATCCACAATTCTAACCATCCACAATTCTAATCATCCACATAACCATTACCCATTTCCTTGTCATCTGGGTCACCAAAACTGTCATCGAAATTGGGAATAAACCTCATAACACCAATGTAGTGTTAAAAGGCAGGCATTCTTTATTCACGGCGCCGGATGCACGGGGAATCACTCCTCCTAACGTGCATACCTTATACACCTTTCTCATGTGATTTATATAGACCAAAAATATACATAGTCATCTCATCTATACATATTCGATATTATTCTCTTTGGTGATTGGAACAGACTTGCTCACTTCCTATGCAAATCATTGCGCAGGCTCAGGTGTCCTTTCTCATTATTCTCTTTTGAGTAGGTGGTATTACTTGGGTCGGTGGTCTGTGAGTCAGTGGTCACGATCTCCCCCTGCCGGAATTACCTTTTACCTACTTGGCTTCTAATCTTGGCTGTCCTGGCCAGTTTTCTCAGTCCACTGCATGAAACCACATTTTGTTATCCTTTTCTGACAGAAGCATATTGTCTATTGTTTTGTTTACATGAATGATTACCTAGATATTAAAATACAGATCAACAGATACACTGATTCATACATTCCATGTTCCCATAATATAACAACATCCTTGGTTGACTGATTTAATCACTTTGGTTACAGGTTGACGGTTGGACTTGATGATCCTAGAGGTCTTTTCCAACCTTAATGATTCTATGATTCTATGAACTGGGGTTGTTTAGTCTGGAGAAGAGGAGGCTGAGGGGAGACCTTTTCACTCTCTACAACTAATCTGAGGGGAGACCTTATCACTCTCTACAAGTACCTCAAAGGAGGTTGTAGTGAAGTGGGTGTTGGTCTCTTCTCCCAAGTCACTAGTGATAGGACGAGAGGAAATGGCCTCAATCTGTGTCAGGGGAGGTTTAGATTGGATATTAGCAAAAAATTCTTTACTGAAACAATGGTCAGGTATTGGAACAGGCTGCCGAGGGAGGTGGTAGAGTCACCATCTGTCACGATCCACTGTTGGGTTACCAATTTGGCAGAGGTTAAACCCCCTTTCTTTCCCACCAACTTCAGATAATTCTGGGAGGTTGGGGGTGGCTGGGCTTAATTTCTGATTAACTCCAATGTTTTATCGTGACTAGGTTCCTTTTGCATTCTCAGAAACAGAATTAAGACTCAAAACATCAAGTGCCAAGTCACATTATTTGCCCAACAATAAATGCGTGAGAGAAAAGCAGAGGAAGAGAGAAAAAGTGAGAAAGGGAAAAAGAGAGAGGGAGACTGAGAGTCTTGCGATAGCTACCATCACAGATCTGCAGCGGTCGGTCCGTCTGTTCATGCGGTCGGTTGGTCTGTCCGTGTGGTCAGTCTGCGCAATCGGTCAGCCCATCTGTCTGTGCAGTCAGTCCATGTGGTTGGTTGGTTGGTCCATGCGGTCTGTGCATCCGATGTATCTTTGAATCCGGTGGAGGGGGAATGTTCCAGAACGCTCCTCGTGGTCTCTGCTGGTTTTCCCTTTTTATAGGGTTGTACTCTTGCATAGTCAATAACTGTTTTGCATACCCACGCCTCCCACTTGGCGGTGGGGCACATGCCCAGTACCATCACTAGAAGGTGCTTAAAAGTTCTAGAGTGTCTGAGCCTGACCATATGTTGTCAGTCGACCCTGGACCTGGGCGCATATGCAGAGGACATGTACTCCGCCGAGACAACAGGACACACATTCCTGTCGGGTAGAACTCAATGGGTTGCCTTGGTGATTAAACTGTCCTGCTCAGTTGCCATGGCGATCAGGCTTTGGTAGTTAAACTTGCCTGCCAACAATGTTGAGAGTCCCTTACACCATTCCTAGAGGTGTTCAAAAAACGTGTAGACATGGCACTTCAGGGCAAGGTTTATGAGACATGGTATTGTTGGGTTGACGGTTGGACTTGATGATCCTAGAGGTCTTTTCCAACCTTAACGATTCTATGATTCTATGCTAAGATGTCCCTGCTCACTGCAGGAGAGTTGGACTAGATGACCTCTAAAGGTCCTTTCCAACCTAAACCATTGTATGATTCCTCTGTTGCCATCCAACCCAAGAAAATTGTAGATTTTAGCCACCTTGTCCTGAGAAGAATTCTGAACTGTAGCTTACAAACAAGAGCAACTATTCAGGGCAAAAGTGATAAAATAAGAAAATGCTTTTCAGCTGCATACCTGGATGTCAAAATCTGCTATTTATCATTGTCAAACAGTCAGAGATACAGTCTAATAACACAAGATACTTGATTGCTACTGTGCTTACACCAAATAAACAACTATAATGTTTAAACACAAACACACACTACTATGCCTTTAAGAACTGAAAAGGGAAACAGCGCATTGTAACCAGGGTGATGAAGTTAACCAAACATGGATGCTGCTATACCATCCAACTGAACATTAAGTCTGGGGACAATCAGTGTATTCTTTGATCTGTATTTTAGCCATTAGTTAATCATTAATGCAATAGATAATGTGTTTCTGTCAGAACCCCTCTCCTTTCAGACTCAAAGCCTAATTTTTAGATCCCAAACCCTCACTCCTAGTGCTTAGGGTCCAAACCTCTGTTTTAAGGATTAAATTAAAGCCTCACTTTTAGGTAGCAATGATTCAGGGTATAAATGGTTGGGAGTTACTAATACAATCTACTGTAGCTCAACTAATGCTGGGACCCGGAGCCGAAACTTAGCCAAGATAATGAAGTAGCCGAAACAAGAACAGCCTGCACGATAGAATAATGAGGTAGCCGAAACAAGAACAGCCTACACGATGACTAAACCTTGTTGCTTTAGGGGAGTCAGACAGGCCTCAAGATTCGAAGTACCTAAACAAAGTAACGATGACATTTGGCCTTAAGAAAAGCAGATGTACAGAGCCATAAAGATAAGGAAATGCAGAGAGCAAACACTAAACCAAGAACAGACCATCCCTCAAGGACAGCACATAAGTAATCTCACAACTGAGTTGGCGCGAACACAAGGGATAACTAGCGGTCACAGGGAGGAAGAGTATGTCCTTCATCGAAAGATTCCTGACGACCACCTGGAGACACCAATAGGCATGTGCAAAATGACATCTGCATATACAGAATATGTATATCTTTTATCAAAAGGCTGACGAATATGTATATGAAGCGTGTACTTAACTGGCACAATGAGCTCTGACGGTATGCACGTTAGGAGGAGTGATTCCCCCGTGCATCCGGCCTGCCTTTTAACACTACACAGGTGTTACAAGGTTTATTCCCAATTTCGGTGACAACATGAATTAATAAGAATCACAGTACCATAAAATATAGCTTTTATCTTGATCATAAATGTTTGCTCTTCCTAATCTTTCATTTATAATACTCCTCCCTTTAAAGATGATGTTACATATCGCCCAGGAAAATGGACAACTATGGAGAATGGCATCCAGTATCTAAGGGAATTAACTGTGCTTGAGGTGATTTATGGTGACCTGGACGATCAACGGTCATCCAAAGATCCAGATGAAGCCGAGTGCAAACGACCCATGTGGCGGAAGTTTGTACGGAGCGCACCATCCTTGCATGCAAACTCATTGGCAGTGATGTCCTGGAAAGATGACGAGACACCAACGGTGGCGGAGGTGATTGATAGACTCCAGGATTACGAAACAAATATCTCTTCCTCGCTCGTCTCTGCTGTGAAGAAACTATCCCAAGAGGTCAAGCAACTCAAAGAAGATCTGTCCTGCTCCCCACCTCTACAGAGCAGTGTCTCAGCTGTTAGGAATAAGCGTCCTTTGGCTCAAAGTAGGGGATACACACCATGGACCACCCTATGGTTCTACCTGCGTGACCACGGAGAGGACATGATGAGGTGGGATGGCAAGCCTACCTCGACCCTACAGGCACGAGTGCGTGAACTGCAAGGAAGAACAGTCACTCAGGGAGGCTCTTCCAGGAAAGCTGCTGCTCCAATTTCCAGTGAGCAAGTCCCCAGACAGAGGAGTAGAAGTGCTGAATATTTTTCTAAGCATAATAGAGGGGACTCCTGATTCACATTTACAGGGAGTTGTGAATGCCATGATCAAGACTAGAGGGGCCCTGCCTCCAGCCAGGTGGAGGAAAGGGATAACCGAGTTTACTGGACTGTGTGGATCCGATGGCCTGGCACATCCGACCCACAGGAGTATAAAGCTACAGTGGACACCGGTGCACAGGGCACCTTAATGCCATCAAACTAGATAGGGGCAGAACCCATTAGCATTGCTGGAGTGACAGGGGGATCCCAAGAGCTAACTGTATTGGAGGCCGAAGTGAGCACTAAATTAACACTCGCTGGATTGTTCCCTCATTTTAACCATGTAGATGAAGCCCAAACTGGGCAAGTCGATGTTTTGTTTCATTTCACAGGAGACCTCTGCGGGAACGCAACCGAATGTGAGAAGATTAACATTTGATTTTGACTATTTGTATTTTTGTGATTGTTTTTACAACATTTGTAAGCTTAGGCTGGATTTGTAGAGCAAAATTTCAATTTTGTTGTTTTGGTGTATTGTATGGGTCGCGATCCCTGGAACAATCAGTTATCCCCTCATAGACTTTAGGGATGAAGGAAATTATATAAAAAATTCTTTTATGCAATTGGCTGAACAAATAGCAAGTGTTTATAACCTCACAGAATGCTGTATATGTGGAGGACCGTTTGGTCTATCAAGTTGGCCCTGGGTAGCTGTACCTTTGCTACCAAAATTGTTGGTGAGTAAATATAGCAAAATGAAAGGGAATAAAACATGGCAGAGCTTGCAGGATTCACAATGGCACACAAAATTTCCAGAGAAAGGTAAATACTGTTTGGCTAGAACACAAAAGGATGGCATCTTTGTGGGTAACAGCACATGTGAATGGACATACCAGAACATAAGCATAACCATTCAGGTGGGAGAGGGGCCACATGAAAAGGATGAACTCGTATATATCTATGCCTGGGTGAATGAAGAGGGATACCAGAATGCATTTCCCAGGTTTTGGTCTCTCACCCCTAATACCAGCCGAGGCAACACTGTAGGCCATGATTGTATTTGGGACCAGGAAGCAGGAGCTTACAACTGTAAATATTGTAATAGAATAGATTGGTCCTGTTGGAGGACAACGTGGGAAGAACTTTGTTCAGACATACCATGTTGTGAAAACTCCACAAAGGAATCGCTATATTGTTGTGTTGAAAGTGACCGATTGGGTTTAGAACCTACCCCTTATTTTGACCCTTCACCCCGTGTGGAACATTGGAAAGGACCCTTTGCTAACGGATCAGTGGCCCTCGAGGGACATTATTGGATATGTGGAAACCATGCATATAAAGCGCCACCAGCAAACTGGTCAGGAATATGTTATGTTGGGGTGATCCGTCCCTTGTTTTTCTTACTCTCAGAAACAGACAGAGACCATTTAGGCATTCAAATATATGATGATTTGAAGCGGGAAAAACGATCCAAAGTTATTGATACCTCCCTCATCGATGGGAGTGGCCAGTACTGGGGTAAAGACATGTGGACCCCCAACGTATCATACAACATTATGGACCTGCAACTTGGAACCCCAATGAATGGATTAGTGGTGCTTGAGAACCCATTTATAAACTAAATCGCATTATCCGGCTGCAAGCCGTATTAGAAATTATCACCAATCAAACAGCTGAGGCCCTTGACCTATTGGCAGATCAGGCAACCCAAATAGTTGGCCTACTGGGGCTGAACATTGACAACTTCAAATACCAAATAAAACTCAAGGCCAGTGTTTTAAAAACCACTCTCCCAGGCAAAACATCAGTAATCACTGCAGAGCACAGCAGACCTCAAAAACCAGCACCAATCTTTAACAGACATAGCAATTACAAGAGCATGGTCCAGATCGGATAAACTAATACTGAGAGCAGATGAATCAATGCTGTGACCAGCAACTGTTATTATCTCAACCCTTCGTGCCCCACGTTGGGTGCCAAAAAGGACTGTCGTGGTTCAGCCCCAGTTGGAAACTAAACACCACACAGCTGCTTGCTCACTCCCCCACCCCTGTGGGATGGGGGGAGAATCAGAAGAGCAAAAGAAAAAAACTTGTGGGTTGAGATAAGAGCAGTTTAATACTTCATATAAAACAATAATGATAATAATGATTATGATAATAATAATTATGACAATAGAATAAAAAGGAAAAGGGAAAAAGAAAAAAACAAAACAAGCAGCAATACAACCACTCTCCACCCACCGACTGATGCTGCTGGTCCCTGAGCTGCGATTGCTGCCTGCTTCCCCTGGCCAGCTCCTCCTAGTTAACATACTGGGCATGACGTTACATGATATGGAATATCCCTTTGGACAGTTTGAATCCCATCTCTTAGCTGTTCCCCCTCCCCTCCCAGCTTCTTGCGCACCTGGCAGAGCATGGGAAGCTAGAAAAGGCCTTCACTAGTATAAGCACTACCCAGCAACAACTAAAACATCGGTGTGTTATCAACATTGTTTTCATGCTAAGTCCAAAGCACAGCACTATGCCAGTTGCAGTGAAGAAAATAAACTCGATCCCAGCTAAAACCATGACAGGGGTCACAGCCTCCTTCGGGCACATCCACCTGGTGGATATCTGCTCCACCTTGGGCCTCCATGGGCTGCACGGGGACAGCCTGTCTCACCATGGTCTTCACCAGGGGCTACAGGGGAATCTGTGCTCTGGCACCTGGAGCACCTCCTCCCCCTCTTTCTTCTTCACTGACCTTGGTGTCTGCAGAGTTGTTTCTCTCACATATTCTCACTCCTCTCTTCCGGCTGCTGTTTTGCAGCAGTTTTTTCCCCCCTTCTTAAATATGTTATCCCAGAGGCACTACCACTGTCACTGATTGGCTCAGCCTTGTCCAGCAGTGGTGTCCATGAGCAGTTTTCAGCTCAGGGATTTCCTTAAGCACAGGTGGTATCTTTGCATTAAGACAATCTACATTCCCTATACAGTCAGTGGAGTTCCAATACCATCATCGGCTGCAGATGCACATTAGTTCTGTGGTGCTAAGGCATGGGCAGTCACATGGTCCGTCCAGCTATGCTCCTTATGACATCAGTCACATGGATCCATTTATATACTGCAGGCATTTGAGAATAAGGGTTTTGGATTTTGGGTTTTTTTTAGTATTTCATTTGACCTTGACATTTTGTTCTTCAGAATACCAGCAAAGTTCAGAGTTGATTATTTTTCAGTATATATAATGTCTAATTGATTTTAAAAAGCAATATTTAGACCTAAACTGCTGCTTACATGTCCTGAGCAAGCAGAATGTGTTTATGAATAAAAGAGGTTATTGCCTTGAAAGAATGAAGAGAAACTGGCTAAAATATGCAGTAATTCCTGTTCGATGATAGGAACCCCATCTTTCAGCTGCAGTCAGAAGACTGGTTCTTGACTGAGAAAAGAGTTAATATAAGATTACGTTTTATTGCTACCACATAAATTAAACATCATTTGTTTTTAGGTGCCTGTAGAAAGCAATGCTGTCAACATCACTATTTAAAATTTCACAGAATCACAGAATCCCAGGTTGGAAGGGACCTCAGGAATCATCTAGTCCAACCTTTCTAGGAAGAGCACAGTCTAGACAAGATGGCCCAGCACCCTGTCCAGCTGAATCTTAAAAGTGTCCAATGTGGCCAAGTCAACCCCTTCCCTGGGGAGATTATTCCAATCGTTGACTGTCCTCACTGTGAAAAATTTTCCTCTGGTGTCCAGTCGGAATCTCCCCAAGAGCAACTTGTATCCATTCCCCCTTGTCCTCTCCATGTGACTCCTTGCAAAAAGGGAGTCTCCATCTTCTTTGTAGCTACCCCTTAAGTACTGGTACATTGTAATGAGATCCCCTCTAAGCCTCCTTTTCTCAAGGCTGAACAAACCCAGTTCTCCCAGCCTATCCTCGTATGGCAGGCTTCCCAGTCCTCTGATCATCTTGGTGGCCCTTCTCTGGACCCCTGCCAGCCTGTCCACATCCTTTTTGTATAGCGGGGACCAGAACTGTACACAGTACTCCAGGTGTGGCCTGACAAGCGCTGAGTAGAGTGGGATGATGACTTCTTTCTCTCTGCTGGCAATGTCCTTTTTGATGCAACCCAGCATCCTGTTGGCCTTCTTGGCCGCAGCAGCACACTGTTTGCTCATGTTGAGCTTCCTGTCCACCAGGACCCCCAGGTCCCTTTCCACAGAGCTGCTCTCCAGCCAGGTGGATCCTAGTCTGTGCTGCACTCCTGGATTATGTTTTCCCAGGTGCATGACCTTACACTTGTCATTACTGAACTTCATAAGGTTCTTGCTGGCCCACTCTTCCAGCCTATCCAGATCTTCCTGCAGAGCAGCTCTCCTTTCTGGAGTGTCTACTTCCCCACTCAATTTGGTGTCATCTGCAAACTTCATCAGGCTACGCTTGATCCCATTATCCAGATCACTTATAAAGATGTTGAATAACACTGGGCCCAATATCAATCCCTGGGGGACTCCACTAGTGACAGGTTGCCACTTGGAAAAGGAGCTATTTACCACCACCCTTTGGGTGTGGCCTGTCAGCCAGTTCCCCACCCACTGCACAGACCACTTGTCTAGGCCATAACACATTAATTTCTCCAGGAGGAAGCTGTGGGGGACTGTATCAAAGGCCTTGGAGAAGTCCAGCTAGACAATGTCCACTGCCCGCCCCATGTCAACCAGGCAAGTCACATTGTCATAGAAGGCCACCAGGTTTGTCAAAAACATCCACCAGCACTCATGGGTGCATCCCATTGGGGCCTATGGATTTGCAAGGATCCCGTTTGCCTAGGTGATCTCTAACCCAATCCACCTCAACCAAGGGGAAGTCTTCCTTTCTCCAGATTTGTCCTCTCTTCTCTGGGGGCTGAGATGCCTGAGAGCCAGCCTTAGCAGTAAAGGCCAAGGCAAAGAAGGCATTCAGTAACTCCAGCTCCTGCATCACCAGAGCCCATTCCTTGTTCAGCAGTGGGCCCGCTGTATCCCCAGTCTTCCTTTTACTGCTGATGTATTTGAAGAATCCCTTCTTGTTATCCTTGACATCCCTAGCCAGACTGAGTTCCAAGTGGGTCTTGGCCTTCCTCATTGCACCTCTGCATACCCTGACAACATTACTGTATTCCTTCCAAGTGGCCAGTCCCTTTTTCCACATACTGTGAACCTCCCTCTTCCATTTGAGTTTCTCTAGAAGCTATTTGGTCATCCATGCAGGTCTCCTGGCTCCTCTGCTTGACTAGGGATGCACCAGATCTCAAGCTCGGAGGAAGCGGTCCTTGAATACTGTCCAGCTCTCTTGGAACCCCCTGCCTTCTAGGGCTCTAGCCCATGGGATTCCTCCAAGCAGGTCTTTGAAGAGGCCAAAGTTGGCTCTCTAAGTCCAGGGTTGTAATCATAAAATCATAGAATGCTTTGGGTTGGAAGGGACCGTTAGAGGTCATCTAGACCAACCCTCCCGGCAGTGAGCAGGGACATCTTCAATGAGATCAGGTTGCTCAGAGCCCCATCCAACATCACCTTGAATGTTTCTAGGGATGGAGCCTCCACTACCTCTCTGGGCAACCTGTTCCAGTGTTTCACCACCCTCATTTAAAAAAATTTCTTCCTTATATCCAGTCTAAATCTGCCCTCTTTTAGTTTAAAACCATTAGCCATTGTCCTGTCACAACAGGCCCTGCTAAAGACATTGCCCCATCTTTCCTATAGTCCCCCTTTAAGTACTGAAAGGCCGCAATAAGGTCTCCCCGCAGCCTTCTCTTATCCAGGATGAAAAACCCCAACTCTCTCAGCCTGTCTTCATATGAGAAGTGCTCCAGCCTTCAGATAATTTTTGTGGCCCTCCTCTGGACCCGCTCCAACAGGTTCATGTCCTTCTTGTGCTGAGGCCTCCAGAGCTGGATGCAGTACTCCAGGTGGGGTCTCACCAGAGCAAAGGGGCAGAAGCACCTCTCTTGACCTGCTGGTCATGCTTCTTTTGATGTGGCCCAGGGTATGGTTGGTCTAATCCTACTTGTCACTTTGCTTGTACCACGCAGGATCCTAAACTCCACCATCCTGTGGTCACTGCAGCCAAGGCTACCCCCAACTCTCACATCCTCAACCAGCCCTTCCTTGTTCATTAGTACAAGGACGAGTAACACTGTTGTCCAAAAAGCTAATTCATTGCTCGGTGTGCAATGAGTCAATAATCACACACTCAGGAGAGACATTGCTAATTTACTTCAGGGTTGCGCAAGTCTGGGTGCTCACTGGTTTCCCACAAAACAAGCACACTGAAGCCAGCTACCTCATTATATTTATACAATAAGTCCATACATATTCTGCCTATCTAATACATTTTATTCTAATCTACATAGGTTGCGTAATGGCATTAAGTCATTCCTCTTGGCTCTGCTTCAGATTCTTATGCACATGCCTTCCTCTCTTCGAGGGTCTTCAGAGATAAAGTACCCTAACCCTTTTTACCCATACATGGCCGTGTGTTATGCAATGACAATTTAAGGCTATTTCCTCTTGCTAACTTTCCATAATTTTTTTCTAAAAGGAACGCTTGCCCTTGATTAAACTTTCAAACACTGATGGCCAAGATATTCCATCCCTAAGTGTGGGGGATGAATTTGCAAGTAACTTAGCACTGTTTGACACATCCTTGAACTGAAGCAATGCAGCAGTAAAAAACAGAGACAGGAACATGGGAAATGCCAAGAAGAATTTAAGTAAGCAAAAACAAATGAAGTAGCGCAAATAGAACAGCCTATTAGAATGTAGCATAAGGCGTGTGCTTAGAGCTAGCTGACGAATAACAGACATTGTTTGTGCGCGTAATCGCGTGAGGAATGTGTCGAAAAGATAGCTAAGCAGTGAAAAGCTGACAATAAAGGTCTTCTGCAGAACATCTGTCAGGAGTCTGTGACATTCATCCCTGCAAATGGTGACCCCGACGTGGGAGTGCAATGCTGAGGAGCAGCATCCGCAGGGACCCCAGCCGGACGAATCAAGCTGATGGCGGGACCGCAGCTTTAATCCCGGGACATCACCTTAATATTACAGGTGAGTGGCTGGGGCAGTAAGCATGGGAGCTAATCTGTCTGCCAAAGAAGAGGCGATTGTTAAGTTACTGATTCAGTTATTGAGCAAGCGAGGCATTAAATATGATGCTTTTAAAGTAAAGTTATTACAGAAATTCCTGCAAAAGCATGGGGCTCCATCAACAGTCTCAGCAGTGTTCGATGTTAAAACATGGGAAGGAGCGGGGCAAATGGCGGAGAGATGGTCCCGAGCCCTGTCCCGAGAGCGGCAATAATCCCAGCGCGGACGAAGCGGCGCCGTGACTCTAACGCCTGCGCCACCCCGCGAGGGACCGGGGCCGGTGCCGGCACCAGGGAGGGGCGGAGCGGAGGCCGCCGTTGGCCACGCACCATTCACAGGCAGCAGATCGGCAGCCAGAAACTGACACCAGAGCTGCACATCCATGGCGGTGCTGCCAACCTGGGACCCACATCCACGCCCGCTTGACCCCGCCGCCAGCACCGATGACGAAAGAATATGAAACAGGAGCCAAAATGACATCCCGATTTGGAAAGACCTACAGCCGGAAAGGGGGAAACGGCAGTTCCAAGTTTGATTAAGTGTTTTCCAACAAACGAACACACTGCACAGTCAAAAAACTACTCCAAAAACAAAAATGGGGAGATAGCCAAGAAACCCTGCACAACCAATTAGCAAAAATATTATACATGATGAACCACTTGTCACTACCATTCCAAAATGATGATATCCCACCTATAGTAAAACACTAAAGCCATGGGCAAAGCTGTGTTGGAACAGGTTTACTTCTGGAGGGACTGCAGCAAGCCATGGGCAAGGGGAAGAGTTCATCGCAATGTTAAAACCTATAACCTGGCCCAAAGGGGCCAGGGGTGGAGATTGTAATGGTTCTACCTTTAAATTGTTGTAACCTGTGATTTGACTTGCATGTTATAGGAATTACTACAGCAGGAACCACCCGAACCAATGGGGGACAAGCCTTTCAAGAAGCAGCGCAAGTGCAGCAGTGACCCGACCTGAGCTGGCTTTGGGGCCCAGTAACTCCACGCAACACACCACCTCTCCTGTCCTGAGTGACCACAAGAACAGATGGAGACCAAAGCCATGGACTAAATGATATCTGTATTTTATCAAAGGATGGGAAGGCAGGGGGGAAGTTAATGAGGTTGTATTGGACAGTGTGGAACCTGAGCATGATGTAACTGGTATGGAATAAGGGGTGGATACTGTCCTGGTTTCAGCTGGGATAGAGTGAAATTTCTTCATAGTAGCTAGTATGAGATTATGTATTTAACAATATTGGTGGCGAATATTTGATAAATAGTTTAACATCTGCTAGACTGTCTTTTTGTATGTGAACAGCAATACATAACTCATCTTCCTAGAACTGCAGGACATTCATTAAATGGAAAAATTAAAATTATTTGGGTGCTTAAAGCTACTGGAAGTTCAAATAGGTGTAAAATTAGGGCTTTTCCTTAAAGCTGATATTTCTGGCTGTGATCTAATACTAGACCAGAATACTAGAATAACTCTATTTACATGTCTTTGGCAAAATAATAAAACACCCCAGAAGTGAGGCATACTTTTGTTTTTGATAGAAACTAAATCCCACTTCTTTCTTAATCTTCTGTTGGTGGTGAGTTAGCAGGCTTTTACTCCTAGACTACTCTGAGGTTTTGAGCAGAGAATTACTTTAAATATACACAGCTGACTATGCAGCAAAGGGTAAATCTAAAACACAAAGATAACTGGGTTTTATATTGATACCCATCTGGAAGGGAGGAGGAGAGGAGATAGAGCTCTTCCACGTAGCACTAGTGATGTCTATACTATGTGTGCCATAAGGCAGCTTTTGTTTCAGGTATTGAAATCACGTGAGACCTTGATTTGGGGAAAAAAACCAAAACACTTGTCTATGTAGATGGTTGAGAACTGCTGATGGACAGAGTCAAATTTTATCATTGTGATTTCATGTTAATATTTCACAAGTTCTAATGAATATCTTGCGTGCCCCTTTGAAGTGCATCTTGAGTTTACTTCTGAAATAGAATTGTTACAGAATAAACTTCTGACAGTCTTCAAAATATTTACGTGGCCATAACTAGTAAGTTTAGGGAAGAATGTGAAGCAGTTTATAAAGCTGCACAAGCTGCTGCAGGAGGATCACTTCAGACTGAAAGAGCATGATTGCTACGGAACTATTCGTTGATTAGGTATAAACGATGAAAGAAAGACACAGCCAGGACAGCTGACCCAAACTGACCAACAGGATATTCCATACCATATGATGTCATGCCCAGTATATAAAGCTGGGGGACATTGGGAGTGATGGCGTTTGTCTTCCCAAGTAACTGTTACACATGATGGAGCCCTGCTTTCCTGGAGATGGCTGAACACCTGCCTGCCAATGGGAAGTAGTGAATTAATTCCTTGTTTTGCTTTTAATTTTGCCATTCTTTGGTCAGTGCTTGCAGCGATTAATAGAGAGAACAGTAAGAAACGTGTGGCTAATACAAAATAAAAATGGGGGAGATGTGGGGGATGAATTTGCAAGTAACTTAGCACTGTTTGACACATCCTTGAACTGAAGCAATGCGGCAGTAAAAAACAGAGACAGGAACATGGGAAATGCCAAGAAGAATTTAAGTAAGCAAAAACAAATGAAGTAGCGCAAATAGAACAGCCTATTAGAATGTAGCATAAGGCGTGTGCTTAGAGCTAGCTGACGAATAACAGACATTGTTTGTGCGCGTAATCGCGTGAGGAATGTGTCGAAAAGATAGCTAAGCAGTGAAAAGCTGACAATAAAGGTCTTCTGCAGAACATCTGTCAGGAGACCGTGACATTCATCCCTGCACCTAAGCTTAGGTTAAATATTAAAACATGAAACAGTGCTTGATCAAAAAGGAAGGAATCTAGATTCATGCTAATTAAACATATACAACACCTGTTTTTTTTTTCCAAGGAGGGGCTGTTCTCTTACAGCACATCTTGCCTCCTCAGCTCCTCTACCAACTGCATCGAAAAGTTATCCTCAATCCTCTGCAGGAACCTCCTGGATTGGGCATTCCTTGCCATGTTGCTTTTCCAGCAAATATCAGGGTGGTTGAATTCCCCACGAGGACCAGGGCCTGCAATTGCGAGGCTACTTCCAGCTGTCTGTAGAAGGCTTCATCAACTTCCTCTTCTTGGTCAGGTGGCCTATAGCAAACACCCACAACAGTGTCGCCCATATTTGCCTACCCCTTAATTTTTACCCCCAAGCTCTTGACTTGATCTTCCTCCACTCCAAGGCATCGCTCAATGCATTCCAGTTGCTCACTCACATAAAGAGCAACTCCCCTACCTTGCCTTGCTGGCCTGTCTTTCCTGAAAAGCCTGTAGCCATCCATGGCCATATTCCACTCATGCGAGCTATCCCACCATGTCTCTGTGATTGCAATCAGATCATGGCCCTGCGACCACATGCAGACCTCTAGTTCCTCCTGTTTATTTCCCATGCTGCGTGCATTGGTGTACAGGCATTTCAGAAAGGTACTTGAGCATGCAGGTTTCGCTGGAGGGGTGCACAAGGACCCACTATAGCTGTGCACACCGTTGAGATGGTTGGTCTCCTGGTTGTGTTCTCATGAGGCAGCTAAGGCACCTCTGTCACTGCTCTGGCTGTCCTGGCTTATTCCTGCATTGTGTGTGATGGCATTAGCTTTGCCACTTTGGCCCCCACCCCGCCCAGTCCCTCAGTTTAAAGCCCTCCTCACCACGCTGGCCAGCCTGCTGCCAAAGATTCCCTTGCCCCTTCCAGACAGGTTGAGTCTAGCCCTCCCTAGCAGCCTATGGTTGCTGAAGAACATCCCATTGTCATAAAAGCCAAAACCCTCACATTGACACCAGCCACGTAACCAGGAGTTGATTTCCATTATTTGCCTATTTCTAGTCACCCATTTTTCTCCAACAGGTAAGATGGAGGAGAAGATGACATGGCCACCAGTATTTTTCACTTGCTCCCTGTGCTGGTTTTGGCTGAGAAGGGGTTAATTCTCCTCACTGTGGGGGTCGGCTACCTTTCTAGCTTCCAGCGCTCTGCCGCGTGGCGGGGGGGGGGGGGGGGGCTGGGAGGGGCAGGGCCATGGTGGGGGCGGCTGACACCGACTGGCCAATGGCAGGTTCATTCCATACCATGTGACACCACGACCAGTATATTGAGGGGGGGCAGAGGCAGTGCAGGAGCGGCGCGGTGTCGGGTGGCGAGCGGCTGTGGCGCGTGCGGTTCGTTTCGGTGGTTCGTTCCCCCTCTCCCCTCCCTTCCCCCCTCCCCCGGGGCTTTACGCCTCTCATTGTTCTCCTTTACTTTTCTATTTTCTATTGTTGTTTCTTTTAATTTTAATTATTAAACTGTTCTTATCCCAACCCACGAGCGTTACCCTTCTGATTCTCTCCCCCATCTACCGGTGGGGGAGTGAGCGAGCGACTGTGCGGGGCTGAGCTGCCGGCTAAACCACGACAGTCACTATAAATCACTTCAAGCATGGCTAGTTCCCTCAGGTACTGGGTACCTTTCTCCATGGTCATCCATTTTCCTAGGCAAAATACAGTATCTTACTTGAAGGGGTACCTTTCTCTCGCACCTCACAGGAGTCACCTCCAGAGGCTGAGGGCTTGTGTACCTTCTCAAATTTCTTTGTCAATGCCCCTTCCCTAGAGAGGATCCCAGTTGTTTGGCTTCCTTCCCCTCTAATTCCAGGCTACTGGCCCCATTATCCCAGCATTGCAGCAGCCAGGTGACAATGTACTCACCTGAACGACAGCCAAAATCTCTTCGCAAATCTCGCAGCTCACTCAAGGATTGGGTAGATTCCGTTTCTTGTACGAGTTCTTCCTCTTCTTCCTCCTCTCCTCGTGACGGCCCTGCTCTTTCATCATCTCTTTCTAAAGGGGTTGACTTTCTCTTCCAGGATTTCTTATTGTGTATAGGGGCAACTTCTACTGGCACGTGTTGGTCCTCTGATTCAGCTGCAATGCTTGTTGTGGGGGTTTGAATGGCTGCAGGGCTTGTCGCTTTCCTTGTCTTTGTCTTTAGATCCAGAGGCCTTCTCTTCCCCTTAAGGGAACTGAATAGTGTTAAACAGGGCTCGATAGGCATGGGCCAGGCCCCAGCACATTGCAGTGATTTGTCTCTCTCTGGAATTGCAAGGGTGACAACATACTTCCTCCAAATATTCTGCTAGTTTTTCAGGAATCTGTACTTTTTCAGGGGTGAAGTCCCAATACAATGGGGGTGCCCACCATCTTAGGCATTTGCCCATACTATCCCATGTACCCTGCCACGCATAGCTATTGAGCTTTCGGGCAGATCTCTGGATGATATTCTTAAATTGCTTATTAATCTTAGACAGAATGGAAACCGTCTGCCAAAGCAATACCAACAGATGTCTCTCAATTACCCAAGGATGTTCAAGATACTGAAAAGTTGTTGTAATGAAGGAGGAGGCATTATACAAGATGGTAGCTAGGGTGCCATTCTCTATTTCCTCCATAAAAAAACATCTCAGAGGAGGAGGTATAATTGCTAATTGTCTCCAGGAGGTGGTAGCCGAAGTACAGTAACAGCTTCCATGGAAGACCCAAATAACCGATAACGCTCAAGGCTGGTGTTTTAATAATAAATCTCCTAGGCAAAACATCTCTAATCACTGCAGAGCACAGCAAACTACAAAAACCAACAGCAATTTTTAACATGTACTCCACAATCAGCATGGTATAGACTGGACAAACTAATACTGAGAACAGGTGAATCAGTGCTGTGACAGACAACTGTTATTCTCTCAAACCCTTCATGCCCCACATTGGGCACCAAAAAGGACTGTTGTGGTTCAGCATCAGTTTGCTTCTAAACACCATATGGCTGCTCACTCACTCCCCCCACCCCTGTGGGATGGGGGAGAGAATCGGAAGAGCCAAAGTAAGAGAACTCATGGGTTGAGATAAGAACAGTTTAATAATTAAAATAAAACAGTAATAATAATAATCATGAAATGAACAAGAAAATAACATATGAGAGAGAGAGATGGACCCTTGGGAGGAGGAGGGGAATTAAAAAAAATATATATATAAACCACAAACCAAAATCACCACCCACCAACCAACACTGCCAGTCCTTGAGCTGCAACTGCTCCCCCCCAGCCAGCTCCTCCCAGTTAACATACTGGGTGTGACATTACATGATATCAAATATCCCTTTGGCCTGTTTGAATCCATTCTCTTAGCTGTGCCCCCTTCCCTCCCGGCTTCTTGTGCACCCATGTCGTGGTTCAGCCTCAGCTGGCAACTGAACACCGCGCAGCCGCTCGCTCACTCCCCCCCCACCCCTGTGGGATGGGGAAGAGAATCGGACGAGCAAAAGAACTTGTGGGTTGAGATAAGCACAGTTTAATGATTACAATAGTATGATAATAATAGTACCAATGATTATGATAATAATGACAATAATGTTAATATAATAAAATGGAAAAGGAAGGGAAAGGGAAAAAAGGAAAAAAAACACAGAAACACAAACGATACAACCGCTCACCATCCACCGACCGACGCTGCCCGTCCCCGAGCCGCGATTGCCTCCTCCTCCCCCGGCCAGCCCCTCCCAGATAACGTACTGGGCATGACGTTACATGATATGGAAGAGCCCTTTGGTCAGTTTGAATCCGCTCTCTTAGCTGTGCCCCCTCCCCTCCCGGCTTCTTGTGCACCCAGCAGAGCATGGGAGGCTAGAAATGTCCTTGACTAGTATAAGCGCTACCCAGCAACAGCCCAAACATCTGTGTGTTATCTCAACAGGTTTTTTTTCCCATGCTAATTTCAAAGCGCAGCACTATACCAGCTAGAGTGAAGAAAATTAACTCTATCCCAGCTAAAACCATGACAACCCAGCAGAGCATGGGAAGCTAGAAGAGTCCTTGACTAATACAAGCACTACCCAGCAACAGCCAAAACATCTGTGTGTTATCAACATTGTTTTCATACTAAGTCCAAAGCACAGCACTATGCCAGCTACAGTGAAGAAAATTAACTCTATACCAGCTAAAACCATGACAGAATGTCCTTAGTTTCTTTTATCTTGGTTTCAACTGGCACCTGCTGCTAGGTTGTCTGCATCCCTCCAGGATGTCTTGATCATGCTTGCGCAGATTATGTCCTTGAGTGCATTCTTGCCTGAGCCCCCTTACAACAATATAATTACATATAACATTACCAAAATAACAGGAAAAGGGTCCCAGAGTTACTCGACCCTGTAGCTCAAATTTAACTGCAGCCAAATTCATTCAGATTTTCCATTTCCAATTTAGTAGCGTCTTGTATTGCAAACTGAAATGAGTACAGCTGTGAATATTGGAGTAAAAATGTTCATAATTAGTAGTCACAATTTCTACCTACTTTGGTATTGCTAAAGATGAGGTTGTTTTACTCTATAGGATTTCTCCTTTCTCTTCCATCCTTTATGCTGTATTTATGACAACTAGAATCAGGCAAGGAGCTCTCTAGGAAGCAGCTAGGTTTCAGTCTTGTATGTCTTCTGTGTAAGTATTTATGCAGAACTTAATTATCTGAATTTTAAGTTCCTAGGACAGGTCCCGCTAACATGACAATTCTGAATATCACAAAGCATTCTGCACTTGTGAAGTGGACCAAAATAGCTACTGAAGACTAGGCTTTCTCCAGGGATACAGGATCAGCTACATAGATTCATTGAGGAAAAAGTCTCTAAGTCATCGTTGCTCAGAGCCATGACAGAAAACCTTCAGACCATTAAGCACTTTCACAGCATACTACTGAATTAATTAGATTTCCATAGAAATTGAGTGCTCTCAAAGGTCAGCTCCTGATTAGAGTTTTAATGCTCTAGATGGTCTTATGAATATCTAGAATTTTCTAGATAGCATCTCAAATTTAATACTGTTAAGAAAAATTTTCCTTAAAGCTTACCATTCTAAGACTACTGCAGAGTTCTCTAGTAACACTGAAAGGAAGAGGATACTTAAGAAATACTGAGAGGGTACAAGATTTCAGTCACAATACTTTTATATTTCATTGCAACTCAGCCAAGCCTGACTGAGCATTACTGTAGGACTTAATTCTTTTTTGAAGTAAATTAGCAGGGAATACAGTTTGTTTTTCTTACCCATTTTCATTTTTAGAAACTTTTTTTTTAATTGGTAGCTTTTATGTTTAACTGCAAGGGATTAAACTTCTACACATTGGAATAAATGAATAGTTTATGTAAACTGAAGTGGTTTGAGCTCAATAAAACCATCCCCATCTCTCTATCAAAAGATTTTCCTTCTGGTCTGAAGTGGAAAGTCTTCCTACCATAAACAACAATGCATTAACTTCACACATGCTGACATTCCATAACATGTATTTAATTTTATTTGAAGACAAATAGCACCTACAACCCAACAAAGGAGAATAACAAGAGTTCTGTAATTCATGTTGACGTATGCCTTTACAAGACCATAAAAAGTAACAAAAGCTTCAAGCATGCAGCATTAGCAGGAGGTTTGGAACCATCTTCAGGGGGCTCTAATCCACCCCAAGTACCTATCATAGAGCACAAGAGGAGACCAGAAGGGGAGTGTCCAGGACTGAACTCCTCCACCCCCACCCCATCAATCAATACAACAGTGACATAACACCAAACTACCATATTTTCCAGGCAGGAAGAATAATTTTATTGGAGAATTTGGGGAAGAGAAGCCTATAGGCTATAGCACCATTTCCCCTTCTATGAAAAACTTAAATTATTAGTGGCAAACTTGAAAAGTAATTTCTGCAATGTTAAAAAGCATTCTACAGCATTGATGGTTAGGTTATTCTATCCAGGGGAAAACTCACTGCACCATCAAAAAAGCTTGATCTGAAAGCCCTAGGAGTAGATGAAGCAGAACACACACCCCTTTTTCTGTGCTGAATGCTAAGTAATAGTACTGATATCAAGGCAAATAACTAACAATTACCATTATGACAAACACAGGACTTAACATGGACATTTGTTCTACTACTGCTGTGAAAACCAGTCCTTATTTCAACTGTTACAGCCAAGTGTATTCATTGTTCAGGATGTTAGGTATATTTCCCTGTCATGCATTATACACAGCCTACTGCACTTACCACCTAAACACCCTTGATGTGTTAGGAGATCATGTTTTTAGCTCTGGATTCAAAGTGTACACAAACATTTTAGAGACATTTTGTACCCATGAAAAAAAATCTGTACAGTGCAGCTACCGCCAGGTGTGAATTAGGACACAGAAATTTGGCCTTTTGCCCAGTCAGCTACACTGATAAAGACTCATCCATCAGAGTTAATCTAATAATCTCATTCCTCAACTTCTCTTGTGTTTCAGCTGCTACTCTCAATTCTTCTACCACAAGTTATCATCTTACTGGACTGAAGGAAAAGACCATATACTATGTAGATTTCAGGATTCACCAATACTGGCGAAGGACCTCCAACTCTTTCACAACCTTTCAACACTCCAAAATATGGTACCATGGAAGTGCTATGCATCTGTGTTACCCAGTATGAATCTTTGCTTTATGCACTACATATGGCATTATTCTCTACCTTTTCCTGCTTTTCAAGGAGTAACAAAGTGCTAATACACAAGATCTGTCATTCAATCCTTATTTACTGTCATGGTTTAGCTGGCAGCTCAGCCCCACACAGTCACTCGCTCACTCCCCCACCGGTAGATGGGGAGAGAATCAGAAGGGTAAAGCTCGTGGGTTGGGATAAGAACAGTTTAATAATTAAAATTAAAAGAAACAACAATAGAAAATAGAAAAGTAAAGGAGAACAACGAGAGGCGTAAAGCCCCGGGGGAGGGGGGAAGGGAGGGGAGAGGGGAACGAGCCACCAAAACAAACCGCACGCAACACAGCCGCCCACCGACCTGCCGCCGCGCCACTCCCAAGCCACAACCTTCCCCTCCCTTTATATACTGATCATGGTGTCACATGGTATGGAATGAACCTGCCATTGGCCAGTCGGGGTCAGCCGCCCCCACCATGGCCCTGCCCCTCCCAGCCCCCCCCCACCACCACGCGGCAGAGCGCTGGAAGCTAGAAAGGTAGCCGACCCCCACAGTGAGGAGAATTAACCCCTTCTCAGCCAAAACCAGCACAGTTACTGATAACAAAGGAATGCTTTCATGTGTATATGATTTCGTGTATCACAGCACAACGCTACCTATATTTCATTACCTAACATGCAGGGAAGTCTTTTCTGACCTTTTTATGCTAGCTGTATTCACATATCTTTACTGGCAATTCCTATCATAGATTTCAGCAGCTTAAATATTCTGTCTACGACTAGTTACGTTCAGCAGTCTTTGTTCTTGGCAAAATGCCAAGCAATCATGTAGAACTGTTTTCCAGTTAGCCCCCGAGCCATTAAGTATTTAAAAAAGCCTCTCTTCCAATTGCTCCTGTTGTCGATGACAGCTAATCAAATTATCTTTTGTTTTCTAATAATTTAAGTACATTTTATGTAACAGGTCCTATAGGTCACTGGCAAGAGTGCTTATTTCAAAGGTGACTGGATAGGCCAATAAGATCAATGCAGTTATGTTTATGAAGTCTCACATATATGAATATAATATATATTCATATAGAGTTGGCTAAACATGTACTCATTTTTAACATGTTATCACTTAGTCTAAATCTAACACTGCAGTATACCTTTTTCTGGTTAGAGCACAGCTTCACTCATTTAAAGCTTTCTAAAAAAATAAAATAGGCTAATACAGTATCATTAAACGAGCTAGAGCTCACATAATAGCATGGGGACTGGAAATACTACTTTTATTATAAACTGTTTGCCTTTGGATGGTGGATTCAGAAACTCAGCAACATATATCTAGATATCTTAAAAATACAAACCTGAAAGCCTCAGACCCTACCTCCAAAATGCCAAGTCTTGTTTGAACTAGATTTCACTTACAGGAACCCCCAAAAATGTATAAAGTTTGACTTGAGTTCCATTTGAAATATTTGTCTCACAGAGTGTGCGGGTTTTGGCTGAGAAGGGGTTAATTCTCCTCACTGTGGGGGGCGGCTACCTTTCCAGCTTCCCACGCTCTGACACATGGCAGGAGACTGGGAGGGGCAGGGCCATGGTTGGGGCGGCTGACCCCAACTGGCCAAAGGCATGTTCATTCCATACCATATGACCAGTATATTAAAGGGGGGCAGGTTGCAGCTCGGGACCGGCATGTCGTTGGGTCGGCGGGCAGTTAGCAGCTGCGTCGCATGCCGTTTATTTCGACAGTTCGTTCCCCTCCCCCCATCCCTTCACCTGCCCCCCAGGGTTTTGAGTCTCCCGTTGTTCGCCATTGCACTTTAGTTGTTTCTTTTAATTTTAATTATTAAACTGTTCTTATCCCAACCCACGAGCGTTACCCTTCTGATTCTCTTCCCCATCGGCTGGTGGGGGAGTGAGCGAGCGACTGTGTGGGGCTGAGCTGCCAGCTAAACCACAACAGTCTTTTTGGCGCCCAACGTTGGGCTCAAGGGTTGGAGATAATAACAGCTGCTGGTCACAGCACCATGTTGTCCTTTTTGCAGTTGGTGTTCAAGATCGGTGATGGATTGTTCAGTCTGCTGTGTTCTGCTGTGATTAGTAATGTTTTGCCTACAAGATTTGTTATACAAACACTCGTTTTCAGCTTTACCTGGTATTTGGGGTTTTTGCTGAAACCGTTACTGTACTTTGGATACCACCTTGTTGAGGCAATTAGCAATTATACCTCCTCCTCTGAGAGATTTTATATGGAGGAAATACAGAATAGTACCTTTGCAACTTTGTTCTATGATGCTTCCACCTTTCTTACAACAACGTTTTTGTATCTTGAACATCCTTGGGTGGTTAAGGTGCACTTATTGTTAGTTTTTGGGCATGTTGTTTTGGTTTTAACTAAGCAACTTAAGAATATTACCCAGAAATCTGCCCCGAGGCTTGACAGTTACGAGTGGCAGGGCATGTGGGATAGCATGGGCAAATACCTAGGGCAGTGGGCACCCCCAGTGTTTTGGAGTTTCACCCCCGAACAAGTGCAGAATCCTGAAAAACTAGTAGAATATTTGGAGAAAGTATGTTGTTACGCTGGGAACTCCAGAGAGACACAGATAACTGCAATGTGCTGGGGCCTGGCCCATGCATACCGAGCCCTGCTCAACAGTATTCAGGGCTCCCAAGGGGAAAAGAATGTCTCTGGATTGAAATGCAAAGTGACTGGCACTGTAGTCACTCCAGCCCTGAGGACAGGTAGTGCAGCCACTCAAACCCCCACGACAACTACTGGAGCTGGCTCAGAGAATCAACCCGTACCAGTATCAGTTGCCCCCATACACAAGACGAAATATTGGAAGCGGACATCAACTCGTTTAGAACGGGATGATGAAAAAGCAAGGCCGTCACGAGGAGAAGTCATAAATGAAATAGAGACCACCCGATCCCTGTCCTTGAGAGAGTTGTGAGATATGCGAAAACATTTCAGCCGCCATTCAGGTGAGCACATTGCCACCTGGCTGCTCCAATGCTGGGATAATGGGGCCAGTAGCCTGGAACTAGAGGGAAAAGAGGCCAAACAACTGGGAACCCTTTCTGGGGAAGGGGGTGTTGACAAAGCAATTGGGAAAAAAACACAAGCCCTCAGCTTCTGGAGGTGACTCCTGTCCGGAGTGAAGGAAAGGTATCCCTTCAAAGAAGATGTTACATATCGCCAAGGAAAATGGACAACTATGGAGAAAGGCATTCAGTATCTAAGGGAATTAACTGTGCTTGAGGTGATTTATGGTGACCTGGACGATCAACGGTCATCCAAAGATCCAGATGAAGCCGAGTGCAAACGACCCATGTGGCGGAAGTTTGTACGGAGCGCACCATCTTCGCATGCAAACTCATTGGCAGCGATGTCCTGGAACGATGACAAGACACCAACGGTGGCGGAGGTGATTGATAGACTCCGGGATTACGAAACAAATATCTCTTCCTCGCTCGTCTCTGCTGTGGAGGAAATATCCCAAGAGGTCCAGCGACTCAAAGAAGATATGTCTTGCTCCACACCTCTACAGAGTAGTGTCTCAGCTGCTAGGAATAAGCTTCCTCTGGCTCAAAGGAGAGGATACACACCACGGGCCACCCTATGGTTCTACCTGCATGACCACGGAGAGGACATGGTGAGGTAGGATGGCAAGGCTACCTCGACACTACAGGCATGGGTACGTGAGCTGCTATAAACTATAAAGGGGCAGAACCCATCAGCATTGCTGGAGTGACAGGGGGATCCCAAGAGCTAACTGTATTGGAGGCCGAAGTGAGCCTCACTGGGAATGAGTGGCAGAAGCACCCCATTGTGACTGGCCCAGAGGCTCTGTGCATCCTTGGCATAGACTACCTCAGGAGAGGGTATGTCAAGGACCCAAAAGGGTACAAGTGGGCTTTTGGTGTAGCTGCCTTGGAGACGGAGGAAACTAAACAGCTGTCTACCTTGCCTGGCCTCTCGAAGGACCCTTCTGTTGTGGGGTTGCTGAAGGTCAAAGAACAACAGGTGCCGATCGCCACCACAACAGTGCACCAGCGGCAATATCGCACCAACCGAGACTCTCTGATCCCCATCCATGGGCTCATTCTTCAACTGGAGAGCCAAGGAGTCACCAGTTTAGACCCACTCACCCTTTAACAGTCCCACATGGCCAGTGCAGAAATCTAATGGAGAGTGGAGGCTAACAGTAGACTATCGGGGCCTGAATGAAGTCACTCCACCGTTGAGTGCTGCTGTGCCAGACATGCTAGAACTTCAATACGAACTGGAGTCAAAGGCAGCCAAGTGGTATGCCACAATTGATATTGCTAATGCATTCTTTTCAATCCCTCTGGCAGCAGAGTGCAGGCCACAGTTTGCTTTCACTTGGAGGGGCGTCCAGTACACCTGGAATCGACTGCCCCAGGGGTGGAAACACAGTCCTACCATTTGCCATGGACTGATTCAGACTGTGCTGGAACAGGGAGAAGCTCCAGAACACCTTCAATACATCGATGACATCATCGTGTGGGGCAACACAGCGGAAGAAGTTTTTGAGAAAGGAGAGAAAATAATCCAAATCCTTCTGAAAGCTGGTTTTGCCATAAAACAAAGTAAGGTTAAGGGACCAGCAGAAGAGATCCAGTTCTTAGGAATCAAATGGCAAGATGGACGTCGTCAGATCCCAATGGATGTGGTCAACAAAATAGCAGCCATGTCTCCACCAACTAGCAAAAAGGCAACACAAGCTTTCATGGGTGTTGTGGGTTCTTGGAGAATGCATATTCCAAATTACAGTCTGATCATAAGCCCTCTCTATCAAGTGACCCGGAAGAAGAACGATTTCAAATGGGGCCCTGAGCAACAACAAGCCTTTGAACAGATTAAACGAGAAATAGTTGATGCAGTAGCTCTTGGGCCAGTCCGGGCAGGACAAGATGTAAAAAATGTGCTCTACACTGCAGCCGGGGAGAATGGCCCTACCTGGAGCCTCTGGCAGAAAGCACATGGGGACACCCGAGGTCAACCCCGACGGTATTGGAGTCGGGGATACAGAGGGTCTGAAGCCCGCTATACTCCAACTGAAAAAGAGATATTGGCAGCATATGAAGGGGTCCGAGCTGCTTCAGAAGTGGTTGGTACTGAAGCACAGCTGCTCCTGGCACCCTGACTGCCAGTGCTGGGCCGGATGTTCAAGGGAAACGTCCCCTCTACACACCGTGCAACTGATGCTATGTGGAGTAAATGGGTTGCACTGACCACCCAGCAGGCTCGAGTAGGAAACCCCAGTCGCCCAGGAATCTTGGAAGTGATCATGGACTGGCCAGAAGGCAAAGATTTTGGATTATCACCAGAGGAGGAGGTGACACGTGCTGAAGAAGCCCCACTGTATAACAAACTGTCAGAAGATGGAAAGCAATATACCCTGTTCACCGATGGGTCCTCTTGTCTTGTGGGAAAGCACCGGAGATGGAAGGCTGCTGTATAGAGTCCTATACGACAAGTAGCAGAAACTGCTGAAGGAGAAGTTGAATCGAGCCAGTTTGCAGAGGTAAAGGCCATCCAGCTGGCCTTAGACATTGCTGAACGGGAAAAGTGGCCAGTGCTCTATCTTCATACTGACTCCTGGATGGTGGCAAATGCCCTGTGGGGCTGGCTGCAGCAGTGGAAGCAAAGCAACTAGCAGTGCAGAGGCAAACCCATCTGGGCCATCACATAATGGCAAGATATTGCTGCCCGGGTAGAGAACCTGGTTGTAAAGGTACGTCATGTGGATGCTCACGTCCCCAAGAGTCGGGCCACTGAAGAACGTTGGAACAACCAGCAGGTAGATCAGGCTGCCAAGATTGAAGTGGCTGAGGTGGATCTGGACTGGCAGCATAAGGGTGAACTATTTCTAGCTCGGTGGCCCCATGACAACTCAGGCCATCAAGGGAGAGATGCAACATTCAGGTGGGCTCATGATCGAGGGGTGTACTTGACCATGGATGTTATTGCACAGGCTATCCACGGATGTGACACATGAGCTGCAATCAAGCAAGCGAAGCGGGTAAAGCCTCTGTGGTATGGGGGATGACGGCTGAAATATAAATATGGGGCGGCCTGGCAAATTGACTATATCACACTCCCACAAACCTGTTGAAGCAAGCGCCATGTCCTTACAATGGTAGAAACAACAGTTGGCTGGCTGGAAACATATCCTGTCCCCCACGCCACTGCCCGGAACACTATCCTGGCTCTTGAAAAACAAGTCCTGTGGCGACATGGCACCCCAGAGAGAATTGAGTCAGACAATGGGACTCATTTCCAAAATAACCTCATAGACACCTGGGGCAAAGTGCACGGTATTGAGTGGGTGTATCACATCCCCTATCACGCACCAGCCTCTGGGAAAATTGAACGGAACAATGGACTGTTAAAAACTGCACTGAGAGCAATGTGGGGTGGAACATTCAAGCACTGGGATACAATTGTATCCTAAGGTATGCTTGGAACACAACACGGAATTAAGGTGAATAACAAGCTGCTTGCAAAGGCTGATATCAAAAGCCAGTTTGGCTGCTGTTCAATTCAAGTTGCTGCCTTTTTATAGCAACACATTATTTAAAATTTTTGAAAGCTGTGGGACTCAGAACATAGTGAAGCCTACATTTTATCACCATTACGTTTTGTCCTGTCCACATATGAAAGCAAGGAAATCTTTGCTTAAATACTAAGGGAGATGAGAAGATGATCCTCTGAATTAGGGAAAGAAATATTTTAAAATGGATGTTAGCCATATTATATAGGCAGGACCAGGCTTTTGGGGGATGAATTTGCAAGTAACTTAGCACTGTTTGGCACATCCTTGAACTGAAGCAATGAGGCAGTGAAAAACAGAGACAGGAACTCGGGAAATGCCAAGAAGAATTTAAGTAAGCGAAAACAAATGAAGTAGCACAAATAGAACAGCCTATTAGAATGTAGCATAAGGTGTGTGCTTAGAGCTAGCTGATGAATAACAGAAATTGTTTGTGGTCGTGATTGCGTGAGGAATGTGTCAAAAAATATATAAGCAATGAAAAGCTGAGAATAAAGGTCTTCTGCAGAGCATCTGTCAGGTGTCTGTGACATTCACCCCTGCACAGGCTGCCTGTCTCCAAGCTTTATTCTTCTGCCATTTTTTTCAGTAAATTGCCAATTACACTTTGCATAAGTATGATACTGAAATTATTCTTTTTCTTTGTTTTGTCTTGCTGACTAATTGGACACCCATTTAAAGGTCACTGCTTCAGGCCCTGCCAGACAATACCACCAGCCTTTATGTCAGAGAGCATGAGTCAAAGTCTCCTATGAAGCTAGACCTCTTTACAGGTGGTGAAGACAGCAAGTATGACACTTGTCAATCAGAAGAACCTAGCAATAACATAGACATGAGCCTAAGACACAAAGAAATCCCTGAAAAAGCAGTTACAACTGAAAAAGAGGGAATAATTTCCATTACAGTACTACTCTTCAGTGACTACACCAGCATAGAGTTCAGCCCGAAAGCCCTGATGAGCCTGACA
Organism: Phalacrocorax aristotelis; assembly: GCF_949628215.1. Lineage (NCBI taxonomy): Eukaryota > Metazoa > Chordata > Aves > Suliformes > Phalacrocoracidae > Phalacrocorax > Phalacrocorax aristotelis. The sequence continues at coordinate 25,340,838 of NC_134310.1, forward strand.
GTGAAGCTGCCTGCAAGAGCTGCTCAGCCTCATCTGGAAAAGGAACTGAGCATCAGGGTTTGTTTGCTCCCCAAGACTACCTCAAACAAAGCCAGGTAATATTTTTGCTATCTGGACCAACTTTGATGGGACAAGTCAATTTGAACTGAAGCATCTCTATAATTTCCCATACTATAAAATCAAGTTCCAAAACCTCTGATGCTTGAATGGAGCCATTAGGCCCATATATGACAGCGAGCTTGTGACAATAGCTATTCTCTATTTCAATAAGCTTCCTTTGGTGAAACAGATTAATTATATAATTAGATTAGCTATTTCACCACAGTCATTCTGTGGAAATTCCTACAGTCTTCATACAGGCAAAACTTTCAGGGAACTCTATGAAAAACCTTCCAGTAAGGTACATCTTGCTAGTTGCTTAATCCCAGGGCACTCGTAGGAAGCCATTTCAAGGCTTCTACTTTAAACACAATGTTGTTCTAGTCAACAGGAGAGTTATCTGATAAGTGCAACCGTTTTAAGATCTGATAAGCTCTTCAGTAAAAATTCCACCAAAAGCATCTACCACTTCAAAGAAGCTCTCCAGCTGGTCAAAGCTGGCCAAACAAAAGAGTGAGAGGCCTTGAATTTAGGAATGGAGAATGATGCTTATCCATCTATGTAAAACAATCTTAGATTAATAGTGCTGCGTAAGTGAAAATGATAAGTATCATTATTATGCGAGTTTTTACTTGCATTAAAATAAGGCTATTTCTTCCTACATGTATCTATACAGACATAGAAATCCATTCACATTCTGTTATGAGATGTAGTTGCAGATATGGTTTCACACTGTATGCAATGACAATATCTGTCAAACAGACTTCAAGAGCTGAATAGATAGTTTAGTTAGTCATCCCCCCAAAACTTGTGTAAAGGAGGTGTCATTGGAATATAGGGGCAAAAAGGGTCTTCCTTAGTATGCTCTCTATGTGACTCCATCATGTGTCTCCAGGATGCAAGGAGTCTGAACTGGTTTTCCAGCTTACAACAGGTTCTCACCCATGAACTCCGTAGGCATTAATGGTTTGCAGTTATTTTAGAAGACCCAGTTTATTACTGTCATCTCTAGTTTATGGAGCATTTTATTAACATTGTTTTGTGGAGAAAGACATTGACCAACTGTACCCTAAGCACCAGAGGATCCTTAGCTAGTGTCCTGGTTTCAGCTGGGGCAGAGTTAAATTTCTTTGTAGTAGCTAGTATGGGGTATGTTTTGGAGTTTTGCTGGAAACAGTGGTGATAATGTGGAGATGTTTTAGTTGTTGCTAAGTAGCACTTACACTGGTCAAGGACTTGTTTTAGCTCCCCGTGCTCTGCCGGGTGCACAAGAAGCTGGGAGGGGACACAGCCAGGACAGCTGACCCAAACTGACCAGAGGGGTATTCCATACCATATGACATCATGCTCAGTATATAAAGCTGGGGGACATTGGGAGTGATGGTGTTTGTCTTCCCAAGTAACCACTATGCGTGATGGAGCCCTGCTTTCCTGGAGATGGCTGAACACCTGCCTGCCCATGGGAAGTAGTGAATGAATTATGAATTCCTTCTTTTGCTTTGCTTCCGCATGCAGCTTTTGCTTTACCTATTAAACTGTCTTTATCTCCAACCATGAGTTGCCTCACTTTTACTCTTCTGATTCTCTCCCCCGTCCCACCAGGGGGGAGTGAGTGAGCGAGCAGCTGCATGGTGCTTGGTTGCTGACTGGGGCTAAACCACGACAGATGGAAATATTTTAAAATTCTCTCATTAAAAGTTAAGGATGAGTCACATTCACACAAATATTTCAATGCATATTAGAGAGTATGAGTTATAGAATATCCATGCTTGCAAAAAGCTCAAAGAAATTACAAATCCCCCCCACTTGATTGATTCAGTGAAGCCCCATAACAAAACCTGTTTTATTCACTTTCCTTATTTATATTCACTCTTTATTTGTATCTCTCTATGTCTGTTAGGATTGGCAGGGACCAACCTGTATGTCACTGTGGGTTTTGCATTGTTCTTTCTTAGCACTTAAAATGCATTGTTTTGCTACAAAGCAATGTACCCATTACCACCCACCCTTATTACTTCTGCTCTTTGAAAGGAGTAACAGGAGCACTCCCCAGACCACTTCAAAAGTTTGAGCAATCTTTTAAATCTCTTTCTTCATTTGATTAACTTCAGTCAGGTGACTTTGCCTGATCACATACGATCCTGCTATTAGCAGAGCTGTTGGTACTTGCAGTATCTAGTAGAGGGGCTGAAATGAACAGCTGTTCTAGACAATAAAGTCCTCAAATCATATGCAATCATTATCAAGTAGTCATCTGAACACAGCCTAATGCGTTGATTTCCCAAATCTAAGAACTAGCCATGTTCCTTACCTATACCATTTCTTTCATTTCTGCTCAGAATGACTTATCTTCCTGGTGTAGTTGATATCTTCAGTAATTTAGGCATCCCTGTAAACAATGAATTCATTTTTTCTTACTCTGCATCTACCAAAACAGTACATATTATTGCATTATGTAGAAAGTATAAAGTAAATAAGTAGAATCAAACCAATGGCTTATGAGCAGTTTCAGTATATGAAGTGGCCTTCATACATGAAACTCACAGTTTGGGTTTTTGACCCGATGAGTACTGCCTCCATAATATTAGCCACTGGCTGATCTCTTGCTGAGGAAAATCCATTCATCAGGCTAGGAGAAAGTCACTAGAAGTACCTATTTGCCTCAAATAGAAGGTATGGACGTATTCCACTTTCAGTTATAAAGCTCACAGTATATGTTTTTACTGTAATGTTGTATGGACACAGAAATATCATAGAATCATTAAGGTTGGAAAAGACCGCTAGGATAATCGAGTCCAACTGTCAACCCAACACTACCGTGTCTCATAAACCATGTCCCAAAGTGCCATGTCTACACGTTTTAAATACCTCCAGGGATGGTGACTCTACCACCTCTCTGGGCAGCCTGTTCCAATGTCTGACCACTCTTTCAGTAAAGAAATTTTTCCTAATATCCAATCTAAACCTCCCCTGGTGCAACCTGAAGCCATTTCCTCTCGTCCTATTGCTAGTGACCTGGGAGAAGAGACCAACACCCACCTTACTACAACCTCCTTTCAGGTAGTTGTAGAGAGCGATAAGGTCTCCCCTCAGCTTCCTCTTCTCCGGACTAAACAACCCCAGTTCTCTCAACCTCTACTCATAAGACTTGCTCTCTAGACCCTTCATCAGCTTCATTGCCCTTCTTTGGACACACTCCAGCACCTCGATGTCCTTCTTGTAGTGAGGGGCCCAACACTGAACGCAGTATTTGAGGTGCAGACTCACCAGTGCCAAGTACAAATGGACAATCACTTCCCTACTCCTGCTGGCCACACTATTCCTGATACAAGCCAGGATGCTATTGGCCTTCTTGGCCACCAGGGCACACTGCTGGCTCATGTTCTGCTGGCTATCAACCAGCACCCCCAGGTCCTACTCTACTGGGCAGCTTTCCAGGCAGTCTTCCCCAAGCCTGTAGTGTTGCATGGGTTTGTTGACCCAAGTGCAGGACCCGGTACTTGGCCTTGTTAAACCTCATACCATGGGCCTCGGCCCATGGATCCAGCCTGTCCAGGTCCCTCTGTAGAGCCTTCCTACCTTCGAGCAGATCGACACTCCCACTCAACTTGATGTCATCTGCAAATTTACTAAGGGTGCACTCGATCCCCCTCATCCCCTGCCTTCCAGCTCCAGGGGCTGAATGCCCTGGGGATAACTTGTCTGACTGTTAAAGACTGAGGCAAAGGCAGCATTTAGTACCTCAGCCTTTTCCTCATCCTCAGTTGCAATGTTCCCCTCCGCATCCAATAGAGGATGGAGATTCTCTTTTTGTTACTAATATATTTGTAAAAACATTTTTTGTTATCCCTTACAGCAGTGGCCAGGTTGAGTTCTAGCTGGGCTTTTGCTTGCCTAATTTTCTCCCTGCAAGACCTAACGAGGTCTCTGTGCTCTTCTTGTGTTACCTGCCCCTTCTTCCAAAAGCGGTAGATTCTCCTTTTTTTTCCTGAGTGTCAGCAGAAGCTCCCTGTTCAGCCAGGCCGGTTGTTTTCCCTGCTGGTTTGTCTTGCAGTACTTGGGCACAGCCTGCTCCTGCGCCTTCAAGACTTCCTTCTTGAAGAAAGCCCACCCTTCCTGGACTCCTTTGCCCTTCAGGACTTCCTCCCAAGGGACTCTCCCAACCAGTGCCCTGAACAGGCCGAAGTCTGCCCTCTGGAAGTCCATGGTAGTGGTTCTGCTGACCCCTCTTCTTACTTCACCAAGGATTGAGAACTCAATCATATCATGGTCGCTAAGCCCAAGACAGCCTCCAGCCACCACATCTCCCACCAGTCCTTCTCTGTTTGTGAACAGCAGGTCGAGGCACCTCCCCGGTAGGTTCACTTACCAGCTATGTGAGGAAGTTATCTTCCACAGACTCCAGGAACCTCCTAGACTGTTTCTTATCTGCTGTGTTTTATTTCCAGCAGACATCTGGTAAATTGAAGTCCCCCATGAGAACAAGGGCAACCAATTGTGATACTTCCTCCAGCTGCTTGTAGAACACTTCATCTACCGCTTCATCCTGCTTGGGTGGTCTATAACAGACCCCACAGCAGGATATCTGCCTTGTTGGCCTTCCCCCTAATCCCTACCCATAAACACTCAACCTTATCATCGAAGTCACTAAGCTCTATGCAACCGAAGCACTCTCTAACATAAAGAGTCACCCCACTGCCTCTCCTTCCTTGCCTATCCCTTCTGAAGAGCTTATAGACATCCACTGCAGCACTCCAGTCATAAGAGTCATCTCACCATGTCTCTGTGATGGCAACTAAGTCATAGCTATCCCACTGCACAATGGCTTCCAGCTCCTCCTGTTTGTTGCCCATGCTGCGTGCATTGGCGTAGATGCACTTGAGCTGGGCTATCGGTTTCACCCCCAACCCTGGCATGCCACCTCTAGGCTCCTCTCTAGTGGGCCTGGTTACATCCCCTTCCCCTTCAAACCTAGTTTAAAGCCCTCTCGATGAGCCCTGCCTACTCATTTGCAAGAATCCTTTTCCCCCTTTGAGTTAGGTGAACTCCATCTGCTGCCAGCAGGCCTGGTGCCATGTAAACCTCCCCATGATCAAAAACCCCAAAATTCCACTGATGGCACCAGCCTCTGAGCCACGTGTTAATCAGATGAGTCTTCCTGTTCCTTTCAGTATTGTTCTTCCCTGCCACTGACTGGACTGAGGAAAGCACTACCTGCACTCCCGATCCTTCAACCAGTCCCCCAGTGCCCTAAAAACCCTTTTGATTGCTCTTGGGCTTCTCTCCACAACCTCATCACTGCCCACCTGGGTAGTAATCAGAGGGCTGTACCAGACCAGGGAGTTTCCTATATTTTTCTACACTTTTTATACTTAAGGTCTGACTACAGTGCAGTAGCTAAACAGCATTGAAAATTATTACAGTGTTTCAGATACAAGATATACAGCCACTCAGCCTGGAACAGGAAATTGCAGTGACCACAATATTGCAGAGTCTTTTCACTTTGTATTAACTACCAAATAGAATAATAACCACCACAGACTATCTATAAATCCCCTAAAAACCTAAGCCTTTGGGTTATTTTGGAAACTTTAAAAGCCACCTTTATGGCACAATGGCATCTGCGCTTGAACAGTGTCCTCTTGAAAGCAGAGAGCACAGGGGAATCTTGTCAGTCTAAGTCAACCCCAGTTACTGCTACAAAAATTGTAAAATAATGAAGCACTTCATTAAAGCCATCTACTTACAAAAGACAGTTGTCTCAGAGCTTTTGACTGTATCACAGGCTCTTGGTTTGCCTTTTTCTCTCTCTCAATGGCACTGTTTCCTCAAAGAACTGTATGTCTACTGCCTGAATGATGTTAACTGTGTTCTAGTACTGTGTTGATGGACTCTGTAGGTAATAAAACTTGGGACAGCTTACATCAGTCACTTCTGAGCACTGTTTACAGAAGAGTGCCACTAAGATAAATCATGACTATGTGGGGAAAGACTTATCCCTGTATCTATTTTATTTCTACAGTGGACACACCAGTTTGATTAATAAAACTGAAACCAATCTGCAGCGCTAGAAACTGTCGTTCACATCACCCATCCTCAGAAACCCCTTCAGCATTTCCTAGCACAAAGCCTTCCCTGGGCCAGGGCAGAAACTTTACAGAAATAAACTAACCAAGGAAGTAATTTGGATGTGTTGAAGTGGTAGACACAGACAGAACAAAGAAAAATCCTAAGGAATGCAGTTATAACCTGTGCACAGGCACAGGCTAGGGAACTTGTGATGAAACAGGCTCAGGTCCTTACTGGAGACAATGGAGTCTAGGCAGGCTGGAGAAGAGTAGACATGCCACTTTACCTGAAAAATTGCAGGCTGCAGCCAGTTTTTGATGGATGGCTAGTATGGAAAGAGATAGCAGAATCATAAAGCTCTCATGAGTAGCCTCTGACCTTTCTCAAACAGTAACTGCTACTATTGAACTTCGCTGGTAGTGGGTCACGCCAAGATACCCAGCTATCAGCAACCCTCATCTTTCTTGTGAGTGGCTATGGTGGGTTGACCTTGGCTGGATGCCAGGTGCCTACCAAGCCACTCTATCACTCCCCTCCTCAGCTGGACAGGGGGAGAAAAATATAATGAAGGGCTCGTGGGTCAAGGTAAGGACAGGGAGATCACTCAGCAATTACCATCACAGGAAAAACAGACTTGACTTGGGAAAATTAGCTTAATTTATTACCAATCAAATCACAGCAATGAGAAATAAAACCAAATCTTAAAACACCTTCCCCTCCCCATCCCTCCCTTCTTCCCAGGCTCCACTTCACTCCCAGTTTTCTCTACCTCCTCCCCCTGAGTGGCACAGGGGTACAGGGAATGGGGTTTGTGGTCAGTTCATCACACATTGTCTCTGCTGCTCCTTCCACCTCAGGGGGGATGAATCCTCAACACTTTTCCCCTGCTCCAGCGTGGGGTCCCCCATGGGGTCACAAGTCCTGCCAGCAAACCTGCTCCACTGTGAGCTCCTCTCTCCACAGGGCCACAGGTTCTGCCAGGATCCTACTCAAGCATGGGCTCTTCACAAGGTCAGAGCTTCCTTCAGGCACATCCACCTGCTCCTTTGTGGGGTCCTCCACAGGCTGCAGGTGGATATCTGCTCCGCCATGGACCTCCATGGGCTGCAGGGGAACAGCCTGCCTCACCACGGTCTTCAGCATGGGCTGTAGGGGAATCTCTGCTCTGGTGCCTGGAGCACCTCCTCCCCCTCCTTCTTCACTGACCTTGGTGTCTGCAGAGTTGTTTCTCTCACATAGTCTCACTCCTCTCTTCTGTTTGCTGTTGCACAGGGGGTTTTTGGTCCCCCTTCTTAAATATGTTATCCCAGAGGCACTACCACCGTTGCTGATTGGCTCAGCCTTTGCCAGTGGTGGGTCCATCTTGGAGCTGGCTGGCACTGGCTCTATCGGACATGGGGGAAGCTTCTGGCAGCTTCTCACAGAAGCCACCCCTGTAGCCTCCCCGCTACCAAAACCTTGCCATGCAAACTCAATACAGTGGCAATTAAATAAGCATTCTGGCATGCATTTTAAGTGAATGGCTACTGAGATTCACCAGAATTAGGCTCCATATGGCTCAATAATTCCCTTTTGGTATGATACTGTGGCTGTGTGTTCATTATCTGAACAGCTTTGGTGGGTTACATTCTATCTTGAAATGAACATGGCCACTGTGACTTTTGTGTGTTATAGCCAAGTGCTACATGCTCATTTTTAGAAGAGAGGCTACCTGTGTTTCTGCAATTTTTAATTATCATAGCTGTGTCAACTGGTTGTAACTGCCAATACCCATAAAACATATAGATGAGCTATCTATATAGGCACAGAGCATATTGTAGCTTCTCAACACTGCATGGCTTAGTATCTCATAGAGAAAAAAGCAATAACAAATTAGAACTTCAGTGTGAGTATGTGCTGCCAGCTCCAGTTATGCTGAGTCATACAAATGTCCTTCCAATCCTACAGAGCGTTTATGGAAAAATTAAGATACAATTTACATGGAATACACTGACTCAATGAAAATTAACATTGCCAGTAAAGATCCTACTAGGAAAAAATAAAAATATTTCCACTACTAACATAGAGATTTTGTAGACACTGAGAAAAGTCCTGGCTCCAAAAACAGTTAAAATGCAAGACAGTGGAACATGATTCTATTCACCCTATTTCAATGTTCATTCAACCTTGGTCAGAAGACCCTCAGGATTTTGCAAAATGTAAATAAGAAAAGCCAAGCTACAGCAGTATACTTAAATTCACCATATATGGGCCATATCTTCATTGGAATGGTTGAATTGTCTGCAATTCCAAAAAGGGTTGTGTGTGTACTCAGAAACCCACTATACAATTGCTTTGATGCCATTTGCTCTAAGACTCTTTCTTACTCTTACATTTCATCAAGCATCAGGGTTTCTCCTCTCTGTTTCCATATTTGTGTATTTGAAGTTGCAGGATTGCAGTGAACTTTACTTTAAATTCAGCCTTCTGTGTCCATCAAATATTTTATTGGCAAATAGTCAATTTATTTGGTTTGTAATACTGCAAGTGATTCAGTTTCTGCTCTCCAGATCTGATGAAAATGTATGATCCTAGTGCATGGAAAAGTAACACTGGAGAACCAGTTACAGGTATAACTGAGAATGCTACTTTTTCATCTTTAAGGACAGCATCTTTTATAAGGTCGTGGGCTTTTTTTGTTTTTTTAAAATACTGATTGGTAATTGGAAAGTTTCAAGAAACAAAAGGGAAGGTTTGGATGCCGAGGACGTGTTGACTGAAAGAGCTCTAAGCACTAGGAAGAGAATGGAAGATACACTGTTTATTTTTCCTTATACTCCTACACTTGCACAGTCTGGCCTTCCAGCAGTCCCAATATGTCTTGGACCTGGAGCCAGCTGTGCTGCCTGGGAGGCCCAGTGTTGCATACTGACACCATGGAACTCTGACTATTGCCCTGTCAGCAGAATCTAACCTTACCGTTTCCATCTCTTTTGGAGTCCCCACATCTTTTGGAGTCAAAAACTGAGTAAGGACTATTTAGGTCATATTTACTTAATTGTCTCTTGATTTAGATTAAGTAAAAGCACCTTCCTGCTCCCAAGCATTTTAAATTACTCTTGCCCCCAAAAAGAAACAGTTTAAACAAATACATTTCATCAGCTACAATGCTGCATGTTACCAAATGCAAACCTCCAACACATATCAGCCTCAGTCCCCTAGTGTTGGTCCAAAGCACCAGGTAACGAATGTGGCATGTCCTCAAAGTCAAAAGGAAGCTATTCCAGCCACGACTAAAAAAAAAGTCCTGTAACCGATACACAGAATATCTCCTATTAACATATAAATAGGTACATCACTTTCCAATGCATTTTAGCAGATTATGACTGCATCAGGGTACTAAAAATAGCAATGCTTTTTAGTAAGCTTGTCACAAAGTCTGTAGCACACTATATGTCTAAATATGCAGTATTTCAAATGATATCTGAAAAGTTACTGTGGTAGCTCAAAAGGGGATGCTATAGCACTGAATTTTATACTGCAGTGAAGCATAGTTTAACTTCTTGAAAAAGATGCTGCTATTAACACCAGCTATCACACTTTTACTTCTTGAAATTTCAGTACAGATTCTGGCTTAAACATTTCTGTTTCCCCACTGTAATTCCCTCATCATGCCTTAAGGAGCCTGACCTTTTCTTGGAGATTTCTCTCTCAGGACTTAAAACCAGCATACGTTCACAGCAACAAAGGGCAACATTTTCAAAACAATGTATTGCTACAGCAAATCCCAGACTGTAATTTGCAAAGCCTTAGTAAGTGATACACAGAACCATATTATAAAAGGAAGGTTCCCATTTCTTGATTCAAAGCATTGTGATAGAAAGGGTATATTGTCAACAGTAGCCCAGTGATCCAAAAAGTAAGACCATGTCATGGTTTTAGCTGGAACAGGGTTAATTTTCTTCACTGTAGATGGCATAGTGCTGTGCTTTGGACTTAAGTATGACAACAATAGTGATAACACACTGATGTTTTAGTTGTTGCTAGGTAGTGCTTGTACTAGTCAAGGACATTTCCAGCCTCTCATGCTCTGCCGAGTACACAAGAAGCCAGGAGGGGAGGTGGCACAGCTAAGAGAGCAGATTCAAACTGGCCAAAGGGATATTCGATATCATATAATGTCATGCCCAGTATGTTAACTGGGAGGAGCTGGCCAGGGGAGGGAAGCAGCAATTGCAGCTCAGGGACTGGTAGCGTTGGTTAGCTGGTGGTGAGCGGTTGTATTGTTGTGGGTTTGGTTTTTTCCCTCCTCCTGAGGTTTCATATCTCTCTCTCTATTTTCCTTTTCATTATATTATATTATTATTGTTTTATTTTAATTATTAAAGTGTTCTTATCTCAACCCATGAGTTTTCTTACTTTGGCCCTTCCGATTCTCTCCCCCATCCCACTGGAGTGGGGGGAGTGAGTGAGCAGCTCTGTGGTGTTTAATTGCTGACTGGGGCTAAACCACGACAGACCACCCACCACCTTTCTGCAATATCGTGTTCAAGGTTATCAAATCACAGTGGTAAAGCCAAGTTTCTGTATAACCCCCAAATCAGCATCCTGCCTAAGCAGCGCTATAACAGCAGGGCCTCATTGCAAACTACTTTCATTCCTCTGTCTCACACTGCAACTATTCCACTTCTACACGTGCAGTCCTCTTCAACCAGTATAGCCATTAATCCTTCACGAAGTACATACTTTCATAATCCAAAAGGAACGGGGAGACTGAATCATACACAGTTCTCACAGCCGCTCGCTCACTTGCGCCACCCCACTGGGATGGGGGAGAGAATCGGAAGAATCCAAAGCACAGCACTATGCCAGCTGCAGCGAAGAAAATTATCTCTAGCCCAGCTAAAACCATGACAGTATCCACCCCTTATTCCATAGCATTTACGTCATGCTCAGGTCCAATACTATCCCATACAATTTCAATAACCGCTACCAGCCTTCTCATCCATTAATAGAATATACAGATTTCATTTAACATTTCCCTAGTCTATGGACCACCCCTGTAAAACGTCCGTGAAATGCCCATTGAGTTCATTTAGTCCATGACTTTGGGTTCCATCTATTGCACGACTCTTTCAGAGAGGTGCTGTGTGTGGTGTTGGATTGTTGTATACTGAAGTCAGTCCTCGTTCTACCACCACTGCACTTTGCTTGGTTCAATGAAAGTTCATTTTTTTATTAATTTGGGAGATTCCCACCATGATATGGCCTATAGCAACCATAGTAGTGATGACATACAGCATTATATAGCAATTAACAGCATATTATTCAGTTCATTGGCTGTTTTCACCCAAAATCAAATCCCCTTGAGGCACACACCGGACTTCTCCATCCTCCCGCATCACCCACCAAGTGCACCCAGGTCCTCGCGCAAAAGCAGTCTCATGAATGGGTTTGCCTCTGCCTGAGGCAGGAAGAACCCAGACTGTTTTGCCCAGCATACTTTTTGCGTGCACTACAGGGACTCTATCCCCTTCCACAGTGTGTAGGATTTCTGACTGGGCAGGGCCAGCTCGGTTGGCAGATCCCCTCGTGTTACCTAAACAGGTGGCTTTTGCTAAATGTGTATCCCAGTGTTTGAATGTTCCAACCCCACATTGCTCTCAGTGTAGTCTTTAATAGTCCATTGTATCTTTTGATTTTCCCAGAGGCTGGTGCGTGATAGGGGATGTGATACACCCACTGAATGCCATGCTATTTGGCCCAAGTGTCTACGAGGTTGTTTTGGAAATGAGTATCGTTGTATGACTCAGTTCTCTCTGGGGTGCCATGTCGCCACAGGACTTGTTGTTTGAGAGCCAGGAGAGTGTTCTGGGCAGTGGCATGGGGGACAGAATATGTTTCCAGCCAGCCGGTGGTTGCTTCCACCATTATAAGCACATGGCGCTTGCCTTGGCGGGTCTGTGGGAGTGTGATATAGTCAATTTGCCAGGCCTCCCCATATTTATATTTCAGCCATCGTCCCCCATACCACAGAGGCTTTACCCGCTTCGCTTGCTTGATTGCAGCTCATGTTTCACATCCATGGATAGCCTGTGCAATAACATCCATGGTCAAGTCCACCCCTCAAAGAGCCCGTCCGTATGTTGCATCTCTCCCTTGATGGCCTGAGGTGTCATGGGCCCACCGAGCTAGAAATAGTTCACCCTTATGCTGCCAGTCCAGATCCACCTCAGCCACTTCAATCTTGGCAGCCTGATCTACCTGCTGGTTGTTCCGATGTTCTTCAGTGGCCCGGCTCCTGGGGACGTGAGCATCCACATGCCGTACTTTTACAACCAGGGTCTCTACCCGGGCAGCAATATCTTGCCACAATGTGGCAGCCCAGATGGGTTTGACTCTGTGCTGCCAGTTGCTTTGCTTTTTTTATCTCTTCCTTAGACCAAAAGAAAAAAAAATCACAGAAATCCCTAAATCTAAAAACTATTACAAAATACCAGTTCAAGCTAAGGGCAACACAAATAAGCTACCATGTAACAAACAGATTTGCAGAGTTTCAAATTAATTTCAGGTATTGACTTAGATATAGCTGGGCTGGAGAACACTAACAAGCAAGGACAAGCATGCTTCAGACTGCAGAATTTACCCTCTTAGCATTAGAGTAAATGCACTCAAATGGTCAGCTCATTTCAGAATCCAAGCTGTATGTAGGTTGCCACTGTTAGCCAGCTAATTTAAAGCTAGTTCATATGTATCTATCTGAAATTGCAATCAAATAAATTAGCAGGTGACTAGTGAGTAGGCAGAACACACATCTCACTGATTTCTCGGGCATTGTTCAGATGTTTCTAGTTTCCAACTTCAGTACTTTTTTCCCCTCTTAGTTCTAATTATGAAATCGGAAACCCAAGATTTTTTACACACTATACTACTAACAGTGTTTGCAAACAAAATGTCATCCCTCACATCTGGGTTTATGATTTACTTAAATGACTTTATCTAAGTCACAGCCACCTCTATTTTGAGCTTGGAATCCTGCTTCATCCACCAGCAGTTGTCTTCTGCTACCTTCCTCTTTTAAAATCCAAAGAATCATCCTATCTGTTTTCCAGAAACACTGTTGTGAAATAACTGGTCACTAATGGAAGCTTCCACATAAGTGCTTTACATGGTCTTAGCAAAATGGCACCATATCATCATTTTTCTGAGCAATTACAAGTCACAATGTTTTCAAATAAAGGCTGATTCAAATGAAATTACACTTAAAACAATACAGCTATCATGAACTAAGCTGTTCTCAAACCCTCCACTCAATTCCATCTCGTTTACAAATTGCAAAACCAAACCTGACATGGCGGCACAGTATGCACACTTATTAATGATTAAGACAATGAACTTGCTAGTGGAAGATATACACATTTAATGGATGATGCACACAATCCTGGTGGAGCAAGCAGGAACTTCACTATTGTGCTATGCTACTGGTTTAAAAATGGGCTAACCTCTGGAGAGATTTTACAGAATAATAGTTGTCTAGCGGTGGCTTTTTAGGAAGAGGGGAAATGTAAAACATATAATACGAATAGATTTAACTACTTCACAGATCTGCACAGTATTTACAAAGCAAAAACAGAAAATACAGCATTTGTAAGAAAATATGACTTGGGCTGGGGAGGAAATTTATGTGTTTGGTGGATTTTCTAATTTTTGTTTGTTTGTCTTTTTAAAAAAAAACAACACCTTTTTGTAAGGGAACCATTAATTCACATACAATATAACAATGTGCTGCATATCACATGTATAAATCCATAAGTTAGCTAGTAAGGCTGCTATCCTTCATTGTTAATTTTCAAAGGCATGTTTCAGTTAGCTAAGGCTAACTGTACATAATCTTTACATATTCTGTAACTGCTATATAATAGAGCTATGCAATTTCAGGATAACAAAAGACGGGAAATCAAAATAATCTCAGCTGAAACATGATACACTGCAAGAATTGTAATTTCTCCCAAAGGAGAAACTTAGATTGTGCTAGTTTTGGCTGAGAAGGGGTTAATTCTCCTCACTGTGAGGGGGCGGCTACCTTTGGAGCTTCCTGCGCTCTGCCGCGTGGTGGGGGGCTGGGAGGGGCAGGGCCGTGGTGGGGGAACTGGCCAATGGCATGTTCATTCCATACCATGTGACACCATGACCAGTATATTGAGGGGGGGGCAGTGTATGGCTCAGGAGCAGTGCGGTGCCGGGTCGGTGGGCGGCTGTGTCGCATGCAGTTTGTTTCGGCGGTTCGTTCCGCCTCGCCTCGCTTCGCCTCGCCTCGCTTCGCCTCGCCTCGCTTCGCCTCGCCTCGCCTCGCCCCTCCCCCCTCCCCCCTCCCCCTCCCCCTCCCCCCTCAGAAAATAAACCTGTACCAGTTGCCCCCATACACAAGATGAAATATTGGAAGCGGACGTCAACTTGTTTAGAACGGGATGATGAGAAAGCAGGGCTGTCACGGAGAGAGGAGGAAGAAGTCATAAATGAAATAGAGACCTCCCGATCCCTGTCCTTGAGAGAGTTGTGAGATATGTGAAAACATTTTAGCCGTCGTTCAGGTGAGCACATTGCCACCTGGCTGCTCCGATGCTGGGATAATGGGGCCAGTAGCCTGGAACTAGAGGCAAAAGAAGCCAAACAACTGGGAACCCTTTCTGGGGAAGGGGGCGTTGACAAACAATTGGAAAAAAAACACAAGCCCTCAGCCTCTGGAGGTGACTCCTGTCTGGAGTGAAGGAAAGGTGTCCCTTTAAAGACGATGTTACATATCGCCCAGGAAAATGGACAACTATGGACAATGGCATTCAGTATCTAAGGGAATTAACTGTGCTTGAGGTGATTTATGGTGACCTGGACGATCAACAGTGATCCAAAGATCCAGATGAAGCCAAGTGCACACGACCCATGTGGCAGAAGTTTGTACGGAGCGCACCATCTTCGCATGCAAACTCATTGGCAGTAATGTCCTGGAAAGATGATGAGACCCCAACGGTGGCGGAGGTGATTGATAGACTCCGGGATTACGAAACAAATATCTCTTCCTCGCTCGTCTCTGCTGTGGAGGAAATATCCCAAGAGGTCCAGCGACTCAAAGAAGATATGTCCTATTCCCCACCGCTTCAGAGTAGTGTCTCAGCTGTTAGGAATAAGCGTCCTTTGGCTCAAAGTAGGGGATACACACCACGGGCCAACCTATGGTTCTACCTGCGTGACCACGGAGAGGACATGATGAGGTGGGATGGCAAGCCTACCTCGACCCTACAGGCACGAGTGCATGAACTGCAAGGAAGAACAGTCTCAGACAGACTCGGGGGGCTCTTCCAGGAAAGCTGCTGCTCCAATTTCCAGTGAGCAATTCCCCAGACAGAGGAGTAGAAGTGCTGATTTTATTTCTAAGTGTAATAGAGGGACTCTTGATTCACATTTACAGGAAGTGAGTTGTGACTGCCATGATCAGGACTAGAGGGGCCCTGCCTCCAGCCGGGTGGAGGAAAGGGATAACCGGGTTTACTGGACTGTGTGGATCCGATGGCCTGGCACGTCCAACCCATAGGAGTATAAAGCTTTAGTGGACACCGGTGCACAGTGCACCTTAATGCCATCAAACTATATAGGGGCAGAACCCATCAGCATTGCTGGAGTGACAGGGGGATCCCAAGAGCTAACTGTATTGGAGGCTGAAGTGAGCCTCACTGGGAATGAGTGGCAAAAGCACCCCATTGTGACTGGCCCAGAGGCTCTGTGCATCCTTGGCATAGACTACCTCAGGAGAGGGTATGTCAAGGACCCAAAAGGGTACAAGTGGGCTTTTGGTGTAGCTGCCTTGGAGACGGAGGAAACTAAACAGCTGTCTACCTTGCCTGGCCTCTCGAAGGACCCTTCTGTTGTGGGGCTGCCGATCGCCACCACAACAGTGCACCGGCAGCAATATCGCACCAACCGAGACTCTCTGATCCCCATCCATAAACTCATTCACCAACTGAGGAGCCAAGGACTCATCAGTAAGACCCACTCACCCTTTAACAGTCCCATATGGCCAGTCCGGAAGTCTAATGGAGAGTGGAGGTTAACAGTAGACTATTGTGGCCTGAATGAAGTCACTCCACTGTTGAGTGCTGCTGTGCCAGACATGCTAGAACTTCAATACGAACTGGAGTCCAAGGCAGCCAAGTAGTATGCTACAACTGATATTGTTAATGCATTCTTCTCAATCCCTCTGGCAGCAGAGTGCAGGCCACAGTTTGCTTTCACATGGACGGGCGTCCAGTACACCTGGAATCGACTGCCGCAGGGGTGGAAACACAGTCCTACCATTTGCCATGGACTGATTCAGACTGTACTGGAACAGGGAGAAGCTCCAGAACACCTTCAATACATTGATGACATCATTGTGTGGGGCAACACAGCAGCAGAAGTTTTTGAGAAAGGAGGGAAAATAGTCCAAATCCTTCTGAAAGCTGGTTTTGCCATAAAACAAAGTAAGGTTAAGGGACCAGCAGAAGAGATCCAGTTCTTAGGAATCAAATGGCAAGATGGACGTCATCAGATCCCAATGGATGTGATCAACAAAATAGCAGCCATGTCTCCACCAACTAGCAAAAAGGCAACACAAGCTTTCTTGGGCGTTGTGGGTTCTTGGAGAATGCATATTCCAAATTACAGTCTGATCATAAGCCCTCTCTATCAAGTGACCCGGAAAAAGAATTATTTCAAATGGGGCCCTGAGCAATGACAAGCCTTCGAGCAGATTAAATGAGAAATAATTCATGCAGTAGCTCTTGGGCCAGTCCGGGCAGGACAAGATGTAAAAAATGTGCTCTACACTGCAGCCGGGGAGAATGGCCCTACCTGGAGCCTCTGGCAGAAAGCACATGGGGAGACCCGGGGTCGACCCCCTAGGGTTTTGGAGTCGGGGATACAGAGGGCCCGAAGCCCGATGTACTCCAACTGAAAAAGAGATATTGGCAGCATATGAAGGGGTCCAAGCTGCTTCAGAAGTGGTTGGTACTGCGGCACAGCTGCTCCTGGCACCCCGACTGCCAGTGCTGGGCTGGATGTTCAAAGGAAACCTCCCCTCTACACACCATGCAACTGATGCTACGCGGAGTAAATGGGTTGCACTGATCACCCAGCGGGCTCGAGTAGGAAGCCCCAGTCGCCCAGGAATCTTGGAAGTGATCATGGACTGGCCAGAAGGCAAAGACTTTGGAATATCACCAGAGGAGGAGGTGACACATGCTGAAGAAGCCCCACTCTATAACAAACTGCCTGAAGATGAAAAGCAGTATGCCCTGTTCACCGATGGGTCCTGTTGCCTTGTGGGAAAGCACCGGAGATGGAAGGCTGCTGTATGGAGTCCTACACGACAAGTAGCAGAAACTGCTGAAGGAGAAGGTGAATCGAGCCACTTTGCAGAGGTAAAGGCCATCCAGCTGGCCTTGGACATTGCTGAACGGGAAAAGTGGCCAGTGCTCTATCTTTATACTGTCTCCTGGATGGTGGCAAATGCCCTGTGGGGCTGGCTGCAGCAGTGGAAGCAAAGCAACTGGCAGCGCAGAGGCAAACCCATCTGGGCCGTCACAATGTGGCAAGATATTGCTGCCCGGGTAGAGAACCTGGTTGTAAAGGTACGGCATGTGGATGCTCACGTCCCCAGGAGTCGGGCCACTGAAGAACATCGGAACGACCAGCAGGTAGATCAGGCTGCCAAGATTGAAGTGGCTGAGGTGGATCTGGACTGGCAACATAAGGGTGAACTATTTCTAGCTCGGTGGGCCCATGACACGTCAGGCCATCAAGGGAGAGATGCTACATACAGGTGGGCTCGTGATCGAGGGGTGGACTTGGCCATGGATGTTATTGCACAGGTTATCCACGAATGTGACACGTGCGCTGCAATCAAGCAAGCGAAGCGGGTAAAGCCTCTGTGGTGTGGGAGACAATGGCTGAAGTATAAATATGGGGAGGCCTGGCAGATTGACTATATCACACTCCCACAGACCCGCCAAGGCAAGCGCCATGTGCTCACCATGGTAGAAGCAACCACGGGCTGGCTGGAAACATCTCCTGTCCCCCACGCCACTGCCCGGAACACTCTCCTGGCTCTCAAACAACAAGTCCTGTGGCGACATGGCACCCCAGAGAGAACTGAGTCAGACAACGGGACTCATTTCCGAAATAGCCTCATAGACACCTGGGCCAAAGAGCACGGCATTGAGTGGGTGTGTCACATCCCCTGTCACGCACCAGCCTCTGGGAAAATTGAACGGTACAATGGACTCTTAGAAACTACACAGAGAGCAATGCGGGGGTGGGACATTCAAGCACTGGGATACACATTTAGCAAAAGCCACGTGGTTAGTCAACAGGAGGGGATCTGCCAACCGAGCTGGCCCTGCCCAGTCAGAAATCCTACACACT
Source organism: Phalacrocorax aristotelis (assembly GCF_949628215.1). Taxonomy (NCBI): domain Eukaryota; kingdom Metazoa; phylum Chordata; class Aves; order Suliformes; family Phalacrocoracidae; genus Phalacrocorax; species Phalacrocorax aristotelis. The sequence continues at coordinate 25,359,438 of NC_134310.1, forward strand.
GTGGAAGGGGACAGAGTCCCTGCAGTGCACGCAAAAAGTATGCTGGGCAAAAGAGTCTGGGTTCTTCCTGCCTCAGGCAAAGGCAAACCCACGCGTGGGATTGCTTTTGCTCGAGGACCTGGGTGCACTTGGTGGGTGATGTGGGAGGATGGAGAAATCCGATGTGTGCCTCAAGGGGATTTGATTTTGGGCGAAAACAGGCAATGAACAGAACGGCACAATGTGAACTGCTATATAATATTGTGTGTCACCTCCGTGTTGTATCAATGATATCAGAGTATGAGCCTCCCAACCCATGGAAGATAAACTGTGGAACAAGCCGTGCAGCAGTGATGGAAGGATGACCGACTCGGTATGCAGCAACCCAACGCCACACACACCACCTCTCCCACCCTGAAAGACTGATACGGCGGATGGAGCCCAGAGTCATGGACTGGGTGAACTCAATGGACATTTTAATGGACATCTTACAGGGAAGGTCCATGAAGTAAGGGAATGATGCCGGTGTATTATGTTAAAGGATGGGTAGGGGAAGGGTGGTGGTTGGTACGGTTGTATTGCATCGTATGGGACCTGGGCATGGTGTAAATGGTATGGAATAAGGGGTGGAGAATGTGCTGGTTTTGGCTGAGAAGGGGTTAATTCTCCTCACTGTGGGGGGGCGGCTGCCTTTCCATCTTCCCATGCTCTGCCTCGTGGCGGGGGTCTGGGAGGGGCAGGGCCATGGTGGGGGCGGCTGACACCGACTGGCCAATGGCATGTTCATTCCATACCATGTGACACCATGACCAGTATATGAAGGGGGAGCAGTTGGCGGCTCGGGAGCGGCGCGGTGTCGGGTCAGCGGGTGGTGAGTGGCTCCGTCACGTGCGGTTTGTTTCGGTGTTTCATTCCCCCTCTCCCCTCCCTTCCCCCCTCCCCCGGGGTTTTGCGCCTCTTGTTGTTCTCCTTTACATTGCATTTCTGTTGTTGTTTCTTTTAATTTTAATTATTAAACTGCTCTTATCCCAACCCACGAGCGTTACCCTTCTGATTCTCTCCCCCATCTATGGGTGGGGGAGTGAGCGAGCGACTGTGTGGGGCTGAGCTGCCGGCTAAACCACGACACCCCTGCAAACCGGCCGCTCTGCTGTGGTGAATCTGCCTCCCTGCAGACACCGGATCCCTGGCCAAAAGTGCTTTAACTGGACTGCAGTGGGCAGATCCTGCACCTCCCCTGGACACTGTAAGGCTGCAGCATCTGCCTGACACCTCCTTTCAATGACTAAAGAAGAAATGGGACCACAACAATTATTGTACAGACCTGAGCATTTGATACGTGTTTATTGCTCTTCCCAGCTAAAGCTGGGATTTCTGTGCATGTCAGGTTTAGGTGGTTATCCAAGCTCCTTGCACGGTGCTGCAGAGCTCCAGAGCATCTCGTTTGCTCGTCCGTGGTAAGCAGAATGTCACCGGGTTCGGTCGGTAGCGGCTGCAAAGAAGAGCCAATGCGCCAGCTGAAGTTAAGATCACGCTCAGTGGGAGCAGGGGAGTTTAAGGCTTGATTGCTCCGTTGTTTTTTTAGACGACCTAATCTCAACGGCAGGATCTGAAGTGCAGACTCTGACCCAGGGTGTATTCCTAGTTGTTATTTACAGATAAATCCAGCTGTCTCACTTGTCTCCTGCTACTTCGATATGAGACATTTACAGACAAACATCACCCCGACAGACAACAGCACGGGACAGTAAGAGGGAAAGATGTGCCACTACACACACCTTCTTTTCACTTTCCACTAGCAATATTTTTCCAAGTGTCACAGCTACCTTTAGTACCATTTGGAACGAGTAAATAATATATTTGGATAGAATATGCTCTGCTATGCAAATGTACACGAGGCCCCTGGAAAAGCTCACATCAAATACTTCATCATTAGAAACAATAATCATAATAATAAAAGCTATTTATGACACGGCCTTTATTCACAGAAAGATTTGTCCCAGGGCTTTGTTTTTGCAGTTTGGCTCGGTGACAGATACCCCCCCACCCCTCTGCCCTGTAGTCCGCATCAGCCCAGACCCCCAGGACACAGAAAGGGAGAATAAAGCCCTGCTGGGGCAGAAGCTCCACCAGCTCAGCCCCGTCGGAGCTGCCACCTCAACGACCCTGCAGGAGAAGGCGATGCAATACAGCAAGGGGAAACGCCACCGTAGTGTTGAGCATACCCGGGGCCCGCGAGAGCCCCTCGCTGCTACATGGGATGGGCTGGTTTATTTCATCAGAGTCTGCGCAACAGGCACGGCTGTGTCGGCTGGCCCCGAGCGGGGGGGAAGCGGGCACGCCGGCCCACCCTAAGGCACTGCAGTCGCACACCCTCACCCACCTCCGGGCGCAGCCCCGCAGGCCGCTGCACCCTACCTTTAGCAGGACATCAAGCAAGAATTTGACAAAACCCAGGACGCAGGACCAGTTCCCCTCTGCCTGGGTATCCTGGTGAGGGTGGGGGTTGCCCGGGCAATTGCCCAAGGGCATCAGAGCGCAGGGGTGCAACGAACACGCTTTGCGACCAGCCGCCGCTTCCTCGGAGTGCTTTGGTACCTTGCGTTGGCCTGACGGTGTCCCAGGAGCATTTGTGGTTCGGCAACGAAAAAACCCAGCGTGGGAGACACGGGAGCAGGTGGGAACACTGGTCCCGTAGTCCCAGAGCACGTACGTGTCAGTCCCGAAGCGTGCGCGTGCACCGCTGCGCTGGGACCAGAGGGATGTGCAGCCCGGAGCCCTCTCCCAGGCGGGTACAAGAGAGACCAACTGTCCCGCGCTCCCTGGCATGAGGGATTTGGCAAAGTCAGAGCCAGGACAGCTTGTCTTGAAAGGCTGGAGGAGAAGGGTCAGGTATTTTTCCTTCTTCTTGGGCACTGATTGGTTCAAGTTTGTATCACAGTGAAGTCTGAGCAGTGGGGAAGAAACCCAAACCACCTTCCCTGAGAGAGAAAGCGTTGATTGCCCGCCTCGCTCAGGCTGGAGAGGACAGCCGCTCACAGCCAGGCACGTCCGATCCGCTGCTGACCACGGAGGTGTCCATCACTCGGTAGCTGACTCTGGACCTTTGCCGTCCAGCCAGCAGTCATGCCACAGGAAAGCAGGCGGACAAACCAGCCCCGTCCCACCGCCCGCCCGCGACACCACCAGAGCCCATCCCCAAACACAAGTAAACAGAAGGAGAAACTAAGAGGCACTAATAACGCAGATATGGGGAGACTCAGGCTTGCGACCATCAAGCCTGGCTCCAGACGACTTCATCCAGCTGGAGAAAAGCCAAGTCCCCATTTCAGACCTCCAGCAGTGAGTAGCTGAGGTCACTGCGTTCCCGTTTCACCAGCAACTCCCCCGTGCTCCGGGAGGCTGTGTCCACCTCGCTGCCCAGGTCACTCATGTCCTCTGTAAAGGACAGGTCTCGGCATGAGAACAGCGACCGGAGGGGAAGAGGTCCTTTCTCCTAACAGAGCAGGGTGGAGGGGCCAGCACGAGGTTCCCCCTCCCACAGTGATTCAACCCTGACCCAGCAGGATTCCCCTTGAGGGAGAGGAGGCACCTTTGTCCAGCGGTGTTGGAGACAGAGGTGTGAGGTCACCAAACTGAAAGACAAAGGCATTACAAGGTGAGTGAGGCTTATGGAGACCAGACCTGAAGTTGGCATCTATTTCCAAGCAATTTTAACAAGCAGCCTAAGTGCTCCAGAGGAAGCACGAGCATCAGCAGTGCCGGCGGTGAAAAGCAGAAAGCAAAACCAACCACATATTTTGGGGAAAAGTCTGCCGCTGGCATTGAAGCCTCTGGGCAAACACCACACGCAACAATCCAAGGCAGGATGGAGCTGTGGAATGAAGGGAGAAATTTTTCTGTCTGCCATGTCAGGGCCAAGTGCTGCCACAGACTGAAGGATGGTGCCTTTTCTCCAGCCCTCTGCATCTCTCGGGCAGCTGCTCAGGCATGCCAGCTATTCCCCTCTCCTGGGGCTCTACCATCGCTCCACCCTGTGCAACTCTGTGCAAAGCCTTCGCATTCGCGTCACAGAAGTGCTTTGCCTTGCAAGGCCGCCGTGTCAAGTGTAACCAGAGAGCTGGGGATATATTGGGTTCTGGAGATGTGTTGTCCCCCTCTATGACGAGGAATGAAACACTAAATTGCTATAACAGTAAGTGTTGAAAAGACATGCAAAGTTGGGCAGCGGAAGGCACTGAGGAGAGCAGGAGTTAAAAAGTGAGCGATGGAAATGGAAGGACACGATTCATCCTCTTTTGCTGGGAAGATCCAGCCTCCTCCTGGAGAACAGAAATATTGCAAGAGTTGAAAGAAGGCAAAACCTGACGGATGAAAGCCTGCCACAGCTAGGTCTTGCTGGAAGCCACTCTCTGCCTTTCATGTTCCTTGAATATCAATAAAGACAGAGGTTTAGCAGGGAATAGCGGGAACTTACAGCGCTGCTGACTTGGGGCAACAGCATGGGCCTAATGGGGGTGGGGGGGAAGTGGCAGGCAGTTGATTTGCCTGGCTCCCCTACATGAGCTCCAGGGAAGGAAGAAAACAGGTATGAGCTTCAAGGAGCGAATGAGATCAGTTTCAAACTAACAGTAGTTTCTATATTGCTATCACAAGTTGATCAGGGCCTTTTAAATCTAGGCATTTTTCAGAGGGAAAGAGTAGAAGTGACCTCAGCTAGGCAGGACAGGACCTGCCTGCAAGCCAGGCACCGGATTTACTGTCTGATTGGTTAAAAGAAAACTCCAATCCCCACACACCCCCCAACACAAACAACCCACCGTTTCTCTTCTTCAAGTCAAAGACAGAGAGAGGGGCTGACTGTGCGTGTAACTGGAGCTTGCAGAGGCCTGAGCAAGTTCCGTGAACAGTACCACCGAAAGCTGCAGGGAAAGGAACTTTTGGACCTTTCTTTGCTTGGTTTAGTTTTTTTGATGGGTCTTTGCCCTGGCAGGAATCCCGCCATCAGGGTTGGTGCCCACAGGTAATGGAGAGAAGTAGGGAGATCCTTTTCCTCCCTCCCCCAGGCCGCCAAAGGCCAGCTGATGCTCAACTGCCCCAAAACCCACCAGCTCAGCTATTAGCAAGCCAGGATGGAAGGTGCTCAAGGAGCTGGATTCTTGTGCCAGGCACTCAAAAAGCTCAGTACCTGCTTTGGCAATGATGGCTACAAAAACACGTTCAGGGCACAGCGCTGTTTGTGAAACACACGTGTTCCAACCTCTTAAAGAGCTGCTTAGTGTGGGTTTGTTTCTAGGGAATTAACAATTCTCACCTCTCCCATTACAGCAGTCGGCCTCTCCCCTGTTGCCTGGGCAACACGATGCTCTACCAGATAAAACACGGATTCATCACAGAGCAGGCAAATCAGGTGGAAGGAACCAAAGCTGGCAGCACTGCGCAAGGTGAGGTCCCGGATCGCCATGGAGCTGGAACACGGCCGGGAAACAAAATATTTGGGTGGGGTTTTACACATGCATCACGGCTGATGTGAATTCTGGACCCTGAAGGCACTGTGGGACACAGTGCTCTGTTCCTACCTCGAACCCAAGAGTATCAAAGCACTTTCAGAAATTAGTCCTACCCCCATCCTGAAAGGATGCAGGAGACACAACGCTCTGTTCAGATACCAGAGCAGAGCAATAATTAACCAGAGTTGCACAGGAGTAAAGAACTTGGCCTTGGCTTTCCAAGGAGCTATTTACGTGCCCTGAGCCCGATGCAGAAATATCTCCAAAATGAGAAAGAAAATGTACCTATAGAAAGACCATTTCAGCAAGACCTGTCTGGCTGCCTTGGGGAAGCTGGGAGTGCCCTCGTGATGCTTCAGGACTTGAGTAACAACATTATCCAGCCAGCTAGCCCACTGGTCCAGAGAACTCTGCTGCTGCAGAGTGAGCTTGCAAGCCTGCTCCAGCTTCTGTACCATGCCTTCCTCGCACTGGCACACCCACGAGGCTTGCTCCTGCTCGGGAAGAAGGGCTGACAGTTACTCACGCCAAGCCTGCACGGTTGGTCCATCCCAACCTAGGAATTCAGCTGCATTTCTAGTAGACAAGGACCCCAGACCAGCTCTGAATCATGTCGCCTCCGAGCTGCCCTGACCACAATATTATTATGAGAACTATATTATTGTTGGTAGCACTGCTTCTTACAGAAGCTCCTTAGTACCTTCTCCACTACTCACAGTGAGATGGCAGACTTACCCGGGAAAGTAACACCCAAACTGTTCAATTGTTCATTTAATTGCCTTTTAGTTCTGGCAATAAGATGCTGGTTACCAGCAGACAACCTCATTAGAGACTCCCAGTTCTAGACAACACGACCGAGGAGCAGATACCGTAAGTTACCTGCACATTGGTGAAGTCGACCCGATTGAGATCGCCGAGCATCTGGTTTATCTGGGAAGTGTTCTGCAGCACCGCACGGGCGGCCTGAGCCAGGCGGTTCAGCGATGCGTAGCTCCGTAACGTCTGCGCAAAGGCACTCACTACCCCCACCTGCAACACAGCAACGCAGGGCTCCGCGAGCAGGAGGCCACGGGGCTGGAAGGCAAACTCTTCTCAATGCTGAGCTCAAGCACACAGTGCGCATCAGCTGGGATCACCTGCACAGTCCCACCCACGCTGCTGCCCAAAGCATACCCGAGTGCTCCAGAGCACCACTTTTGCACCACCTATCGTGTCTCGCAAACCAGCCTCTGCATTTCTTTTCTTTAAACTAAGAGGTTTCCCCACTCTGCCTCTAGCAGTGACCGGCAAGGTGAGAACCGGCTGCAAGAATCCATGGCTTCAGGAGAGAAGCAGTAGGAGCCTTAGGTCCAATCTCTGCAATGCCATTCAGTCCATGGGGTGTCCTGCAATTTTTAGTAGGACAGCTTCATGCCATGCAGAGATTTTCTTCCAGAAATCTTATCTGCAATCCTGGGACATGGGAATGGCTCAACGGACAGAGCACCATCAGCCTCTGGTACAAAGGGATTGCCCTGCCTGTCCTCCCACTCCTTGCCGATTTGCGTTGATAGATATTCATTATATGGTGCTAGTCTGGAGTACATGTGGCCAAACCCCAGCAGTGATTTCCAGTCCCTGCGGAAAACTGCAACGCGCACCCACTCAGTTCCTACCCCTGACCTGCCCCGTGCTCCCTCTGCTTACCTTGGCCCGGACAATCTCGGGGGGAAATTCACTCATTGCGTTCATCAGCCACCCTTCCAAACTCTTGGCAAAATTACCAATTGCTTGTGTAAGCGTGCCTGCAAAGAAGTCTGCAGAGTTAGAAAAGCTGCTCCATGTCGTCTTGGGACACCACTTTCTAGCTGAGAGCTGCTGTGGAAAGCACAGCCGCTGATCTGGGTAGCTGTGAGCTCAACTTAGCGTCAGGGAAACCAGCTGCGTCCTGAGATGCACTCAAACCTTTCTTCTTATTCTCTAACGTTGTTACTCAAACTTTTCTTACCCTTACTCTTCTTCTCATTTTTATTCTTACTCTGACTCTCATTTTCTTAGTCGTCTTCTTTCTTATCCTTTTCTTATCCATAGTCCTTCTGAGTGTTTTCCAAAGGGTGAAATACGCTCTCTAAAGATACCCATGTGCCCCAGCATGGAGACTGACAGCAGCAGCCCAGAGGGACGTGGCTTTCCAGAGCTGTCGTGGAGGCCTCGGGGAGGCTGACGCACACGCTTCGCTGAGGAGGAGCCCAATCAGACAGAAAACCCTCAGTATCCCATCGCTAAACTCCCAAACAAAAGTTGACCCCAGATTTCCAGGAGGTGCAGTAGGGGACAGGATGGTTCTACACAAACAAAGATACGATCTCCAAGGAAACCTCTCACAAGGATTAGCCGCGCTTCACTGTGCATTAAGCTTATGCCTTTACCTTGACTCCGAGCCAACGTCAGAAGTGATACGCAATCAACCAAACTTTAAAAATCATGGAATTTCCAGGGGTCACAAAGTACCATCGACGTAGAGCAACGCAGCAGGAGAACTTCTGCTGTTGCCATCATATTTTAGCCTGCATTCAAACCAAAAACCTCTACTTCAGCTTTTACAATGGAAACCCTTGTGGCAAGCGGTAGCCAGACCAAGTGAGTCACGGATCGCTGCTTCTCACACGCAACATCCCGTGACTCAGCCCAGCGAGGAGCAGGAGCCGAGCAGAGGTTGGGACCACCCGTGTCCTCCCAGCCACACCGCAGGATACTCACTGGGCACCGGCCTGAGCACGTCTGGGATGAGAATCTCCACCAGGGCCTGGTACCGGATGTGATCACAGTCTCTCATCCGTTTGAGGATATGTTCGTATTTGCACAGAGTGATCAGCTGATCTCTTGGGAGGGTCCCTTCGTGTTCTTCGTCGCTGTGGGAGGATGAGGAGGGAGGCAGCGTTAGCAGCAGGTTTGCCTTCAGGGCATTCACCCTTCCTCTTGATTTCTAACCCTGGTTTTCAGCAGAAGAAAATCAGCTCTTCATGTTTCTTTCAAAAGGAAACGTTTGATCGTTTGTACAAGTCTCTGCCGACTCTGCAGCGCCTCTGTCCACGGGGTCAGAGCCCTGACCACAGCTTTCCCTCAAATCCCTAGCAACCAGTGCTTGGCCTTCGCTTCTTCCAGCTTTAGCTTGAGTTGCCTTTCACACACTCACGTTCATGTGCACCTGGGCATTGTACTTCACTACAGTCGTTTCAGCAAGCAAAGGCTTAGCTGGTTCTTCCTCACGGACCCAGCTCTTTCCAAAACCTTCACACTCTCTCCTCTGCCCTCAACCTCCTCACCTGTAGCAGCGGGGACAAAATGTGTGCGGCGAATGGTTTTTGAGCAGATTAGCTGGTGTTGACAGATCCTACAAATGCCTTTGAGGTGTTTAACACCTTCAAATGCTGAATGTTTTCAGAAGGAAAAAGGTTTTGTGTTTTGATGAGAACAACGCATATTGTCTCTTAACCGAATGAGGTCAAACAAGCTGGTGTTACTTTCACTTTATAGGGGTACGGAAACTTTTTCTGCATGATTAAGGCATAAGCTATTTGGTTAAACTGCAAGCAGAGAAAATTTAAGGCTTAAGCACTGCCAGAGCATCAAAGCAGGATTTTCACATCATTTGGGGTGACCCCTTCTTGTAAGAGGATGTTACCTAGATTAGGGGCCGGGAACTCAGGAAGACATGGGTTACATCCAGGGGATAAAAAGGGTGGGGAAAGACGGTGAGAGTTAGGCAGGACTCAGTGACGCCGGACTATTGATGAGGGCAAGGTGCTGCTGTCTTTCATGTTTCAGCTGGGGATGAAACAGGAGAAAAGAAGCCGATAACCTGGTGCTTTCCCCATTCACGCTGCTATGCTGGGCAAAAAGCAAACAATCGCAGCCTGTTTTATTCAGTGTGGAAAGGAAAATGTTTTCTTTCCCTTTGTAATAAAAGGAACAAGAATACGTCGTCCTCATCTACTGCGCCTCCCATTACATTTTCTCTGGAGCCTGAGACATGTCTCTCTGGTAATTTGAGGGTACAATGGAAAATATAATTGGACAAAGACATACCAGCAGCAGCTGTACTTCAGAGGAGGCTTGGAGATGGCCAGGGTTTGTGTCGTGGCTTAGCCGGCAGCTCAACCCCACACAGTTGCTCGCTCACTTCCCCACCGGTAGATGGGGGAGAGAATCAGAAGGGTAATGCTCGTGGGTTGGGATAAGAACAGTTTAATAATGAAAATTCAAAGAAACAACAACAGAAATGCAATGTAAAGGAGAACAACAAGAGGCGCAAAACCCCGGGGGAGGGGGGAAGGGAGGGGAGAGGGGGAATGAAACACCGAAACAAACCGCACGTGACGCAGCCGCTCACCACCCACCGACTCAATGCCGCGCCGCTCCCGAGCCGCCAACTGCTCCCCCTTCATATACTGGTCATGGTGTCACATGGTATGGCATGTACATTCCGTTGGCCAGTCGGGGTCACCCGCCCCCACCATGGCCCTGCCCCTCCCAGACCCCCGCCATGAGGCAGAGCATGGGAAGATGGAAAGGCAGCCGCCCCCCCACAGTGAGGAGAATTAACCCCTTCTCAGCCAAAACCAGCACATTCTCCACCCCTTATTCCATACCATTTACACCATGCCCAGGTCCCATACGATGCAATACAACCGTACCAACCACCACCCTTCCCCTACCCATCCTTTAACATAATACACCGGCATCATTCCCTTACTTCATGGACCTTCCCTGTAAGATGTCCATTAAAATGTCCATTGAGTTCACCCAGTCCATGACTCTGGGCTCCATCCGCCGTATCAGTCTTTGAGGGTGAGAGAGGTGGTGTGTGTGGCGTTGGGTTGCTGTATACCGAGTCGGTCATCCTTCCATCACTGCTGCACGGCTTGTTTCATAGTTTATCTTCCATGGGTTGGGAGGCTCATACTCTGATATCATTGATACAACACGGAGGTGACACACAATATTATATAGCAGTTCACATTGCGCCATTCAGTTCATTGCCTGTTTTCGCCCAAAATCAAATCCCCTTGAGGCACACATCGGATTTCTCCATCCTCCCACATCACCCACCAAGTGCACCCAGGTCCTCGAGCAAAAGCAATCCCACGCGTGGGTTTGCCTTTGCCTGAGGCAGGAAGAACCCAGACTCTTTTGCCCAGCATACTTTTTGCGTGCACTGCAGGGACTCTGTCCCCTTCCACAGTATGTAGGATTTCTGACTGGGCAGGGCCAGCTCGGTTGGCAGATCCCCTCCTGTTGACTAACCACGTGGCTTTTGCTAAATGTGTATCCCAGTGCTTGAATGTCCCACCCCCGCATTGCTCTCTGTGTAGTTTTTAAGAGTCCATTGTACCGTTCAATTTTCCCAGAGGCTGGTGCGTGACAGGGGATGTGACACACCCACTCAATGCCGTGCTCTTTGGCCCAGGTGTCTATGAGGCTATTTCGGAAATGAGTCCCCTTGTCTGACTCAGTTCTCTCTGGGGTGCCATGTCGCCACAGGACTTGTTGTTTGAGAGCCAGGAGAGTGTTCCGGGCAGTGGCGTGGGGGACAGGAGATGTTTCCAGCCAGCCCGTGGTTGCTTCTACCATGGTGAGCGCATGGCGCTTGCCTTGGCGGGTCTGTGGGAGTGTGATATAGTCAATCTGCCAGGCCTCCCCATATTTATACTTCAGCCATTGTCTCCCACACCACAGAGGCTTTACCCGCTTCGCTTGCTTGATTGCAGCGCACGTGTCACATTCGTGGATAACCTGTGCAATAACATCCATGGCCAAGTCCACCCCTCGATCACGAGCCCACCTGTATGTAGCATCTCTCCCTTGATGGCCTGACGTGTCATGGGCCCACCGAGCTAGAAATAGTTCACCCTTATGTTGCCAGTCCAGATCCACCTCAGCCACTTCAATCTTGGCAGCCTGATCTACCTGCTGGTCGTTCCGATGTTCTTCAGTGGCCCGACTCCTGGGGACGTGAGCATCCACATGCCGTACCTTTACAACCAGGTTCTCTACCCGGGCAGCAATATCTTGCCACATTGTGACGGCCCAGATGGGTTTGCCTCTGCGCTGCCAGTTGCTTTGCTTCCACTGCTGCAGCCAGCCCCACAGGGCATTTGCCACCATCCAGGAGACAGTATAAAGATAGAGCACTGGCCACTTTTCCCGTTCAGCAATGTCCAAGGCCAGCTGGATGGCCTTTACCTCTGCAAACCGGCTCGATTCACCTTTTCCTTCAGCAGTTTCTGCTACTTGTCGTGTAGGACTCCATACAGCAGCCTTCCATCTCCGGTGCTTTCCCACAAGGCAACAGGACCCATCAGTGAACAGGGCATACTGCTTTTCACCTTCTAGCAGTTTGTTAGAGAGTGGGGCTTCTTCAGCATGTGTCACCTCCTCCTCTGGTGATAATCCAAAATCTTTGCCTTCTGGCCAGTCCATAATCACTTCCAAGATTCCTGGGCGACTGGGGCTTCCTACTCGAGCCCGCTGGGTGATCAGTGCAACCCATTTACTCCGCGTAGCATCAGTTGCATGGTGTGTAGAGGGGAGGTTTCCTTTGAACATCCAGCCCAGCACTGGCAGTCGGGGTGCCAGGAGCAGCTGTGCCGCAGTACCAACCACTTCTGAAGCAGCTCGGACCCCTTCATATGCTGCCAATATCTCTTTTTCAGTTGGAGTACATCGGGCTTCGGACCCTCTGTATCCCCGACTCCAAAACCCTAGGGGTCGATCTCGGGTCTCCCCCTAGTGCTTTCTGCCAGAGGCTCCAGGTAGGGCCATTCTCCCCGGCTGCAGTGTAGAGCACATTTTTTACATCTTGTCCTGCCCAGACTGGCCCAAGAGCTACTGCATGAACTATTTCTCGTTTAATCTGTTCAAAGGCTTGTCGTTGCTCAGGGCCCCATTTGAAATCATTCTTCTTCCGGGTCACTTGATAGAGAGGGCTTACGATCAGACTGTAATTTGGAATATGCATTCTCCAAAAACCCACAACGCCCAAGAAAGCTTCCGTCTCCTTTTTGCTAGTTGGTGGAGACATGGCTGCTATTTTGTTGATCACATCCGTTGGAATCTGACGACGACCATCTTGCCATTTGATTCCTAAGAACTGGATTTCTCGTGCGGGTCCCTTCACCTTACTTTGTTTTATGGCAAAACCAGCTTTCAGAAGGATTTGGACTATTTTCTCTCCTTTCTCAAAAACTTCTTCCGCTTTGTTGCCCCACACAATGATGTCATCAATGTATTGAAGGTGTTCTGGAGCGTCTCCCTGTTCCAGTACAGTCTGAATCAGTTCATGGCAAATGGTAGGACTGTGTTTACACCCCTGGGGCAGTCGATTCCAGGTGTACTGGACGCCCGTCCATGTGAAAGCAAACTGTGGCCTGCACTCTGCTGCCAGAGGGATTGAGAAGAATGCGTTAGCAATATCGGTTGTGGCATACCACTTGGCCGCCTTGGACTCCAGTTCGTATTGAAGTTCTAGCATGTCTGGCACAGCAGCACTCAACGGTGGAGTGACTTCATTCAGGCCACAATAGTCTACTGTTAACCTCCACTCTCCATTAGACTTCCGCACTGGCCACATGGGACTGTTAAAGGGTGAGTGGATCTTACTGATGACTCCTTGGCTCCTCAGTTGGTGAATGTGTTCATGGATGGGGATCAGAGAGTCTTGGTTGGTGCGATATTGCCACCGGTACACTGCTGTGGTGGCGATTGGCACCTGTTGTTCTTTAACCTTCAGCAACCCCACAACAGAAGGGTCCTTCGAGAGGCCAGGCAAGGTAGACAGCTGTTTAGTTTCCTCCGTCTCCAAGGCAGCTACACCAAAAGCCCACCTGTAACCTTTTGGGTCCTTGACATACCCTCTCCTGAGATGGTCTATGCCAAGGATGCACGGAGCCTCGGGGCCGGTCACAATGGGGTGCTTCTGCCACTCATTCCCAGTTAGGCTCACTTCGGCCTCCAATACAGTTAGCTCTTGGGATCCCCCTGTCACTCCAGCAATGCTGATGGGTTCTGCCCCTTTCTAGTTTGATGGCATTAAGGTGCACTGTGCGCTGGTGTCCACTAAAGCTTTATACTCCTATGGGTTGGACGTGCCAGGCCATCGGATCCACACAGTCCAGTAAACCCGGTTATCCCTTTCCTCCACCCGGCTGGAGGCAGGGCCCCTCTAGTCCTGATCGTGGCAGTCACAACTCACCTCCTGCAAATGTGAATCAGGAGTCCCTCTATTATGCTTAGAAATAAAACCAGCGCTTCTACTCCTCTGTCTGGGGACTTGCTCGCTGGAAACTGGAGCAGCAGCTTTCCTGGAAGAGCCTCCCTGAGTGCCTGTTCTTCCTTGCAGTTCACGCACTCGTGCCTGTAGGGTCGAGGTAGGCTTGCCATCCCACCTCATCATGTCCTCTCCGTGGTCACGCAGGTAGAACCATAGGGTGGCCCGTGGTGTGTATCCCCTACTTTGAGCCAAAGGACGCTTATTCCTAACAGCTGAGACACTGCTCTGTCGAGGTGGGGAGTAGGACAGATCTTCTTTGAGTTGCTTGACCTCTTGGGATAGTTTCTCCACAGCAGAGACGAGTGAGGAAGAGAGATTTGTTTCACAATCCCGGAGTCTATCAATCACCTCCGCCACGGTTGGTGTCGCGTCACCTTTCCAGGACATCACTGCCAATGACTTTGCATGCGAAGATGGTGCGCTCCGTACAAACTTGCGCCACGTGGGTCGTGTGCATTCGGCTTCATCTGGATCTTTGAAGGACCGTTGATCGTCCAGGTCACCATAAATCACCTCAAACACAGCTAATTCCCTTAGATACTGGATGCCTTTCTCCACAGTTGTCCATTTTCCTGGGCGATATGTAACATCTTCTTTAAAGGGATACCTTTCCTTTACTCCGGGCAGGAATCGCCTCCTGAGGCTGAGGGCTTGTGGTTTTTTTCCAATTGCTTTGTCAACGCCCCCTTCCCCAGAAAGGGATCCCAGTTGTCTGGCTTCTTTTGCCTCTAGTTCCAGGCTACTGGCCCCATTATCCCAGCATCGGAGCAGCCAGGTGACAATGTGCTCACCTCAACGATGGCTATAATCTTTTCGCATATCTCGCAACTGGCTGAAGGACAGGGATCGGGTGGTCTCTATTTCATTTATGACTTCTTCCTCCTCTCCCCGTGACGGCCCTGGTTCTTCATCATCCCGTTTTAAATGAGTTGATGTCCGCTTCCAATGTTTCGTCTTGTGTATGGGGGCAACTGATACTGGTACGGGTTTATTTTCTGAGCTAGCTCTGGTACTTGTTGTGGGGGTTTGAGTGGCTGCAGTGCCTGTCCTCAGGGCTGGAGTGACTACAGTGCCAGTCACTTTGCATTTCAACCCAGAGACATTCTCTTCCCCCTGGGGGCACTGACTACTGTTGGGCAGGGCTCGGTATGCATGGGCCAGGCCCCAGCACCTTGCAGTTATCTGTGTCTCTCTGGAGTTCCCAGCGTAACAACATACTTTCTCCAAATATTCTACTAGTTTTTTAGGATTCTGCACTTGTTCGGGGGTGAAACTCCAAAACACTGGGGGTGCCCACTGCCCTAGGTATTTGCCCATGCTATCCCACATGCCCTGCCACTCGTAACTATCAAGCCTTGGGGCAGATTTCTGGGTGATATTCTTCAGTTGCTTAGTCCAAACCAAAACAACATGCCCAAAAACTAACAATAAGTGCACCTTAACCACCCAAGGATGTTCAAGATACAAAAAGGTTGTTGTAACAAAGGCACAGACATCATAGCACAAAGTTGCAAAGGTGCGGTTCTGTATTTCCTCCATATAAAATCTCTCCGAGGAGGAGGTATAATTGCTAATTGCCTCATCAAGGTGGTATCCCAAGTACAGTAACCGTTTCAGCAAAAAACACCCAAATACCAGATAAAGCTGAAAATGAATGTTTGTATGAAGAAATCTCATAGGAAAAATGTTACTAATCACAGCAGAACACAGCAGACTAAACAAACCAACACCGATCTTTAACACCAACTGCAAAAAGAACAACATGGTGCTGTGACCAGCAGCTGTTATTACCTCCAACCCTTGAGCCCCACGTTGGGCGCCAAAAAGACTGTCGTGGTTTAGCCGGCAGCTCAGCCCCACACAGTCGCTCGCTCACTCCCCCACCGGTAGATGGGGGAGAGAATCAGAAGGGTAATGCTCGTGGGTTGGTATAAGAACAGTTTAATAATGAAAATTACAAGAAACAACAACAGAAATGCAATGTAAAGGAGAACAACGAGAGGCGCAAAGCCCCGGGGGAGGGGGGAAGGGAGGGGAGAGGGGGAACGAACCGCTGAAACGAACCGCACGTGCCGCAGCCGCTCACCGCCCACCGACCCAATGCCGCGCCGCTCCCGAGCCGCCAACTGCTCCCCCTTCATATACTGCTCCTGGTGTCACATGGTATGGCATGAACATGCCGTTGGCCAGTTGGGGTCACCCGCCCCCACCATGGCCCTTCCCCTCCCAGCCCCCCGCCACGAGGCAGAGCTCAGAAAGCTGGAAGGGTAGCCGACCCTCCACAGTGAGAGAATTAACCCCTTCTCAGCCAAAACCAGCACAAGGGGTAATATGCCCGTTACACCAAAGTTCACGGAGGGGAGAAGCGTCTGAAAGGTCAGGCTGCTGCTCTGCACAGGGCCACAAGAAGCATTTTCTAATTATGCTTCCAGACTAGGTGTGGAGGATGGGAGCAGCGAGACAGGGATGTGCTGGCTGACAGGTCATTCCTGCTCTCACCCCTTGGGAAGGGGAAGCTTTACCGTCAGCCTCTCCCTCTGTGTCCTTGCTCGCTTCACTCCCCCTCTGGATTATCCCGTCTTGCGGGGACGGCTGGACCAGCCTGAACCTTCCTTCGGATACCAGCTCTCAGGGCGGGAATGAGGGCCTTATTTCCCCCTGGGGAGCAGAGCAGCACCTCCTGACCCCGAGCGTACCCGGCTGCAGGTGGAAAGCGAAGCGCAGCTCAGAATGCTGCCGTTAGAACACGCCCACAGCCCCGTTCAGCTCGCTGCTGGCTCCATCGCCCCTCCCCGGGGGGCAAATCCCTGCAGAGACTCCGGCGCGAGCGTTGCTGCGGGGCTGGGCTGGCAGGCCGGGGAGCTGCCGGGCTCGGCAATGGGACCCCAGCGAAGGGCGGGGGAAGTGGGGCTGCCTGCGCGGCCCCTTGCTGCCTGCCAGGGACAGGCCGTGCCCGCGCGTGGGCAAAGGCTGGTTGGCAGCAGCAGGTACTTCCAGTCTAGAGGCAACGTAGATGGGGGGGTGGAGTTCGGCCCTGTAGTGTCCTGCCACCCTTTGCAAGTTCAGGTGAGGTGTGCCCTCGTTGTCCCCTGCCACCAAGTGCCACCACCCTTCAGGGACCGTGGCTGTTGCCAGCTCCCCTGCCAGGCAGGCCACCTCTCA
Organism: Phalacrocorax aristotelis; assembly: GCF_949628215.1. Classification (NCBI taxonomy): domain Eukaryota; kingdom Metazoa; phylum Chordata; class Aves; order Suliformes; family Phalacrocoracidae; genus Phalacrocorax; species Phalacrocorax aristotelis. The sequence goes on from NC_134310.1 coordinate 25,376,400, forward strand.
CCCCAGGACATTCTCTTCCACCCACCATCTCACCGACACACGCTTCCCAACCAGCAGGGAGAGGCAGGAGGTGGTACGGGAGTGACAGCAAGTGCACCGCCCCCAGGGAAAACGGGGGGGTTGTGACACCCCAGAAGAGGTTCGGCATTGCCGGTCCCCAGGACTCATCCCAGAAGGACGAGCTTTGAGCTGGAGAGTGCGGCACAGCCCGGGGATTCATCGGCAGCAGCCCTGCATGGCTGGGGCAGGGTGTTTGGGCAGGGGAGACTGCAGTGCTGCAGCCGGGGACCAGGCTGCCCGCATGGGAGGTGCTGCCAGTCTGGTGACAGGTTGTTCTGAGAGCTCAGGGTGGACGCGTGGCGAGCCCTTGGCTGGTCCTTGTGGCCACAGGGCACAGAGCAACATCGGCTAAACCCCATGCCTGCACAGATGGGCAGCTCCAGTTCTCGGCCGCCTGGGCAGCCCACCATGCCCTGGCATTGCCCCCGGCCTGGCACGGCCACCCTGCCTGCCCAAGCCCCCGCTGCTCTGACAGCCGTGTCCCCATCTCCACGCTGCCCATGGTGGCGGGTCAAGCATCAAGGATGAGTTTCATCCCAGGCCTCCTTCCCCATCTCATACTGAAGCTATGGGCCATCCTGCCCCACAGTGTCACCCCCTCTCAGGGGGCCTGTGCCCTTCCCTGGGCTTCAGCCCATTCTTGGGGCTCTTCTGCTCCCTCTCCTTGGGATGAGGAATAGTGCTGCAGGAAGAAAGACCTTTGCCTGTCACTCTGGCAGCACCAGGAGCCCAAAGAGTGCCCTGGAATCAACCCTCCTTCCACCTCCATGTCACTGTTACTGTCTCTGCACAAGACACAGAAACTGAGGCACAGATCAAGATGCCTCATGGCAGCAGTTCACCACCCTGCTGGGCACTGCTGGGCACCACCGGGCACCACTGGGTACCGGTACCAGTGCCAGTGGATCTGCCCCTCCCCTGCCCACCTGGCCTGGCTTAGCAATCATGGCTGCTCCCGGGGCTGAGCTGGGGCTGTTTAACCAGCAGACAGGTTTCACCTGGAGCCTGGTGGGTCTCAGAGGGGGCAGGCCCATAAATGCCTGCTGGAGCTCATTCTGAGTGGCTGCCTTTATAAGCCAGCAGCTTGGGTGCTCTAAGGGTTTTACCTTTCTTCATTTCACTTTGTCTTTTAGGAGCCTTAGTTTGGAGGAGGGGAGGTTTGGGGCCTGCTGCTTGCAGGTCTCTAGGAGGTAAAGACAGCTCTTTCTGCCTTTCTCAGCACTGCTAAGCAGGTAAGGGCACAGCAACGAGCTGCCTCTGCTTCCCCCATCCCTGGGCTGGGGGCTGCAGCCCAGAGCAGGGCTCTGCCCTGGGGCTGGCTGCAGTTGGGAAGCCTCCTACCACTGTGCTTCTCCTTTGTAATGTCCCAGGTGAAGGACAATGTCATCAGGTAGTTCCGGGGTGGCCTCAGGGCTCGGTTCCCAGCCCAGCTGCAGCACCCCTCAGCTGGAACAAAGGAGTTCCCTCCCGGTGCGGCATCTCCTTCCACCGCAGAGCCGCTCGCTCGCCCTGCTCAGCCAGGAGGACTTCTTAAGAAGCTTCAACGGGTACGTGGCCGCTGGGATGAGTGGGGGGGCTGAGCCCTGCTCTTGCCTTGTGTTTGTCCCCAGGGGAATGTGTCCCTTGTCTGGGATGGATTGGGGTTCACGGTCTGGCACTGGTGCTCCCAGCATCGGGAGGCACACGGGGTGCAGGCTGGCGTTGCTCCCCTGTAGTTGATGGCCCTGGGTCTCTGCGGTGTCTCTGCCATCTGCACTGCTGTAGCTGAGACCAGGCAGTGCTGTGCATCCCAAAGGCCACCAGCTCACACCCCTGTCTCTGCTGCTCTGCCAGGAGCTTCTCTGATGTGAGTGATGTTTGGGGGGCTGATCTGTTGGACTGCAGCTCCTCCACCCCCGACCCGCAGCTGGTCCGCAGGATTGTGTCCCAGGTGGAGTTCTACCTTTCTGATGAGAACCTGGCCAAGGATGCTTTCCTTCTGAAACATGTCCAAAAGAAGAAGATGGGCTTCGTCAGCATCAAACTGCTGACGTCCTTCAAGAAGGTAGGCAGTCCATGGCACCTGCCAGCTGGGGTGGGAAAGGGCCTTTGGGTGGAGGGTGTCTGGGTGTGCTCTGTCTGTCTCTGGTGGGGTGTGTGGGGAGGTCCAGGCTCCCCTCAGGCTGTCTGTGTCCCAGGGAAGTGCTGGTGGTGCAGAGCTGGGCTCTGCTCCCTGCCCTCGGTGTGCTGCAGCAGTTCTGCAACCAGGGAGGGTGGCTGGGGAAGCAGTGAACAGTCCTCAGTGCTGGATTTGCCTCTTCTGCCGGTTGTCCCCCCGCGCTGCTTTGGGAGAGACCATCCCTTAACCAAAGAAGCGCAGTGAAGTGCTGGTGGTGTGAGGTACTGGGAAGCGGCAGCTTGTTGCTGCAATCCAGGGGCACTGGAGACCACCTGCTGCAGACCCACATCTGCTCATGTGAAAGGGGGATGGTGCCTTGCCGTGACTTCAGCGTGCCTGGATGATGGATTGAGGGTGGTCCCTGCCTGGGGACACTCATGGGGACGCAGTGGCTCCCTTTCTCCCACAGGTGAAATACCTGACGCGTGACTGGCGGCTCACACTCTACGCCCTGCAGTTCTCGGAGCTGCTGGAAGTGAACAAGGAGGGCACCAAAGTGAGGCGGCGGGTCCCCCTGCCCAAGTCCCTGCGGAGCTTCTCCCCCAGCAAACTGCTGCTGGCCTGGGAGCTGCTGCCGATCCAGAATAACTTCATGGAGACCATCGTGAGTATGTTCAGCCCCTTTGGTGCCATTGTATCCATCCGCATCCTGCGGCCGGGCCGCAAGCTGCCCTCGGATGTGCGGAAATACACGTCGCTCTTCCCCGAGCTGCTGAGAAAGCGCTGTGCCCTGGTGGAGTACGATAGGCTGGGGAGCGCCCGCAGGGCCTTTGAGCACCTCGGCCGCCGAAGCCACCGGTGCGGTGAGAGCATCAGGGTGGTCTGGCTCTGCTGGAAGGTCTCCAAGAAGGAACCTCAGAACAAGAGGGAGGTGGCGAAGAAGCTGGTTCACCAGTGGGATTGGAAGGTGCAGGCGGCGGCCACGATCTTCCCCTATGGCATTGGGGGCTCCCTGCTCTACCGCTCTCCGGAGTCAGGCAATGCTCCAGTGTCACCGTCCCTGCTCCTGAACACGGAACCCTCGGCACCCACCTGGCCATGCAGCACCTTCCAGCCCAGGGACTTTAGCAACACCTTTACAAGATCGCTCCTCACCAGGAAAGTCTTCCCCCCACTCGGGATGGGCTTGGGCACCGGTGGCTGCCACGGCTTCCGCTCCAGCAGGGAGTGGCCCCACGGCTGCGGCTGGGGGAGCGGGGTGGATACCTGGGCACCCAGGGGCAGCAGGCCTGCTCTGCATGCCACACCTCCTCCCAGAAATTCCCTGGCAGGAAATCGGGTGCCTGAGCCCCTTGGCCTGTGGGGTGGGGTGCTTCGCCTCCCGATGTTCCTGATGGCACCAAGGGCTCCAGCAGCAGCACGGGGAGAGGAAAGCTCACCCTCCGGCACCGAGGCTCATTTACCTTTGGGTTTGGGGATTTTTCTTTCTCTTCGTTTCCACTTCACTCGATCAGAATAACTCTGTGTGGGCCCTGAGAGCTGCGGGCAGTGGTGGTGCAGCTGGTGCAGGGGGCGGTAGTTATCGGTTGATGACAGTGCTCAGAGCAGGTCAGCATGTGAGATGAGATGCTGAGCAGCAGCGACCCCGGGAGCTGCACCATACCATGCTGGTGGCACCGAGAGGGCGCCTGTGCAGTCTCCAGAGGGGCTCCCAGCACCCCAGCGGCATCACTTGGGACTGCTCAAAGGAAGGGGGCTTATCCCCTACGACCACCAGTGCTGGGGCTGCTCTGACGGGACCTCACCCCACACCTTCTGCAAGCCCTACCCGCAAAGCTGAGGTGGTTCCCCGAAGTCGTCGTTGGCTGCACTGGCCCACGTTGTGGATCTCGGATGGGAAATAGGCAATAAAGAGGGACGAATCTTCCAGGCACTTTCTGGCTGCTGCAGTGAGTTTTTTTCACTATTCCCAACCCCTCTCACCCCCCCACTCCCACCATTTTTGGTGTTGCAGCTGCCCACGGTGGAGGCAGAGAAGGGGAGGGGGTTCCCTGGCTGGCCTGCAGCTCCCTCCCTCACCATTCTGGGGGTGATTTGGGTTATTTGGGTGGGTGAGGGAGGCAAAGCCGGTCTCTGGAGCTGAGTGAGGTGGGAGTGAGGAAGGGTGTGATTGTCTTGATTGGCTTTGAGGGCCTTTGCAGCAAGCCCTGTCCCTGCTGGAGGGGACGCTGGTCGTGCTCAAGACGGAGGCCTTGCAGGCCTTGTTGGGGTGTGTCTGTGCCCTCCCCAGCCCCCGAGCTGTGTCCCTGTCCCAGGGTCCCCGTGCTGCTTTCTGCGTGGGACTGTGTCTGCGAGTCCTGCAAGGAGCTGTCTGTCGTGGCTCCCCCACCAAAGGGCTGCTTTGCCCGGGGAAGCCTGTGTCCGTGCTGTCCCCCCTGCCATTGCCTGCCCTGTGGGCAGTGAGTCGGCCCTGGCTGTGTCTTGGTGCCCTTTGGGGCTCAGCAGGGCTTCTGTACCCCTTGGGTGCCCTTTCCCGGTGGCCCCTGTGCTCCCTCCCCCTCCCACACAGGCACACAGCCATTTGCAGGAACAGCTTTTCATGGAAACAGAAACCAACACAACAGATACCAGCAAACCTATGACATCCCCTTCTGCCCCAACCAACCCCCGAAAGCACACCACCCCTACTCAACCACCACCCACTCCCCCCATCTCCTCCACATCCCTGCCATACCCCCACTGCCACCCACCAACACCGTCCTGCCACTCCCCCAATACCTCGTCTCCCCTCCCTCCCACCTGATTGGGTGGAAGGTGTCCCTGCTCATGGCAGGGGGGTTGGACTAGGTGGCCTATAAAAGTCCTTTCCAAGCCAAACTATTCTATGAAACAGCGTTTATCTGCCTGTTCTGTTTGCCAGCGGCTCGATCCAGCCTGCTGCTAGAGAGAATGCCACCGTATGTGCTGCTTTTCACTGCCTCCCTCTGGCCAAACTGTCCTAGGACCTCAGCTATGGACTTGTTCTGCCAAATCAGTGTAAAGAACTTGGGGGCTTGTGTTGTGCTTGGGTGGCTTTGGGGTTTTGTTTGGGGTTTTTGGTTGGGTTTTTTTTTGTGCCATAGTGCAAGTTAAATAGTGCTGTGGTTTGTCTTATGTCTGAGTAATTCTGAATATAAAAACACAACGTGCAAAGGAATTTGGAATTGTCTCCTGGAAGCACAGACACTTCTGGTTCTTGCTGGAGTGAAGAAGGAGCAGAAGAACTTATTTCTTCAGCTCCCAACCAGAGAGTAAATGCAAAAGTCGGCTCCCGAGATGGAGAGCCTGCGCTCCGGCACCCACTCCAGCGCTGCTTCTCATTTTGTTCTTTTATTGGTGTCACGTTGGGCAAACTTCCAAACCCCTTTCCTTCTGTCTTGAGGAGTGCTTTTCAAAAGGAGTTTCTCATTTTGCCCCTCCACCTGACTAGATGCTATAAAGAGTCAACCCTCAAAATGCTGCCCTTGAAGGTTAACCTCCTGTATGACATGAGAAACGCAAAAGTCTGCATGACTGTGTTGCAAATAACGTCTACGTGTTTGCTTGTGCCTCTGTAAATCCCAAGCCACGCTCTAAATTGAGGTATAGACCAGTGCAGAAGACGGGTGGCACGGCAGAGAGGGGGGTCCAATAGTAACCCGCACACTATGTCGGAGCAATCGGTTGCTGCTCAAAGTCAACATCATCAGCCATTCATAGGTGAGGAGGCTGCTTTCATGTGTTAGATACCTCACATCTAGGCTTATAACTTTAAGAGGAAGGAAGGTCTTGCCCAGCAAGCTCCAGCTGTTCTGCATTTGTTTGCTTGGCTAATAAGTCTACAGTACTGTATATGATATAGATACTATATAGGATATATTGAAATAAGCTCTTGTAACATCACACTTGCTAAGTTTATTTGCTGACTCCCACACCCACAGGAAGGGTTTTCCCTTGTGCCCTCAGGCCTGTTGGTTCCCTCTAAGTATGTTTAAAATTAAAATCCATCAGGTTTTGTCCCAGTTGGATGGAAGGCGTGGAGGTCCTGAAGAGCCTTGCTAAGGCAGGCAGCCGGAGGGAGAAGAGCGAGTCTCTTCATTGCAAAGGCTGCAATATGTATCCGATGCAGATGATCCATAGGGATCTTCTTAGGAGACAGGCTCTCTGGCTTTGCTGGTCGTGGGTCTATGTGTCTCCGTCCTCTCCAGCAGAGGTACCAATCTGTGCTGGTTTTGGCTGAGAAGGGGTTAATTCTCCTCACTGTGGGGGGGCAGCTGCCTTTCCAGCTTCCCATGCTCAGGCCAACAGGATGCTGGGTTGCATCAAAAAGGGCATCGCCAGCAGAGATAAAGAAGTTGTTATCCCACTCAGTGCTTGTCAGGCCACACCTGGAGTACTGTGTACAGTTCTGGTCCCCACTATACAAAAAGGATGTGGACAGGCTGGCAGGGGTCCAGAGAAGGGCCACCAAGATGATCAAAGGACTGAGAAGTCATTCATTACTTCCCATGGGCAGGCAGGTGTTCAGCCATCTCCAGGAAAGCAGGGCTCCATTTATGTGTAACGGTTACTTGGGAAGACAAACGCCATTACTCCAAATGTCCCCCCCTTCCTTCTTCTTTCCCCAGCTTTATATACTGAGCATGATGTCATATGGTATGGAATATCCCTTTGGTCAGTTTGGGTCAGCTGTCCTGGCTGTGTCCCCTCCCAGCTTCTTGTGCACCTGGCAGAGCACAGGGAGCTGAAAAAGTCCTTGACCAGTGTAACTGCTACTTAGCAACAACTAAAACATCTCCACATTATCACCACTGTTTCCAGCAAAACTCCAAAACATAGCCCCATACTAGCTACTATGAAGAAATTTAACTCTATCCCAGCTGAAACCAGGACAGTATCCACCCCTTATTCCATACCATTTACATCATGCTCAGGTTCCACACTTTCCAATACAACCTCACTAACCTCCACCCCCTCTTCCCATCCTTTGATAAAATACATGGATATCATTTAGTCCACGGCTTTGGTCTCCATCTGTTCTTGTGGTCACTCAGGACAGGAGAGGTGGTGTGTTGCATGGAGTTACTGGGCACCAAAGCCAGCTCAGGTCGGGTCACTGCTGCACTTGCACTGCTTCTTGAAAGGCTTGTCCCCCATTGGTTTGGGTGGTTCCTGCTGTAGTAATTCCTATAACATGCAAGTCAAATCACAGGTTACAACAATTCTCTATCCCAGCTGAAACCAGGACACTTGGCTATGCACTTTATCACCCCATTCTCAGCATCTACTGAAGCGGGACTTTTGCTTTGATCTGTGTCACAGCTCTCCTCAATGATATAGTCGTAAAACAAGTGCTTCTCTCTCTCATTTCCCTTCTCTGGCCTTCAACTTCTGTTTTTCCAGGCTTACATATTTAATTGTTATGGCTTAGCAGAAAATTCCAAAAATTCCATTTTCTTTGGGATATCAGTCCTTCTCAAATTATGTCTATTTAAACTAGAAAACAGCCTGTGCCTTTGGTTCAGTCCGAACCTGTGAGCAAAGCAGGACTACAAGTGTGTGGGTGTAAAATGCACCTCGAAGAACTACAATTATTTCCCAGAAGCTTTTCTTCTGAAATAGACCAATACTGCTCACATCCGATCTCCATTTTGGATAACTCCAATCCAAATTTTTATGATTACCTAGTAGCAACCTGAGCACTTCAAGGAGGCATGAAGTTCATGCCGTGAAAGGCCGAAATCAGGACTCAGTAGACTGAATGACTATTAAGCAGGTATTCTTTATTGCAGCACTGGATGCGCAGGGGATCACGCCTCCTAACGTCCGTACCTGCACAGGGTTAGTTGCATAACTTATACAAGCTTTACATACGTATTCATTAGCCTTCCGTGAAAGGATTTAAATATTCATTACTTTCCAAGAACTCATTATCATATGCAAATGTCCTTTGCGCATGCCTGTTGGTGTCTCCGGGTGGTCGTCAGGGGTCTCTGGATGAAGGATATACTCTTCCTCACTGTGTCCGCTAGTTAACTTTTGCTTTTGCACAAACTCAGTTCTGAGATCATGTATATACTGTCCTTGAGGGATAGTCTGTTCTGGTTTAGTGATTGCTCTGCAGTTCCTTATCTTTATGGTTCTGTACGTTTGCTTTTCTAAGGTTAAATGTCATCACTGTAAATTTGTTTAGGCACTTCTTGTCTTGAAGCCTTTCTGATTTCCCCAAAGCAACAAGTTGTAGTCACAACAGCTCTAACTCTATCAATCCCTCCTTTTCTTTTGAGGACTTGTAGCTTACCTGCTACAGTCCTCAATATAAGAACTTACTAAGTCTCAAATGGAGACTATTATAGAAGTGTTTTGCAGGGATGAATGTCACGGACTCCTGACAGATGTTCTGCAGAAGAACTTTATTGTCAGCTTTTCACTGCTTATATATCTTTTTGACACATTCCTCACGCGATCATGTGCACAAACAATTTCTGTTATTCGTCAGCTAGCTCTAAGCACATGCCTTATGCTACATTCTAATAGGCTGTTCTATTTTCTCTAGCTTATTTGTTTTGGCTTACTTAAATCTTTCTTGGCATTCCCACGCTCCTGTCTCTGTTTTTTACTGCCGCATTGCTTCAGTTCAAGGATGTGTCAAACAGTGCTAAGTTACTTGCAAATTCATCCCCCACATCTCCCCCGTTTTTATTTTGTATTAGCCACACATTTTTTACTGTTCTCTCTATTAATCACTGCAAGCACTGACAAGAGAATGGCAAAATTAAAAGCAAAATTAGGAATATTATTAGAAATACTATAGCCGTTTTTACTATTTCCTTGAACCATCCTGTGATTCCCCATCCAGTCAAGCATGAGTCCCCACAAAACATGTTGTAAAGGGATTATCCGCACTGGCTGAGGACAGGCATATTGACTCCTGTCCCGTTAAGTTTGCGAAAGTAACCCAGACATTTTTTCATGGTTGGACAGAGACCCACGAATGGCAGATGCTGATGATGGCGAGGAAGGTGATGAGGCCGCAAGCCATGGTTTCACTCCTTTTGCCGGAATCCATCGGGGACTGCAACCTGTGGAGACACAACCATATCCTCTCCCCCAAGTTATTAGCGGATGAGGGCCTTCCCACAGGCCCATGTTTAGATTTTTTATCATTACTAAGGGCTGTTCTGAATGTTCAATAGACGTTGAACCACGTTGAACCACGTCCACCACGTATTGGGAGTCAGAGGGGCGGTAGGCCAGAATTGAAAGGCCATTATGACTGCGTGCAGCTCCACTATTTCTGGTGAGCCGCGGAGAATCTCACCTTCATGCTTCCAGACTCCGTTCTCTTCCCACGTTACCACTGCTTTGCCTGACTTCCCTGATCCATCAGTAAATACCGTACAGCCATCGACCTGCTGTCTTTGACACAATGGTCGATTTTCTATTTTAACATTATAATAAAAGGTAAACATCTTGTGTGGGGGAAGATGGGTATCTAGCTTTCCACTAAAGCCTGTTAAGGCTAATTGTAACTCTAGGCTATTTTGAATACTCCAGGTAAGATAAGTTTTTACGATAGGTAACACAGTAAGTGTTGGTTCTTCCCCTGCAAGTTCTACTATTCTCTCCCGTCCCTTTTTAATAAGGTCAGCAAACATTTCTATTTGTGTGGCAATGGTCTTGGTAGGTTGGTGGGGTAAAAAGACCCATTCTAGAATAATGAGAGGGTCATTATGTCATGGATCCCACTGTCCCATTATAGCAAGAGGCTGCTCCTCTTGGTTACAGACAAACAGTGTGAGTGGGACGGCATTGTTGATTCGACAGTTTGTCGTTGATTATCTGTAGTGCTTGTTGTGCCTCTGGTGTCCAACTTCATGGTGCGTTTATATCGGTGTCTCCTTTTAACAGGTCAAACGGGAGTAAGAGTGGCATTGTCAATGCTGCATTGGGTTCGAATCCAATAAATATTAGCTAATGGTTTCTGTACATCATTTAAGGTCTGAATATTGGCGGTTATTCCCACGTTTTGAGGCTGGATGGTTTGTTCCAAAATTTTCCATCCTAAATACCTCCACCGAGGTTCTGTCTGTATCTTTTCAGGGGCTATCTGAAGTCCTGCATCCTGCAGTGCTTGCTTTAAGGCCTGAAGGGGCCTCTTCGAGCACAGTACGAATTGGCCCCGCTAACAATAGATCGTCCATGTAATGGTACATGGAAATATTTGGATAACATTGTCTAATTGGCTGAATTGCCTTTGCAACATATGACTGACACATTGTTGGGGAGTTTTTCATTCCCTGAGGGAGTACAGTCCAGTGATATCGATCCATTGGCTCCCCCTTATTAAGTTTTGGCACTGAAAAAGCAAATTTTGGAGCATCGTCAGGGTACAATGGGATGGTAAAAAAGCAGTCTTTCAGATCGACAATGATTCTTTTCCAATTGGATGGAATCATTGTAGGTGATGGTAGGCCGGATTGTAACGAGCCCATATCCTCTATGACTGTGTTTATTTGCCGTAAATCATGCAACAATCTCCATTTTCCACTTTTCGTTTTGATTACAAATACTGGGGAATTCCATGGACTGTTTGTTGGTACTATGTGTCCTTGCGCAAGCTGGTCCTGGACCAGCTCCTGTAGGGCTGCGACCTTTTCCTGGGTAAGCGGCCATTGATCCACCCATACAGGGGTCTCTCTTGCCCATTTGAGGCGGAGCGGCGGTCGCACCTCAATGGCCGCTACCGAAAATTTTCAGGGGTGGAGATAGTAAATTTGCACTGTCCCATCACATCACATCCCAACAGGCTGATGGGAATCGGTGTGATATAAGGATGAACAGCGCATGTCGTTCCCTCTTGGGTCTTTATCGTGAGGATTGTAGAACTTTGAAATGTACTGGACAGGCCTCCGACTCCTACTAATCTGCTATCTGGGGATGTTGTAGGCCATGTGGAAGGCCAATCTTTGGCCGCGATAACTGTAACATCTGCGCCTGTATCTACTAGTGTCATGGTTTTAGCTGGGATAGAGTTAATTTTCTTCACTCTAGCTGGTATAGTGCTGTGCTTTGAAATTAGCATGGAAAAAAAAACCTGTTGAGGTAACACACAGATGTTTAGGCTGTTGCTGGGTAGCGCTTATACTAGTCAAGGACATGTCTAGCCTCCCATGCTCTGCTGGGTGCACAAGAAGCTGGGAGGGGAGGGGGCACAGCTAAGAGAGCGGATTCAAACTGACCAAAGGGATATTCCATATCATGTAACGTCATGCCCAGTATGCTACCTGGGAGGGGCTGGCCGGGGGAGGGGGGAGCAAGCGCGGCTCGGGGTCGGGCAGCGTCGGTCGGCGGGTGGTGAGCGGTTGTATCGTTCGTGTTTCCGTGGTTTTTTTTTCCTGTTTTCCCTTTCCCTTCCTTTTCCCTTTTATTATATTAACATTATTGTCATTATTATCATAATCATTTATCATTATCATTTTATTGTAATCATTAAACTGTGCTTATCTCAACCCACAAGTTGGGGTTCTTTTGCTCGTCCGATTCTCTTCCCCATCCCACAGGGGTGGGGGGGTGAGCGAGCGGCTGCGTGGTGGTCAGTTGCCAGCTGAGGCTGAACCACGACAACTAGCATCGTGCATTGGCTCGTCTGTGGCTGCTCGGTAGGATTCCACAGGGTTACATGTATGGTTGGATGATGTCACGTGATATCTGACGTCCAAAAAACAGCTGGTTGCCCTGTTGATCCACACCCAGCAGAGCCACGGCTTGTTTCACTGGCTATAGGTACTATTGCTCGAAAAAGTATTAATTGCGCAATCTGGGTTCCTTTTGGAGCTGACAGTGGTGGGGCCGGTGTCCAAACCATAGCTTGTATTTGGCCACTATAATCAACATCAATTACTCCGGGGAGGAAAAACAGGCCTGTCATGGTGGTACTGAAACGACCTAGCAACAGTGCACTACACCCTCCCCCAATTGGCCCCTTCACATTCAATGGAATGTGATGTACATGTGTGTCCCAGAGAGGTGAATCTTCTACTGTGGCAACATCCAGTCCAGCACTCCCTCGGGTGCTGGTGGAGAGGGCGCCCACGGTGGTAAGGGGGATGGTTGCATTCCAGGTGGAGTTGGAGATAGTGCAACCATCACATGTGATGCTGTTCCCATCGGGGGACCCTGCTTTGATTCTTGTGATGAGGCTTCTTTTTGTTCTGTTCCTAATTCCCGTTGTCCTCCAGATAATTCATATCCAAGGTAGGTTACTTGTTGCTGCACCATCCGCGCTTTCTGTTGAGAGACTCGATACCCATTTAGTCCCAAAAAGTTTAACAAACTCCATTGTATACAATCAGGTTTTGTTTCAGTTGCTATTAGTAAGTCATCCACATACTGTAAAAGGACTCCCTCCCTGGAGGGAGGATCCCACGTTTCAAGTTCTCGTGCTAATTGATTTGCAAAGATTGTTGGACTATTTTTAAAACCTTGGAGTAACACTGTTCAGGTAAGCTGGGTTTTCCTACCACTGGTAGGGCTTTCCCATTCAAATGCAAATAAATTTTGACTTCCTTTGGCTAAAGGCAAATGGAATGTCATGGTTCAGCCCCAGTCAGCAACTAAACACCATGCAGCCGCTCACTCACTCCCCCCACCCCTCTGAGATGGGGGAGAGAATTGGAAGAGCAAAAGAAAAAAACGAAAACTCGTGGGTTGAGATAAGCACAGTTTACTAATTAGAATAAAATAATGATAATAATTATAATAATTATAATAATATTGATTATGATGATAATAACAATAATGATAATATAATAAAAAGGAAAAGGGAAAAAGAGGAAAAAACCCAGAAACACAAATGATACAACGACTCACCACCCGCCGACTGACGCTGTCTGTCCCTGAGCCGCGATTGCTGCCTCCCTCCCCCAGCCAGCTCCTCCCAGGTAACATACTGGGCATGACGTTACATGATATGGAATATCCCCTTTGGCCAGTTTGAATCCGCTCTCTTAGCTGTTCCCCCTCCCCTCCCGGCTTCTTGTGCACCTGGAAGAGCACGGGAAGCTAGAAGAGTCCTTGTCTAGTATAAGCACTACTCAGCAGCAACCAAAATATCGGTGTGTTATCAACATTGTTTTCATACTAAGTCCACTATGCCAGCTGCAGTGAAGAAAATTAACTCTATCCCAGCTAGGACCATGACACAGAAGAATGTGTCTTTTAAATCTTATACTGTAAACGATGCTTGATTATCCTGTAATTTCATAAGTAAGGTATAATGGTTAGCTACCACAGGGTCGCAGCCTCCTTTGGGCACATCTACCTGCTCTGGCATGGGGTCCTCCACGACCTGCAGAGTGGATATCTGCTCCACCATTAACCTCCATGGGCTGCAGGGGGACAGCCTGCTTCACTGTGGTCTTCACCAGGGGCTGCAGGGGAATCTCTGCTCCAGTGCCTGGAGCACCTCCTCTCCCTCCTTCTTCTTCACTGACCTTGGTGTCTGCAGGTTTGTTTCTCTCACATATTCTCACTCCTCTCCCAGCTGCTGCTGTATAGCAGTTTTTCCCCCTTCTTAAATATGTTATCCCAGAGGCACTACCACCATCACTGATTGGCTCAGCCTTGGCCAGTGGTGGGTCTGTCTTGGAGCCGGCTGACACTGGCTCTATCAGACATGGAGGAAGCTTCTAGCAGCTTCTCACAGAAGCCACCCCTGTACCCCCCCTTCCCTCCCCCCCACCACTACCAAAACCTTGCCATGTAAACCCAATACAGTGCTAATGCAGTACACTCTGAGAGCTCCACCTTGAGATTCATAACATCCCTTTATACATCTTGCTTCACTTGACACAAAGAATGCATAGCACTTCTTTTGCTTTTGGAGGTGTGAGGTCTTGGGGAGAAAAAACAACATAGGTAGCTTAAACTAATGGTCCAAATAAAACTCATCTCAGGTATGGGATGAAACTAAAGGTAACTATGTATGTATTTTGCCTGTTCTCCCAACAAGCAATGAATTAATGTAAAAAGGGAACAGGCTGTTTGTCGGTCCAAGCATGTCCTCGCAAAGGATGAAAATACTGACTTCAGATACCTCTGAGGCACTGAATTCCCAAGCAACGCAAACAATCTTATTAGGGCTATATAAGAAGGGCCTAGGATAACTCTGAATACTATCAAGATGATAATTAACAGAAATTGATCCTGGACAGACTTCGAAGAGTCTGACAATCTTCCATTCAACTTGAACAGTCGATAAGGACCTGCAATAACGACTAAGACGGGACAAACATGAAGTCAAGAACCTAGTCCGCTTAAATAGAATCATAGAATCATTTAGGTTGGAAAAGACCATTAAGATCATCAAGTCCAACCATTAACTTAACACTGCCAAGTCCACCTCTAAACCATGTCCCTAAGTGACACATCTACACATGTTTTAAATACCTCCAGGGATGGTGACTCAACCACTTCCCTGGACAGCCTTGTGACTTTACAAATCTTCATGTTCTTGTCTGGATTCCTGATTGTGATAGCCTGCTGCTCAGAGTGAGAACCACCACCTTTTTTTCTCTAACAATGTTGCCACCACAAGAAAACTGGAGACACCTTACTAAACTCACCATCCTTTTGAACAAAATGCAGCTGAAACTCTGCACCTTCTCTTTCAGCAACTATCTGAGAGCAGTTCTACAAAGTATTCAGTGTCATTGCCTATAAAAGGATGGGTGTGGGGATTTAAGTTTGATGTGTAGCTAGTGCCCCAAAAACATGAGACAATAAATGTTTGAGGAAATGTGTTTTGATATGCTAAAAATGTTCCTTTTCAAAACAAAGACAATCATATCAATAAAGTATCTTATTTACAGACTTTCATTCAGTCTTTAAGTGCTTCAGGAGCTTTAGAAGTGAAACAAATTTATTTTTTGTGGAAACTGAAACACAGAAATTTCCAGCAATGTCCTTAATGTCACAAATCCTAGGGGGCAAAAGCACTAGGAATAGAATGTAATACCCTACTCACTGACTCCACTAGCTTTACCATGTGTTACAAGCTATTTTATATCATTTTCACACTGAACTAGGCCCAGAGAGGGAAGGAGAGGGGGGAGAAAAATGCATCAGAATCTGTCAGAACGCTGGAGAGGGGGAAGCTACATCATATGTGTTAGGTATTTCTGGACTGCTTCTCACCATAACATAGGCTTTATGGATCTAAACGTAACAGAAATTTGGATGGAATGATAAGCAAATTTTTGCTACTACAAACAATGGAAAGAAGAGTAGTAGGATAGAGAATTTTTCTGATTTCCTTTCCTCATATACAGATTTTAACAATAAGAGCAGCAGTAGCATAGATATAAAATCACCTGTGTGAGCTGAGAAAGGTGAATGAGACCAAGGCAGAGCTGGAGACTGGCCACTGCCCATCAAACTCTTCCTGTTACTTGTTCTATAACTGTGGCAAAAGGAGACGAAAGAAGACATTAGCATCAGAAAAACAGCACGTACCACATACGGACATTTTGAGATTTTGTTACTTTGTTCCTTCACTTCCCAGTCTCCTATTAAAAATCAGAGCTTTTTTTTTTGTAGGACTCGTTCATGTCCAGGATGTCTATGATAACACTGGATAATGGAAAAGACAGTAGTTTACAAAGAAAATGCACCATGGATACTTTTCAGGCTTCCACATTTGCTGTTCTGTGCAAAGACCAACATTCCCCTGTAGAGTCATTTACAAAATGGTCTTCCCTGTCTGCAGCTTGTTTCTCTGCCATACACTTTTACTAATATATAAAAATATACAAGCTGTCCTGGTTTTGGCTGGGATAGAGTTAATCTTCTTTCTAGTAGCTGGTATAGTGCTGTGTTTTGGATTTAGGATGTGAATAACGTTGATAACACACTGATGTTTTAGTTACAGTTGAGCAGTGCTTACACAGAGTCAAGGCCTTTTCTTGCTTCTCACCCCACCCCACAAGTGAGTAGGCTGGGAGTGCACAAGAAGTTGGGAGGTGACACAGCTGGGACAGCTGACCCCAACTGACCAAAGGGGTATTCCATACCATATGACATCATGCTCAGCATATAAACTAGGGGAAAAAGTGGCCAGGGGTGCGCTGCTTGGTAACCAGCTGGGTATCAGTCAGCGGGTGGTAAGCAACTGCATTGTGCATCACTTGTTTTGTATATTCTTTTCTCATTATTATTATTTTCCCTTTATTTTCTGTCCTATTAAATTGTCTTTACCTCAACCCACAAGTTTTACCTTTTTTTGTTCAGTTTTCTCCCCCATCCCATTGTGGGGGAGCGAGCGAACGGCTGTGTGGTGTTTAGCTGACTGCCGGGTTAAACCACAACACAAGCATAATGTGAAAAACAATCTCAGTTTAGAATCACTGCTTGTTGCTGTACGCTTCTATGGGAGAACTTATCTTGGGCCGCATATCTCCGGGACACAGGGCTCTACCCACCCTGGGGAGAGTGATGCACAGACATCAATATGATGGATACAAAATGTCCGTTTATTTAGCTGCGTCACACGCTTATATAGCTCTTGCGCTTCCTGTTCCTGCCACTCCTATGGGGAGGAGTCTATCTTTCCGTCACATCCCGTGATTTTCCGGTCGCCGATCCCTGTCTATTCCCCTACATCTCCCCCTCCCCATGCTACGAAAAATTCTACAAATCTACTTGCGTAAGCGGATACATATTGCGATCAGGTCTATATTCATGTAACTCTCGCAGGCGCTCTTTGATTTGTCTTATAACACAGCATAACAATGGCAGCCCACAAGTAACCATGGTTACTACACACAACAAGATCCCCCCAATTATTACTATCCAATCCCAGTTCATATCTCTCTTTTGCCGCCCTTCCTCAGTGTTGCTCTCGTTGCAATATTGCTTGCGATCTTGTCAAGGAGCTCATTTCTTTTCCCAATGGCACGGCTAGCATGAGGATCCATGTCAGCAGACCCTGCAAAGAGACAACTCAGAAAGGGATTATTCATTGTACATCCTTGCACAGTTCTGCTTTCACACACTTTGCAGGCACCCATTCTATGCGCCCTTCATTCTCAACCGCAGCGTAGCCCCTCCCCAGGCATCTCAGTTTCCATCCTCTCTCCCATTGCTCACTGCCTGGGAACCTTACTCGTACCTGCGGATAGCGCTCGCCTGCTTGAGCTTTGTCAAAATGCTTCTCCACTGCTGTAACTTGCTCCTGCCCGCGTATAAAATGATTAAGCGAATATAATGCACGCATTAAAATAGTTTGCTGAGCTGCTACGGGTATAGCTCCCTTATACCCCTCCCCCTCCCCAAGCTGTATTATTTTTGCTTTCAAGGTGCGATGAGCGCGTTCTACTATTGCCTGCCCCGTGCTATTGTAAGCAATGCCGTGTTTTAATACAATATTCCAAGCTTTACACCATTCTTCGGTTCTTCGAGCCCGAAAGCACGGTCCATTATCTGTTTTTATCTCGGTAGGCTTTCCAAGCCACGCCATTACCGTGGTCCAATGCGCAGTCAAATGCGTTGCGGTCTGCTTCCGATGTTGAGTAGCCATGATGACTCCACTATATGTATCAACTGTAATTGCCAGGTGCCGTCCGGGGGCCAACTGTGGACATTCAGTAAAGTCAGTCTGCCAGATAGCATTTGCTTCCAGTCCTCGAGGGTTGACTCCTGCCTCCCACAATGGCGAGTGCTGACAGTAAGGACAGGTGGCTACTACTTCTCTTGCTGCTCTTATTGAGATGCCACACTCCTTTGCCAAGGCTTTAGCACCCAGGTGCAGTTGTTCATGCAGTTTCTTTGCCTCCGCCAATGTCCAGACTCCCGCGGCTGCCTCATCAGCCATGCGATTCCCCTCAATCAGTGGTCCAGGCCCCGTCTGATGACTGCGAATGTGAATTACTGTCACAGTTGCTCCTCGCTGCGATAAAGCAACCTCTAGCATCAAGGCAATTTCCGTGTGTGGTACACCCTCTCGTTTCATGGACATGACTAATTTATACACGTATAAGGAGTCTGTGCACACATTTATATGCCGATCTATATCCTTTCGCAGGGCCATCTCTAGCGCTTTCGCCTCCAGCCACTGCACACTTTTACCCTGCTCTTCATACGTCTGGCGCATCCAACTATTCTCTTGTTTCCACACTACCGCCGCTCTGTTCGTCTTCGAGGAAGCGTCTGTGAAATATGTCGGTCCTGGGTGAGGGGCATCCAAAACTCTACTATCCACACTTAAATCCACCACTTTGGCTGTCTCGGCCCACCTCTGTACCGTGCCTGTGACGATTTTCCCTGGGTATGAGTATACTGCCAATTGTACATCCTCTTCACTCTCTACCACCTTCCGCCATTTCTCCCCATTCCACGGCACTGTCAGCTTATCTGGCTCCTTCCCAAAGATTCCCTTGCTTTCCCGTCGCAGACGCCAAATCATTCCCCCGGCTACCTTGACTTTTGTGGAGAATGCATCCTTGGGAACCTTCTGATATACCCATCGCAGTGGTTTTTCTTCCCCCGCCCGTATTTGATATAGCAATCCTAACCCACCACTGGCGGTCAGAATCCAACCTGCAATTAATTCCTCCTGAGGGTCCCACCGCCATACTCCTTCCTTTTGCATTCGACGCTCTATCATCTGCAACTGCTGGACTGCCTCAGGGTCTAAACTCCTGGGCTCCCATGGGTCGGTCCCTTTCAGCAACGCATAGAAAGGTTGCATCTCCTCACCGGTGACACGCACGAATGTCCGCAACCACTGCAGTGCTCCTACCAGCTTCTGTACATCGTGTAAATTTTTAACCTTAGGTGTAAGTTTAATAGGCTGAGCTTGTATGGAATCCCCTTGTATTCTAGCACCCAGAAAGCCACACACTGGTCCTCGCTGTACCTTTGCCTCAGCTACCTTGAGGCCCTGTCCCGCAAGGCCCCTTTGGGTGTCTGAAAAGACTTGTTCACACAACGCCTGGGTGGGCGCAGCTATGAGGACGTCATCCATGTAGTGGATCACGTAGATTCTCTCCTGATACTGCTGCCTTACTTGCTGCAATGCAGAAGCCACATACCTCTGGCAGATCGCTGGAGAATTTTTCATCCCCTGCGGAAGTACTGTCCACTGCCATCTACTACCTGGTTCTGCGCAGTTCACCGCGGGCAGAGTAAAGGCAAATCTCTTTCTATCATCTGGATGTAGTGGAATGCTGAAGAAGCAGTCTTTGATATCTAAAACAATGACTCGCCATCCTTTCGGGACAGCACTCAGATCTGGTAGGCCAGGTTGGAGAGGCCCCATGTCCTCCATTTGCTGATTTACTGCTCTAAGGTCATGCAGCATCCTCCATTGGTTTTTATCGTTCTTTTTTATAGCAAATATAGGGGTGTTCCACGGGCTCATCGAGGGCTCTAGGTGCCCTGCTTCGTGCTCTCGTTTTACTATAGCTCTTACAGCCTCTGTTTTCTCTGTTGTCAGGGGCCACTGCTCCACCCAGACGGGCTGTTCGGTTTTCCACACTAACTTGTGGTGACGAAACCTCTCTGAGGCAGTGGCCCTTATGCTAAATTTTTCAACCCGATCCCCATCTGGGCAAGGGCGTCTCGCCCTAACAAGGGGCTTGCTACCCCATCTGCTACTAGTATGGTCACTACGGCCGTGAGGAGCTTCCCTGCCTCCTCGTCCATGACTTCGAGTTTCACAGGGCAAGTACTAGTCCTCGTCTGTTGTTCTCCTCCTACCCCTATTATACGTTTTCCCATGGCAAGGGGCCAAGTTGGTGGCCACCGTTCGAGTGGCATCACTGTGACATCTGCCCCGGTATCCACTAACATTCCCAGGCATATCCGTGCCGGGCAACTCAGCTCTTGCGGGGTAATCATCACTGCTGCCATGGGTCTCTCGTTACAGCCTATGACCAAGGCCACGCGGGGGCTGTAACCTGCAAATCTTGCTGGTTCTGCTCCCCTGCCTGAAGTTTCACTCCCCCTTGGCCCGCTACGGTGGGCCAAGCTTCTGGCGCTGGCACCATGATGGGGGCCATTTGACTCACAGGAGGCGCGAATCCCCCTCGCTTCGCCCTCCTTTGGCCGTTTCCCGGCTTTGTGGTTGGACAATCTCTTGCCAGGTGTCCTGGCTTCCCACACACCCAGCACCTCCCTACTGGGCGTGCTCCTCCTCCATTACGTCCTCCCCTTTCCGCTAACGGGCACCCAGCTTTAAAGTGCCCTTGCCGTCCACACAAGTGACATCTCGGCCCCACCCCGGCCGCTTGCACCATCACCCTTTCTTCGCTTCCACAGTCAGGGTTCTGGCAGACGTGCGCTCCCGCACTGCCATGCTGATTCAACGCCTCCTGGCGCAAGACATGCCTGATGGTTTGACCCAACGGCGCCCCTACCGCCAGGGTGCGGAGGATATCTTGTGTTTGCGGATTTGCTTGATTTCGGAGGCAATCCATAAGGACTGCCTCCTTGGCTGCTGGTGGCAATTCTGATTCTATAATAGCCTTCTGCAACCTGTCACAAAACATTGTAAAAGGCTCAGCTAGTCCTTGCTGTATCTTTTGCCAAGGTTCTGCTTTTTTCTCATACCTGCCCACTTCGCTATACACTTTGCGGGAACTCTGTTACCGCTTGCAGCTCCCTGCCCCTCCTCCAGGAGCTATCCGGACAGGGAAGATCCCGGGCATCTCTATCCTTACTCCATCGAGGCTACAATCTCTGGCTATCAGCCGCCAGTTAGGTAACTCGACTGACTGTCGCTGGGGCGCCCCCTTCGTTAAGAGTCCTGTCTGCCGCCGAGTTACTTCCCCTAGTGCGCGCATAACCTGCTGCAGCTGCCGCAACACGTCCTCCGGGGACCCCTCCGGAGCTGCAGCGCCCCGGACGTCCTTTTTTGATGGTCCCTCTCCTCCCTCCTTCTGACTGGTCCTCCGAGTCTCTGCTGCCTTATGCCTCTTTTTTGCGCGCTGCAGGCAAGCTGCCCCCTCTTCCCACATGTGGGCATCGGTTTCTCCCCCAATTTCTGATTCGCTGCTACTCGAGGTTGTTCTATACCCACCCTGTCCTCCCCTCCAGGCACCCCAATCCCCCTCCTCGTCCGACTCCCATCTCAAGGGTTGCCCCGGGAGCCAGTCTCGAGGGTCGGGCAGAGGGCGGTGCCGCTGCCGGCGCTGCTTCCGGCGCTGATCATCTTTCTCCTTCCGCTCCGTCACTCCCGCTGCGTCCCCCTCCCCGCGCGCAGGTACCCGCGCCTGCGCCAAATCGTCCCGGGGTATGCAGAGGGGCATTCCAAAGGTCCTGCTGGCTCAACAGGGAACACCGCCGCTTCCCGATCCACCTCCTTGGGAGCCTCAGACTGAGTCGCTGGCCAGGCTACTCCGTCCGAACTCTCCCCTTCTTTCCCATCCCCCGCGATGCTTGCCCCTGTCTGCGTCCCCACTGCCCCTCCTGGGTCTATTTCCGGGCTACTGTCGCCTGTAGCACCGTGCAGGCACCGCCGCGCCTGCCGCCACGTCTCCTGATCATCCCGAGCTTTCAATAGTAACCGGTGTATCTTTCCCCAGAGCTGTATGTACTGGGTTTTTCCCATCATAGCCCTTTCGGCTAACTCCTCTTTAATTCTCACCCACTTATCCTTATTAAATATGTCTGCGGGACTTCGTATGAGCCCCTGCGTAATCATCCATTGGATGGCCTTTGAGGTAGGCGCCTTCGATATCGAAGTACCATATTCCTTCCCCAATCCCTTCAGTACCTTTACGACTGAATCCATGGCGCGCCCGCCGACCTGCGGCTCCCCGTCCCGCCCCTGCGTGCCTCAAGCTATCTTTTCCCCCCGGCGAACTTGCCATGCCGCCCCGCCGATCACGTCAGGGTCACCACTTGTAGCTGTACGCTTCTACGGGAGAACTTATCTTGGGCCGCATATCTCCGGGACACAGGGCTCTACCCACCCTGGGGACAGTGATGCACAGACATCAACATGATGGATACAAAATGTCCGTTTATTTGGCTGCGTCACACGCTTATATTGCTCTTGCGCTTCCTGTTCCTGCCACTCCTATGGGGAGGAGTCTGTCTTTCCGTCACAGCCCGTGATCTTCCGGTCGCCGATCCCTGTCTATTCCCCTACAACTGCTCAATGATTAAACCTATTTCTGTTGCATGAACTGTAGCTGCAAAACACATGCCATGAAGAGCAATGATTTATCAATCTGAGAATGATACAATGATTACAAATCATCTGTGCCTTTTGTCAATGGAACAGGTGATGCCTAAGATGATGAATGCATTTTTTTATTCATACATTTTTCATCTGCAAAGCCAGTAATTTCCCATATCACAAGATAATTAGGCAAGATAAATAGTAAATTAACACATTTATTAAACTTGGTAAAGGAGACATTTTTCTTAAACACACCATACCATTTTAAAATATTTGTTGGCATAGGTGTTTTTCTTTTTTTCTCTTTCCACTATAATTAATATTCTCACAAATATAAATCCCCAACACTGCAAACATTCATGCACAATGAAAATAGTATCTTGAAGCCAAACAGACTATAACTGTGTATAAACTTAAGTGCATATGTAAGTAAATGACTGCCTTGTAATTCCCTTTTACATTAAAATTCAAACTTTCTATTCTTCAGGTGAAGATAATGCAATCCTTTTTACAAATCATTATCAAAGAAAGATCTCTAATTCAAGTTATCTCTTTTTTTTTGTTATTTAAAATAATTATTTCTGGGGACTAGGATGACATTACCTTCAATACCAAGATCTTACATAATGAGAAAACTTCCCCCAACTGCCATTTTAAAAAATTTTTGCTATTTACTCAGATGTGGCTGCAGCTGTATGAAGAATTTATCATTTAATCACACTCAAGTGAAATGTTCTACTGAGAAACAGAAAATAAAAAATATGAAGTCTCCTCTATTTGTCTTACTAGTAAGGTAAGATGTAAATCACTGCATGAAAGGATAGATCCATCCTAGAGCTCTAGCTCTAGATTAGTTTTTTCAGTTCTGTTTCACAAAGATTTTGAAACGTTTTCCATCCTGTATAACACATGAAACATAACTCCTCCCCCAGAATAGCGCTATTATAGATGAGGCTCTTTGTGGGTGAAAAAAATTTCCAGGGAATACTGAAAGATGTTCTAAGCTGCTAGAACTCTGCAAATGTGAAGCAGGGTTCCACTAAGGAGGTAGCAAAGCATTACTAGCCAAATTGTATTTAGCCTTGAAACAGCAATCTTCTATATACAAAAGAATCTCAGAAGTTAAAGCAAGCCATTCTACAAACAAAATCATTTTCCCTAGATCTCAGAATCATAGAATCATAGAATCATAGAATCATTAAGGTTGGAAAAGATCTGTAGGATCATCAAGTCCAACCGTCAACCCAACACTACCATGTCTCATAAACTATGCCCTGAAGTGCCACATCTACACGGTGTTTGAACACCTCCAAGGATGGTGACTCTACCACCTCTCTGGGCAGCCTGTTCCAATGCCTGACCACTCTTTCAGTAAAGAAATTTTTCCTAATATCCAATCTAAACCTCCCCGACACAGCTTGAAGCCATTTCCTCTCATTCTATTGCTAGTGACCTGGGAGAGGAGACCAGCACCCACCTTGCTACAACCTCCTTTGAGGTAGTTGTAGAGATCAATAAGGTCTCCCCTCAGCCTCCTCTTCTCCAGACTAAACAACCCCAGTTCCCTCAACCTCTCCTCATAAGACTGCTCTCCAGACCCTTCACCAGCTTTGTTGCCCTTCTCTGGACACGCTCCAGCAACTCAGTGTCCCTCTTGTAGTAAGTGGCTCAAAACTGAACACAATATTCAAGGTGTGGCCTCACCAGTGCTGAGTAGAGGGGCACGATTCTCTATACATGTGTCGTGGTTGAGCCCCAGTCAGCAACTAAACACCACGCAGCCGCTCACTCAGTCCCCCCACCCCTTTGAGATGGGGAGAGAATCGGAAGGGCCAAAGTAAAAAAACTCATAGGTTGAGATAAGAACAGTTTAATAATTAAAACAGTAATAATAATAATAATATAATGACAAGGGAAATAATGAGAGAGAGGTGAAACCTCTGGAGGAGGAAAAAACCCCAAACAACAAGTGATGCAACCGCTCACTATCTGCCAACCGAAGCTGCTAGTCCCTGAGCCACAATCGCTGGCTCCCCATGCCAACTCACCACAGTTAATATAGTGGGCATGACATCATATGATATGGAATACCCCTTTGGCCAGTTTGGATCAGCTGTCTTGTCTGTGCCCCATCCCCTCCCGGCTCCTTGTGCACCTGGCAGAGCATGGGAAGCTAGAAAAATCTTTGACTAGTACAAGCGCTACCCAGGAATAACTAAAACATCTGTGTGTTATCAATATTATTTTCATACTAAGCCCAAAACACAGCACTATACCAGCTACAGTGAAGAAAATTAACTCTATCGCTAAAACCATGAGAACATATCAAGTAACTTTCCCCTTCTATTGTCTTCATAAATATATTCTCCCATTCAAATCCGACAAGATAAACCAAGCCTTGAAAGAAATCCTCTTTGTCTGCAGGAAAGTTATAGCAGCACAGGAACAGTCTACAGGGATTGTACCTTAGGAAAACATAAACCTTAGTAAACCACAGAGCGCTACACCCACAAAATGCAATTCTCTAAGCCTTGGATTTCATGTTATGATCAGGTTGCATGGCACAGAGAAGAGACCAGCAAGCCAGACAGCAGATATAACACAGGATTTAGAGCACTGAAAAAAAGGACAAAGAAAAAAATTATTTCCAAGGATAAGAAGAGAGTAGGAGAGAAAGAAAAAACCCAACATTTTTCAGTTACGTTCAACAATAATAAACAAACTTTGAGGTGCACACAGAACTTAAGCAGAATAGAAAGTTTACATTTTTTTGCCCTTTGTCGTCTTCTCTGTCCCAGGAAGATTCTACCTGGACTTTGTTGCCCACAACTTGGATCTTGGCTCACTACCTATCTGGAAGCAGTTTACATTACACCAGTATCAGCAGTGCCCTGGACCACTGGCACTGTTCCTTATCTTGGAATCCAATTAATAATTTCCTACTTGGTTACCAAATCCCTAAAAGACAGGTTCCGCCTTACCTCCTGCCCTCTGCCACTGACACTTCTGCACACTCACACCTGACTTCTCACTACGTCTCACTGCTGGGGAATTCCTCCTTCATCCCGGCTCTGGTATCAGGCCCAACATGCTAACCTCTGAGTCACTTCTCCAGCTGCTACATATGATCAACACTCCCCATGAGAAGTACTCATGATAAAACAGAGACACTACCTAAAAAGTGTTTTGCGCTGAACTGTGATAATCTCAAAGCAAGGGTTAACTACAGCTGCTGAAAGACACGATCCAGTTTCATGAAGCTTGATGAACTTGCTCCTTAAATAGCCGCAATTCTTCCTGTATCAGGCAAAAGCCATTTGGGCAGAGATGATGGAACTGCTAGATCGAAACCAGCAAAGCACAAGACAAAAGTACTAGTATGGCCATTAAAATAGAGCTACGCTCCACAAGCTCTTTGAAACACTAAGCAGAATAAAAACTTGAAGCAGAAATCCAGTTCTTCTAGTCATATACTCAGGACAGGCAGTACTTCATCCAGAGCTGAAATATTAAATACAGGTTTCCTGATAGAGTAATCAAGATATTGCAAAAGTAGCAAGAGGTATGCACTTAAATGGAAGCTTCTTCCTCAGAATGAGGGCTAATATGTGAGCAAATTACTGACAGTAAAGGTTAATTGCTTTTTTCCCCAAAAGAAAGTAGGGCAAGAAGGCTATCTTGACAGAGATTACCACTTGCCATGGTTTTCATGGGAAATTTGGCATCTGCTTTAATAATTTATAATGATCTCATTTCAACATCCTAAATTTTTAATATTTACACTTGTAATGACGATGGATTTGGACTGCAAGCTATTATGACAGTTCATCACCTTTCACGGGCTATGCTGAGCACAGCACTACTCCACAACACAGCTTCTTAATTTTGGTATCAGTGTAATACAGTGGTTTAGCTGAAGGTAAAGATTAAAAGGGAACTCCCTATTTTAAGAGAGACTTCAAACAAAATGTCGTATTTGCTAATACAAGTACAGAGAAATTAAACTATTGCCATACCCAGAATGCAAAGCCTGATCATGTGGACACAAGAGAGATTAATAATGCAAGACGAGTGCTACTGTAAAGGCTCCAGGGATAGTAAAAAGTGGTTACAATTTCTCTGGTGTTAAATTTGCATAGCTGAAAACTACCTCAGGAGGAACATGCTGTCTGTAGCAAGACCTGAGATGTGGCCACTTTGTTTATACAGGAAAGTTTAGTTTAAGTTATATTTCAGTTATATTTAACTTGTTATGAAGCTAGCTAAACTATGACTTCATAGTTAGTTATTATCTTAATGAACAGCAACACTGTCTGCCAGACTATAACACACTGTCACAGATGGTGCTTGCCACTGGCTCTGTCCCCAGTTTGGGAGCTAGGCTGGTGCCCCACGGCATCTGCTGCTGATCTCAACACCAAGAAGCCAGACTCGGGCAAGGAGGTAGCTGGGGGATCTCCTGCTCACTCTTCCACCCAGAGCTGCAGTTAAGGTATAGAGCAAGAACCTTTTCCATGCTTACACTGAACATAACAGCCCATCTACTGGCAGCTTTTACCCAGTTTGGCCCTTAAAAAACTCAAACAAACAAGCAAACAAAACCAACAAACAAACAGGTCTTGTTCCAGCCATATTTCATTGGAAAAGCATTCATCCAGACTCAGGGACTACCCACAGCCAATTCCCCAGGCTGTTTCAGTACTGCAAGGGAGCCAAGCTGTGGAATGATTACTGGGGGTGAGATTACTGAGGTTGAAATTATTGAGGCTAAAGTTATATCCACATTTCATAAAAGTTAACTTCCAGGATGGAATGCGGTTGGCATGCTGGAAATTGGTTCAGTGATTGTCCCCTAAGCAACACCACCTGCACTCTTAGATGTTAGGAACACTGAGGGAGCTCAGTGTCCTAATCTAAGGGAGATAACTGGAGGAGGGAGTCAAGCGAAGGCTTCATGGCCAAACTCGTCCATAAATCACTGCAGATCTGGGGGCTGGACAGAACCATGGAACCATGCCTGGACATCATGCCCTGTGGGTGAACTTTGCTCATTATAACCTCATCATAATACTAAAACAACACCTCCATCCCAAAGTTACCTTCCTCCAAGGTACAACCACCCCTCACTGAGCGTGCGCACTTGTGGAATAATTGCTGGAGGTGACTTAGAAATTAAACTTACGTTTTTAGAAAAGGCACAGCATTGAAGAAGCTGTCAGGGTGAACTGCAGCTGATATGTGAGGAATCCATTCCACCCAAGTTCCCTAGTAACCTTAGATGTTGGCAATGCCAGGAGAACTTGGCGTACTGACTCTAAGAGGAGTTGTCTGGGGGGGTGGAGCGGTGTGGAGGCAACGCGGCCAGGTTCTGTGATAAATGGGAACTCAAAGTACCATGGAGATGGTAGGCTGCATATTTGCTACCCTGGGCTAACAGTCCATCATACTTTTGACAAAATGCTGTCCTTTTGGTGAACTTGGCTCATTATAATATCATTATAATACCAAAACACACCTCCATCCCAAAAGTTGCCCACCTCTAAGGTGTAACCACCCCTCACTGGGCATGTGCTTTGAATTTCTTCTATGCTTTTAAAAGTAAAGCGAGGAAATTTTACACCAATCATAATAAAGGTATGTATGATTAGAGTCACTCAAGCTCCACCTGAAAGATAAAAAACTAGTATAAAATGTGTGAAGAGAAAGAGGGTGTTGGGGAAGATACCATCATGTACCACACTGACTTCTGGGATCAGTTGATGGGCTGAGCAGCTCTTTCACCCCCTTCTGGGATGCCTTTGGGTAAGATCAAAACATCTGGTTATACCAACTGTTTCCCTGGGAAAACTTAGAAACCTCTCTATAGCTTCACTTTAAATCTCCAATGCTTCATATTTGCTTAATGCATTTGTAGCCTAGCAGTGTTATCCATCTTTTTAGTATTTGTGCGTCTTGTAACCAGCAATCTTATCACCGGTAATCCAAAGAACCTGTGTATCTGTTGCTTTAATAAATTGTACTATTCATTAATCTAGCCGTGATCGTTCTTGTTGAATGCTACCGGCCAGGGAATCTTCCAAATTAGTTACTAACAACAAATACTCTGATGAGCGGTTACTTCTACAGCCCTTAGAAAATAAACCGCTGACCAAGTCTGAGACTAAGACTGGACTTAGCCGCACCTAGACTCATCTCTGAGAAGGAGTTTAGAAAGCAAGGGGGTCCTGTCTGAACCTTGTGACTCAATGGTAGGGTCTCTCCCTAGCCACTCCTCAGACTCTTACCGTTAATGCAACAGTTCTGAATTTCTCTTAGTCTATACCTTTAAATCGAAGCAAGGAATTTCTACACTAATCAATAACAAAAGTATGTATGAGTAGAGTCACTCAAGCTCCACCTAAAACATAAAGTAGTATAAACATGACCCCGAGAGAGAGGGATGTTGGGGAACATACCATCGCCGACTACTGGGATCAGTCGACAGGCTGAACCTCTCTTCTCCCCCATAGGGACACCTTTTGGGTAAGACGCGAACACTTGGTTATACCAAGTGATCCCTCAGGAAATTTAGAGAACAAGCTTTTTATTTTGTGTTTTGCGTTTTAGCACTTTATACTTGCACATGCTTTGCAGACAGTGCATTTATCACTGGCAATCCAGTAAGAACCTGTATTTCTGTTGCTTCAATAAACCGCACTATTAGTGACTCTGGCCAAGAAGCACTATTGGGCATGACTAGACTAATAGTGATTGTACTGTTAGCGAATCCTTCGCGGACTAACAGTGCTGAATTGGGTATAACTCAGAATCTAAGCCCAGCCACCCCCTGCCCCTCTGACATCTGAGGACCAGCTGGATTGCAAGGGGGGTTATTTTCTGCCAAATGTGTTCACCTATTAACGCAACACAAGCTCATACCCTGAGTTTTCTGTAAATCCAGTTGAAACTGAAGCCAGCACAGTCCATAATTAAGATAAAAGATGGGAGCGTCTCCAAACTACAGACAGAAGGCCTGTTTATCCAGATACCTACCACAGTGAAACCCTGTCCACCTTCTCCCCAGCTTGCTTATTCTGTTTTCCACTTGGACCTACCAAAACTATGGGGGAGCATATGATGATTAAATGTGTCATCTTTAAATCTTTAGCAAATACTACCAATGGGAAAAGACTCAATGAGAGAATGGGTGAGACAATGCCAGGACAATGCACCTGACTGAAGAAAACCTACATTCCTAGACCAAACCTACTAGGAATAGAAGAGCCTGAATTTTCTTATTCCTACTTGGGCAGGATACTAAAGAAGCTAGAATACACTTTTTCACTGTACTAATGTTTATTTTCTGACTGAAAATTAAAATACAGACTAACTGCTAAATAACTTACACTCCCATGCTAGAAAGAATTGAAAACATTAAAAAAAGTTACTAAAAACTTCTACAAGCCATCTATGTCTTAGTTTTCCTATTTTAAAATTAGAATTGTGCAAATTATACCTTGTATTGGATCTTACAATATTTTTATTATTATTAGCTCATTGTTGATGCTTATTCCTGGGAGACTTCTGCCATTTCTGGAGTCATGATTCTTCTGAAACTGGTAGACTTAACTTTTTAGTTAATTCACACCAAAATGATGAAGATTGCAGCTCATCTGTAAATAAACACACCCAAAAAGCAAGCCACGTACATGTGCATGCATGCATATATGTAATTTTAACCTTCTGGTAGATGATCAACAACAAGAGAATGCAAGAGCAGAAAAAGTAAAAGGACACTTGCTGACGTGGCAGTCACGGACACTGCACACGACCAATATGATCGAGCAAATGCCAGTTTATTACAGACACAGCACGGTTAATATAGCTCTGTAATCACCTTACTACACACAAGCCTATTGTTCAGCATGGCCTTGGGATTTATCCCAAAGATAGCCACTAGCAGCATCAGCAACTCCCGCGTCCTGGTTTTGCTACGCTGTAACGAGACACTCCCGCCGGTGGGATGGGATGCGGCCCCTGTTGACAGAGTAGCGCCTGTGGCCGACCTTGGAATTTGCAACTTATCAGGAAGACGTAATGCCATCCTACACATTCCCACAGTAAGTTTGTACAATGCCCCTTTGTAAGTCTTGGAAAATACAAAATCACATTTGTTGGTAATAGCTACATACATTGGTTTTCACTCGCAACATCCTTGAGGCCTTCTTGTTCCCAGGCAGATTAAGTCCACACAGTCTGAGCCTGGATTGTTCACTACGTGTCCTTTGCTTTCCAGCTATCCCACCGACACTGAATTAAATTTGGGGAAAAAAAAACCCAAAACATTTTATGAGCCTCATTTCATTATTCAGTACTTCAAAGCAACCTTTTCACAGCACTGTACAACCAGGATTAAACAGAATAAGAGCAAAATACAGTTTAATAGGACAAAAAACTGAAGGAAATGACATGACATTTAAAAAAGTCTGTAAACTCACTCATAGGAAAAAATTGAAAAGCCCTTTCCTTTGTCTTCCCTCATAAATATCGTGACCTCACCTTCTTGTCTTAAAAACAAGCTTACATGAATTACTAAAATATTGTTTGTTTCAAATTGCATTACTCAGAGGAAGATCCTTGCCTTAGACATAAAAGATGTGTATACAATTTTTAACACAAACATTTTTGGGATGTAAGACACTAGCCCAGATCTCAAATGCCATTTTCCTGTTTGGAGGCACTTAGTTGTTGACACCCCCACCATGACTGGCAGAGATCGCAGCCAGCATGTTGGAAAAAGCCTTTCGTCCCTCCTGTAAAAGGTGCTGTAAGCATATTGGGGGCACCATATTTCCAGTTTCTTGGAGAAAGCAGATGCACTCATCCACAATTCTAGCCAAGTTACCCCAGACCTTGCAGGACTCTTCATGAGACAGCACTGACCAGGAGCTCTGTGCAGGAGAACTGTCTGCCAGGGAATTGCCACTGCTGCTCTTCAGTGTGGGGGAACTGACTGGCTCCACTTCAGTCAGGCCCAGAATGCCCCAGAGCTGCAATGCAAGGACTCAGCCTCCATCACCTGAAAAATTGCTTGTGGAATAAGGTTCATGAATACCAACCCAGCAAGCCTTGATGCCTCTTACACTGAAGCTCCCTTTTCTAGAAACTTCACATTTTCAAGAGAAGCACATAGTTATCAGGGAGATGATGGACTACGCACACACAGGCATTGGCAGAGTTCACCTGTATTCACCAAAATCACTGGTAATCCCACTTCAATATATAAGGCCTATCATCACTTAAGCAGCAAATGCTTCACACAGTTTTGAAACAGAAGCAGGCATGCTGAGTGCTTTCCAGTGAAGGGGCATCTTGAAGCCCCACCCCCCACCCGCAATGCACTTCCCTCCCAACTGCTGGGACCCCACGATCCTTAAAAAACAGCTGGAACCATGGTAAAATAGTACAGCTACGTGAGCTACCATCTCAAGCAACTTAATTCAGCAGAATGTTTCTGAAAGTAGCTTCCAAAACAACAACAACAAAAAAACAGACCTCCTTTTGCTGCAGCCCAGGGGGAAGGAGGGAGAGGAAAGAAGAAAAAGAAAAAGAAAAAGAAAAAGAAAAAGAAAAAGAAAAAGAAAAAGAAAAAGAAAAAGAAAAAGAAAAAGAAAAAGAAAAAGAAAGGGAAAAGTATTCTAGGATGTTAGTCTCCAGCAGACACACACTCTCCCAGTAAGAGTGGAAGTTCCTGAGCACTGCTTTTAGTTAACCTCTTGAGAACCAGAAGGGAGGCTAGACAGATTGGAAAGCACTGCAACAATGAAGCACAGTTGCCTACTCAGCGTCTGCAACATGAGGGAAATAAGCGTCATCCCTTCTATGGCACATTGGCATTAACTGTAGTGGTTTAACCTTCTCTTCTTTTCTCTTACACATCTGAGAATCACCAAAAATTTGCAATAAATGCTTAATTTTAAACTAAGCAATGAGTTAAGTTTGCACCCTTTCCTTTAAAGGAATTAATGCAAACAACAGGAAAATGGTCCTGTTCCTTTTATAACCGAACTTTTAAAAAAAGCAAGAGGCAACATTATATAACTAAAGTATCACACTTTCCATACAATAAACATTTTGCAATTAATATTCTGTACTGTCTTTTCTTGGACATAATAAGTATTCAGTACTCCTTAAGCAGTTAATACACTGGAACTAAGGAAATAAAGAAAACATTTTTAAAAATAATAATTTTTGGATAAAATATGTGTGTCTGAAAACCATGCCTTTTACTGGTTTGGAACCTGAATATGAATATTTAACTGTGAGGCATTCAACCTGAATGCTACGGCTGTTCCCATGAGACCTCTGGTGGCACCATCAGTTCCCGACATTTGAGCGTGTACATGTTGACTGCAGTTCAGAAATTTAGTTTGCAAACAAAAGACCCTCTTTCTTTACTGAGACCCACATTCTCATTCCCTCACACTGTGAGCTGAACAGAAGGTTTTTAATTAAATAATAATTAAGCATCTAGAAGCATTATTTTCCCAGGGTGGGGGGAATCCTTTCACTGTCTCCATTCAGCTGCTGGTGTCTGCTGAGCCTGCCAAAAAGGGCATCAGTTAATGCCAGCTATGACAGCATTCATGAACAGGCTGTTTGTACAGTAGGAACTTGCCATCTGCAAACTCATGCTGAAATGTAAGCAACCAGACAATCCATGGCCACAACTATAAGACATCACTGGTGTGGTGGGTTGACCTTGGCTGGATGCCAGGTGCCAACCAAGCTGCTCTAAGACTCCCCCTCCTCAGCTGGACAGGGGAGAGAAAATATAATGAAAGGTTCATAGGTCAAGATAAGGACAGGGAGACTGCTCGCCAATTGCCATCACAGGCAAAAGAGACTCAAGTCAGGGAAATTAATTTATTGCCAATCAAGTCAGAGTAGGGTAACGAGAAATAAAACCAAATCTTAAAACACTCTCCCCCCACCCCTCCCTTCTTCCTGGGCTCAACTTCACTCTCGATTTCTCTACCTCCTCCTCACCCCAAGTGGCACAGGGGGACGGGGGAATGGATTTGCGGTCAGTTCATCACACATTGTCTCTCCCGCTCCTTCCTCCTCACACTCTTCACCTGCTCCAGCATGGGGTCCCTCCCACAGGAGACAGTCCTCCATGAACTTCTCCAGTGTGGGTCCTTCCCATGGGCTGCAGTTCTTCACGAACTGCTACAATGTGGGTCCCTTCCATAGGGTGCAGTCCTTCAGGAACAGACTGCTCCAGCGTGGGTCCCCCATGGGGTCACAAGTCTTGCCAGAAAACCTACTCCAGTGTGGGCTTCCCACAGGGTCTCAGCCTCCTTCAGGCACATCTACCTGCTCTGGCATGGGGTCCTCCACGACCTGCAGAGTGGATATCTGCTCCACCATTAACCTCCATGGGCTGCAGGGGGAACAGACTACCACACCATGGTCTTCACCAGGGGCTGCAGGGGAATCTCTGCTCCAGTGCCTGGAGCACTTCCTCCCCCTCCTTCTTCTTCACTGACCTTGGTGCCTGCACGGTTGTTTCTCTCACATATTATCGCTGCTTCTCTCTTCCAGCTGCTGTTGTATAGCATTTTTTTCTCATTCTCAAATATGTTATCCCAGAGGCACTACTGCTGTCACTGATTGGCTCAGCCTTGGCCAGCAGTGGGTCTGTCTTGGAGCCAGCTGGCACTGGCTCTATCAGACGTGGGGGAAGCTTCTGGCATCTTCTCACAGAAGCCACCCCTGTAGCCCCGCCTGCTACAAAAACCTTGCCACACAAATCCAGTACAACTGGACACATATGTGCAGCCAGCAAGGTGGCATTCCCCATCAGTCATAAGGAGCTATAATAACTCTTTTTGCCCCTGGAGTTCCCAAACATAGTTACGCCCCTTTAATAGCTGTCATGGTTTTAGCTGGGATAGAGTTAATTTTCTTCACTGTAGCTGATACAGCGCTGTGTTTTGGACTTAATATGAGAATAATATTGATAACACACTGATGTTTTAGTTGTTGCTAAGTATTGCTTGTACTAGTCACGGACTTTTCCAGCCTCCCATGCTCTGCCAGGTGCACAAGAAGCCAGGAGGGGAGGGGGTGCAGCCAAGGCAGGTGATCCAAACTGGCCAAAGGGATATTCCAAATCATTTGCCATCATGCCCATTGTATTAACTGGGGGGAGTTGGCTGGGGGAAGCAGTGATCACGGCTCAGGGACTGGCGATGTTGGTCGGCAGTGGTGAATGGTTGCATCACATGTTGTTTGGGGTTCTTCCCCCCTCCCAAGGTTTCACCCCTCTCTCTTGTTATTTTCCTTTTCATTATATTATTATCATCATTACTACTATTACTGTTTTATTTTAATTATTAAACTGTTCTTATCTCAACCCATGAGTTTTCTTGGTTTTGCTCTTCTGATTCTCTCCCCCATGGCACTGGGGTGGGGGAGTGAGCGAGCAGCTGTGTGGTGCTTAGTTGCTGACTGGGGCTAAACCGTGACAATAGCAAAACAACAAATAACCAATAGATAAAGCCATACACCTGTTTTTTCTTTTTTCCAGATGAAGACTGTGATTATGTAACTGACATATTGTTTTTTGTTTAAAAAAGCTTCATGAGAAATTTGACAGGAAAAAAATGAAATATGTACTTGCACTGGCACATATTTGACACTATTTACAAAACTGCAGAAACTAAATCAATCACTTCTTTCAACAACAAATTTTTATTATACATACAGTATCTTCATTTAAGAGTTAGCTATGTATCTATACCATTATAGTTACATGAGCATATTCTCCCTTCTACAGCTTTAGTTTTACCAGGATAAAAGTCTTTTACTGGTTCAGATTTTCCCAGCTGGAAATCAGAATGAACCATGAGACTATAAACTCTTTTTTTCAACTGTACTTTTGTACTAACATAGCTACATAGAATCATAGAATCATAAAATCGTTAAGGTTGGAAAAGACCCTTAAGATCATCGAGGCCAACCGCTAACCTATCACTGCCAAGTCCACCACTAAACCATATTATCAATCACCACATCTTTTAAATACTTCTAGGGATGGAGACTCCACCACCTCCCTGGGCAGCCTGTTCCAATGCCTGACAACCCTTTCGGTGAAGTAGTTTTTCCTAATATCTAACCTAAACTTCCCCTGGAGCAGCTTGAGGCCATTTCCTCTCGTCCTATCGCTTGTTACTAGGGAGAAGAGACCAACCCCGCCTCACTACAACCTCCTTTCAGGTAGTTGTAGAGAGCGATAAGGTCTCCAACAGTATCCTGGCTTGTATCAGGAATAGTGTGGCAAGCAGGAGCAGGGAGGTGATAGTGCCCCTGTACTCGGCACCAGTGAGGCCGCACCTCGAGTACTGTGTTCAGTTTTGGGCCCCTCGCTACAAGAAGGACATTGAGGTGCTGGAGGGTGTCCAGAGAAGGGCAACAAAGTTGGTGAAGGGTCTAGAGAACAAGTCTCATGAGGAGTGGCTGAGGGAACTGGGGTTGTTTAGTCTGGAGAAGAGGAGGCTGAGGGGAGACCAGCAAATTTAACTGGCTAGCTATAGCTCAAATAATTACCCCTGTATAAAACCCAGTTTGTAGACTAGGTCTGGGAGCAAACTTCAGTTCCATGTGGTAGTACACCTACTTGAGGAAGGCAATCTATAGTTCTCTATACACCTCACTGACCTCTCATCTAACCCACAGTTTCTTAGCTTGTACATTTCCTTTTGATGGAATTAAGCTACTGAAAATTGCCCAGGCTAACAAAAATAGGTCTGTTACCTACTCTATATAAACAATTCTGTCTTATTCTAACTAAGTGCAATGAGGATGTTTTGAGATTAAATGTAGCAATATGTAATTATCCAGTTTAACAAGTCTAATTCTTAATAAATCACAGGCCAAGTCTAAAAATTAGGTAAATTATACTGATATAACCTCTTCAGAAGTATGCTGGTTTTGGTTGAGAAGGGGTTAATTCTCCTCACCATGGGGGGTCGGCTACCTTTCCAGCTTCCGTGTAGCAGGGGGATGGGAGGGGCAGGGCCACGGTGGGGGTGGCTGACCCCAACTCGGCAATGGCATGTTCATTCCATACCATGTGACACCATGACCAGTATATTAAGGGGGCAGTTGGTGGCTCGGGAGCGGTGCAGCGTCAGGTCGGCGGGCGGCGAGCGGCTGCGGCACGTGCGGTTTGTTTCGGCGGTTCGTTCCCCCTCTCCCCTCTCTTCCCCACTCCCCCGGGGCTTTGCGCCTCTCATTGTTCTCCTTTACATTGCATTTCTGTTGTTGTTTCTTCTAATTTTAATTATTAAACTGTTCTTATCCCAACCCACGAGCGTTACCCTTCTGATTCTCTCCCCCATCTACCAGTGGGGGAGTGAGCGAGCGACTGTGTGGGGTTGAGCTGCCGGCTAAACCACGACAGTCATATAGGGGCAGAACCCATCAGCATTGCTGGAGTGACAGGGGGATCCCAAGAGCTAACTGTATTGGAGGCCGAAGTGAGCCTCACTGGGAATGAGTGGCAAAAGCACCCCATTGTGACTGGCCCAGAGGCTCCGTGCATCCTTGGCACAGACTACCTCAGGAGAGGGTATTTCAAGGACCCAAAAGGGTACAAGTGGGCTTTTGGTGTAGCTGCCTTGGAGACGGAGAGAATTAAACAGCTGTCTACCTTGCCTGGCCTCTCGAAGGACCCTTCTGTTGTGGGGTTGCTGAGGGTCAAAGAAAAACAGGTGCCGATCACCACCACAACAGTGCACCAACGGCAATATCGCACCAACCAAGACTCTCTGATCCCCATCCATAAGCTTATTCATCAACTGGAGAGCCAAGGAGTCACCAGTTTAGACCCACTCACCCTTTAACAGTCCCAGATGGCCAGTGCAGAACTCTAATGGAGATATGTTTTGACAGAATTCTATTTTAAAACCCCAAAACACTTTATGAGACACCAAGATCAGTTCTTCCACGGTCTGCCGCTATTAGAATGTCATCTACATACTGTAACAATATGCCTCTCCCTTGGTTATGTTTTTTTCCATATTTCTAATTCTTTTGCCAGCTGATTCTTAAATATCATAGGACTATTTTTAAATTTTTGTGGAAGTACAGTCCATGTTAGCTGTGTTATTTGTCTTGTGGTGGGGCTTTCCTATTCAAAAAGCAAATATGCTTTGACTTTTTATGTCCGGAGGTATGCAAAAGAAGGCATCTTTCAAATCTAGTACAGTAAACCATTTATGCTCCTCTTTTAAAGAGGTCAGTAAAGTGTATGGATTAGCTACTACTGGGTGTATATCTTGGACTATCTGATTTATAGCCTTTAAAACCTGAACTAGTCGATATTCCTTGCCTCTAGATTTCTTTACTGGCAATATAGGAGTATTATATTCTAATTCACATTCTACCAAAAGCTCATATTCTAAAAATGTTGTAATTAGCCTCTCTAATCTTTTTTGAGCCTCCCACTTAATATGATATTGTTTTTGTCTTACCGGCTTGGCTCCAGGTTTTAACGTTATTTTTACCGGCTCTGCCAATTTAGATTGCCCCGGAACTTCACTCGCCCAAACCCAAGGAATTACTGCATTTTCCACTTCTTCGGGAATCTGTTCCTCCCTGGAGGAATCCTGTAACATAAACACTCGCCTCTATGGCTTTTGATTCTGGAATTAGTAATTCAATCTCTCCATCTTTAAAAGTTATTTGTGCATCTAATTTACTTAATAGATTTCATCATAACAGAGGTAGTGGACATCCAGGCATATACAGAAACTGGTGAGTTACTCATTGTTTTCCTAATTTAAACTTTAATGGCTCTAAGAAAGGCCAATTTTTCTTTGCCCTGTCGCACCAACAACATCTACTGATTTATGACTAAATTTCCCTTTACATGTATTCAATACCAAATAAGTGGCCCCCGTATTTACCAAAAATTCTATTTCTTCATTCCCTAGCTTCAGTGTAAGCAGGTGTTCATCTAGGGTTTATTTCTCCGGTCTCCTTCATGTCAAGCTACTTCAAACATTTTACCCAAATCTCTAGATTCAGGTCCTTCTAGTTTCTGAAGTTTCTTTCCAATATCTGGGGCTGATTGTCCCATGAATAGAGAGGCCGATTGAATTGCTTCTTCTGGTTTTTCTGGGTCCAAATTAGTATATTTTCTGACAGTCACCTTCAGTCTTTCCATAAAGGCTGAAGGGGACTCATTTAATTCTTGTCTCACTTCATAAATTTTTGACCAATTTATTGCTTTTGGCATTGCATGTCTTACTCCAAATAAAATCCACCTCTGATATCTAGTCAACATTCCCCTGGGTCCCGGTTGATTAGGGTCCCACTCGGGATTTGTAGATGGAAAATTCTGATCCACTGTTCCCTGTAAATTCCCATTAGCATGTGCTCCCTCCACCTGCCTTCTGGCTGTATTACATACTATTTTCTTGTCAGTTTCATCAAGCAAAGTAGCCAGTATCACAAGTAGAACAACACTTTTTCAAGTTCTCACCACATTTTCCTCCTTTCAAAACCATTGCCATAGAATCTTGTGGACATATATCTACACTGTTTCTGCCACTCTGGATGATTCCGCAGTGTGAAGAACAAATCAACATATGCCACTTCTTCCTATTTGCCTTTCTTTTTTACAAAACAACATCAATTGCAAGATGGTATTATATTGCAATGTCTCATTTTCAGGCTATTTCTCTTCGTCCTCTAGTTTATACGTTGGCCACCAATGAGTGCACTATTCAATTAATTGTTTCCGAGTTAGTGGGTCACCACTATAACAACATCCCTGGTTGATTAATTTCATCACTTTGGTTACACCCTGACTCCCTGAAACCCATTGGGATCCAATTGCAGGGGAAAATTCAAAATACTTCCGAAGGAGAAAGAACTACGGCCACTCTGGAAGGGATAATAACCCCTGACCATTGGCGGTCAGGAAGGGAAGTGTGGACGTGGGGGGAGGTAGCGCAGGAATTAATTAATTTTGGGAGAAAATATGGCCCTGTTGGTGGATCGTTCCAAAAAACCAAAACAAGGGTTGTACGGTCTGCAGAGCAAGTTAACAATCGGCCGCTGTCAATTGGGAAGGGCCAGGATTTGAGGCCGCTCCGCAACAATCATCCCGGGAGAGAGAGACCCCTAAGTTGACAGGGGTTATGGCATCTAGGGCTTCAGAAGGGCGTTCCTCGAGACCTGATGGATGGACTTCCGACCCCAAAATTGGAAAAACTTGTACATAAATGGTCCGGGAAGAAGGCCACTCTTGGATTAGTTCCCGATGCTCCACCCCTGATAGATCTTGAGGGGGAGCTGACTAGGGAAAAGGTGGAAAGCTAGACCCTTCGTTCCCCAAAGGTGAGGAGGGGAGCGGAGGATGAATGTTTGTAAGACAACTCACCTTGAATGTAAGAGGGGATTTATTAATCACAGTAGCTGTAGGACCAAGGAAAAGACCGGTAATTTTTCTAATTGATACTGGGGCACAAATCACCGCACTGATGCAAACCGAAGCAGAACAGTGTGGGATCTCTATCCCATCTAGAAATCTAATTATCTTAAATGCTCTGGGAAAAACACAGTCAATGCCTATGACTTCAGTGACACTATGGTTACCAGGAGAGGAAGCCCCCATCAATACCATGGTAGCCATAGGACCTTTTCAGACAAACCTTTTAGGCATAGATGTGTTGAAGGGAAGGCAGTGGCATGACACCCAGGAGAACTCGTGGTCTTTTGGCATCCCCCAGATCAGGCAATTAACTGAAACATCTTGGGCGGAGGTGTGCCTATTGCAAACGGCAAACCTTCCCCCTCCAAGATTACCAACATAAAACCCTATCCATTGCTGCTAGGAGCCAGGGAAGGGATAGCCCCAGTAATTGAGGATCTCAAACAGCGGGGAATTTTAGTGTTTACCCACTCCCCGTACAATTCACCAGTGTGGCCAGTACGCAAACCTAATGGAAAATGGCGATTGACCATTGACTATCGGCGACTGAATGCAAACACTGGCCCCCTGACTGTGGCTGTACCCAACATAGCCAAATTAATTGCAACCATTCAAGAACAGGCCCACCCTATCTTAGCAACCATTGATGTGAAGGACATGGTTTTTTATGGTTCCACTCCAGGAGTGTGATCAAGATCAATTTGCTTTCACCTGGGAAGGACAACAGTATACATTTACCCATTTGCCTCAGGGATGTAAACACTCGCCTACCTTGGCCCACCATGCCCTAGCACAGGAATTGGCGATAAACCCATCAGAAAGAGAGGTCAAAGCCTATCAGTATATTGATGACACACTAATAGGGGGACATACCATAGCTTCGGTGCAGACTATGCAGGACAGAATTATTAATCATCTGGAAGGAATAGGCCTTCAAATACCCAAAGAAAAAATACAAGCCCCTGCCAGTGAAGTTAAGTTTTTGGGCATCTGGTGGAAAGGAGGGTCAGTCTGTATTCCTCGGGACACCCTCTCAGCGTTAGATCAGGTAAAAATTCTGGAAAGTAAAAAGGAGCTGCAACACACCTTGGGATTATTGGTCTTTTGGAGAAAGCATACCCTAACTTTGCAATAATTGCACGTCCCTTATATGACCTGTTGCGAAAGAGGGCGATTTGGAAATGGACTCCAGCTCACGATGAGGCATTGCAGCTTTTGGTGTTTGAAGCAAGCGCCCATCAAACTTTGGGCCCTATCCACCCCACCGACCCAGTTCAAATTGAATGGGGGTTCGCACGCTCGGGATTGTCAATTCATTTTTGGCAGAAAGGAC
This sequence comes from Phalacrocorax aristotelis, assembly GCF_949628215.1. Taxonomy (NCBI): domain Eukaryota; kingdom Metazoa; phylum Chordata; class Aves; order Suliformes; family Phalacrocoracidae; genus Phalacrocorax; species Phalacrocorax aristotelis. The sequence continues at coordinate 25,417,582 of NC_134310.1, forward strand.
CAGAAGGTCCCATTCGACTGACTGGGTTTTATTCTAGGAGTTTTAAGGGCGCTGAAAAGCGGTACTCCAGTTGGGAAAAGGGTTTGTTTGCAGTGAGCTTAGCTCTTAGAGAAGCGGAGCGAACCATATGGCAACAACCTATAGTTTTAATGGGACCCTTTAAGGTAATTAAGCCTGTGTTAGCAGGGACCCCTCCCCCTGACAGGGTGGCCCAAAGGGATACTGTGAGGAAATGGTATGCTAAAATCAAACATTATCGTAGTGTTTTTACAGTCACTGAAGGTACCCCAAAGGTGTTAAACATGCAGGAAGAAGTGACAAACCTTCTGGAGGAGGATACCCCTCCTCCTTCTGTAGTTAAGATTGCCCCGCCATTTTTGGAGGAGCTGCGAAACGTATGGTTCACAGACGCTTCCGCCAAATGAGAGGGCAAACAGTGGAAGTATCGGGCTGTAGCTATTAATGTGGATACCAAGAGGGAAATAATTACTGAAGGCGAGGGCAGTGCCCAAGTGGGAGAGTTAGTGGCAGTATGGAGTGTGTTTAATAGCGAGGGAAAAGCAGGGACTCCGGTGTGTATCTACACCGACTCATTTGCAGTATTCAAAGGCTGCACAGAATGGCTCCCTTTTTGGGAACAGAACAACTGGGAGGTCAATCGGGTGCCAGTGTGGAAAAAGGAGAGGCGGCAAGAAATCTCAGATATTGCCAAACGCAGGGATTTCACAGCAGCATGGGTGCCCTCCCACCAGGAAGGGAGTACTCTGGCAAGTGACTGGAATAATAGGGTGGACGAATTGGCCAGAATTGCCCCTCTGCAGGAGGAGGACCAAACAGGAGAAAATTGGGATAGGGTCCTAGAATGGCTCCATGTTAAACGTGGCCACACAGGGTCCAATGATTTATACAAGGAGGCACATGCCAGAGGCTGGCCTGTCACTTGGGAAGCTTGCAGGACCTGTATTTCAGCTTGTGAACAATGCCAACTTCGGCTAGAGCGACATCCCATGGAGGAATTCCCACTCCATTTGAGAGACAAAAAGACCCTCTGGGAAGTCTGGCAAATCGATTATATTGGGCCTTTCTGAAAGTCAGAAGGAAAACAATATGTATTAGTAGGCGTGGAAGTAATTTCTGGCCTAGTCCAGGCCGAAGCATTTCCACGAGCAACTGGGGAAAATACAGTGCGGGCCCTGAAAATTTGGTTTAGCTCCCTCCCAAAGCCTAGTTCTATTCAGTCAGACAATGGCAGTCATTTTACTGCTACCAGAGTACAGGAGTGGGCAAGGGAAGAAGGAATCAAGTGGGTATTCCACACCCCGTATTACCCCCAGGCCAATGGGATAGTGGAACGAACTAATGGGCTCTTAAAATGATTTCTGAAACCTCATAAGCCACATTGGGCAGAGCGTCATTCAAATCTTGTCTTACTTCATAAATTTTAGACCAATTTATAGCTTTTGGCATAGCATGCCTTACCCCAAACAAAATCCACTTTTGATACCTAGTTAGCATTGCTCTTCCTCCTGGTTGGTTCGGATCCCACCCAGGATTTGTGGATGGAAAATTCTGGTCTACTGTTCCTTGCAAAGCTCCATTTGCATGTGCTCCTTCCACTTGTTTCCTAGCAGTATGCACTACCATCTTTTTCTCAGTGTCATCCAATAGAGTATCCAATATTACTTGTAAATCATTTCAATCCGGATCTTGTGTTCTAATTATTGTTTCAACTACCTTTGCTACCCTTTCAGGGTCTTCTCGATAGATACCCGCAGTTTCTTTCCACGATCTTAAGTCAGTTATTGAGAAGGGGACTTTTACCACTACTGGACCATCGTTTCCCACAGCCTCTCAGAGAGGGGCTTGTAGAAACGTGGGTTCGGTTCCTCCCCTTCTCCCTTGGGTACGCCCCGAGATTGGACTAAATCCTCCAACATCTTCCTCTGGGAGGGGAGGAGCGGAAGCACCCTCTCCCTTATCTCCCCATTTTCTCCAGGGTGCAACCAATAAGTCAGTATCTTCTTCTTCTGGCTCTTTTCTTAAACACTTTTTCCCCAAATTACAATTAGAGCAGCACTTTTCATTATCTCTTTTTAGAGCCATCATTGTTATACTTTTTGTGCTGTCACGTGGATGTAGTCCACACTGTTTCTGCCATTCTGGATGGTTTCGCAGTGTAAAGAACAAATCCACATAGGCCATTTCATTCCACTTTCCTTCCCTTTTACAAAACAGCATTAATTGCAAGACGGTATTATATTTTAATGTTCTGTTTTCAGGCCATTTCTCCTCATCCTCCAGCTTATACATTGGCCACCAATGATTACAATATTCAATTAATTGTTTTCGAGTTAACGGGTCACCACCCTCAATGTCTTTCCAATGCTTCAAAATACATCGCAAAGGTGTTTTCTGTGGGATAAGTTTCTTACTTGAAAACATTCCCATCTCCCAATCGACTAGTGGTTGTGATTGTGCACTATCACAAGCACTAATCAGAGGGACCCCAACCCCTGTTAGGGCTCCCTCTGGGATTTCAGCTTTGGGTCTCAGCTCCTTACCGCGAATCTCTCTTGGATTCCGATCTCAGAGTCTCAGCCCCTTGCCACAAATCCCTGGAGACCTCAACCCCCGTTGAAGACTCCCCTCCTTTGGGCCCTGCTCCACAGGCTTTTGCCTAGCAGAGACTTACCAATCGAGGTACCTCTTTGCCCCAACCCTGCGTAGCTTTCGCTGCGCCTTACAGGCAGGCCTGTGGGACTCTAACCCACTATCCTATCCTATCCTATGTGGGAAGCTAACCCCACATATTATTCTACCTAAGTTTCTTTGTAAAAGAATGCCTTGTTTACCTTATTCCAGGGCAACTTGCTCAGAATTCTCCGGTCCAGGGATTGGAAGTTCTCCCCGAGAATCCCTCGGTGCTGGCTGGAGGTCCCATGATCCCATGGATCTGTCGAGATTCAAAGCAGAGTCCCATCTGGGTCACCAAAACTGACATTATCAGGTTTCGCCTTGTTCAAATTTGTTGTCAAAATTCCCCATGGGATTGATTCACCTACGGCTCTCGGAATTGGAAGGCATGCAGTAATTTGGGTCACATTTTGCAAATTAGCAAACTCTTCTATCAATCCAATCATCAAATTTTCCTCTGGGATTTTCTGTGGGACCTCAACGATTTGTTCTACAGTTTGAGTTTCTGAGTCCCTTGTATCCACAATTCTAACCATCCACAATTCTAATCATCCACATAACCATTACCCATTTCCTTGTCATCTGGGTCACCAAAACTGTCATCGAAATTGGGAATAAACCTCATAACACCAATGTAGTGTTAAAAGGCAGGCATTCTTTATTCACGGCGCCGGATGCACGGGGAATCACTCCTCCTAACGTGCATACCTTACACACCTTTCTCATGTGATTTATATAGACCAAAAATATACATAGTCATCTCATCTATACATATTCGATATTATTCTCTTTGGTGATTGGAACAGACTTGCTCACTTCCTATGCAAATCATTGCGCAGGCTCAGGTGTCCTTTCTCATTATTCTCTTTTGAGTAGGTGGTATTACTTGGGTCGGTGGTCTGTGAGTCAGTGGTCACGATCTCCCCCTGCCGGAATTACCTTTTACCTACTTGGCTTCTAATCTTGGCTGTCCTGGCCAGTTTTCTCAGTCCACTGCATGAAACCACATTTTGTTATCCTTTTCTGACAGAAGCATATTGTCTATTGTTTTGTTTACATGAATGATTACCTAGATATTAAAATACAGATCAACAGATACACTGATTCATACATTCCATGTTCCCATAATATAACAACATCCTTGGTTGACTGATTTAATCACTTTGGTTACAGGTTGACGGTTGGACTTGATGATCCTAGAGGTCTTTTCCAACCTTAATGATTCTATGATTCTATGAACTGGGGTTGTTTAGTCTGGAGAAGAGGAGGCTGAGGGGAGACCTTTTCACTCTCTACAACTAATCTGAGGGGAGACCTTATCACTCTCTACAAGTACCTCAAAGGAGGTTGTAGTGAAGTGGGTGTTGGTCTCTTCTCCCAAGTCACTAGTGATAGGACGAGAGGAAATGGCCTCAATCTGTGTCAGGGGAGGTTTAGATTGGATATTAGCAAAAAATTCTTTACTGAAACAATGGTCAGGTATTGGAACAGGCTGCCGAGGGAGGTGGTAGAGTCACCATCTGTCACGATCCACTGTTGGGTTACCAATTTGGCAGAGGTTAAACCCCCTTTCTTTCCCACCAACTTCAGATAATTCTGGGAGGTTGGGGGTGGCTGGGCTTAATTTCTGATTAACTCCAATGTTTTATCGTGACTAGGTTCCTTTTGCATTCTCAGAAACAGAATTAAGACTCAAAACATCAAGTGCCAAGTCACATTATTTGCCCAACAATAAATGCGTGAGAGAAAAGCAGAGGAAGAGAGAAAAAGTGAGAAAGGGAAAAAGAGAGAGGGAGACTGAGAGTCTTGCGATAGCTACCATCACAGATCTGCAGCGGTCGGTCCGTCTGTTCATGCGGTCGGTTGGTCTGTCCGTGTGGTCAGTCTGCGCAATCGGTCAGCCCATCTGTCTGTGCAGTCAGTCCATGTGGTTGGTTGGTTGGTCCATGCGGTCTGTGCATCCGATGTATCTTTGAATCCGGTGGAGGGGGAATGTTCCAGAACGCTCCTCGTGGTCTCTGCTGGTTTTCCCTTTTTATAGGGTTGTACTCTTGCATAGTCAATAACTGTTTTGCATACCCACGCCTCCCACTTGGCGGTGGGGCACATGCCCAGTACCATCACTAGAAGGTGCTTAAAAGTTCTAGAGTGTCTGAGCCTGACCATATGTTGTCAGTCGACCCTGGACCTGGGCGCATATGCAGAGGACATGTACTCCGCCGAGACAACAGGACACACATTCCTGTCGGGTAGAACTCAATGGGTTGCCTTGGTGATTAAACTGTCCTGCTCAGTTGCCATGGTGATCAGGCTTTGGTAGTTAAACTTGCCTGCCAACAATGTTGAGAGTCCCTTACACCATTCCTAGAGGTGTTCAAAAAACGTGTAGACATGGCACTTCAGGGCAAGGTTTATGAGACATGGTATTGTTGGGTTGACGGTTGGACTTGATGATCCTAGAGGTCTTTTCCAACCTTAACGATTCTATGATTCTATGCTAAGATGTCCCTGCTCACTGCAGGAGAGTTGGACTAGATGACCTCTAAAGGTCCTTTCCAACCTAAACCATTGTATGATTCCTCTGTTGCCATCCAACCCAAGAAAATTGTAGATTTTAGCCACCTTGTCCTGAGAAGAATTCTGAACTGTAGCTTACAAACAAGAGCAACTATTCAGGGCAAAAGTGATAAAATAAGAAAATGCTTTTCAGCTGCATACCTGGATGTCAAAATCTGCTATTTATCATTGTCAAACAGTCAGAGATACAGTCTAATAACACAAGATACTTGATTGCTACTGTGCTTACACCAAATAAACAACTATAATGTTTAAACACAAACACACACTACTATGCCTTTAAGAACTGAAAAGGGAAACAGCGCATTGTAACCAGGGTGATGAAGTTAACCAAACATGGATGCTGCTATACCATCCAACTGAACATTAAGTCTGGGGACAATCAGTGTATTCTTTGATCTGTATTTTAGCCATTAGTTAATCATTAATGCAATAGATAATGTGTTTCTGTCAGAACCCCTCTCCTTTCAGACTCAAAGCCTAATTTTTAGATCCCAAACCCTCACTCCTAGTGCTTAGGGTCCAAACCTCTGTTTTAAGGATTAAATTAAAGCCTCACTTTTAGGTAGCAATGATTCAGGGTATAAATGGTTGGGAGTTACTAATACAATCTACTGTAGCTCAACTAATGCTGGGACCCGGAGCCGAAACTTAGCCAAGATAATGAAGTAGCCGAAACAAGAACAGCCTGCACGATAGAATAATGAGGTAGCCGAAACAAGAACAGCCTACACGATGACTAAACCTTGTTGCTTTAGGGGAGTCAGACAGGCCTCAAGATTCGAAGTACCTAAACAAAGTAACGATGACATTTGGCCTTAAGAAAAGCAGATGTACAGAGCCATAAAGATAAGGAAATGCAGAGAGCAAACACTAAACCAAGAACAGACCATCCCTCAAGGACAGCACATAAGTAATCTCACAACTGAGTTGGCGCGAACACAAGGGATAACTAGCGGTCACAGGGAGGAAGAGTATGTCCTTCATCGAAAGATTCCTGACGACCACCTGGAGACACCAATAGGCATGTGCAAAATGACATCTGCATATACAGAATATGTATATCTTTTATCAAAAGGCTGACGAATATGTATATGAAGCATGTACTTAACTGGCACAATGAGCTCTGACGGTATGCACGTTAGGAGGAGTGATTCCCCCGTGCATCCGGCCTGCCTTTTAACACTACACAGGTGTTACAAGGTTTATTCCCAATTTCGGTGACAACATGAATTAATAAGAATCACAGTACCATAAAATATAGCTTTTATCTTGATCATAAATGTTTGCTCTTCCTAATCTTTCATTTATAATACTCCTCCCTTTAAAGATGATGTTACATATCGCCCGGGAAAATGGACAACTATGGAGAATGGCATCCAGTATCTAAGGGAATTAACTGTGCTTGAGGTGATTTATGGTGACCTGGACGATCAACGGTCATCCAAAGATCCAGATGAAGCCGAGTGCAAACGACCCATGTGGCGGAAGTTTGTACGGAGCGCACCATCCTTGCATGCAAACTCATTGGCAGTAATGTCCTGGAAAGATGACGAGACACCAACGGTGGCGGAGGTGATTGATAGACTCCAGGATTACGAAACAAATATCTCTTCCTCGCTCGTCTCTGCTGTGAAGAAACTATCCCAAGAGGTCAAGCAACTCAAAGAAGATATGTCCTGCTCCCCACCTCTACAGAGCAGTGTCTCAGCTGTTAGGAATAAGCGTCCTTTGGCTCAAAGTAGGGGATACACACCATGGACCACCCTATGGTTCTACCTGCGTGACCACGGAGAGGACATGATGAGGTGGGATGGCAAGCCTACCTCGACCCTAGAGGCACGAGTGCGTGAACTGCAAGGAAGAACAGTCACTCAGGGAGGCTCTTCCAGGAAAGCTGCTGCTCCAATTTCCAGTGAGCAAGTCCCCAGACAGAGGAGTAGAAGTGCTGAATATTTTTCTAAGCATAATAGAGGGGACTCCTGATTCACATTTACAGGGAGTTGTGAATGCCATGATCAAGACTAGAGGGGCCCTGCCTCCAGCCAGGTGGAGGAAAGGGATAACCGAGTTTACTGGACTGTGTGGATCCGATGGCCTGGCACATCCGACCCACAGGAGTATAAAGCTACAGTGGACACCAGTGCACAGGGCACCTTAATGCCATCAAACTAGATAGGGGCAGAACCCATTAGCATTGCTGGAGTGACAGGGGGATCCCAAGAGCTAACTGTATTGGAGGCCGAAGTGAGCACTAAATTAACACTCGCTGGATTGTTCCCTCATTTTAACCATGTAGATGAAGCCCAAACTGGGCAAGTCGATGTTTTGTTTCATTTCACAGGAGACCTCTGCGGGAACGCAACCGAATGTGAGAAGATTAACATTTGATTTTGACTATTTGTATTTTTGTGATTGTTTTTACAACATTTGTAAGCTTAGGCTGGATTTGTAGAGCAAAATTTCAATTTTGTTGTTTTGGTGTATTGTATGGGTCGCGATCCCTGGAACAATCAGTTATCCCCTCATAGACTTTAGGGATGAAGGAAATTATATAAAAAATTCTTTTATGCAATTGGCTGAACAAATAGCAAGTGTTTATAACCTCACAGAATGCTGTATATGTGGAGGACCGTTTGGTCTATCAAGTTGGCCCTGGGTAGCTGTACCTTTGCTACCAAAATTGTTGGTGAGTAAATATAGCAAAATGAAAGGGAATAAAACATGGCAGAGCTTGCAGGATTCACAATGGCACACAAAATTTCCAGAGAAAGGTAAATACTGTTTGGCTAGAACACAAAAGGATGGCATCTTTGTGGGTAACAGCACATGTGAATGGACATACCAGAACATAAGCATAACCATTCAGGTGGGAGAGGGGCCACATGAAAAGGATGAACTCGTATATATCTATGCCTGGGTGAATGAAGAGGGATACCAGAATGCATTTCCCAGGTTTTGGTCTCTCACCCCTAATACCAGCCGAGGCAACACTGTAGGCCATGATTGTATTTGGGACCAGGAAGCAGGAGCTTACAACTGTAAATATTGTAATAGAATAGATTGGTCCTGTTGGAGGACAACGTGGGAAGAACTTTGTTCAGACATACCATGTTGTGAAAACTCCACAAAGGAATCGCTATATTGTTGTGTTGAAAGTGACCGATTGGGTTTAGAACCTACCCCTTATTTTGACCCTTCACCCCGTGTGGAACATTGGAAAGGACCCTTTGCTAACGGATCAGTGGCCCTCGAGGGACACTATTGGATATGTGGAAACCATGCATATAAAGCGCCACCAGCAAACTGGTCAGGAATATGTTATGTTGGGGTGATCCGTCCCTTGTTTTTCTTACTCTCAGAAACAGACAGAGACCATTTAGGCATTCAAATATATGATGATTTGAAGCGGGAAAAACGATCCAAAGTTATTGATACCTCCCTCATCGATGGGAGTGGCCAGTACTGGGGTAAAGACATGTGGACCCCCAACGTATCATACAACATTATGGACCTGCAACTTGGAACCCCAATGAATGGATTAGTGGTGCTTGAGAACCCATTTATAAACTAAATCGCATTATCCGGCTGCAAGCCGTATTAGAAATTATCACCAATCAAACAGCTGAGGCCCTTGACCTATTGGCAGATCAGGCAACCCAAATAGTTGGCCTACTGGGGCTGAACATTGACAACGTCAAATACCAAATAAAACTCAAGGCCAGTGTTTTAAAAACCACTCTCCCAGGCAAAACATCAGTAATCACTGCAGAGCACAGCAGACCTCAAAAACCAGCACCAATCTTTAACAGACATAGCAATTACAAGAGCATGGTCCAGATCGGATAAACTAATACTGAGAGCAGATGAATCAATGCTGTGACCAGCAACTGTTATTATCTCAACCCTTCGTGCCCCACGTTGGGTGCCAAAAAGGACTGTCGTGGTTCAGCCCCAGTTGGAAACTAAACACCACACAGCTGCTTGCTCACTCCCCCACCCCTGTGGGATGGGGGGAGAATCAGAAGAGCAAAAGAAAAAAACTTGTGGGTTGAGATAAGAGCAGTTTAATACTTCATATAAAACAATAATGATAATAATGATTATGATAATAATAATTATGACAATAGAATAAAAAGGAAAAGGGAAAAAGAAAAAAACAAAACAAGCAGCAATACAACCACTCTCCACCCACCGACTGATGCTGCTGGTCCCCGAGCTGCGATTGCTGCCTGCTTCCCCTGGCCAGCTCCTCCTAGTTAACATACTGGGCATGACGTTACATGATATGGAATATCCCTTTGGACAGTTTGAATCCCATCTCTTAGCTGTTCCCCCTCCCCTCCCAGCTTCTTGCGCACCTGGCAGAGCATGGGAAGCTAGAAAAGGCCTTCACTAGTATAAGCACTACCCAGCAACAACTAAAACATCGGTGTGTTATCAACATTGTTTTCATGCTAAGTCCAAAGCACAGCACTATGCCAGTTGCAGTGAAGAAAATAAACTCGATCCCAGCTAAAACCATGACAGGGGTCACAGCCTCCTTCGGGCACATCCACCTGGTGGATATCTGCTCCACCTTGGGCCTCCATGGGCTGCACGGGGACAGCCTGTCTCACCATGGTCTTCACCAGGGGCTACAGGGGAATCTGTGCTCTGGCACCTGGAGCACCTCCTCCCCCTCTTTCTTCTTCACTGACCTTGGTGTCTGCAGAGTTGTTTCTCTCACATATTCTCACTCCTCTCTTCCGGCTGCTGTTTTGCAGCAGTTTTTTCCCCCCTTCTTAAATATGTTATCCCAGAGGCACTACCACTGTCACTGATTGGCTCAGCCTTGTCCAGCAGTGGTGTCCATGAGCAGTTTTCAGCTCAGGGATTTCCTTAAGCACAGGTGGTATCTTTGCATTAAGACAATCTACATTCCCTATACAGTCAGTGGAGTTCCAATACCATCATCGGCTGCAGATGCACATTAGTTCTGTGGTGCTAAGGCATGGGCAGTCACATGGTCCGTCCAGCTATGCTCCTTATGACATCAGTCACATGGATCCATTTATATACTGCAGGCATTTGAGAATAAGGGTTTTGGATTTTGGTTTTTTTTTAGTATTTCATTTGACCTTGACATTTTGTTCTTCAGAATACCAGCAAAGTTCAGAGTTGATTATTTTTCAGTATATATAATGTCTAATTGATTTTAAAAAGCAATATTTAGACCTAAACTGCTGCTTACATGTCCTGAGCAAGCAGAATGTGTTTATGAATAAAAGAGGTTATTGCCTTGAAAGAATGAAGAGAAACTGGCTAAAATATGCAGTAATTCCTGTTCGATGATAGGAACCCCATCTTTCAGCTGCAGTCAGAAGACTGGTTCTTGACTGAGAAAAGAGTTAATATAAGATTACGTTTTATTGCTACCACATAAATTAAACATCATTTGTTTTTAGGTGCCTGTAGAAAGCAATGCTGTCAACATCACTATTTAAAATTTCACAGAATCACAGAATCCCAGGTTGGAAGGGACCTCAGGAATCATCTAGTCCAACCTTTCTAGGAAGAGCACAGTCTAGACAAGATGGCCCAGCACCCTGTCCAGCTGAATCGTAAAAGTGTCCAATGTGGCCAAGTCAACCCCTTCCCTGGGGAGATTATTCCAATCGTTGACTGTCCTCACTGTGAAAAATTTTCCTCTGGTGTCCAGTCGGAATCTCCCCAAGAGCAACTTGTATCCATTCCCCCTTGTCCTCTCCATGTGACTCCTTGCAAAAAGGGAGTCTCCATCTTCTTTGTAGCTACCCCTTAAGTACTGGTACATTGTAATGAGATCCCCTCTAAGCCTCCTTTTCTCAAGGCTGAACAAACCCAGTTCTCCCAGCCTATCCTCGTATGGCAGGCTTCCCAGTCCTCTGATCATCTTGGTGGCCCTTCTCTGGACCCCTGCCAGCCTGTCCACATCCTTTTTGTATAGCGGGGACCAGAACTGTACACAGTACTCCAGGTGTGGCCTGACAAGCGCTGAGTAGAGTGGGATGATGACTTCTTTCTCTCTGCTGGCAATGTCCTTTTTGATGCAACCCAGCATCCTGTTGGCCTTCTTGGCCGCAGCAGCACACTGTTTGCTCATGTTGAGCTTCCTGTCCACCAGGACCCCCAGGTCCCTTTCCACAGAGCTGCTCTCCAGCCAGGTGGATCCTAGTCTGTGCTGCACTCCTGGATTATGTTTTCCCAGGTGCATGACCTTACACTTGTCATTACTGAACTTCATAAGGTTCTTGCTGGCCCACTCTTCCAGCCTATCCAGATCTTCCTGCAGAGCAGCTCTCCTTTCTGGAGTGTCTACTTCCCCACTCAATTTGGTGTCATCTGCAAACTTCATCAGGCTACGCTTGATCCCATTATCCAGATCACTTATAAAGATGTTGAATAACACTGGGCCCAATATCAATCCCTGGGGGACTCCACTAGTGACAGGTTGCCACTTGGAAAAGGAGCTATTTACCACCACCCTTTGGGTGTGGCCTGTCAGCCAGTTCCCCACCCACTGCACAGACCACTTGTCTAGGCCATAACGCATTAATTTCTCCAGGAGGAAGCTGTGGGGGACTGTATCAAAGGCCTTGGAGAAGTCCAGCTAGACAATGTCCACTGCCCGCCCCATGTCAACCAGGCAAGTCACATTGTCATAGAAGGCCACCAGGTTTGTCAAAAACATCCACCAGCACTCATGGGTGCATCCCATTGGGGCCTATGGATTTGCAAGGATCTCGTTTGCCTAGGTGATCTCTAACCCAATCCACCTCAACCAAGGGGAAGTCTTCCTTTCTCCAGATTTGTCCTCTCTTCTCTGGGGGCTGAGATGCCTGAGAGCCAGCCTTAGCAGTAAAGGCCAAGGCAAAGAAGGCATTCAGTAACTCCAGCTCCTGCATCACCAGAGCCCATTCCTTGTTCAGCAGTGGGCCCGCTGTATCCCCAGTCTTCCTTTTACTGCTGATGTATTTGAAGAATCCCTTCTTGTTATCCTTGACATCCCTAGCCAGACTGAGTTCCAAGTGGGTCTTGGCCTTCCTCGTTGCACCTCTGCATACCCTGACAACATTACTGTATTCCTTCCAAGTGGCCAGTCCCTTTTTCCACATACTGTGAACCTCCCTCTTCCATTTGAGTTTCTCTAGAAGCTATTTGGTCATCCATGCAGGTCTCCTGGCTCCTCTGCTTGACTAGGGATGCACCAGATCTCAAGCTCGGAGGAAGCGGTCCTTGAATACTGTCCAGCTCTCTTGGAACCCCCTGCCTTCTAGGGCTCTAGCCCATGGGATTCCTCCAAGCAGGTCTTTGAAGAGGCCAAAGTTGGCTCTCTAAGTCCAGGGTTGTAATCATAAAATCATAGAATGCTTTGGGTTGGAAGGGACCGTTAGAGGTCATCTAGACCAACCCTCCCGGCAGTGAGCAGGGACATCTTCAATGAGATCAGGTTGCTCAGAGCCCCATCCAACATCACCTTGAATGTTTCTAGGGATGGAGCCTCCACTACCTCTCTGGGCAACCTGTTCCAGTGTTTCACCACCCTCATTTAAAAAAATTTCTTCCTTATATCCAGTCTAAATCTGCCCTCTTTTAGTTTAAAACCATTAGCCATTGTCCTGTCACAACAGGCCCTGCTAAAGACATTGCCCCATCTTTCCTATAGTCCCCCTTTAAGTACTGAAAGGCCGCAATAAGGTCTCCCCGCAGCCTTCTCTTATCCAGGATGAAAAACCCCAACTCTCTCAGCCTGTCTTCATATGAGAAGTGCTCCAGCCTTCAGATAATTTTTGTGGCCCTCCTCTGGACCCGCTCCAACAGGTTCATGTCCTTCTTGTGCTGAGGCCTCCAGAGCTGGATGCAGTACTCCAGGTGGGGTCTCACCAGAGCAAAGGGGCAGAAGCACCTCTCTTGACCTGCTGGTCATGCTTCTTTTGATGTGGCCCAGGGTATGGTTGGTCTAATCCTACTTGTCACTTTGCTTGTACCACGCAGGATCCTAAACTCCACCATCCTGTGGTCACTGCAGCCAAGGCTACCCCCAACTCTCACATCCTCAACCAGCCCTTCCTTGTTCATTAGTACAAGGACGAGTAACACTGTTGTCCAAAAAGCTAATTCATTGCTCGGTGTGCAATGAGTCAATAATCACACACTCAGGAGAGACATTGCTAATTTACTTCAGGGTTGCGCAAGTCTGGGTGCTCACTGGTTTCCCACAAAACAAGCACACTGAAGCCAGCTACCTCATTATATTTATACAATAAGTCCATACATATTCTGCCTATCTAATACATTTTATTCTAATCTACATAGGTTGCGTAATGGCATTAAGTCATTCCTCTTGGCTCTGCTTCAGATTCTTATGCACATGCCTTCCTCTCTTCGAGGGTCTTCAGAGATAAAGTACCCTAACCCTTTTTACCCATACATGGCCGTGTGTTATGCAATGACAATTTAAGGCTATTTCCTCTTGCTAACTTTCCATAATTTTTTTCTAAAAGGAACGCTTGCCCTTGATTAAACTTTCAAACACTGATGGCCAAGATATTCCATCCCTAAGTGTGGGGGATGAATTTGCAAGTAACTTAGCACTGTTTGACACATCCTTGAACTGAAGCAATGCGGCAGTAAAAAACAGAGACAGGAACATGGGAAATGCCAAGAAGAATTTAAGTAAGCAAAAACAAATGAAGTAGCGCAAATAGAACAGCCTATTAGAATGTAGCATAAGGCGTGTGCTTAGAGCTAGCTGACGAATAACAGACATTGTTTGTGCGCGTAATCGCGTGAGGAATGTGTCGAAAAGATAGCTAAGCAGTGAAAAGCTGACAATAAAGGTCTTCTGCAGAACATCTGTCAGGAGTCTGTGACATTCATCCCTGCAAATGGTGACCCCGACGTGGGAGTGCAATGCTGAGGAGCAGCATCCGCAGGGACCCCAGCCGGACGAATCAAGCTGATGGCGGGACCGCAGCTTTAATCCCGGGACATCACCTTAATATTACAGGTGAGTGGCTGGGGCAGTAAGCATGGGAGCTAATCTGTCTGCCAAAGAAGAGGCGATTGTTAAGTTACTGATTCAGTTATTGAGCAAGCGAGGCATTAAATATGATGCTTTTAAAGTAAAGTTATTACAGAAATTCCTGCAAAAGCATGGGGCTCCATCAACAGTCTCAGCAGTGTTCGATGTTAAAACATGGGAAGGAGCGGGGCAAATGGCGGAGAGATGGTCCCGAGCCCTGTCCCGAGAGCGGCAATAATCCCAGCGCGGACGAAGCGGCGCCGTGACTCTAACGCCTGCGCCACCCCGCGAGGGACCGGGGCCGGTGCCGGCACCAGGGAGGGGCGGAGCGGAGGCCGCCGTTGGCCACGCACCATTCACAGGCAGCAGATCGGCAGCCAGAAACTGACACCAGAGCTGCACATCCATGACGGTGCTGCCAACCTGGGACCCACATCCACGCCCGCTTGACCCCGCCGCCAGCACCGATGACGAAAGAATATGAAACAGGAGCCAAAATGACATCCCGATTTGGAAAGACCTACAGCCGGAAAGGGGGAAACGGCAGTTCCAAGTTTGATTAAGTGTTTTCCAACAAACGAACACACTGCACAGTCAAAAAACTACTCCAAAAACAAAAATGGGGAGATAGCCAAGAAACCCTGCACAACCAATTAGCAAAAATATTATACATGATGAACCACTTGTCACTACCATTCCAAAATGATGATATCCCACCTATAGTAAAACACTAAAGCCATGGGCAAAGCTGTGTTGGAACAGGTTTACTTCTGGAGGGACTGCAGCAAGCCATGGGCAAGGGGAAGAGTTCATCGCAATGTTAAAACCTATAACCTGGCCCAAAGGGGCCAGGGGTGGAGATTGTAATGGTTCTACCTTTAAATTGTTGTAACCTGTGATTTGACTTGCATGTTATAGGAATTACTACAGCAGGAACCACCCGAACCAATGGGGGACAAGCCTTTCAAGAAGCAGCGCAAGTGCAGCAGTGACCCGACCTGAGCTGGCTTTGGGGCCCAGTAACTCCACGCAACACACCACCTCTCCTGTCCTGAGTGACCACAAGAACAGATGGAGACCAAAGCCATGGACTAAATGATATCTGTATTTTATCAAAGGATGGGAAGGCAGGGGGGAAGTTAATGAGGTTGTATTGGACAGTGTGGAACCTGAGCATGATGTAACTGGTATGGAATAAGGGGTGGATACTGTCCTGGTTTCAGCTGGGATAGAGTGAAATTTCTTCATAGTAGCTAGTATGAGATTATGTATTTAACAATATTGGTGGCGAATATTTGATAAATAGTTTAACATCTGCTAGACTGTCTTTTTGTATGTGAACAGCAATACATAACTCATCTTCCTAGAACTGCAGGACATTCATTAAATGGAAAAATTAAAATTATTTGGGTGCTTAAAGCTACTGGAAGTTCAAATAGGTGTAAAATTAGGGCTTTTCCTTAAAGCTGATATTTCTGGCTGTGATCTAATACTAGACCAGAATACTAGAATAACTCTATTTACATGTCTTTGGCAAAATAATAAAACACCCCAGAAGTGAGGCATACTTTTGTTTTTGATAGAAACTAAATCCCACTTCTTTCTTAATCTTCTGTTGGTGGTGAGTTAGCAGGCTTTTACTCCTAGACTACTCTGAGGTTTTGAGCAGAGAATTACTTTAAATATACACAGCTGACTATGCAGCAAAGGGTAAATCTAAAACACAAAGATAACTGGGTTTTATATTGATACCCATCTGGAAGGGAGGAGGAGAGGAGATAGAGCTCTTCCACGTAGCACTAGTGATGTCTATACTATGTGTGCCATAAGGCAGCTTTTGTTTCAGGTATTGAAATCACGTGAGACCTTGATTTGGGGAAAAAAACCAAAACACTTGTCTATGTAGATGGTTGAGAACTGCTGATGGACAGAGTCAAATTTTATCATTGTGATTTCATGTTAATATTTCACAAGTTCTAATGAATATCTTGCGTGCCCCTTTGAAGTGCATCTTGAGTTTACTTCTGAAATAGAATTGTTACAGAATAAACTTCTGACAGTCTTCAAAATATTTACGTGGCCATAACTAGTAAGTTTAGGGAAGAATGTGAAGCAGTTTATAAAGCTGCACAAGCTGCTGCAGGAGGATCACTTCAGACTGAAAGAGCATGATTGCTACGGAACTATTCGTTGATTAGGTATAAACGATGAAAGAAAGACACAGCCAGGACAGCTGACCCAAACTGACCAACAGGATATTCCATACCATATGATGTCATGCCCAGTATATAAAGCTGGGGGACATTGGGAGTGATGGCGTTTGTCTTCCCAAGTAACTGTTACACATGATGGAGCCCTGCTTTCCTGGAGATGGCTGAACACCTGCCTGCCAATGGGAAGTAGTGAATTAATTCCTTGTTTTGCTTTTAATTTTGCCATTCTTTGGTCAGTGCTTGCAGCGATTAATAGAGAGAACAGTAAGAAACATGTGGCTAATACAAAATAAAAATGGGGGAGATGTGGGGGATGAATTTGCAAGTAACTTAGCACTGTTTGACACATCCTTGAACTGAAGCAATGCGGCAGTAAAAAACAGAGACAGGAACATGGGAAATGCCAAGAAGAATTTAAGTAAGCGAAAACAAATGAAGTAGCGCAAATAGAACAGCCTATTAGAATGTAGCATAAGGCGTGTGCTTAGAGCTAGCTGACGAATAACAGACATTGTTTGTGCGCGTAATCGCGTGAGGAATGTGTCGAAAAGATAGCTAAGCAGTGAAAAGCTGACAATAAAGGTCTTCTGCAGAACATCTGTCAGGAGACCGTGACATTCATCCCTGCACCTAAGCTTAGGTTAAATATTAAAACATGAAACAGTGCTTGATCAAAAAGGAAGGAATCTAGATTCATGCTAATTAAACATATACAACACCTGTTTTTTTTAACAAGGAGGGGCTGTTCTCTTACAGCACATCTTGCCTCCTCAGCTCCTCTACCAACTGCATCGAAAAGTTATCCTCAATCCTCTGCAGGAACCTCCTGGATTGGGCATTCCTTGCCATGTTGCTTTTCCAGCAAATATCAGGGTGGTTGAATTCCCCACGAGGACCAGGGCCTGCAATTGCGAGGCTACTTCCAGCTGTCTGTAGAAGGCTTCATCAACTTCCTCTTCTTGGTCAGGTGGCCTATAGCAAACACCCACAACAGTGTCGCCCATATTTGCCTACCCCTTAATTTTTACCCCCAAGCTCTTGACTTGATCTTCCTCCACTCCAAGGCATCGCTCAATGCATTCCAGTTGCTCACTCACATAAAGAGCAACTCCCCTACCTTGCCTTGCTGGCCTGTCTTTCCTGAAAAGCCTGTAGCCATCCATGGCCATATTCCACTCATGCGAGCTATCCCACCATGTCTCTGTGATTGCAATCAGATCATGGCCCTGCGACCACATGCAGACCTCTAGTTCCTCCTGTTTATTTCCCATGCTGCGTGCATTGGTGTACAGGCATTTCAGAAAGGTACTTGAGCATGCAGGTTTCGCTGGAGGGGTGCACAAGGACCCACTATAGCTGTGCACACCGTTGAGATGGTTGGTCTCCTGGTTGTGTTCTCATGAGGCAGCTAAGGCACCTCTGTCACTGCTCTGGCTGTCCTGGCTTATTCCTGCATTGTGTGTGATGGCATTAGCTTTGCCACTTTGGCCCCCACCCCGCCCAGTCCCTCAGTTTAAAGCCCTCCTCACCACGCTGGCCAGCCTGCTGCCAAAGATTCCCTTGCCCCTTCCAGACAGGTTGAGTCTAGCCCTCCCTAGCAGCCTATGGTTGCTGAAGAACATCCCATTGTCATAAAAGCCAAAACCCTCACATTGACACCAGCCACGTAACCAGGAGTTGATTTCCATTATTTGCCTATTTCTAGTCACCCATTTTTCTCCAACAGGTAAGATGGAGGAGAAGATGACATGGCCACCAGTATTTTTCACTTGCTCCCTGTGCTGGTTTTGGCTGAGAAGGGGTTAATTCTCCTCACTGTGGGGGTCGGCTACCTTTCTAGCTTCCAGCGCTCTGCCGCGTGGCGGGGGGGGGGGGGGGCTGGGAGGGGCAGGGCCATGGTGGGGGCGGCTGACCCCGACTGGCCAATGGCAGGTTCATTCCATACCATGTGACACCACGACCAGTATATTGAGGGGGGGCAGAGGCAGTGCAGGAGCGGCGCGGTGTCGGGTGGCGAGCGGCTGTGGCGCGTGCGGTTCGTTTCGGTGGTTCGTTCCCCCTCTCCCCTCCCTTCCCCCCTCCCCCGGGGCTTTACGCCTCTCATTGTTCTCCTTTACTTTTCTATTTTCTATTGTTGTTTCTTTTAATTTTAATTATTAAACTGTTCTTATCCCAACCCACGAGCGTTACCCTTCTGATTCTCTCCCCCATCTACCGGTGGGGGAGTGAGCGAGCGACTGTGCGGGGCTGAGCTGCCGGCTAAACCACGACAGTCACTATAAATCACTTCAAGCATGGCTAGTTCCCTCAGGTACTGGGTACCTTTCTCCATGGTCATCCATTTTCCTAGGCAAAATACAGTATCTTACTTGAAGGGGTACCTTTCTCTCGCACCTCACAGGAGTCACCTCCAGAGGCTGAGGGCTTGTGTACCTTCTCAAATTTCTTTGTCAATGCCCCTTCCCTAGAGAGGATCCCAGTTGTTTGGCTTCCTTCCCCTCTAATTCCAGGCTACTGGCCCCATTATCCCAGCATTGCAGCAGCCAGGTGACAATGTACTCACCTGAACGACAGCCAAAATCTCTTCGCAAATCTCGCAGCTCACTCAAGGATTGGGTAGATTCCGTTTCTTGTACGAGTTCTTCCTCTTCTTCCTCCTCTCCTCGTGACGGCCCTGCTCTTTCATCATCTCTTTCTAAAGGGGTTGACTTTCTCTTCCAGGATTTCTTATTGTGTATAGGGGCAACTTCTACTGGCACGTGTTGGTCCTCTGATTCAGCTGCAATGCTTGTTGTGGGGGTTTGAATGGCTGCAGGGCTTGTCGCTTTCCTTGTCTTTGTCTTTAGATCCAGAGGCCTTCTCTTCCCCTTAAGGGAACTGAATAGTGTTAAACAGGGCTCGATAGGCATGGGCCAGGCCCCAGCACATTGCAGTGATTTGTCTCTCTCTGGAATTGCAAGGGTGACAACATACTTCCTCCAAATATTCTGCTAGTTTTTCAGGAATCTGTACTTTTTCAGGGGTGAAGTCCCAATACAATGGGGGTGCCCACCATCTTAGGCATTTGCCCATACTATCCCATGTACCCTGCCACGCATAGCTATTGAGCTTTCGGGCAGATCTCTGGATGATATTCTTAAATTGCTTATTAATCTTAGACAGAATGGAAACCGTCTGCCAAAGCAATACCAACAGATGTCTCTCAATTACCCAAGGATGTTCAAGATACTGAAAAGTTGTTGTAATGAAGGAGGAGGCATTATACAAGATGGTAGCTAGGGTGCCATTCTCTATTTCCTCCATAAAAAAACATCTCAGAGGAGGAGGTATAATTGCTAATTGTCTCCAGGAGGTGGTAGCCGAAGTACAGTAACAGCTTCCATGGAAGACCCAAATAACCGATAACGCTCAAGGCTGGTGTTTTAATAATAAATCTCCTAGGCAAAACATCTCTAATCACTGCAGAGCACAGCAAACTACAAAAACCAACAGCAATTTTTAACATGTACTCCACAATCAGCATGGTATAGACTGGACAAACTAATACTGAGAACAGGTGAATCAGTGCTGTGACAGACAACTGTTATTCTCTCAAACCCTTCATGCCCCACATTGGGCACCAAAAAGGACTGTTGTGGTTCAGCATCAGTTTGCTTCTAAACACCATATGGCTGCTCACTCACTCCCCCCACCCCTGTGGGATGGGGGAGAGAATCGGAAGAGCCAAAGTAAGAGAACTCATGGGTTGAGATAAGAACAGTTTAATAATTAAAATAAAACAGTAATAATAATAATCATGAAATGAACAAGAAAATAACATATGAGAGAGAGAGATGGACCCTTGGGAGGAGGAGGGGAATTAAAAAAAATATATATATAAACCACAAACCAAAATCACCACCCACCAACCAACACTGCCAGTCCTTGAGCTGCAACTGCTCCCCCCCAGCCAGCTCCTCCCAGTTAACATACTGGGTGTGACATTACATGATATCAAATATCCCTTTGGCCTGTTTGAATCCATTCTCTTAGCTGTGCCCCCTTCCCTCCCGGCTTCTTGTGCACCCATGTCGTGGTTCAGCCTCAGCTGGCAACTGAACACCGCGCAGCCGCTCGCTCACTCCCCCCCCACCCCTGTGGGATGGGGAAGAGAATCGGACGAGCAAAAGAACTTGTGGGTTGAGATAAGCACAGTTTAATGATTACAATAGTATGATAATAATAGTACCAATGATTATGATAATAATGACAATAATGTTAATATAATAAAATGGAAAAGGAAGGGAAAGGGAAAAAAGGAAAAAAAACACAGAAACACAAACGATACAACCGCTCACCATCCACCGACCGATGCTGCCCGTCCCCGAGCCGCGATTGCCTCCTCCTCCCCCGGCCAGCCCCTCCCAGATAACGTACTGGGCATGACGTTACATGATATGGAAGAGCCCTTTGGTCAGTTTGAATCCGCTCTCTTAGCTGTGCCCCCTCCCCTCCCGGCTTCTTGTGCACCCAGCAGAGCATGGGAAGCTAGAAATGTCCTTGACTAGTATAAGCGCTACCCAGCAACAGCCCAAACATCTGTGTGTTATCTCAACAGGTTTTTTTTCCCATGCTAATTTCAAAGCGCAGCACTATACCAGCTAGAGTGAAGAAAATTAACTCTATCCCAGCTAAAACCATGACAACCCAGCAGAGCATGGGAAGCTAGAAGAGTCCTTGACTAATACAAGCACTACCCAGCAACAGCCAAAACATCTGTGTGTTATCAACATTGTTTTCATACTAAGTCCAAAGCACAGCACTATGCCAGCTACAGTGAAGAAAATTAACTCTATACCAGCTAAAACCATGACAGAATGTCCTTAGTTTCTTTTATCTTGGTTTCAACTGGCACCTGCTGCTAGGTTGTCTGCATCCCTCCAGGATGTCTTGATCATGCTTGCGCAGATTATGTCCTTGAGTGCATTCTTGCCTGAGCCCCCTTACAACAATATAATTACATATAACATTACCAAAATAACAGGAAAAGGGTCCCAGAGTTACTCGACCCTGTAGCTCAAATTTAACTGCAGCCAAATTCATTCAGATTTTCCATTTCCAATTTAGTAGCGTCTTGTATTGCAAACTGAAATGAGTACAGCTGTGAATATTGGAGTAAAAATGTTCATAATTAGTAGTCACAATTTCTACCTACTTTGGTATTGCTAAAGATGAGGTTGTTTTACTCTATAGGATTTCTCCTTTCTCTTCCATCCTTTATGCTGTATTTATGACAACTAGAATCAGGCAAGGAGCTCTCTAGGAAGCAGCTAGGTTTCAGTCTTGTATGTCTTCTGTGTAAGTATTTATGCAGAACTTAATTATCTGAATTTTAAGTTCCTAGGACAGGTCCCGCTAACATGACAATTCTGAATATCACAAAGCATTCTGCACTTGTGAAGTGGACCAAAATAGCTACTGAAGACTAGGCTTTCTCCAGGGATACAGGATCAGCTACATAGATTCATTGAGGAAAAAGTCTCTAAGTCATCGTTGCTCAGAGCCATGACAGAAAACCTTCAGACCATTAAGCACTTTCACAGCATACTACTGAATTAATTAGATTTCCATAGAAATTGAGTGCTCTCAAAGGTCAGCTCCTGATTAGAGTTTTAATGCTCTAGATGGTCTTATGAATATCTAGAATTTTCTAGATAGCATCTCAAATTTAATACTGTTAAGAAAAATTTTCCTTAAAGCTTACCATTCTAAGACTACTGCAGAGTTCTCTAGTAACACTGAAAGGAAGAGGATACTTAAGAAATACTGAGAGGGTACAAGATTTCAGTCACAATACTTTTATATTTCATTGCAACTCAGCCAAGCCTGACTGAGCATTACTGTAGGACTTAATTCTTTTTTGAAGTAAATTAGCAGGGAATACAGTTTGTTTTTCTTACCCATTTTCATTTTTAGAAACTTTTTTTTTTAATTGGTAGCTTTTATGTTTAACTGCAAGGGATTAAACTTCTACACATTGGAATAAATGAATAGTTTATGTAAACTGAAGTGGTTTGAGCTCAATAAAACCATCCCCATCTCTCTATCAAAAGATTTTCCTTCTGGTCTGAAGTGGAAAGTCTTCCTACCATAAACAACAATGCATTAACTTCACACATGCTGACATTCCATAACATGTATTTAATTTTATTTGAAGACAAATAGCACCTACAACCCAACAAAGGAGAATAACAAGAGTTCTGTAATTCATGTTGACGTATGCCTTTACAAGACCATAAAAAGTAACAAAAGCTTCAAGCATGCAGCATTAGCAGGAGGTTTGGAACCATCTTCAGGGGGCTCTAATCCACCCCAAGTACCTATCATAGAGCACAAGAGGAGACCAGAAGGGGAGTGTCCAGGACTGAACTCCTCCACCCCCACCCCATCAATCAATACAACAGTGACATAACACCAAACTACCATATTTTCCAGGCAGGAAGAATAATTTTATTGGAGAATTTGGGGAAGAGAAGCCTATAGGCTATAGCACCATTTCCCCTTCTATGAAAAACTTAAATTATTAGTGGCAAACTTGAAAAGTAATTTCTGCAATGTTAAAAAGCATTCTACAGCATTGATGGTTAGGTTATTCTATCCAGGGGAAAACTCACTGCACCATCAAAAAAGCTTGAACTGAAAGCCCTAGGAGTAGATGAAGCAGAACACACACCCCTTTTTCTGTGCTGAATGCTAAGTAATAGTACTGATATCAAGGCAAATAACTAACAATTACCATTATGACAAACACAGGACTTAACATGGACATTTGTTCTACTACTGCTGTGAAAACCAGTCCTTATTTCAACTGTTACAGCCAAGTGTATTCATTGTTCAGGATGTTAGGTATATTTCCCTGTCATGCATTATACACAGCCTACTGCACTTACCACCTAAACACCCTTGATGTGTTAGGAGATCATGTTTTTAGCTCTGGATTCAAAGTGTACACAAACATTTTAGAGACATTTTGTACCCATGAAAAAAAATCTGTACAGTGCAGCTACCGCCAGGTGTGAATTAGGACACAGAAATTTGGCCTTTTGCCCAGTCAGCTACACTGATAAAGACTCATCCATCAGAGTTAATCTAATAATCTCATTCCTCAACTTCTCTTGTGTTTCAGCTGCTACTCTCAATTCTTCTACCACAAGTTATCATCTTACTGGACTGAAGGAAAAGACCATATACTATGTAGATTTCAGGATTCACCAATACTGGCGAAGGACCTCCAACTCTTTCACAACCTTTCAACACTCCAAAATATGGTACCATGGAAGTGCTATGCATCTGTGTTACCCAGTATGAATCTTTGCTTTATGCACTACATATGGCATTATTCTCTACCTTTTCCTGCTTTTCAAGGAGTAACAAAGTGCTAATACACAAGATCTGTTATTCAATCCTTATTTACTGTCATGGTTTAGCTGGCAGCTCAGCCCCACACAGTCGCTCGCTCACTCCCCCACCGGTAGATGGGGAGAGAATCAGAAGGGTAAAGCTCATGGGCTGGGATAAGAACAGTTTAATAATTAAAATTAAAAGAAACAACAATAGAAAATAGAAAAGTAAAGGAGAACAACGAGAGGCGTAAAGCCCCGGGGGAGGGGGGAAGGGAGGGGAGAGGGGAACGAACCACCAAAACAAACCGCACACAACACAGCCACCCACCAACCTGCCACCACACCACTCCCAAGCCACAACCTTCCCCTCCCTTTATATACTGGTCATGGTGTCACATGGTATGGAATGAACCTGCCATTGGCCAGTCGGGGTCAGCCGCCCCCACCATGGCCCTGCCCCTCCCAGCCCCCCCCCCCCACCACGCGGCAGAGCGCTGGAAGCTAGAAAGGTAGCCGACCCCCACAGTGAGGAGAATTAACCCCTTCTCAGCCAAAACCAGCACAGTTACTGATAACAAAGGAATGCTTTCATGTGTATATGATTTCGTGTATCACAGCACAACGCTACCTATATTTCATTACCTAACATGCAGGGAAGTCTTTTCTGACCTTTTTATGCTAGCTGTATTCACATATCTTTACTGGCAATTCCTATCATAGATTTCAGCAGCTTAAATATTCTGTCTACGACTAGTTATGTTCAGCAGTCTTTGTTCTTGGCAAAATGCCAAGCAATCATGTAGAACTGTTTTCCAGTTAGCCCCCGAGCCATTAAGTATTTAAAAAAGCCTCTCTTCCAATTGCTCCTGTTGTCGATGACAGCTAATCAAATTATCTTTTGTTTTCTAATAATTTAAGTACATTTTATGTAACAGGTCCTATAGGTCACTGGCAAGAGTGCTTATTTCAAAGGTGACTGGATAGGCCAATAAGATCAATGCAGTTATGTTTATGAAGTCTCACATATATGAATATAATATATATTCATATAGAGTTGGCTAAACGTACTCATTTTTAACATGTTATCACTTAGTCTAAATCTAACACTGCAGTATACCTTTTTCTGGTTAGAGCACAGCTTCACTCATTTAAAGCTTTCTAAAAAAATAAAATAGGCTAATACAGTATCATTAAACGAGCTAGAGCTCACATAATAGCATGGGGACTGGAAATACTACTTTTATTATAAACTGTTTGCCTTTGGATGGTGGATTCAGAAACTCAGCAACATATATCTAGATATCTTAAAAATACAAACCTGAAAGCCTCAGACCCTACCTCCAAAATGCCAAGTCTTGTTTGAACTAGATTTCACTTACAGGAACCCCCAAAAATGTATAAGGTTTGACTTGAGTTCCATTTGAAATATTTGTCTCACAGAGTGTGCGGGTTTTGGCTGAGAAGGGGTTAATTCTCCTCACTGTGGGGGGCGGCTACCTTTCCAGCTTCCCACGCTCTGACACATGGCAGGAGACTGGGAGGGGCAGGGCCATGGTTGGGGCGGCTGACCCCAACTGGCCAAAGGCATGTTCATTCCATACCATATGACCAGTATATTAAAGGGGGGCAGGTTGCAGCTCGGGACCGGCATGTCGTTGGGTCGGCGGGCAGTTAGCAGCTGCGTCACATGCCGTTTATTTCGACAGTTCGTTCCCCTCCCCCCATCCCTTCACCTGCCCCCCAGGGTTTTGAGTCTCCCGTTGTTCGCCATTGCACTTTAGTTGTTTCTTTTAATTTTAATTATTAAACTGTTCTTATCCCAACCCACGAGCGTTACCCTTCTGATTCTCTTCCCCATCGGCTGGTGGGGGAGTGAGCGAGCGACTGTGTGGGGCTGAGCTGCCAGCTAAACCACAACAGTCTTTTTGGCGCCCAACGTTGGGCTCAAGGGTTGGAGATAATAACAGCTGCTGGTCACAGCACCATGTTGTCCTTTTTGCAGTTGGTGTTCAAGATCGGTGATGGATTGTTCAGTCTGCTGTGTTCTGCTGTGATTAGTAATGTTTTGCCTACAAGATTTGTTATACAAACACTCGTTTTCAGCTTTACCTGGTATTTGGGGTTTTTGCTGAAACCGTTACTGTACTTTGGATACCACCTTGTTGAGGCAATTAGCAATTATACCTCCTCCTCTGAGAGATTTTATATGGAGGAAATACAGAATAGTACCTTTGCAACTTTGTTCTATGATGCTTCCACCTTTCTTACAACAACGTTTTTGTATCTTGAACATCCTTGGGTGGTTAAGGTGCACTTATTGTTAGTTTTTGGGCATGTTGTTTTGGTTTTAACTAAGCAACTTAAGAATATTACCCAGAAATCTGCCCCGAGGCTTGACAGTTACGAGTGGCAGGGCATGTGGGATAGCATGGGCAAATACCTAGGGCAGTGGGCACCCCCAGTGTTTTGGAGTTTCACCCCCGAACAAGTGCAGAATCCTGAAAAACTAGTAGAATATTTGGAGAAAGTATGTTGTTACGCTGGGAACTCCAGAGAGACACAGATAACTGCAATGTGCTGGGGCCTGGCCCATGCATACCGAGCCCTGCTCAACAGTATTCAGGGCTCCCAAGGGGAAAAGAATGTCTCTGGATTGAAATGCAAAGTGACTGGCACTGTAGTCACTCCAGCCCTGAGGACAGGTAGTGCAGCCACTCAAACCCCCACGACAACTACTGGAGCTGGCTCAGAGAATCAACCCGTACCAGTATCAGTTGCCCCCATACACAAGACGAAATATTGGAAGCGGACATCAACTCGTTTAGAACGGGATGATGAAAAAGCAAGGCCGTCACGAGGAGAAGTCATAAATGAAATAGAGACCACCCGATCCCTGTCCTTGAGAGAGTTGTGAGATATGCGAAAACATTTCAGCCGTCATTCAGGTGAGCACATTGCCACCTGGCTGCTCCAATGCTGGGATAATGGGGCCAGTAGCCTGGAACTAGAGGGAAAAGAGGCCAAACAACTGGGAACCCTTTCTGGGGAAGGGGGTGTTGACAAAGCAATTGGGAAAAAAACACAAGCCCTCAGCTTCTGGAGGTGACTCCTGTCCGGAGTGAAGGAAAGGTATCCCTTCAAAGAAGATGTTACATATCGCCAAGGAAAATGGACAACTATGGAGAAAGGCATTCAGTATCTAAGGGAATTAACTGTGCTTGAGGTGATTTATGGTGACTTGGACGATCAACGGTCATCCAAAGATCCAGATGAAGCCGAGTGCAAACGACCCATGTGGCGGAAGTTTGTACGGAGCGCACCATCTTCGCATGCAAACTCATTGGCAGTGATGTCCTGGAACGATGACAAGACACCAACGGTGGCGGAGGTGATTGATAGACTCCGGGATTACGAAACAAATATCTCTTCCTCGTTCGTCTCTGCTGTGGAGGAAATATCCCAAGAGGTCCAGCGACTCAAAGAAGATATGTCTTGCTCCACACCTCTACAGAGTAGTGTCTCAGCTGCTAGGAATAAGCTTCCTCTGGCTCAAAGGAGAGGATACACACCACGGGCCACCCTATGGTTCTACCTGCATGACCACGGAGAGGACATGGTGAGGTAGGATGGCAAGGCTACCTCGACACTACAGGCATGGGTACGTGAGCTGCTATAAACTATAAAGGGGCAGAACCCATCAGCATTGCTGGAGTGACAGGGGGATCCCAAGAGCTAACTGTATTGGAGGCCGAAGTGAGCCTCACTGGGAATGAGTGGCAGAAGCACCCCATTGTGACTGGCCCAGAGGCTCTGTGCATCCTTGGCATAGACTACCTCAGGAGAGGGTATTTCAAGGACCCAAAAGGGTACAAGTGGGCTTTTGGTGTAGCTGCCTTGGAGACGGAGGAAACTAAACAGCTGTCTACCTTGCCTGGCCTCTCGAAGGGCCCTTCTGTTGTGGGGTTGCTGAAGGTCAAAGAACAACAGGTGCCGATCGCCACCACAACAGTGCACCAGCGGCAATATCGCACCAACCAAGACTCTCTGATCCCCATCCATGGGCTCATTCTTCAACTGGAGAGCCAAGGAGTCACCAGTTTAGACCCACTCACCCTTTAACAGTCCCACATGGCCAGTGCAGAAATCTAATGGAGAGTGGAGGCTAACAGTAGACTATCGGGGCCTGAATGAAGTCACTCCACCGTTGAGTGCTGCTGTGCCAGACATGCTAGAACTTCAATACGAACTGGAGTCAAAGGCAGCCAAGTGGTATGCCACAATTGATATTGCTAATGCATTCTTTTCAATCCCTCTGGCAGCAGAGTGCAGGCCACAGTTTTCTTTCACATGGAGGGGCGTCCAGTACACCTGGAATCGACTGCCCCAGGGGTGGAAACACAGTCCTACCATTTGCCATGGACTGATTCAGACTGTGCTGGAACAGGGAGAAGCTCCAGAACACCTTCAATACATCGATGACATCATCGTGTGGGGCAACACAGCGGAAGAAGTTTTTGAGAAAGGAGAGAAAATAATCCAAATCCTTCTGAAAGCTGGTTTTGCCATAAAACAAAGTAAGGTTAAGGGACCAGCAGAAGAGATCCAGTTCTTAGGAATCAAATGGCAAGATGGACGTCGTCAGATCCCAATGGATGTGGTCAACAAAATAGCAGCCATGTCTCCACCAACTAGCAAAAAGGCAACACAAGCTTTCATGGGTGTTGTGGGTTCTTGGAGAATGCATATTCCAAATTACAGTCTGATCATAAGCCCTCTCTATCAAGTGACCCGGAAGAAGAACGATTTCAAATGGGGCCCTGAGCAACAACAAGCCTTTGAACAGATTAAACGAGAAATAGTTGATGCAGTAGCTCTTGGGCCAGTCCGGGCAGGACAAGATGTAAAAAATGTGCTCTACACTGCAGCCGGGGAGAATGGCCCTACCTGGAGCCTCTGGCAGAAAGCACATGGGGACACCCGAGGTCAACCCCGACGGTATTGGAGTCGGGGATACAGAGGGTCTGAAGCCCGCTATACTCCAACTGAAAAAGAGATATTGGCAGCATATGAAGGGGTCCGAGCTGCTTCAGAAGTGGTTGGTACTGAAGCACAGCTGCTCCTGGCACCCTGACTGCCAGTGCTGGGCCGGATGTTCAAGGGAAACGTCCCCTCTACACACCGTGCAACTGATGCTATGTGGAGTAAATGGGTTGCACTGACCACCCAGCAGGCTTGAGTAGGAAACCCCAGTCGCCCAGGAATCTTGGAAGTGATCATGGACTGGCCAGAAGGCAAAGATTTTGGATTATCACCAGAGGAGGAGGTGACACGTGCTGAAGAAGCCCCACTGTATAACAAACTGTCAGAAGATGGAAAGCAATATACCCTGTTCACCGATGGGTCCTCTTGTCTTGTGGGAAAGCACCGGAGATGGAAGGCTGCTGTATAGAGTCCTATACGACAAGTAGCAGAAACTGCTGAAGGAGAAGGTGAATCGAGCCAGTTTGCAGAGGTAAAGGCCATCCAGCTGGCCTTAGACATTGCTGAACGGGAAAAGTGGCCAGTGCTCTATCTTCATACTGACTCCTGGATGGTGGCAAATGCCCTGTGGGGCTGGCTGCAGCAGTGGAAGCAGAGCAACTAGCAGTGCAGAGGCAAACCCATCTGGGCCATCACATAATGGCAAGATATTGCTGCCCGGGTAGAGAACCTGGTTGTAAAGGTACGTCATGTGGATGCTCACGTCCCCAAGAGTCGGGCCACTGAAGAACGTTGGAACAACCAGCAGGTAGATCAGGCTGCCAAGATTGAAGTGGCTGAGGTGGATCTGGACTGGCAGCATAAGGGTGAACTATTTCTAGCTCGGTGGCCCCATGACAACTCAGGCCATCAAGGGAGAGATGCAACATTCAGGTGGGCTCATGATCGAGGGGTGTATTTGACCATGGATGTTATTGCACAGGCTATCCACGGATGTGACACATGAGCTGCAATCAAGCAAGCGAAGCGGGTAAAGCCTCTGTGGTATGGGGGATGACGGCTGAAATATAAATATGGGGCGGCCTGGCAAATTGACTATATCACACTCCCACAAACCTGTTGAAGCAAGCGCCATGTCCTTACAATGGTAGAAACAACAGTTGGCTGGCTGGAAACATATCCTGTCCCCCACGCCACTGCCCGGAACACTATCCTGGCTCTTGAAAAACAAGTCCTGTGGCGACATGGCACCCCAGAGAGAATTGAGTCAGACAATGGGACTCATTTCCAAAATAACCTCATAGACACCTGGGGCAAAGTGCACGGTATTGAGTGGGTGTATCACATCCCCTATCACGCACCAGCCTCTGGGAAAATTGAACGGAACAATGGACTGTTAAAAACTGCACTGAGAGCAATGTGGGGTGGAACATTCAAGCACTGGGATACAATTGTATCCTAAGGTATGCTTGGAACACAACACGGAATTAAGGTGAATAACAAGCTGCTTGCAAAGGCTGATATCAAAAGCCAGTTTGGCTGCTGTTCAATTCAAGTTGCTGCCTTTTTATAGCAACACATTATTTAAAATTTTTGAAAGCTGTGGGACTCAGAACATAGTGAAGCCTACATTTTATCACCATTACGTTTTGTCCTGTCCACATATGAAAGCAAGGAAATCTTTGCTTAAATACTAAGGGAGATGAGAAGATGATCCTCTGAATTAGGGAAAGAAATATTTTAAAATGGATGTTAGCCATATTATATAGGCAGGACCAGGCTTTTGGGGGATGAATTTGCAAGTAACTTAGCACTGTTTGGCACATCCTTGAACTGAAGCAATGAGGCAGTGAAAAACAGAGACAGGAACTCGGGAAATGCCAAGAAGAATTTAAGTAAGCGAAAACAAATGAAGTAGCACAAATAGAACAGCCTATTAGAATGTAGCATAAGGTGTGTGCTTAGAGCTAGCTGATGAATAACAGAAATTGTTTGTGGTCGTGATTGCGTGAGGAATGTGTCAAAAAATATATAAGCAATGAAAAGCTGAGAATAAAGGTCTTCTGCAGAGCATCTGTCAGGTGTCTGTGACATTCACCCCTGCACAGGCTGCCTGTCTCCAAGCTTTATTCTTCTGCCATTTTTTTCAGTAAATTGCCAATTACACTTTGCATAAGTATGATACTGAAATTATTCTTTTTCTTTGTTTTGTCTTGCTGACTAATTGGACACCCATTTAAAGATCACTGCTTCAGGCCCTGCCAGACAATACCACCAGCCTTTATGTCAGAGAGCATGAGTCAAAGTCTCCTATGAAGCTAGACCTCTTTACAGGTGGTGAAGACAGCAAGTATGACACTTGTCAATCAGAAGAACCTAGCAATAACATAGACATGAGCCTAAGACACAAAGAAATCCCTGAAAAAGCAGTTACAACTGAAAAAGAGGGAATAATTTCCATTACAGTACTACTCTTCAGTGACTACACCAGCATAGAGTTCAGCCCGAAAGCCCTGATGAGCCTGACAGTGAAGCTGCCTGCAAGAGCTGCTCAGCCTCATCTGGAAAAGGAACTGAGCATCAGGGTTTGTTTGCTCCCCAAGACTACCTCAAACAAAGCCAGGTAATATTTTTGCTATCTGGACCAACTTTGATGGGACAAGTCAATTTGAACTGAAGCATCTCTATAATTTCCCATACTATAAAATCAAGTTCCAAAACCTCTGATGCTTGAATGGAGCCATTAGGCCCATATATGACAGCGAGCTTGTGACAATAGCTATTCTCTATTTCAATAAGCTTCCTTTGGTGAAACAGATTAATTATATAATTAGATTAGCTATTTCACCACAGTCATTCTGTGGAAATTCCTACAGTCTTCATACAGGCAAAACTTTCAGGGAACTCTATGAAAAACCTTCCAGTAAGGTACATCTTGCTAGTTGCTTAATCCCAGGGCACTCGTAGGAAGCCATTTCAAGGCTTCTACTTTAAACACAATGTTGTTCTAGTCAACAGGAGAGTTATCTGATAAGTGCAACCGTTTTAAGATCTGATAAGCTCTTCAGTAAAAATTCCACCAAAAGCATCTACCACTTCAAAGAAGCTCTCCAGCTGGTCAAAGCTGGCCAAACAAAAGAGTGAGAGGCCTTGAATTTAGGAATGGAGAATGATGCTTATCCATCTATGTAAAACAATCTTAGATTAATAGTGCTGCGTAAGTGAAAATGATAAGTATCATTATTATGCGAGTTTTTACTTGCATTAAAATAAGGCTATTTCTTCCTACATGTATCTATACAGACATAGAAATCCATTCACATTCTGTTATGAGATGTAGTTGCAGATATGGTTTCACACTGTATGCAATGACAATATCTGTCAAACAGACTTCAAGAGCTGAATAGATAGTTTAGTTAGTCATCCC
Source organism: Phalacrocorax aristotelis (assembly GCF_949628215.1). Lineage (NCBI taxonomy): Eukaryota > Metazoa > Chordata > Aves > Suliformes > Phalacrocoracidae > Phalacrocorax > Phalacrocorax aristotelis. The sequence continues at coordinate 25,449,901 of NC_134310.1, forward strand.
CCCAAAACTTGTGTAAAGGAGGTGTCATTGGAATATAGGGGCAAAAAGGGTCTTCCTTAGTATGCTCTCTATGTGACTCCATCATGTGTCTCCAGGATGCAAGGAGTCTGAACTGGTTTTCCAGCTTACAACAGGTTCTCACCCATGAACTCCGTAGGCATTAATGGTTTGCAGTTATTTTAGAAGACCCAGTTTATTACTGTCATCTCTAGTTTATGGAGCATTTTATTAACATTGTTTTGTGGAGAAAGACATTGACCAACTGTACCCTAAGCACCAGAGGATCCTTAGCTAGTGTCCTGGTTTCAGCTGGGGCAGAGTTAAATTTCTTTGTAGTAGCTAGTATGGGGTATGTTTTGGAGTTTTGCTGGAAACAGTGGTGATAATGTGGAGATGTTTTAGTTGTTGCTAAGTAGCACTTACACTGGTCAAGGACTTGTTTTAGCTCCCCGTGCTCTGCCGGGTGCACAAGAAGCTGGGAGGGGACACAGCCAGGACAGCTGACCCAAACTGACCAGAGGGGTATTCCATACCATATGACATCATGCTCAGTATATAAAGCTGGGGGACATTGGGAGTGATGGTGTTTGTCTTCCCAAGTAACCACTATGCGTGATGGAGCCCTGCTTTCCTGGAGATGGCTGAACACCTGCCTGCCCATGGGAAGTAGTGAATGAATTATGAATTCCTTCTTTTGCTTTGCTTCCGCATGCAGCTTTTGCTTTACCTATTAAACTGTCTTTATCTCCAACCATGAGTTGCCTCACTTTTACTCTTCTGATTCTCTCCCCCGTCCCACCAGGGGGGAGTGAGTGAGCGAGCAGCTGCATGGTGCTTGGTTGCTGACTGGGGCTAAACCACGACAGATGGAAATATTTTAAAATTCTCTCATTAAAAGTTAAGGATGAGTCACATTCACACAAATATTTCAATGCATATTAGAGAGTATGAGTTATAGAATATCCATGCTTGCAAAAAGCTCAAAGAAATTACAAATCCCCCCCACTTGATTGATTCAGTGAAGCCCCATAACAAAACCTGTTTTATTCACTTTCCTTATTTATATTCACTCTTTATTTGTATCTCTCTATGTCTGTTAGGATTGGCAGGGACCAACCTGTATGTCACTGTGGGTTTTGCATTGTTCTTTCTTAGCACTTAAAATGCATTGTTTTGCTACAAAGCAATGTACCCATTACCACCCACCCTTATTACTTCTGCTCTTTGAAAGGAGTAACAGGAGCACTCCCCAGACCACTTCAAAAGTTTGAGCAATCTTTTAAATCTCTTTCTTCATTTGATTAACTTCAGTCAGGTGACTTTGCCTGATCACATACGATCCTGCTATTAGCAGAGCTGTTGGTACTTGCAGTATCTAGTAGAGGGGCTGAAATGAACAGCTGTTCTAGACAATAAAGTCCTCAAATCATATGCAATCATTATCAAGTAGTCATCTGAACACAGCCTAATGCGTTGATTTCCCAAATCTAAGAACTAGCCATGTTCCTTACCTATACCATTTCTTTCATTTCTGCTCAGAATGACTTATCTTCCTGGTGTAGTTGATATCTTCAGTAATTTAGGCATCCCTGTAAACAATGAATTCATTTTTTCTTACTCTGCATCTACCAAAACAGTACATATTATTGCATTATGTAGAAAGTATAAAGTAAATAAGTAGAATCAAACCAATGGCTTATGAGCAGTTTCAGTATATGAAGTGGCCTTCATACATGAAACTCACAGTTTGGGTTTTTGACCCGATGAGTACTGCCTCCATAATATTAGCCACTGACTGATCTCTTGCTGAGGAAAATCCATTCATCAGGCTAGGAGAAAGTCACTAGAAGTACCTATTTGCCTCAAATAGAAGGTATGGACGTATTCCACTTTCAGTTATAAAGCTCACAGTATATGTTTTTACTGTAATGTTGTATGGACACAGAAATATCATAGAATCATTAAGGTTGGAAAAGACCGCTAGGATAATCGAGTCCAACTGTCAACCCAACACTACCGTGTCTCATAAACCATGTCCCAAAGTGCCATGTCTACACGTTTTAAATACCTCCAGGGATGGTGACTCTACCACCTCTCTGGGCAGCCTGTTCCAATGTCTGACCACTCTTTCAGTAAAGAAATTTTTCCTAATATCCAATCTAAACCTCCCCTGGTGCAACCTGAAGCCATTTCCTCTCGTCCTATTGCTAGTGACCTGGGAGAAGAGACCAACACCCACCTTACTACAACCTCCTTTCAGGTAGTTGTAGAGAGCGATAAGGTCTCCCCTCAGCTTCCTCTTCTCCGGACTAAACAACCCCAGTTCTCTCAACCTCTACTCATAAGACTTGCTCTCTAGACCCTTCACCAGCTTCATTGCCCTTCTTTGGACACACTCCAGCACCTCGATGTCCTTCTTGTAGTGAGGGGCCCAACACTGAACGCAGTATTTGAGGTGCAGACTCACCAGTGCCAAGTACAAATGGACAATCACTTCCCTACTCCTGCTGGCCACACTATTCCTGATACAAGCCAGGATGCTATTGGCCTTCTTGGCCACCAGGGCACACTGCTGGCTCATGTTCTGCTGGCTATCAACCAGCACCCCCAGGTCCTACTCTACTGGGCAGCTTTCCAGGCAGTCTTCCCCAAGCCTGTAGTGTTGCATGGGTTTGTTGACCCAAGTGCAGGACCCGGTACTTGGCCTTGTTAAACCTCATACCATGGGCCTCGGCCCATGGATCCAGCCTGTCCAGGTCCCTCTGTAGAGCCTTCCTACCTTCGAGCAGATCGACACTCCCACTCAACTTGATGTCATCTGCAAATTTACTAAGGGTGCACTCGATCCCCCTCATCCCCTGCCTTCCAGCTCCAGGGGCTGAATGCCCTGGGGATAACTTGTCTGACTGTTAAAGACTGAGGCAAAGGCAGCATTTAGTACCTCAGCCTTTTCCTCATCCTCAGTTGCAATGTTCCCCTCCGCATCCAATAGAGGATGGAGATTCTCTTTTTGTTACTAATATATTTGTAAAAACATTTTTTGTTATCCCTTACAGCAGTGGCCAAGTTGAGTTCTAGCTGGGCTTTTGCTTGCCTAATTTTCTCCCTGCAAGACCTAACGAGGTCTCTGTGCTCTTCTTGTGTTACCTGCCCCTTCTTCCAAAAGCGGTAGATTCTCCTTTTTTTTCCTGAGTGTCAGCAGAAGCTCCCTGTTCAGCCAGGCCGGTTGTTTTCCCTGCTGGTTTGTCTTGCAGTACTTGGGCACAGCCTGCTCCTGCGCCTTCAAGACTTCCTTCTTGAAGAAAGCCCACCCTTCCTGGACTCCTTTGCCCTTCAGGACTTCCTCCCAAGGGACTCTCCCAACCAGTGCCCTGAACAGGCCGAAGTCTGCCCTCTGGAAGTCCATGGTAGTGGTTCTGCTGACCCCTCTTCTTACTTCACCAAGGATTGAGAACTCAATCATATCATGGTCGCTAAGCCCAAGACAGCCTCCAGCCACCACATCTCCCACCAGTCCTTCTCTGTTTGTGAACAGCAGGTCGAGGCACCTCCCCGGTAGGTTCACTTACCAGCTATGTGAGGAAGTTATCTTCCACAGACTCCAGGAACCTCCTAGACTGTTTCTTATCTGCTGTGTTTTATTTCCAGCAGACATCTGGTAAATTGAAGTCCCCCATGAGAACAAGGGCAACCAATTGTGATACTTCCTCCAGCTGCTTGTAGAACACTTCATCTACCGCTTCATCCTGCTTGGGTGGTCTATAACAGACCCCACAGCAGGATATCTGCCTTGTTGGCCTTCCCCCTAATCCCTACCCATAAACACTCAACCTTATCATCGAAGTCGCTAAGCTCTATGCAACCGAAGCACTCTCTAACATAAAGAGTCACCCCACTGCCTCTCCTTCCTTGCCTATCCCTTCTGAAGAGCTTATAGACATCCACTGCAGCACTCCAGTCATAAGAGTCATCTCACCATGTCTCTGTGATGGCAACTAAGTCATAGCTATCCCGCTGCACAATGGCTTCCAGCTCCTCCTGTTTGTTGCCCATGCTGCGTGCATTGGCGTAGATGCACTTGAGCTGGGCTATCGGTTTCACCCCCAACCCTGGCATGCCACCTCTAGGCTCCTCTCTAGTGGGCCTGGTTACATCCCCTTCCCCTTCAAACCTAGTTTAAAGCCCTCTCGATGAGCCCTGCCTACTCATTTGCAAGAATCCTTTTCCCCCTTTGAGTTAGGTGAACTCCATCTGCTGCCAGCAGGCCTGGTGCCATGTAAACCTCCCCATGATCAAAAACCCCAAAATTCCACTGATGGCACCAGCCTCTGAGCCACGTGTTAATCAGATGAGTCTTCCTGTTCCTTTCAGTATTGTTCTTCCCTGCCACTGACTGGACTGAGGAAAGCACTACCTGCACTCCCGATCCTTCAACCAGTCCCCCAGTGCCCTGAAAACCCTTTTGATTGCTCTTGGGCTTCTCTCCACAACCTCATCACTGCCCACCTGGGTAGTAATCAGAGGGCTGTACCAGACCAGGGAGTTTCCTATATTTTTCTACACTTTTTATACTTAAGGTCTGACTACAGTGCAGTAGCTAAACAGCATTGAAAATTATTACAGTGTTTCAGATACAAGATATACAGCCACTCAGCCTGGAACAGGAAATTGCAGTGACCACAATATTGCAGAGTCTTTTCACTTTGTATTAACTACCAAATAGAATAATAACCACCACAGACTATCTATAAATCCCCTAAAAACCTAAGCCTTTGGGTTATTTTGGAAACTTTAAAAGCCACCTTTATGGCACAATGGCATCTGCGCTTGAACAGTGTCCTCTTGAAAGCAGAGAGCACAGGGGAATCTTGTCAGTCTAAGTCAACCCCAGTTACTGCTACAAAAATTGTAAAATAATGAAGCACTTCATTAAAGCCATCTACTTACAAAAGACAGTTGTCTCAGAGCTTTTGACTGTATCACAGGCTCTTGGTTTGCCTTTTTCTCTCTCTCAATGGCACTGTTTCCTCAAAGAACTGTATGTCTACTGCCTGAATGATGTTAACTGTGTTCTAGTACTGTGTTGATGGACTCTGTAGGTAATAAAACTTGGGACAGCTTACATCAGTCACTTCTGAGCACTGTTTACAGAAGAGTGCCACTAAGATAAATCATGACTATGTGGGGAAAGACTTATCCCTGTATCTATTTTATTTCTACAGTGGACACACCAGTTTGATTAATAAAACTGAAACCAATCTGCAGCGCTAGAAACTGTCGTTCACATCACCCATCCTCAGAAACCCCTTCAGCATTTCCTAGCACAAAGCCTTCCCTGGGCCAGGGCAGAAACTTTACAGAAATAAACTAACCAAGGAAGTAATTTGGATGTGTTGAAGTGGTAGACACAGACAGAACAAAGAAAAATCCTAAGGAATGCAGTTATAACCTGTGCACAGGCACAGGCTAGGGAACTTGTGATGAAACAGGCTCAGGTCCTTACTGGAGACAATGGAGTCTAGGCAGGCTGGAGAAGAGTAGACATGCCACTTTACCTGAAAAATTGCAGGCTGCAGCCAGTTTTTGATGGATGGCTAGTATGGAAAGAGATAGCAGAATCATAAAGCTCTCATGAGTAGCCTCTGACCTTTCTCAAACAGTAACTGCTACTATTGAACTTCGCTGGTAGTGGGTCAAGCCAAGATACCCAGCTATCAGCAACCCTCATCTTTCTTGTGAGTGGCTATGGTGGGTTGACCTTGGCTGGATGCCAGGTGCCTACCAAGCCACTCTATCACTCCCCTCCTCAGCTGGACAGGGGGAGAAAAATATAATGAAGGGCTCGTGGGTCAAGGTAAGGACAGGGAGATCACTCAGCAATTACCATCACAGGAAAAACAGACTTGACTTGGGAAAATTAGCTTAATTTATTACCAATCAAATCACAGCAATGAGAAATAAAACCAAATCTTAAAACACCTTCCCCTCCCCATCCCTCCCTTCTTCCCAGGCTCCACTTCACTCCCAGTTTTCTCTACCTCCTCCCCCTGAGTGGCACAGGGGTACAGGGAATGGGGTTTGTGGTCAGTTCATCACACATTGTCTCTGCTGCTCCTTCCACCTCAGGGGGGATGAATCCTCAACACTTTTCCCCTGCTCCAGCGTGGGGTCCCCCATGGGGTCACAAGTCCTGCCAGCAAACCTGCTCCACTGTGAGCTCCTCTCTCCACAGGGCCACAGGTTCTGCCAGGATCCTACTCAAGCATGGGCTCTTCACAAGGTCAGAGCTTCCTTCAGGCACATCCACCTGCTCCTTTGTGGGGTCCTCCACAGGCTGCAGGTGGATATCTGCTCCGCCATGGACCTCCATGGGCTGCAGGGGAACAGCCTGCCTCACCACGGTCTTCAGCATGGGCTGTAGGGGAATCTCTGCTCTGGTGCCTGGAGCACCTCCTCCCCCTCCTTCTTCACTGACCTTGGTGTCTGCAGAGTTGTTTCTCTCACATAGTCTCACTCCTCTCTTCTGTTTGCTGTTGCACAGGGGTTTTTTGGTCCCCCTTCTTAAATATGTTATCCCAGAGGCACTACCACCGTTGCTGATTGGCTCAGCCTTGTCCAGCAGCAGGTCCATCTTAGAGCTGGCTGGCACTGGCTCTATCGGACATGGGGGAAGCTTCTGGCAGCTTCTCACAGAAGCCACCCCTGTAGCCTCCCCGCTACCAAAACCTTGCCATGCAAACTCAATACAGTGGCAATTAAATAAGCATTCTGGCATGCATTTTAAGTGAATGGCTACTGAGATTCACCAGAATTAGGCTCCATATGGCTCAATAATTCCCTTTTGGTATGATACTGTGGCTGTGTGTTCATTATCTGAACAGCTTTGGTGGGTTACATTCTATCTTGAAATGAACATGGCCACTGTGACTTTTGTGTGTTATAGCCAAGTGCTACATGCTCATTTTTAGAAGAGAGGCTACCTGTGTTTCTGCAATTTTTAATTATCATAGCTGTGTCAACTGGTTGTAACTGCCAATACCCATAAAACATATAGATGAGCTATCTATATAGGCACAGAGCATATTGTAGCTTCTCAACACTGCATGGCTTAGTATCTCATAGAGAAAAAAGCAATAACAAATTAGAACTTCAGTGTGAGTATGTGCTGCCAGCTCCAGTTATGCTGAGTCATACAAATGTCCTTCCAATCCTACAGAGCGTTTATGGAAAAATTAAGATACAATTTACATGGAATACACTGACTCAATGAAAATTAACATTGCCAGTAAAGATCCTACTAGGAAAAAATAAAAATATTTCCACTACTAACATAGAGATTTTGTAGACACTGAGAAAAGTCCTGGCTCCAAAAACAGTTAAAATGCAAGACAGTGGAACATGAGTCTATTCACCCTATTTCAATGTTCATTCAACCTTGGTCAGAAGACCCTCAGGATTTTGCAAAATGTAAATAAGAAAAGCCAAGCTACAGCAGTATACTTAAATTCACCATATATGGGCCATATCTTCATTGGAATGATTGAATTGTCTGCAATTCCAAAAAGGGTTGTGTGTGTACTCAGAAACCCACTATACAATTGCTTTGATGCCATTTGCTCTAAGACTCTTTCTTACTCTTACATTTCATCAAGCATCAGGGTTTCTCCTCTCTGTTTCCATATTTGTGTATTTGAAGTTGCAGGATTGCAGTGAACTTTACTTTAAATTCAGCCTTCTGTGTCCATCAAATATTTTATTGGCAAATAGTCAATTTATTTGGTTTGTAATACTGCAAGTGATTCAGTTTCTGCTCTCCAGATCTGATGAAAATGTATGATCCTAGTGCATGGAAAAGTAACACTGGAGAACCAGTTACAGGTATAACTGAGAATGCTACTTTTTCATCTTTAAGGACAGCATCTTTTATAAGGTCGTGGGCTTTTTTTGTTTTTTTAAAATACTGATTGGTAATTGGAAAGTTTCAAGAAACAAAAGGGAAGGTTTGGATGCCGAGGACGTGTTGACTGAAAGAGCTCTAAGCACTAGGAAGAGAATGGAAGATACACTGTTTATTTTTCCTTATACTCCTACACTTGCACAGTCTGGCCTTCCAGCAGTCCCAATATGTCTTGGACCTGGAGCCAGCTGTGCTGCCTGGGAGGCCCAGTGTTGCATACTGACACCATGGAACTCTGACTATTGCCCTGTCAGCAGAATCTAACCTTACCGTTTCCATCTCTTTTGGAGTCCCCACATCTTTTGGAGTCAAAAACTGAGTAAGGACTATTTAGGTCATATTTACTTAATTGTCTCTTGATTTAGATTAAGTAAAAGCACCTTCCTGCTCCCAAGCATTTTAAATTACTCTTGCCCCCAAAAAGAAACAGTTTAAACAAATACATTTCATCAGCTACAATGCTGCATGTTACCAAATGCAAACCTCCAACACATATCAGCCTCAGTCCCCTAGTGTTGGTCCAAAGCACCAGGTAACGAATGTGGCATGTCCTCAAAGTCAAAAGGAAGCTATTCCAGCCACGACTAAAAAAAAAGTCCTGTAACCGATACACAGAATATCTCCTATTAACATATAAATAGGTACATCACTTTCCAATGCATTTTAGCAGATTATGACTGCATCAGGGTACTAAAAATAGCAATGCTTTTTAGTAAGCTTGTCACAAAGTCTGTAGCACACTATATGTCTAAATATGCAGTATTTCAAATGATATCTGAAAAGTTACTGTGGTAGCTCAAAAGGGGATGCTATAGCACTGAATTTTATACTGCAGTGAAGCATAGTTTAACTTCTTGAAAAAGATGCTGCTATTAACACCAGCTATCACACTTTTACTTCTTGAAATTTCAGTACAGATTCTGGCTTAAACATTTCTGTTTTCCCACTGTAATTCCCTCATCATGCCTTAAGGAGCTTGACCTTTTCTTGGAGATTTCTCTCTCAGGACTTAAAACCAGCATACGTTCACAGCAACAAAGGGCAACATTTTCAAAACAATGTATTGCTACAGCAAATCCCAGACTGTAATTTGCAAAGCCTTAGTAAGTGATACACAGAACCATATTATAAAAGGAAGGTTCCCATTTCTTGATTCAAAGCATTGTGATAGAAAGGGTATATTGTCAACAGTAGCCCAGTGATCCAAAAAGTAAGACCATGTCATGGTTTTAGCTGGAACAGGGTTAATTTTCTTCACTGTAGATGGCATAGTGCTGTGCTTTGGACTTAAGTATGACAACAATAGTGATAACACACTGATGTTTTAGTTGTTGCTAGGTAGTGCTTGTACTAGTCAAGGACATTTCCAGCCTCTCATGCTCTGCCGAGTACACAAGAAGCCAGGAGGGGAGGTGGCACAGCTAAGAGAGCAGATTCAAACTGGCCAAAGGGATATTCGATATCATATAATGTCATGCCCAGTATGTTAACTGGGAGGAGCTGGCCAGGGGAGGGAAGCAGCAATTGCAGCTCAGGGACTGGTAGCGTTGGTTAGCTGGTGGTGAGCGGTTGTATTGTTGTGGGTTTGGTTTTTTCCCTCCTCCTGAGGTTTCATATCTCTCTCTCTATTTTCCTTTTCATTATATTATATTATTATTGTTTTATTTTAATTATTAAAGTGTTCTTATCTCAACCCATGAGTTTTCTTACTTTGGCCCTTCCGATTCTCTCCCCCATCCCACTGGAGTGGGGGGAGTGAGTGAGCAGCTCTGTGGTGTTTAATTGCTGACTGGGGCTAAACCACGACAGACCACCCACCACCTTTCTGCAATATCGTGTTCAAGGTTATCAAATCACAGTGGTAAAGCCAAGTTTCTGTATAACCCCCAAATCAGCATCCTGCCTAAGCAGCGCTATAACAGCAGGGCCTCATTGCAAACTACTTTCATTCCTCTGTCTCACACTGCAACTATTCCACTTCTACACGTGCAGTCCTCTTCAACCAGTATAGCCATTAATCCTTCACGAAGGACATACTTTCATAATCCAAAAGGAACGGGGAGACTGAATCATACACAGTTCTCACAGCCGCTCGCTCACTTGCGCCACCCCACTGGGATGGGGGAGAGAATCGGAAGAATCCAAAGCACAGCACTATGCCAGCTGCAGCGAAGAAAATTATCTCTAGCCCAGCTAAAACCATGACAGTATCCACCCCTTATTCCATAGCATTTACGTCATGCTCAGGTCCAATACTATCCCATACAATTTCAATAACCGCTACCAGCCTTCTCATCCATTAATAGAATATACAGATTTCATTTAACATTTCCCTAGTCTATGGACCACCCCTGTAAAACGTCCGTGAAATGCCCATTGAGTTCATTTAGTCCATGACTTTGGGTTCCATCTATTGCACGACTCTTTCAGAGAGGTGCTGTGTGTGGTGTTGGATTGTTGTATACTGAAGTCAGTCCTCGTTCTACCACCACTGCACTTTGCTTGGTTCAATGAAAGTTCATTTTTTTATTAATTTGGGAGATTCCCACCATGATATGGCCTATAGCAACCATAGTAGTGATGACATACAGCATTATATAGCAATTAACAGCATATTATTCAGTTCATTGGCTGTTTTCACCCAAAATCAAATCCCCTTGAGGCACACACCGGACTTCTCCATCCTCCCGCATCACCCACCAAGTGCACCCAGGTCCTCGCGCAAAAGCAGTCTCATGAATGGGTTTGCCTCTGCCTGAGGCAGGAAGAACCCAGACTGTTTTGCCCAGCATACTTTTTGCGTGCACTACAGGGACTCTATCCCCTTCCACAGTGTGTAGGATTTCTGACTGGGCAGGGCCAGCTCGGTTGGCAGATCCCCTCGTGTTACCTAAACAGGTGGCTTTTGCTAAATGTGTATCCCAGTGTTTGAATGTTCCAACCCCACATTGCTCTCAGTGTAGTCTTTAATAGTCCATTGTATCTTTTGATTTTCCCAGAGGCTGGTGCGTGATAGGGGATGTGATACACCCACTGAATGCCATGCTATTTGGCCCAAGTGTCTATGAGGTTGTTTTGGAAATGAGTATCGTTGTATGACTCAGTTCTCTCTGGGGTGCCATGTCGCCACAGGACTTGTTGTTTGAGAGCCAGGAGAGTGTTCTGGGCAGTGGCATGGGGGACAGAATATGTTTCCAGCCAGCCGGTGGTTGCTTCCACCATTATAAGCACATGGCGCTTGCCTTGGCGGGTCTGTGGGAGTGTGATATAGTCAATTTGCCAGGCCTCCCCATATTTATATTTCAGCCATCGTCCCCCATACCACAGAGGCTTTACCCGCTTCGCTTGCTTGATTGCAGCTCATGTTTCACATCCGTGGATAGCCTGTGCAATAACATCCATGGTCAAGTCCACCCCTCAAAGAGCCCGTCCGTATGTTGCATCTCTCCCTTGATGGCCTGAGGTGTCATGGGCCCACCGAGCTAGAAATAGTTCACCCTTATGCTGCCAGTCCAGATCCACCTCAGCCACTTCAATCTTGGCAGCCTGATCTACCTGCTGGTTGTTCCGATGTTCTTCAGTGGCCCGGCTCCTGGGGACGTGAGCATCCACATGCCGTACTTTTACAACCAGGGTCTCTACCCGGGCAGCAATATCTTGCCACAATGTGGCAGCCCAGATGGGTTTGACTCTGCGCTGCCAGTTGCTTTGCTTTTTTTATCTCTTCCTTAGACCAAAAGAAAAAAAAATCACAGAAATCCCTAAATCTAAAAACTATTACAAAATACCAGTTCAAGCTAAGGGCAACACAAATAAGCTACCATGTAACAAACAGATTTGCAGAGTTTCAAATTAATTTCAGGTATTGACTTAGATATAGCTGGGCTGGAGAACACTAACAAGCAAGGACAAGCATGCTTCAGACTGCAGAATTTACCCTCTTAGCATTAGAGTAAATGCACTCAAATGGTCAGCTCATTTCAGAATCCAAGCTGTATGTAGGTTGCCACTGTTAGCCAGCTAATTTAAAGCTAGTTCATATGTATCTATCTGAAATTGCAATCAAATAAATTAGCAGGTGACTAGTGAGTAGGCAGAACACACATCTCACTGATTTCTCGGGCATTGTTCAGATGTTTCTAGTTTCCAACTTCAGTACTTTTTTCCCCTCTTAGTTCTAATTATGAAATCGGAAACCCAAGATTTTTTACACACTATACTACTAACAGTGTTTGCAAACAAAATGTCATCCCTCACATCTGGGTTTATGATTTACTTAAATGACTTTATCTAAGTCACAGCCACCTCTATTTTGAGCTTGGAATCCTGCTTCATCCACCAGCAGTTGTCTTCTGCTACCTTCCTCTTTTAAAATCCAAAGAATCATCCTATCTGTTTTCCAGAAACACTGTTGTGAAATAACTGGTCACTAATGGAAGCTTCCACATAAGTGCTTTACATGGTCTTAGCAAAATGGCACCATATCATCATTTTTCTGAGCAATTACAAGTCACAATGTTTTCAAATAAAGGCTGATTCAAATGAAATTACACTTAAAACAATACAGCTATCATGAACTAAGCTGTTCTCAAACCCTCCACTCAATTCCATCTCGTTTACAAATTGCAAAACCAAACCTGACATGGCGGCACAGTATGCACACTTATTAATGATTAAGACAATGAACTTGCTAGTGGAAGATATACACATTTAATGGATGATGCACACAATCCTGGTGGAGCAAGCAGGAACTTCACTATTGTGCTATGCTACTGGTTTAAAAATGGGCTAACCTCTGGAGAGATTTTACAGAATAATAGTTGTCTAGCGGTGGCTTTTTAGGAAGAGGGGAAATGTAAAACATATAATACGAATAGATTTAACTACTTCACAGATCTGCACAGTATTTACAAAGCAAAAACAGAAAATACAGCATTTGTAAGAAAATATGACTTGGGCTGGGGAGGAAATTTATGTGTTTGGTGGATTTTCTAATTTTTGTTTGTTTGTCTTTTTAAAAAAAAACAACACCTTTTTGTAAGGGAACCATTAATTCACATACAATATAACAATGTGCTGCATATCACATGTATAAATCCATAAGTTAGCTAGTAAGGCTGCTATCCTTCATTGTTAATTTTCAAAGGCATGTTTCAGTTAGCTAAGGCTAACTGTACATAATCTTTACATATTCTGTAACTGCTATATAATAGAGCTATGCAATTTCAGGATAACAAAAGACGGGAAATCAAAATAATCTCAGCTGAAACATGATACACTGCAAGAATTGTAATTTCTCCCAAAGGAGAAACTTAGATTGTGCTAGTTTTGGCTGAGAAGGGGTTAATTCTCCTCACTGTGAGGGGGCGGCTACCTTTGGAGCTTCCTGCCTCTGCCGCGTGGTGGGGGGCTGGGAGGGGCAGGGCCGTGGTGGGGGAACTGGCCAATGGCATGTTCATTCCATACCATGTGACACCATGACCAGTATATTGAGGGGGGGGCAGTGTATGGCTCAGGAGCAGTGCGGTGCCGGGTCGGTGGGCGGCTGTGTCGCGTGCGGTTTGTTTCGGCGGTTCGTTCCGCCTCGCCTCGCTTCGCCTCGCCTCGCCTCGCCCCTCCCCCCTCCCCCCTCCCCCTCCCCCTCCCCCCTCAGAAAATAAACCTGTACCAGTTGCCCCCATACACAAGATGAAATATTGGAAGCGGACGTCAACTTGTTTAGAACGGGATGATGAGAAAGCAGGGCTGTCACGGAGAGAGGAGGAAGAAGTCATAAATGAAATAGAGACCTCCCGATCCCTGTCCTTGAGAGAGTTGTGAGATATGTGAAAACATTTTAGCCGTCGTTCAGGTGAGCACATTGCCACCTGGCTGCTCCGATGCTGGGATAATGGGGCCAGTAGCCTGGAACTAGAGGCAAAAGAAGCCAAACAACTGGGAACCCTTTCTGGGGAAGGGGGCGTTGACAAACAATTGGAAAAAAAACACAAGCCCTCAGCCTCTGGAGGTGACTCCTGTCTGGAGTGAAGGAAAGGTGTCCCTTTAAAGACGATGTTACATATCGCCCAGGAAAATGGACAACTATGGACAATGGCATTCAGTATCTAAGGGAATTAACTGTGCTTGAGGTGATTTATGGTGACCTGGACGATCAACAGTCATCCAAAGATCCAGATGAAGCCAAGTGCACACGACCCATGTGGCAGAAGTTTGTACGGAGCGCACCATCTTCGCATGCAAACTCATTGGCAGTAATGTCCTGGAAAGATGATGAGACCCCAACGGTGGCGGAGGTGATTGATAGACTCCGGGATTACGAAACAAATATCTCTTCCTCACTCGTCTCTGCTGTGGAGGAAATATCCCAAGAGGTCCAGCGACTCAAAGAAGATATGTCCTATTCCCCACCGCTTCAGAGTAGTGTCTCAGCTGTTAGGAATAAGCGTCCTTTGGCTCAAAGTAGGGGATACACACCACGGGCCAACCTATGGTTCTACCTGCGTGACCACGGAGAGGACATGATGAGGTGGGATGGCAAGCCTACCTCGACCCTACAGGCACGAGTGCATGAACTGCAAGGAAGAACAGTCTCAGACAGACTCGGGGGGCTCTTCCAGGAAAGCTGCTGCTCCAATTTCCAGTGAGCAATTCCCCAGACAGAGGAGTAGAAGTGCTGATTTTATTTCTAAGTGTAATAGAGGGACTCTTGATTCACATTTACAGGAAGTGAGTTGTGACTGCCATGATCAGGACTAGAGGGGCCCTGCCTCCAGCCGGGTGGAGGAAAGGGATAACCGGGTTTACTGGACTGTGTGGATCCGATGGCCTGGCACGTCCAACCCATAGGAGTATAAAGCTTTAGTGGACACCGGTGCACAGTGCACCTTAATGCCATCAAACTATATAGGGGCAGAACCCATCAGCATTGCTGGAGTGACAGGGGGATCCCAAGAGCTAACTGTATTGGAGGCTGAAGTGAGCCTCACTGGGAATGAGTGGCAAAAGCACCCCATTGTGACTGGCCCAGAGGCTCTGTGCATCCTTGGCATAGACTACCTCAGGAGAGGGTATGTCAAGGACCCAAAAGGGTACAAGTGGGCTTTTGGTGTAGCTGCCTTGGAGACGGAGGAAACTAAACAGCTGTCTACCTTGCCTGGCCTCTCAAAGGACCCTTCTGTTGTGGGGCTGCCGATCGCCACCACAACAGTGCACCGGCAGCAATATCGCACCAACCGAGACTCTCTGATCCCCATCCATAAACTCATTCACCAACTGAGGAGCCAAGGACTCATCAGTAAGACCCACTCACCCTTTAACAGTCCCATATGGCCAGTCCGGAAGTCTAATGGAGAGTGGAGGTTAACAGTAGACTATTGTGGCCTGAATGAAGTCACTCCACCGTTGAGTGCTGCTGTGCCAGACATGCTAGAACTTCAATACGAACTGGAGTCCAAGGCAGCCAAGTAGTATGCTACAACTGATATTGTTAATGCATTCTTCTCAATCCCTCTGGCAGCAGAGTGCAGGCCACAGTTTGCTTTCACTTGGAGGGGCGTCCAGTACACCTGGAATCGACTGCCGCAGGGGTGGAAACACAGTCCTACCATTTGCCATGGACTGATTCAGACTGTACTGGAACAGGGAGAAGCTCCAGAACACCTTCAATACATTGATGACATCATTGTGTGGGGCAACACAGCAGCAGAAGTTTTTGAGAAAGGAGGGAAAATAGTCCAAATCCTTCTGAAAGCTGGTTTTGCCATAAAACAAAGTAAGGTTAAGGGACCAGCAGAAGAGATCCAGTTCTTAGGAATCAAATGGCAAGATGGACGTCATCAGATCCCAATGGATGTGATCAACAAAATAGCAGCCATGTCTCCACCAACTAGCAAAAAGGCAACACAAGCTTTCTTGGGCGTTGTGGGTTCTTGGAGAATGCATATTCCAAATTACAGTCTGATCATAAGCCCTCTCTATCAAGTGACCCGGAAAAAGAATTATTTCAAATGGGGCCCTGAGCAATGACAAGCCTTCAAGCAGATTAAATGAGAAATAATTCATGCAGTAGCTCTTGGGCCAGTCCGGGCAGGACAAGATGTAAAAAATGTGCTCTACACTGCAGCCGGGGAGAATGGCCCTACCTGGAGCCTCTGGCAGAAAGCACATGGGGAGACCCGGGGTCGACCCCCTAGGGTTTTGGAGTCGGGGATACAGAGGGCCCGAAGCCTGCTACACTCCAACTGAAAAAGAGATATTGGCAGCATATGAAGGGGTTCGAGCTGCTTCAGAAGTGGTTGGTACTGAAGCACAGCTGCTCCTGGCACCCTGACTGCTGGTGCTGGATGTTCAGAGGGAAACATCCCCTCTGCACACCATGCAACTGATGCTACGTGGAGTAAATGGGTTGCACTGACCACCCAGCAGGCTCGAGTAGGAAACCCCAGTCGCCCAGGAATCTTGGAAGTGATCATGGACTGGCCAGAAGGCAAAGACTTTGGAATATCACCAGAGGAGGAGGTGACACATGCTGAAGAAGCCCCACTCTATAACAAACTGCCTGAAGGTGAAAAGCAGTATGCCCTGTTCACTGATGGGTCCTGATGCCTTGTGGGAAAGCACCGGAGATGGAAGGCTGCTGTATGGAGTCCTACACGACAAGTAGCAGAAACTGCTGAAGGAGAAGGTGAATCGAGCCAGTTTGCAGAGGTAAAGGCCATCCAGCTGGCCTTAGACATTGCTGAACAGGAAAAGTGGCCAGTGCTCTATCTTTATACTGACTCCTGGATGGTGGCAAATGCCCTGTGGGGCTGGCTGCAGCAGTGGAAGCAAAGCAACTAGCAGTGCAGAGGCAAACCCATCTGGGCTGCCACATTGTGGCAAGATATTGCTGCCTGGGTAGAGACCCTGGTTGTAAAGGTACGTCATGTGGATGCTCACGTCCCCAAGAGTCGGGCCACTGAAGAACATCGGAACAACCAGCAGGTAGATCAGGCTGCCAAGATTGAAGTGGCTGAGGTGGATCTGGACTGGCAGCATAAGGGTGAACTATTTCTAGCTCGGTGGGCCCATGACACCTCAGGCCATCAAGGGAGAGATGCAACATACAGGTGGGCTCGTGACCGAGGGGTGGACTTGACCATGGACGCTATTGCACAGGCTATCCATGCATGTGAAACGTGCTGTAGTCAAGCGAGCGAAGCGGGTAAAGCCTCTGTGGTATGGGGGACGATGGCTGAAATATAAATATGGGGAGGCCTGGCAAATTGACTATATCACACTCCCACAAACCCGCCAAGGCAAGCGCCATGTGCTTACAATGGTGGAAGCAACCACCGGCTGGATGGAAACATATCCTGTCCCCCACGCCACTGCCCGGAAAACTATCCTGACCCTCGAAAAACAAGTCCTGTGGCAACATGGCACCCCAGAGAGAATTGAGTCAGACAACGGGACTCATTTCTGAAATAACCTCATAGACACCTGGGCCAAAGAGCACGGCATTAAGTGGGTGTATCACATCCCCTATCACGCACCAGCCTCTGGGAAAATTGAACGGTACAATGGACTGTTAAAAACTACATTGAGAGCAATGGGGGGTGGAACATTCAAGCACTGGGATACACATTTAGCAAAGCCATGTGGTTAGTCAACACGAGGGGATCTGCCAATCGAGCTGGCCCTGCCCAGTCAGAAATCCTACATACTGTGGAAGGGGATAGAGTCCCTGCAGTGCACGCAAAATGTATGCTGGGCAAGACAGTCTGGGTTCTTCCTGCCTCCGGCAAAGGCAAACCCATCCATGGGATTGCTTTTGCTCGAGGACCTGGGTGTACTTGGTGGGTGATGTGGGAGGATGGAGAAATCCGATGTGTGCCTCAAGGGGATTTGATTTTGGGTGAAAACAGTCAATGAACTGAATGGCACAATGCGATCTGCTGTTTAATATTGTGTGTCACCTCCGTGTTGTATCAATGATATCAGAGTACAAGCCTCCCAACCCATGGAAGATAAACTGTGAAACAAGCAGTGCAGCAGTGATGGAACGATGGCTGACTCGGTATGCAGCAACCCAACGCCACACACACCATCTCTCCCACCCTGAAAGACTGATACGACAGATGGAGCCCAGAGTCATGGACTGGGTGAACTCAATGGACATTTTAATGGACATTTTACAGGGAAGGTCCATAGACTAAGGAATGATGTCTGTGTATTATGTTAAAGGATGGGAAGGGGAGGGGTGGTGGTTGGTACAGTTGTATTGCATCATATGGGACCTGGGCATGGTGTAAATGGTATGGAATAAGGGGTGGAGAATGTGCTGGTTTTGGCTGAGAAGGGGTTAATTCTCCTCACTGTGGGGGTCGGCTACCTTTCCAGCTTCCCGCGCTCTGCCGCGTGGCGGGGGGGGGCTGGGAGGGGCAGGGCCATGGTGGGGGCGGGTGACCCCGACTGGCCAATGGCAGGTTCATTCCATACCATGTGACACCATGACCAGTATATTGAGGGGGGGCAGCGGCAGCGCGCAGGTGGCGCGGCGCCGGGTCGGCGGGCGGCTGCGGCGCGTGCGTTTTGTTCCGGCGGTTCGTTCCCCCTCTCCCCTCCCTTCCCCCCTCCCCCGGGGCTTTGCGCCTCTCGTTGTCCTCCTTTACATTGCATTTCTGTTGTTGTTTCTTTTAATTTTCATTATTAAACTGTTCTTATCCCAACCCACGAGCGTTACCCTTCTGATTCTCTCCCCCATCTACCGGTGGGGAGTGAGCGAGCGACTGTGTGGGGCTGAGCTGCCGGCTAAACCACGACATAGATTTTCAAAGATATTATAAATACTACATGTAGATTTTCACTTGTATCCACATTTCAAATCAAAGAAGCTGCCTGAATAAGACCGGATCAACTAAAAGTATGTGTCAGCACAAACTTCTCTCTAAAATACTTAGTTTTATTAGTGAAATGGTACCAAAGATAACAAGTATACAAAGAATCTCTTTGCTTTACGCTACTTACACACCATAAATAAGACAGCTGTTGTTGCAAGACACAATCCTTCACAGTCTTTCTATAAGCATACAGATTTGTCATTCATTTATCAGAATAAGCTGTTTACCAGCCAACAGCATGTGGTGTAAATATCACAAAAATGACTGTCTATACTTTACATGGTAAAGCATTTTCTATAGTCTTAAATGTACAAGAACATAAAATCCTATTTAAAAAAAAAGTTATTAAGCAGCTTCATAATCAAGTTGGGTTTCATTACCTTAAGAATTTGGCAAATGTTTCATTCCCTGTAATATGCCTTTTTTTTTTTTTGGTAAGAATTAACTATACAAAGGAAAAGAAAAACAAATTGAAAGCAAATAGCCAATATGCTATTAAGTTATTTTTAACTGAAAGAAATAACTCTCCCCATGAGGTAAGGCAATTAAGTAATTTGATTGTATTAAGCTGCATTAAAAATAATCTACTTGATTTTAGGTATAAAGGTATGACTCTTAAGAAATCTCACAATGATGAATGTTTAAATTAGTTCAGAGAGCACAAGCAATATTTTACCTTGACAAAAATATTTGCTTTGTCATTTTCTTCTTACATGCTTTCTCTTTAAAGAATGAAAAAAGAATCTCTACCATATAACTCCTGTGTAAATTAGAACTTTTCCCCCCCAAAATTAGTTATCCCCTCAGCTTTGCATACAATTCCTTTTATATCACCCAACAGATATGAGAGCTGATGATGGAGAGGTGACAATTAAGGTAATCCAAATGTATGTTAAATGTCTAAAGGGCTGTCTTTGATGTAGGTGATCAGAAAATGCTTTGTATTCAGCTACTACTTCTGTACAGTGGTGGTCCCCAAAATGCATCTTTGCTTTCACCTATAAATGTGACACTGTCTCCCATAGCATCCTCACAGGCAAGCTAAGGAAGTGTGGGTTAGATGAGAGGAGAGTGAGGTGGATAGAGAACTGGCTCAACAACAGAGCTCAGAGGGTCGTGATCAATGGAGCAGAGTCTGGATGGAGGCCTGTCACTAGTGGTGTTCCCCAGAGGTCTGTGCTGGGCCCAGTCCTGTTTAGCATATTCATCAATGACCTGAATGGTGGGATAGAGTGTAACCTCAGCAAGTTTGCTGATGATACCAAGCTGGGAGGAGTGGCTGATACACCAGAAGGCTGTGCTGCCATTTAGCGAGACCTGGACAGGCTGGAGAGCTGGGCCGAGGGGAACCTGATGAAATTCAACAAGAGCAAGTGCAAGGTCCTGCACCTGGGGAGGAACAACCCCATGCACCAGTACAGGTTGGGGGCTGAACTAGTGGAAAACAGGTCTGTGGAGGACCTGGGAGCACTGGTGGACAGCAAGCTGACCCTGACCCAGCACTGTGCCCTTGTGGCCAAGAAGGCCAACGGTACCCTGGGTTGCATTAAAAGGAATGTGGCCAGCAGGTCGAGGGAGGTTATCCTCCCCCTCTACTCTAGTGAGACCACATTTGGAGTACTGTGTCCAGTTTTGGGCCCCCCAGTTTAAGAAGGACAGGGAACTGCTTGAGCAAGTCCAGCAGAGAGCTACCAAGATGATCAGGGGACTGGAGCATCTCCCTTATGAGGAAAGGCTGAGAGACTTAGGTTTGTTCAGCCTGGAGAAGACTGAAGGGGGATTTCATCAATACCTACAAATATCTAAAGGGTGGGTGTCAGGATGATGGGACTAGGCTCTTTTCAATAGTGCCCAATGACAGGACAAGGGGCAATGGGCACAAGTTGGAACACAGGAAGTTCCACCTCAATATGAGAAAAAGCTGCTTTACTGTGAGGGTGACAGAGCAGTGGCACAGGCTGCCCAGAGAGGTTGTGGAGTCTCCTTCCCTGGAGACATTCAAAACCTGCCTGGATACGTTCCTGTGCCCCTTGCTCTAGGTGTGCCTGCTCAAGCAGTGGGGTTGGAGATGATGATCTCCAGAGGTCCCTTCCAACCCCTACCATTCTGTGATTCTGTGAAACAATTGTTCTGACAAATCACCTGCATTCTTGTCTACAGTATTGTGATGGCAAAATAGCAATAGAGATCATGTAAGATTTAGCTGAAAATTAGTAATAGCACATATACATTTCTAGAAAATACCTTTAAGAAGGCACTAAATCTTCTGTTTGTGCTCCCATATTTTTTTAAACAAATAAATTATTTTCATAATGACACCTGTACTATTTGCAGCTGAACAGACACACTGCAGTACGGCTCAAAACAAAGCTGTAAGTTCTAATATCATCATACAGATGTGCTCACTTCTGGAAGGACAAAAGCAAACAAAAAACCAAAACAACCCCAAAATAACCCAGTAAGTGAACCTGTTATCTATAACATGGCAATGTTCCTTTTAGGAACAGAAAAGTAGCATGCATTGTTCAAATACTTTAAAAGAAATATTCATTTTAGGGATATTAGTAAGAAATTGTTTTAAATAAAACCCAAGAATCTCAAGCAGTGAGCAAATAAAAAACAAACTAGTCAGTGGGCATTTAACCTAAGAACCGTAAAACTGTATATGTTTAAAAATCCTTTTTCTCTAGTTTTCATTTACAACAAAAGAAATTCTGTATATTTATGCACTATTTCCAAGCATATCAAACAATACGCACTGAGATTTTTGTGGATTTTTTTAACCCACAAAGTAAAACAATACAAAATTCATCAACAAGCAGTATTTTAAACAACCTTCAATGCACATATTCAGCTTTTTTTTTTTGATAGTACAGGTCTACATCATTCATTTTCTACTTATTTGTAACAGCTTATTACAAAACTTAACATAAATCATTTTACAAATAAGTACAGCC
Organism: Phalacrocorax aristotelis; assembly: GCF_949628215.1. Taxonomy (NCBI): domain Eukaryota; kingdom Metazoa; phylum Chordata; class Aves; order Suliformes; family Phalacrocoracidae; genus Phalacrocorax; species Phalacrocorax aristotelis. Next base: position 25,471,695 of record NC_134310.1, read on the forward strand.
ATCATGGAAATAATATGGATTTTCAGAGATGAATAGTTCTGATGGCATCTGCCTTTTCATGGTATAATTACTGGTCCGTACTCTCTTGCTTTACAGCAAGAAATCAACAAAGCTATCACAAGAACTGGAAGAGCTACTAGTACTATCACCATGTTCAGGTTGATTGCTTTGAATTTTCTTCCTCATTCTGGGAAATAAAAAGCTTTGGATTTCATTCCTTAGTTGAGTCAGAGGCCCATTCTTCACTTTAAATCTCTTCTATTTTAATTGAGAGGTTTTCGTCATTTGGTTGACAGTTCCCATTCTGTTGTAGTTTGACTTCATCTGTCCTTTGCGTATCTCTGTTGCCTGCTTCCTTGTCAGTTCCTGAATTCGGATCCTCTTTAGTGTGATCTTTGTCCTACCAAAGATGAAATTATTAAAAAAAAAATAAAAATCATACTCTTAGCATTACAGGATATGACTTCCAAACAATTTTTGGTATTTTGTTTGCCTCAATTTTTACATGCCTATCTTGTCTCAGCAATTTTCATAATAGAGGTATCAGGTTATTTTTTCTGTTGTGTTTTTGTTGTTTGTTTTGTTGTGTTTTCTTTTTAAAAAGCTTTCTTTTCAATTGGCTGAAGTTAGGTTCTCATAACAACCTGTCATCCAAGAAATCACTGCATAGTCATCTATCTTTATCATCAATATTCAGGTCAAGCAGAACAAGCAGCATCATGGGACCTATGAGAATCAGCTCCAGAAATTAAGACTTCACCATATTTTCTAAATAAAACAGGATTACAATTTTTCTTTCATATTTTTTGTCACATAACTGATAAATTTTAAGAGAGTTCTTGGGTAAGACAATTACTTAAGCATGTGGACAGAGTCACCTAAATCAGCTGTTTTATAACAGTTGAATAATTCTGAGTATCACAAACTACTCTTTAAAGGCATGCTGCTTTTCAAATTCTAAGATTAAACACTTTGAAAATGGTTCTTTTCTTAATCACACCACCTTCTATTTTGCAAGGGAAAAATCCCATACTACTCTTCCCCAAATCTTCAACTTTACTTCTGCAGAGCCCAATATGCAGCCCAGGACCAAAGTGACCAGGGAGAGGCAGAACTGAAGAGTGAAAGTTTATTAAAAATCTTTTCAGCTGTGCTGGTTTTGGCTGGGATAGAGTTAATTTTCTTCATAGTAGCCAGTATGGAGCTATGTTCTGGATTTGTGCTGGAAACAGTGTTGATAACACAGGAACATTTTTGTTACTGCTGAGCAGTGCTTACATAGTCAAGGCCTTTTCTGCTCCTTACCCCAGCAAGCAGGCAGGGGGTACACAAGAAGCTGGGAGGGGACACAGCCAGGACAGCTTACCCAAACTGACCAATGGGATATTCCATACCATATGATGTCATGCTCAGTATATAAAGCTGGGGGAAGAAGGAGGAAGGGGGGGACATTTGGAGTGATGGTGTTTGTCTTCCCAAGTAACCATTACGCATGATGGAGCCCTGCTTTCCTGGAGATGGCTGAACACCTGCCTGCCCATGGGAAGTAGTGAATGAATTCCTTGTTTTGCTTTGCTGGTGTGCACGGTTTTTGCTTTCCCTATTAAACTGTCGATCTCAACCCATGATTTTTCTCACTTTTACACTTCTGATTTTCTCCCCCATCCCACTGGGGGAGAGTCAGCGAGCGGCTGTGTGGTGCTTGGTTGCCGGTTGGGGTTAAACCACAACACAGCCAAACTAATCCTGAACCCTGCTGCTCAGTTACACAATCTGCTTCCTGCCTGCTCACACAGATAGGCAGCCAGCCAACTCCTAACATATGACACAGAACAGAAAAGAGAGCGAAACCAAACCAAAGTGTTTCCGTAACCGATTCACACAAGCTCCTATAGGTCCAGTAAGTTCAAACACAGACTTCTCAAACTGGCCTACTAACATCAACTGGAGAATGATTTTCATGTCTCTGACTGGCAAAACCTAAACCCGAGTGGCAATAATTTGGTAAGGAAAACAGGAGAAAAAGGAGGGTGAGGAAAAGAAAAAAAAGAAAGGGAATTGCAATAATTGTTCCACTTGCAGCACTCCACTCCGCTTATCACTTGGTGACACAGCTTACCTTCAAAGTAGTAGTGCTTTTGTCAGATTTCTCTTTTCCCTCTATTTCTTTACTATTTTTCTTCTTGGAGGTTGAGTGTTCCTTTTCTCTTCTTTCGTTATTTGTATCCTTTTCTCTTTTTTTTTCTTTCTTGTTTCTGTTTAAGAAAATTTTTACTCAAATCAGAATTTGATCCAACAGCAACAAATGTACTACCAATCCATACACTGAGTGTACTGTACAGTAAATTGCACAGTACAGTAACTAAGAATGTTGGTATCGTGGTGTCTCTCATCTGGGGGTTTACACAAAAAAAAAACCAACCACCAAATAAACCATAAACAAAAAAAACCCAAAAAACACAAAACCCCCCAAAAACCAACAACAAACCCACCAAAAAAACCCCACACACAACCAAAACCAAAACCCAAAACATAACAAAAACCCCTTCATAAAGACAAGGGGATTTTTTGACTGGAGAGAGCTAAAGAATGCATGAGTTCAGTATACATGGTATTTGCAAAGAGAAAACCAAATTAGTTTGTATCCAGTGAAGGCCTTTTATTGATTTGAAGCAAATTTGCATCACTAACAGATTTAAAACTCTCTAGGGGAAAGCATACCAAAGATCAAATCTATGAAGGGTTTTTTTGTTTTGTTTTAAATTAGAACTGAATCATACTGACCAATTGAAATTATCTGAGGCGACTAGTGAAAAGGCAGTAAATCAATGAAAATACTTCCCAAATTGTTTTCAATATATGTATCTGTATCCACCTTCTAGTGTTCTGTTTATTGAAAAACAAACCTTTTCCTTAGAAAAGAAAATTATTAAAGAGCTTCCTGCATAACAAAAAAAATCCACAAGAAACAAAAACTGAGTTAGCCCCTTTCATAACACTGATCTCTGTCACGTTTAAATTTAACAGAAATACTATAACTTTTTCCTCCTTTACTGCTCATTAACTTTTATGTTTACATCAAACTGACCTTCTCTGAGGACTCTGTGAAGACTTTCTTTTTGTTGTTTTAGATGTTTTAGGAGACTTGGAGGGACTTCTGCTCTTCCTTTTACGCCTTTCTCTGGAGGACCAAGAAATTCAAGAAGAAAAATAATAAATTCAGGAACTGCATAAAAAACCAGAAAGCTCTTAAAATGATCTGACACAATTAAGTAAATATCCCTGAATTTAACATTATATATCAACAACAATATATTAACCGTACAAAGCAAAAAAAAAAATTCATATGTTTCAGTTTGATGGGAAAGGGGAGAATGGAAGTGGAAAGTAAGAAAAAAAAAAGTTGTGCCCTTTCAGATTTTAGTTTTATGTTTATCCTCACATGCTTGTACTTATACCTGATAACTATGGAAACACACTGAATTCACTAATCCTGTATTAAGAGTTTCTTCTGTTAGGAAAAGAAGCCAACTGAATGAAAAGCCACGTTAAGACAAAAGGCATAACTTGAGCAATACAAACTTCAAAATGTAACATTACAAGCTTAAGATCGCTGGAATTTCAGCTCAGCGTGACTGAAGTTTAATTCCTGAACACACGAGCTAGCATTCCTATTGGTTTAGAAGCAAACAGTGCAAAAAGAAGCTCAAGCTGTTGTCAAAATCAAAATGAATAAGTTAATATCTATTGTTTTCCTAGCAGTCCATGCTCAGCAAACCTATAATGCACTGAAGAACATTTTACAAAACAGCTGTTTTACACAGATGTATGGAATTTGAAGTTGCTGTTATGGAGTCTGAGCTCAATTAGAACAGAACATTAAATAACTGGTTGCAAACATACTGAGGCACATGTTAAAATAAAGTAAAACTGAGCAAGTAAAGCTTCATTCCACATAAACGTAGAACCTATCTCTGTCAAAGTAAGATGACTCTTTCCTATCACCTCTTCACAGAGCAGAAAAAGCAGACAGGAAGAACCATCAAAAAGAAAAACAGGGAAGTTAATAACTAATTGACAGGGTACTAAAAGATACAGCACAAAAGCTGCACTTATGCATACCAGCTTTTGCAATTCACACCTAATCTCTTTAATATTTAGAAAAGCCAAGAAAACAAGTTATTAGATAAATTACAAAAGGATATATTAAGATATACCTAGTATCACTATCTGGATTCATACTCTGAGAGTATCATCTAGCCTGACCTCCTGAAGCTGCACAGGACAAAAGTTCATAACTATTTTGTTCAGCAAGCTCTTAAGTTTATTTCGTTCTTTGAGAAATAAAAATATAAAGTAGCCTCAAAATCATGGAAAAAACTCCCACAATCATTGATCAGCTGTTCACTGGTTAACATGCACCTCATTTTGAACATCCTCACATTTATCATCACCATGGAAATGAATATATTACTCTGACAGTGCTCCCACTTGGTCTACATTGAGTACATCCCCACTTTATTCTGCTTTCCTGCATACGTATCCGTGAGCAACCAAGTGCGTGCCTGTGGAATGATTACTGGGGGTGAGATTATTGAGGTTGAAATTATTGAGGCTAAAGTTATATCCACATTTCATAAAAGTTAACTTCCAGGATGGAATGCGGTTGGCATGCTGGAAATTGGTTCAGTGATTGTCCCCTAAGCAACACCACCTGCACTCTTAGATGTTAGGAACACTGAGGGAGCTCAGTGTCCTAATCTAAGGGAGATAACTGGAGGAGGGAGTCAAGCGAAGGCTTCATGGCCAAACTCGTCCATAAATCACTGCAGATCTGGGGGCTGGACAGAACCATGGAACCATGCCTGGACATCATGCCCTGTGGGTGAACTTTGCTCATTATAACCTCATTATAATACTAAAACACACATCTCCATCCCAAAGTTACCTGCCTCCAAGGTACGACCACCCCTCACTGAGTGTGCCCTCTGAATTTCTCTTAGTCTATACCTTTAAATCAAAGCGAGGAATTTCTACACCAATCAATAACAAAAGTATGTATGACTAGAGTCACTCAAGCTCCACCTAAACATAAAATAGTATAAAAATGACCCCAAGAGAGAGGGACGTTAGGGAAGGTACCATTGCAGACTACTGGGATCAGTCGACAGGCTGAACCTCTCTTCTCCCCCATAGGGACACCTATTGGGAAAGACTCGAACACTTGGTTATACTGAGTGATTCCCCAGGAAATTTAGAAAACAACCTTGTTATCTTGTGTTTTAGCACTTTATACTTGCACGTGCTTTGCAGACAGTGTATTTATCACTGGCAATCCGATAAGAACCTGTATCTCTGTTGCTTCAAATAACTGCACTATTAGTGAATCTGGCCATGAAGTGTTATTGAGCACGACTAGACTAATAGTGACTGTCCTGTTAGTGACTCCTTCGCAGACTAACAGTGCTGAATTGGGTATCGCTCAGAATCTAAGCCCAGCTGCCCCCAGCCCCTCTGACATCTGAGGACCAGCTGGATTGCAAGGGGGTTTATTTCCTGCCAAATATCTTCATCTATTAACACAACAGTGCCATAGTAATTGTGTTCAAACTAGAAGTTGTTTATTCATGAAATCTAATTTTTAGTTTCTGCTTTTCATGTTTCAAGTTGAAGAACTAAGCTGTGTCTGACAGCATTCCTCTCTGTTACATTTGTCTATACAAAGATTTTTGTGCACCTGTTTTTATTATCACTCTTAAGCAACAACACTAATACAGCAAAACTTAAGAAAAAGAAGTTTGAAAACTTTGATAGTGATCCTGTGTCTATAAATCATACACAGAACTAACATTCTTGTCTGAAAGGAAAAATCCCACAGGCTCATGACTGGAGGCAACTTCCTGTTGATTTAAATAAAGTTAACTAGAAACGGCTCCAAGCTTTGCCTTAGACCAACACTGGGTCTAGCATTGCTAGAATCTTTTAATTCTGAGACAGACAGAAGCTTTGGGGCAGAAAGATTTCTCAATACCTGTCTCCAACTAGCAGTACTTGGAAGAATGGTGGCAGTGTGAGCTAACTTCCTGGAAAGAGAGGTAGCTTTCAGCCTCTTCATATTCTGTTTGCCCCTAATAAAGGCACATATTTTGGTTTTGACCCTGATGGAATCTGAGCCTTGCTAATGCCAGCAGAAATTGCCAGTGGAATATATGGGGTCCCTCTGCCTTCTTCAGGTAAAAAAGAAAAAAGCAAAAAATTAAGAAAAAATCCCAGACAGACAATATTAAATGGGTAAGACTGACTGGACTTGATATTACCACCTTCAGGTTGGGCCATTACTGGGTTATGAAGGAAGATACTGCTTCAGCCATCAAGAAGTCTTCTCTTTGGACAAAGTCCCTACCATTCTCCTTTGCTAGCCTGTAGATGTCTCTTGGAAAAGAAGCCTGATTCTCCTCTTCCTCTGGTCTGTGTCTCTTCCTTCAGCTAGGAATCAAAAATAGCCATCTGATTTCTAGTACTTGCATGCTGTGTGTCAGTAAAGCAAGGTGAGCTGCCACCTAGTTCTTAGAAGGTCCTATATGTTCTATTCCACCCTCTTCTCCAAAAAGACTAGAAGACTATTTGTCTAATATTTTACACTCTTCAGAAAAAGGATCTGCATCTTCAAAAACAGTCCCAACTCAATGCTGCAGTGTAAATCCAGACAGCTAAAATGCCAGGTTGTTGGATAATCTTCTCCTGAACAGTTTGTAACCATTTCAACTAGACCAAGTCAATCACCAAAGCAAACAGACACCCCTAAATACAAGCTAACCAGGACTTGGCAGGCCAACCTATTGACACATACTTTTCAGAATAACAGAATTATTGAGGTTGGAAGATCCCTCTAGAGAACACCTAGTCCAGACCCCCACCCTCCCAAAAGAGGATCAACTAGAGCAGGTTACTCAAGGCCATGTCCAGTCAGGTTTTTAATATCACCAAGGATGGAGACTCCATAATCTCTCTGTGCAACTGGTTCCAGTTTTCCCAGGAAACACACAATTTAAACATTAGAAAAAACCTTTCATTTCCCATATTTCAAAATACGCCCACTGCCTCTTGCCCTGTCACTGGCCATTACTGAGAAGAGTTGGGCTCCATCTTCTTCACACACTCCCCTGATAAGATAACCCACTTAGCTTTCTTTTTTCTCCAGGCTAAACAATCCCAGCCCTCTCAGCCTCTCCTTGTATGATGGATACATATGAAAAAACAGTGTATTTCTCTCATCCTCAGTCTTCAAAAAGAACATTGTCCCTGTGCAATAGAATCTGTAAAAAAAAATTAATTTAATATCAAAGTAGGGCTTTGCACTGTGAGTCCATTAGAAGAGATGCACTAAATTTCACTAGAATTCTCTGCCCAAGTACAAGACATTTGAGCCCTCTGTGACGCTTTCTTAAATAGTGGGATCTTAAAGGTAAGCATAACTGTTGCGAACTAGAGTATGAATTTTTTGTAGCATTCAGCTAACTACACTTGCTATTTCATATAAGGAACTGGGTCTTCTACACATTACTGTACTGGGTTTCTGTGGAAAGATTTTGGTAGTGGGGGACTACAGGGGAGGCTTCTGTGAGAAACTGCCAGAAGATGCCCACATGTCCAATAGAGCCAGTGCCAGCCAGCTCCAAGATGGACCCCACCGCTGGCCAAGGCTGAGCCAATCAGTGACAGTGGTAGTGCCTCTGGGATAACATATTTAAGAAGGGGGGAAAAAACTGCTGCAAAACAGCAGCCAGGAAAGAGGAGTAAGAATATGTGAGAGAAACAACCCTCTGCAGACACCAAGGTCAGTGAAGAAGGAGGAGGGGGAGGAGGTGCTCCAGGCACTGGAGCAGCCCGTGGTGAAGACCATGGTGAGGCAGACTGTCCCCCTGCAGCCCATGGAGGTCCACAGTGGAGCAGATATCCACCTGCAGCCCATGGAAGACCCCATGCTGGAGCAGGTGGATGTGCCCGAAGGAGGCTGTGAAACCATGGAGAGAGGAGCCCACACTGGAACAGGCTCCTGGCAGGACCTATGACCCTGTGGGGGAAACATGCCGGAGCAGTCTCTTCCTGAAGGACTGCACCCCGTGGAAAGGACCCAAGCTGGAGCAGTTTGTGAAGAACTGCAGCCTGTGGGAAGGACCCACTTTGGAGAAGTTCGTGGAGGACTGTCTCCCGTGCGAGGGACCCCATGCTGGAGCAGGGGAAGAGTGTAGAGGGGGAAGGACCAGCAGAAACAACATGTGATGAACTGACCACAACCCCCATTCCCTGCACCACTCAGGGAGGAGTGAAGTTAAGCCTGGGAAGAAGGGAGGGGTAGGGGGAAAGTGGTTTAAGATTTGGTTTAATTTCTCATACACTACTCTGATTTGATTGGTAATAAATTAAATTAATGTCCCCAAGTTGGGGCAGGCAACACAAGAAGAGTACAGAGACCTCAATAGGTCTTGCAGGGAGAAAATTAGGCAAGCAAAAGCCCAGATGGAACTCAACCTGGCCACTGCTGTAAGGGATAACAGTGTTTTAACAAATATATTAACAACAAAAAGAGAACCAAAGAGAATCTCCATCCTCTATTGGACGCAGAGGGGAACATTCCCACCGAGGATGAGGAAAAGGCTGAGGTACTAAATGCCTTCTTTGCCTCAGTCTTTAACAGTAAGACCAGTTATCCCCAGGGTATTCAGCCCCCTGAGCTGGAAGGCAGGGACAGATCGCAGAAGAAACACCCCCATAATCCAGGACTGTGGGAAACTATAGGCTTGAATCCACATGTGAGTCCCCTGATAAGTTGTTTGAGATAGAAAGCGGGCTGGAGGATTATAGGTACGCGATGGAATTAGCTTGACTACAGACCCAGTGTCAGACCCGCTGATGGAAAATTACAGAGATCAGACCCGATGATGGGAAATTACAGAGAATCTGCAAGTCACCAGGAGGCGGAAGAAAGGCGAGAGATATCTCGGCCTTGAGAGCAAAGAAAGGCAGGGATATCTCTCGGCCTTGAGAGCAACCGACAAACAACAAGGAGTTTAGGCACGAAGTACAGAAATAGACTGTTCGTTAAGGAGGTGTCGCAATCCGTATGAAGTAATTGTTGAAGCTTGTTTACAAGAGCATATAAAAGCGCTGTGACTTAAAAATAAAACTGAAGCTTGCTCTATCACTCACGTTGAGTTGGCTGCTTGCTTTCCTCGCTCGCCGCAACTGGCGCCCGAACAGGGACTTGAAAAGGACTATTTCTGATACGGCAGCGAGAGACGGAGACGCACTGGCAGACGGCGGCCAGGGGGCAAAAGAGGAGTCGATTTATGCATCATTTCTGATACGTTCCGACCCTCCGGCCTGGATCCAACCTCGGAATTCAAGAGGGGATCCGCTTTCCGCAGTTGAAGCTAACCCGGGAGCGAGAGCCGTACAAACGACGCTGATTTATCCTCACATCGGGCGATGGAGGTCGAGGTAGCTTTTGAATTATTAAAGCGCTTTTTAGAAAAGCGGGGAGTAAGTCAGTTAAAAGACTTGTCAGGGCTAGTTGCAGTGGGCAAAGCGAAAGGGTTCTTTAAAGAACCGGAGTCGATTTTTGAAGTAGAGGAGTGGAGAGCTTATGGTGATTGTTTGTGGGACTTGGTGATAGATGACGATAAGACAGCGAAAAAGCTAATGAAACCTTGGCGGGAAGTGATTAACTGTATGAAAAAATATAAAACTGAAAAAAGATTAGCAACAGCCGCCTCTGATCGGCTAGACAATTGTGACCCCAATGCTGGAAAGATTGGAATTGGCTTAGGCAATCCTTCGCCTCCCTTCTCGGGGATCCCAGTTATTGTACCTCGAAGGCCCCTTATTCCTCCTCCTCCCCCTCCTCCTCCTCCTGGTGGATCTGTAGAAACTAGCGGAGAAGGAATAAGCTTGGGAAAGGGAGGTGAAGATATTGAAAATTTATGTGATGTAGTTTCTCCGGTGGAGGAAAATAAGCCGAGCACCCCGTCTAGTCACCGTTCTGTGCCTAGTGTGCGCAGCCGAGTTGACTGGCGGAAAATCGGGTTAGAGGCATTACAAAATGGGGACCTAGAGACCGCCGACTTGTTGGCTCAGGCTTTCCCTGTCATCTATCAACCGGACCCTGCTAACAATCAAAATTTATTTGCACACCATACTCCTCTTGATTGGAAAATCTTGAACCAGCTGAGAAGTACAGTCAGCGAATCGGGTGTACACAGTGAGCCGACCAGACAGATGCTAAATTACATTTGGGGAAGCGGGCTGCTTTGTCCCGAGGATATTAAAAACATTATGAAGTTCATACTGACACAGTCGCAGCAGCTTTTATGGCAGGCTCACTGGCACGCCCTATGCGATAGATCGGCAAACACCCAACGCCAGCAAAACGATCCGCTAGCAGGAGTAATAGTAGAGCAACTCATGGGAACAGGACCCTTCTCGTCCCTAGACATGCAAATGCAGACAGGCCCTGATGTATTAAGAGAATCAATGAGGCTAGCAAGGGACGCCTTACAGCGCGTCAAAACAGCACCAATCACCCCTTCTTACATGTCAATTAAGCAAGGGAGGGAAGAGCTTTTTGCCACGTTTGTGGATCGAGTTACAGAAGCGTTAGATCGTACCGACTTACCTGAGTTTATGAAGGGCCCATTGCTGCGTCAATGTGTTATGGAAAACTCCAACCAAGCTACTAAAAGTATTTTAATTACACTTCCCCTAGACGCAGGCATTGAGGTGATGCTTGAACGCATGAGTCGAGTACCTACTGGCCCTCAAGCTATGTTAGTTGAGGCATTGAGGGAAGTTGGGCAGGGAATGGTACAGGTTCAACAACAAGTTTGTGCCGCTCTCGCCCCATTGGGTCTAGCTAAAAACCCTAACAGAGGGCCAGCTACTTTTAGATGCTTCTGCTGCGGAAAAGCAGGACACATGAAGAGACAGTGCAGCGAAGCTAACTTATGGTGCAAACACTGCCAAGCTCAAAGCCACAATACAGCTGCCTGCCGGCGTTCGGGAAACGGGAAGCTGAGCGCCCGGGGTCGCAGCGCGCAGACACCAATCGCGGCTCCAGTGACTTCTCAGCACTCCGTCACCACGCCACCAGTCGTGCCGAGCAGCTCCGGCCAGCTTCCAATTTGCAACCCGCCACCAGCGGAAGCCTCGGCTTGGACTTGGCAACAGCAGTAGATGTCACTTTGATAGACACTCGTCCACAGAAGATCAGGACAGGAATAAAGGGCCCATTGATAATCGATGGGCAAGCGTGTGGAGCATTGCTATTTGGACGGTCATCAAGCGGCTTGCAAGGACTGTTTATTCTGCCTGGAGTTATAGACTGTGATTACGAAGGAGAAATTTGTATCGTGGCACAGACTGCCTTTCCCCCTATATATATACCAAAAGGCAGCAGACTCGCACAACTGGTGCCGATACAACAGCTGGCACAGCCGTTAGTGTCAGATGGTACCAGCGCTAGAGGAACAGAAGGCTTTGGATCCACTGGGGGGCTTGCTTTCCTGACTCTGTCTCTGACTGAAAGACCCCTTACCAGTGTAGTGATTACCCATGGTAATGAGAGCCAGAGGCTTCCTGCCCTGCTGGACACGGGAGCTGACATCACCATTGTTGCACGAAACCAGTGGCCTCCTCAATGGCCACTGAGGAATGCAGTCGACGGAGTAGCAGGGGTAGGGGGCACAGCACCAGTTCAACGCAGCCAACAACGAGTTAAAATAACTATCGACGGCCGAGTCGCCTCTTTATACATCACAGTTATGCCGTTGCCAGCAGGAGTCCATGCTTTGATTGGGCGAGATGTGCTGAATCAATTGGGCGTGATACTTACCACTGATTCCCCTGCATCAGCTGGCGCCCCTTTTCGGGTGCGGTCACTGCCGCACGGACTTTCCCAATCCCACTGACGTGGCTCACAGAAGAGCCAGTATGGGTCGGGCAGTGGCCGCTCAAACGGGAAAGTCTACAGCAAGCCCACATATTAATAAAAGAACAATTAGATCAAGGACATCTCCGACCGTCGACAAGCCCCTGGAACACCCCTATTTTTGTTATCAAGAAAAAGTCAGGGAAATACAGGCTGTTACATGATTTACGAGCAGTAAATCAGCAAATGCAAGCGATGGGGGCTTTACAGCCTGGCCTTCCAAATCCAGCCATGTTACCAACTGGTTGGCATTTGCTAATTATCGACTTAAAGGACTGCTTCTTTACTATAAAGCTGCATCCTCAGGATACCCAGCGATTTGCATTTACATTACCAGCAATCAACAGAGAGGGTCCTGACTTACGTTTCGAATGGACAGTATTGCCACAAGGCATGAAGAATAGCCCTACTCTGTGTCAACTTTTCATAGATGCTGCATTAAAAAACGTGCGGCAGCAATGGCCGGACACTATAATTTACCATTACATGGATGACATCTTGTTTGCGCAACAACAACCCTTCTCGGCACAGCAAGAATTATATTTACAGCAACAGCTCCAGCTACACGACCTAGTAATAGCAGCAGAGAAGGTTCAACGTTCGCCAGCATGGAAATACCTCGGATGGCGCATCAGTGACTCTCAAGTAAGTCCACAGAAACTTACGTTACACACAGCAATTAAAACCCTCAATGATGCTCAACGGCTGTTAGGAGACCTACAATGGCTACGGCCAGTAGCCGGAATCACTAATGATGACTTGGAGGTTCTTCGCCCTATGTTAAAGGGCACTGACCCTGCCGCGCCGGTCCGACCGACTGCCGAACAAACCTCTATGATACAACGTCTTAGCTCCGAGATCGTTCAGAGAGCAGTAGACCGGCTAGACCCCGATCTCCCCATCGATCTCACCATACTCCATGGTTCTACTCACATTTTGGGTGCACTTACTCAGTGCAAAAAGAAAAAGGGGGAGAAGATAAGGGTGTTGGAATGGATATTTACAAGCCTACAGCCGAGGACAACGATTCAAGAAAAGACGGAAGAATTGGCAGAGATAATTAAAAAAGGTCGGTCTCGTATCCTTCAAATAATAGGAGCAGAGCCACATACTATCTACCTACCAGTAAAGCGAGAGGATCTGGAGTGGTGGCTGAGGAATTCCCCAGCGCTACAATCAAGCTTATTAACAGAAGCAATAGAAATCAAACTGGAATCAATAAAAGCTCCCGTTCTTAAATGGATCAGCAATAACAGCTGGATGGAAAGGCCGAAACGCAAAGCAGTACCCATAATAGAAGCAGTGACTGTCTATACGGATGCTGGTAAACGTTCCAGGAGAGCAGCAGCGACATGGCATGAAGATGGTCAATGGAAATATCAATTAATACATGCCGAGCCATGTGACTCTTTACAGACGTTGGAGCTAGCCACTGTAGTATGGACATTTTCTCGCTGGATGATGAAAGCGTTGAACGTGGTAACTGACTCTTTTTATGTGGCTGGAATTGTTAACCGCATCGAAGATGCACGTTTAAAAGAAGTACAAAACCCACAGTTATTTGAACTCCTAAGACAGCTTCAATCCGCCATTAAACAACGAACATTGCCATATTGTATTATTCACATACGAAGCCATCAGTGGACAGAAGGCTTGGGGGAAGGAAATGATCGCGCTGACAAGCTCGTCGCCATTACGGCGCCAGTGAGCGAATTCGCTAAAGCACGAGAATCTCACCAAACCTTTCACCAGAACGCAAGAGGTTTAAAGAAACAATTTCAAGTCACCTTGGAAGAAGCCCGGGGAATCGTACGAGCCTGCCCTACCTGCAGCCATCACGGACCAGGCATAGGGCTAGAAGTTAATCCCAGAGGCCTTCAGGCCAGGGAAATATGGCAAATGGACGTTACGCATGTGTCAGAATTTGGGAAACTAAAATATGTTCACGTTACTATCGATACTTATAGCAAGTTTTTATGGGCAACAGCACAGTCAGGGGAAAAGGCCGTCCATGTTATACGTCATTTAACAGTCTGTTTTGCTGTAATGGGAACTCCAGCACAGATTAAGACAGACAATGGGTCAGCATACTGTAGTCAGAAGGTTAGGAAATTTTTACAGGCACGGGGGGTACGCCATCTCACGGGCATTCCACATTCACCCACAGGGCAAGCAATAATTGAGAGGGCGCACCAGACTCTAAAACAATATCTAAACAAATTTCGAGACGTAAAAGATGTACAAGAACGGCTTGCAATAGTTTTGTTTGTATTAAATCACTTGTGCATATTTGCAGAACACGATAACCCTCCTGCGTGGGTGCATGGGAATGACGGTAGGAAGGAGTCAAGACAGGCAGTAATGGTAAAGTATCGAGACCCTTCCACTGGTCTATGGCAAGGGCCCGTAGAAGTCAAATATTTTGGTCGAGGTTACATGTGTGTGCTTACCCCCACAGGTCCAAGGTGGATACCCAGTAGATGGGTAAAGGCTATGCCTAATGAACAGAAGAACGAAATCTGCGAAGTGACAGGAGACAGTGAAGACGTATGACTGCACCGGTAGAGGTAGCCAGGATACGGATAGAATGTCCCCAATGTAATAAGTGCCGACCCTGGGTACTAAGAGTGTCATAGCTGTCAACAGCGCGGGTGGGTAAGAACCCATCGAGCTAGGGGGTGGTGTGACAGTTGCTACTATCACCCATTACAGACACATAAAGTTTTAATCATCACAGGCCACGAAATAGAGGGTTCTAGACGATATGAATTGCACACCCTTGACTGGATTAGACAAATCAATAGTACTCCCGTTAGTCATCGTAAGTATCGTGATAAGAATCACCGAGGGCATGTACATACCGCCCCAGCCAAAACAGAATGTATGGGTTACCCTGGCAAATCTAACAGGCCAAGATTCCATCTGCCTATCATTGTCATCGCCAGGAAATCCCCTCTCCACCTGTTTGGTTGGAGTGCCGGTTGATAATTGGACGCTAGTGATACCACAAAATACACCACACTTAGGGAGCCTTTGTGATACTCCCCAGAATTGTGTGAATAATTGGGACGGTTGGGCAGTCCATCGCCCTCAAACTAATCTCGAGCCACAAGAGCTTGAGCTATTGGGTTCTTTGTCAATGGATGCTTGCTTATACTTTAATTATACGGAACGAAACCAGTCTCTTTCTTGGCCTGTGAATGCCACCCTAAGTGTATATAAAAATGCCACTGCTTGGTGTAACTATACCTCTGCAAATATATCCCGCTCTAGCAATATGCCTATTGCTCTACCTGCAGGTTTGTTTTTAATTTGTGGAGACCGGGCTTGGCCTGGCATCCCGTCACATATAAAGGGAGGGCCTTGCTCTATAGGTCGCCTAACACTTCTTACTCCTAACACTTCAATGATTTATCAACATTATAGAAAGATGAGAAGCAAAAGGAGCACTCATAAGTTTGAGAACAGCTGTGACTCTACAGCTGAGTTTTGGAATCCGGCAAAGATCATAGCTGCTTCCTTCTTGGCTCCTGGAGTTGGTGTTGCTCAAAGCCTCACGACATTAAACAAGCTAGGGTGTTGGCTAGCTAAGCAAACAAATGCCACATCAAAGGCGTTATCTGACTTATTACTAGATGTAGGCTCTGTAAGACACGCTACGCTGCAAAACCGCGCAGCCATAGATTTTTTGCTTTTAGCCCAAGGACATGGGTGTGCTGAATTTGAAGGGATGTGTTGCATGAATCTATCAGATCATTCGGAATCAATACATGCAAGTATTGAGAGCTTAAGAAGGAGGGTCTCAGAACTTAGGGAGGATGATCCATGGCATTGGTTTAACAGCTTGTTTAATGGATGGGGCATTGGCAATTGGATTAAGAGTATTTTGCAGATGGGACTAATGATATTTATACTGTTTATCATTGTATTAATGTGTGTTCCTTGTATATCGCAATGTATGCGACGAATGATGGAAAGAAGTATGAGTGCCGTGTTCCTTTCTCAAGGAACAAAAGAAAAAGGGGGAAATGTGGGAAACTATAGGCTTGAATCCACATGCAGGTCCCCTGATAAGTTGTTTGAGATAGAAAGCGGGCTGGAGGATTATAGGTACGCGATGGAATTAGCTTGACTACAGACCCAGTGTCAGACCCGCTGATGGAAAATTACAGAGATCAGACCCGATGATGGGAAATTACAGAGAATCTGCAAGTCACCAGGAGGAGGAAGAAAGGCGAGAGATATCTCGGCCTTGAGAGCAAAGAAGAAAGGCAGGGATATGTCTCGGCCTTGAGAGCATCCGACAAACAACAAGGAGTTTAGGCACGAAGTACAGAAATAGACTGTTCGTTAAGGAGGTGTCGCAATCCGTATGAAGTAATTGTTGAAGCTTGTTTACAAGAGCATATAAAAGCGCTGTGACTTAAAAATAAAACTGAAGCTTGCTCTATCACTCACGTTGAGTTGGCTGCTTGCTTTCCTCGCTCGCCGCACAGGACGAAGTAGTGTACGACCTGCTGCTCCACCTGGACACTCACAAGTCTATGGGGCCAGATGGGATCCACCCAAGAGTACTGAGGGAGCTGGCGGAGGAGCTTACCAAGCCACTCTCCATCATTCATCAGCAGCCCTGGTTAATAGGGGAGGTCCCAAATGACTGGAGGCTTGCTGATGTGACACCCATCTATAAAAAGAGCTGGAAGGAGGATCCAGAGAACTACAGGCCTGTCAGCCTGACCTCAGTACCGGGGAAGATTATGGAGCGGTTCATCTTGAGTGAGCTCAATAGGCAAGTGCAAGATAACCAGGGGATCAGGCCCAGCCACCATGGCTTCATGAAAGGCAGGTCTTGCCTGACCAACCTGATCTCCTTCTATGACAGGATGACCCACCTAGTGGATGAGGGAAAGGCTGTGGATGTTGTCTACCTGGACAAAGCCTTTGATACTGTCTCCCACAGCATCCTCCTAGAGAAGCTGGTGGCTCATGGCTTGGATGGGTGTCCTCTTCGCTGGGTAAAAAACTGGCTGGATGGCTGAGCCCAGAGAGTTGTGGTGAACGGAGCTAAATCCAGTTGGTGACCGGTCGCAAGCGGTGTTCCCCAGGGCTCAGTATTGGGGCCAGTCTTGTTTAATATCTTTATCAATGATCTGGATGAGGGGATCGAGTGCACCCTCAGTAAGTTTGCAGATGACACCAAGTTAGGGTGGAGTGTTGATCTACTTGAGGGTAGGAAGGCTCTACAGAGGGATCTGGACAGGCTGGATCCATGGGCCGAGGCCAATTGTATGAGGGTTAACAAGGCCAAGTGCCAGGTCCTGCACCTGGGTCACAACAACCCCATGCAACGCTACAGGCCTGGGGAAGAGTGGCTGGAAAGCTGCCTGGAGGAAAAGGACCTGGGGGTGCTGGTTGACAGCTGCCTGAACATGAGCCAGCAGTGTGCCCAGGTGGCCAAGAAACCCAACAGCATCCTGGCTTGTATCAGGAATAGTGTGGCCAGCAGGAGTAGGGAATCGGTTGTGCCCCTTTACTCAGCACTAGTGAGGCCACACCTCAAATACTGTGTTCATTTTTGGGCCCCTCACTACAAGAAGGACATCGAGGTGCTGGAGTGTGTCCAAAGAAGGGCAGTGAAGCTGGTGAAGGGGTCTGGAGAGCAGGTCTTATGAGGAGAGGTTGAGGGAACTGGGGTTGTTTGGTCTGGAGAAGAGGAGGCTGAGGGGAGACCTTATCGCTCTCTACAACTACCTGAAAGGAGACTGTAGTGAGGTGGTGTTGTGGTTCAGCCCCAGTCGGCAACTAAACACCACGCAGCCGCTCGGTCACTCCCCCCACCCCTGTGGAATGGGGGAGAGAATTGGAAGAGCAAAAGCAAAAAAAAACTCAACCAAAACTTGTGGGTTGAGATGAGAGCAGTTTAATACTTAAAATAAAATAATAATGATTATGATATAAACAATTATGATAATATAATGAAAAGGGAAAAAGGGAAAAAGAAACAGAAATTATACAAACGCTCACCACCCGCCCACTGATGCTGCCGGTCCCCGAACTGCGATTGCTGCCTCCCTCCCCTGGCCAGCTCCTCCCAGTTACATGATATGGAATACCCCTTTGACCAGTTTGAATCCGCTCTCTTAGCTGTGCCACCTCCCCTTCCGGCTTCTTGTGCATCCGACAGATCATGGAAAGCTAGAAAAGTCCTTGACTAGTATAAGCACTACCCAGCAACAGCCAAAACATCAGTGTGTTATCAACATTATTTTCATACTAAGTCCAAAGCACAGCACTATGCCAGCTACAGTGAAGAAAATTAACTCTATCCCAGCTAAAACCATGACAGGTGGGTGGTGGTCTCTCCTCCCAAGGTACTAGTGATAGGATGAGAGGAAATGGCCTCAAGCTGCATCAGGGGAGGTTTAGATTGGATATTAGGAAAAATTTCTTTACTGAAAGAGTGGTCAGGCATTGGAACAGGCTGCCCAGAGTGGTGGTGGAGTGACCATCCCTGGAAGTATTTAAAAGACTTGTAGACATGGCACTTTCAGGGCATGGTTTAGGAGACATGGTGTTGTTGGTTTGACGGTTGGACTTGATGATCCTAGAGGTCTTTTCCAACCTTAATGATTCCATGATTCTAAGTTGAGTCTGTTTTGCCCATGACAGTAATTGCTGAGTGATCTCCCTGTCCTTGTCTTGACCCCCGAGCCTTTCATTATATTTTCTCTCTCCCTCTCCAGCTGAGAAGGGGGAGTGATAGAGTGGCTTCGTGGGCCCTGGCATCCAGCCAGCATCAACCCACCACAATTACTTATCTAATTTAACACTCCTGAGGCATACAGGCAGCATATGTTATGTTTTCAAAGTTGACAGAACTATCTCTACTCTGTGCAGATATTCAACCCATGAAATAATGTTAACAATGCATTAAAATAGGAGCCTGCATATGCTTAAAGAAGCCACAGTATTTTGCCCATAAACCTCTAAAACAACATGGACATTTCATATAACCCAAACAGAATGTTTAAAAACCATTACAGGCTTTTCTGCATTATATGAACTATGAACTCCTGAATTTTTAGGGCTATGGAGTTTTGCTTTTGTCCAGGGAAGTGATTATAATATGTAGAACTTTTCCCAATTCATCAAGCATTTCATTCTCTGAAGGCAACAGATAAAATTTGGGATCTAAATTTGACATGTGATATTACTGAACTCTGTAATTGCTGCAGTATTCAGAAAATAGTTTTTCCACCAAAGTTTCTGAACTTAAGTTTGCTGCAATGCTTTTAGAATATGCCTGAATTAGTCCACTTACAGAGCTTATAATCAATCTCACAGCCTCCTTTTCCTGTACTGAATTTATCCAGACTTTCACCCAGTTTACCCTCCCTCAGAGGCAAAAACAACAGCTAGATTAACCTTGACTGCTTTCCTGTTTACTATCAGCATGGTTAAGGAATGTTATTTTTTACTTGTTTCTGGGCCATCTAACCAGCTAAACAAAGTATCCTTATCTTCCAAATGAGATACATTCACTTTCTGAATAGCTAGCCAGCCAAGTGACATGC
The DNA here is from genome assembly GCF_949628215.1 of Phalacrocorax aristotelis. NCBI lineage: Eukaryota > Metazoa > Chordata > Aves > Suliformes > Phalacrocoracidae > Phalacrocorax > Phalacrocorax aristotelis. The sequence continues at coordinate 25,491,255 of NC_134310.1, forward strand.
TTGCTTCATGCTGTTCAGCCATCCAGCCAAGAAAATTCATTATTCACCATCTTTAAGGTAGCCAAGTGGCAAATACTACCACCCAACTGTTTGTAAGCCCAACAAATTGCTCTATAGACCAACACTGTACAGTATGTAAGTAACCAAGAAAGTATGTAACAGTGACTCAAACTTTCATCAGGACAAAGATGATGTTTCATGTCCCTCTATTGTAACTTTTGGATGATTCCAACACAGAGAAATGGCGTAAGAACCATCTACTTACTGTTCTCAAGGACTATACTATACAGTTATGTGAAAGGCAAGCACCAGCTGCCCAACAAGAAATTATTTTCTATCAAGCATCATACAGAGCTCTTTGTAATAAATTTTACTTTATAGGGAAATCTACAAAACAGAAAGAATACAAATTGAATTAATAAGTGACATGGTGATATTGATATATAAAAATTATGATGTGCATTTTTCATGGTGTGTCACTGTTCTGACAAAACCGAAGAAACATGAAAAAATTCTAAACAAACCTGCTGGAGCTACGAGATCTTCTTGAAGAGCTATAGCTTCTTGGGGGTGTTCTGAATCTCTTCTCTTTCTTCTTTTTATCATCTCTCTCTCTTTCTCTTTCTCGCTCCTTCTTCTCCTTATCCTCATCTTTTTCATTTTCTTTGTCTCTGTTCTTCTCTTTGTCCCCTACTTTGTCCTTATCTCCCTCCTTGTCCTTCATCTTCTCTCTGTCCTTCTCCGCCTCTTTCTCAACATCATCTTTTTCCTTGTTCTGGTTTACCTCTTCCCTGTCTTTTTCCTTCTCCTTATCTTTGTCCTTTTCCCTGTCCTCATCTTTGTCCTTATCCTTGTCTCTGACTCTCTCTCGATCTTTGTTTCGCTCTTTCTCTCTCTCCTGGTCCTTCTCCTTGTCTTTATCCCTGTTTCTCTCTTTATCACGCTCTCTTTCCCCTTCTTTGTCTCTGTCCCGGTCTCTCTCCTTCTCTTTGTCTCGGTCTCTCTCTTTCTCCCTCTCTTTGGCCTTTTCTTTGTCTCTTTTCTTCTCCCTGTGAAAAGCCAAACACAAATCCATCAATTCATCTTTGAACTTTCCAATAAAAATTACAGATAACTCTTTAGCATACATTAATTGTCCAAGAGGAAATATGTGTTTCTGTTGAAAAATAGTAATTATTCAAGATTTTAATTATCCACCCCTCCACCCCTGTTTACCATTGTCGTGGTTCAGCCCCAGTCGGCAACTAAACAGCATGCAGCCGCTCAGTCACTCCCCCCACCCCTGTGGGATGGGGGAGAGAATTGGAAGAGCAAAAGCAAAAAAAAATTTGTGGGTTGAGATAAGAACAGTTTAATAATTAAAATAAGATAATAATTATAATAATTATTATTATAGTAATAACAATAATGATAATATAATAAAGAGGAAAAGGGAAAAAGGGAAAAAAACAAAAACACAAACGATACAACTGCTCACTACCTGCTGACCAATGCTGCCGGTCCCCAAGCCACGATTGCTGCCTCCCTCCCCTGGCCAGCTCCTCCCAGTAAACATACTGGGCATGACGTTACATGATATGGAATCTCCCTTTGGCCAGTTTGGATCCGCTCTCTTAGCTGTGCCCCCTCCCCTCCCGGCTTCTTCTGCACCTGGCAGAGCATGGGAAGCTAGAAAAGGCCTTGACTAGTATAAGCACTACCCAGCAACAACTAAAACATGTGTGTTATCAACATTGTTTTCATAATAAGTCCAAAGCACAGCACTATGCCAGCTACAGTGAAGAAAATTAACTCTATCCCAGCTAAAACCATGACACCCGTGGATGGAGAGGCTATATTGCTAGGAAAAATTTTGAAACCAAATAGGCGAAGGGGGGGCCAAAATCAAATCAAACTGTGATCTTCAAAGTTATGTTGTTACACTTTGAAAAAATATGCCTTTTCACCTCACAGCTATGTTACTATACATACATAAATTTTCTACATTTTGTCAGGAGTGAGACAAACTCTACAATTTGTAAATCCATTCTTTACTAAAAGTGTGTCCACGTAAAATTGACTGCAGATTAACCACCCCCACATGAATAATGACAGCTGACTGGACAGAAGTCTATTCTACAGTGTTCTTTCACATAAATATCCTGGAACTGCTTGGAAGTCCAACATCAATTAATACACAGAAACAAATAAACAGGGATAAAATTTCACCAAATTCCCTCAAAAGACAAATGTAAGGTCAAAACTCAACCAAGACAATTCAATCATCTGTAATATCATTAGGAATTTGAAAATTATTGAAAAAATTGTAAGACATTAAAAACAAGCAAGGTAGCAGAACAAGTCAGCTTCTTTGGGATAGGCAGAATGATACATGTTCATAAAAACAGTGAGGAAAATTCCAATAGACGTTCTAGTAGTCAAGCCAAATAAAAATGTATTAGATCACATCTTTGGCTGGAAGATTATGTTTTGGTAAAGGATTATTTGAAAGCACGAGACTCCGAACCATCTTTCCTTTCTAGCAAAGAGACACACAACTCCTAGACCTGCCTCCAGGACATGTGAAAATGAGCAAATGTGCAGAGAGAGAAAGAGGAGAAAGCACAAGAGAAGAAGTTGATCAGCAGACCTTTTCATATCCAAGAGAACCAGACTGACAGATGTTGCTGTTTCTATTGGTATTGGTACCTATTCTAGGATTTTTAAAGATTCTCAAAGAGACTCCTTCAGACATGAAAGGCCCTGCACACAGCCCCCACCTTTCTTCATTGGAACAAGTGTTTGACTACTAATAAATAGTAGGCTTGTTTCATGGTCTGTGACCTGAAGACTTTGGTTCCCATCGGGTTTTGGCAAATACCTCTTTAGATGTCTCACAGAAGGAATGTAAGATCATAAAGATGAAACAGCACACAATCCCTGCAATAGCAAGGGGTCTCACAATGACCCAAGAAGTACCTTCCAGTTATTTATCACAGAGATTTCATTAGACTTGCCCCTTCCGGTGAGCAGATATCTCAAAAAGCTACAGAAAACAGCAACAGATAATCAAAAGGATCCATCAACGAAGCCCAGCTACGTAGCCTACTCCTAACTGTTCCCACCGAGGTCCACGGATCTGCAGTCCTCTTTCCCATAAAACTTCTCCCCTCAGAAAACAAGAGACAACTGCACAACCTAAGTATGAAGCTCCCTTTAAATGAGTCAGGGGAATTACAGACATGAAGAAGGAAGAAAAGTACCAAGGCTTCTATTCATGAAGCTACTCTCATAGGCGTTTTTGTTTTGTGAATATTCACTATTTCATCCCTCAGAAAACTACATTATCACTCAAGGAGATGAAGGAATTAACTTGTTGGAATTTCACAGTTCAATAATTAGATAATCAGACTTAATAGACTAGGCAAAATATAGATGTATTAGATCCTGAAATGTAAATATGCCACATAACAGACGTATGCATTTCTGCCTACAGCAGTGTATGGCCAATATGAAATAGCCAAAGGCAAAAATAAAAGCTCATGCTCAAAAACTTTACACATATTCTCAGAATGTGGGATCAAGTTCAGCCTGAACCCAACCTTCTCAACAGATACAGACTGAAGAAGCATTATCCACTTTTTTGTGCATTGCACAGGCTACATGGAACATACCTAATCAGTTGGTTAAAGTCTAACAATTAAAGTTACCTATTTTCAATCAGTTTGCATATTGGTATAAATGTAGACCAGATTTTGGTATCAAAGTTTAGGTACCTCAGTACTGTGGTTTAACCCCCGTAGGCACCATGTGAGTTACTATGAAGAAAATTAACTATATCCCAGCCAACACCAGTACACTCAGCATAAAAATTTACTTTCTATTATTCTGTCCCACAAACAAACCCCAGGGACAGGCTAAAGCATTTAGAGATTCCATCCTTTGCCATCACCTAAAATGTTTATTAGACTTTTCAAAAAACTTTGTACTGTGTGCTAAGAACAACAGTATTATTTCTTAGGAATGGAACTCACCGAGAATGAGAGCGACTTCTTGATTTCCGCCTTTCCCTAGATCTAGACCGTTTTTTCAGGGGACTTCTGGACTTGCATCTGTCCTTGTGTCTTGAAAGCGATCTGTTGCCAGATCTACTTCTATATGAACAACGCCAGAAGAAAAAAACTTTATTATTGAAATTTCATAAAACTTATGTTAACCAAGAAGGGAAGAAACCCACATAAATCTTGCCTCACTACTGTGATGGGTTGACCCTGATTGGGTGCCAGGTGCCCAGCAAAGCCACTCTATCACTCCCCCTCCTCAGCTGAACAGGGGAGAGAAAATATAATGAAAAGCTCATGGGTCAAGATAAGGACAGGGAGAGATCATTCAACAATTACTATCACAGGCAAAATGGACTCAACTTGAGATTAGTTTATTACAAATCAAATCAGAGTAGGGTAATAAGAAAATAAAACCAAATCTTAAAACACATTCCCCCTACCCCTCCCTTCTTCCTGGGCTCAACTTCACTCCTGATTTCTCTACCTCCTCCCCCCAAGTGGCACAGGGGTACGGGGAATGGGGGTTGTGGTCAGTTCATCACACGTCATCTCTGCTGCTCCTTCCCACTCACGCTCTTCCCCTGCTCCAGCATGGGGTCCCTCCCAAAGGAGACAGGCTTCCACGAACTTCTCCAAAGTGGGTCCTTTCCACAGGGTGCAGTCCTTCAGGAACAGACTGCTGTGGCATGGGTCCCCCATGAGGTCACAAGTCCTGCCAGCAAACCTGCTCCAGTGCAGGCTACTCTCTCCATGGGTCCACAGGTCCTGCCAGGAGCCTGCTCCACTGCGGGGTTTCCACAGGGTCACAGCCTCCTTTCGGCACATCCACCTGCTCCAGCGTGGGGTCCTCCATGGGCTGCAGGTGGATATCTGCTTCACCGTGGACCTTCATGGGCTGCAGGGGGACAGTCTGCCTCAACGTGGCCTTCACCACAGGCTGCAGGGGAATCTCTGCTCTGGTTGGTGCCTGGAGCACCTCCTCCCACTCCTTCTTCACTGACCTTGGTGTCTGCAGAGTTGTTTCTCTCACGTGTTTTCCCTCCTCTCTCCAGCTGCAATGGCGCAGTTTGGGGTTCCCTCCCCCTTCTTAAATATGTTATCCCAGAGGTGCTACCACCATCACTGATCGGCTCGGCCTTGGCCAGCAGCGGGTCCATCCGTCTTGGAGCCGGCTGGTATTGGCTCTATCAGACATGGAGGAAGCTTCTAGTAGCTCCTCACTGAAGCCACCCCTGCAGCCCCCCTGCTACCCAAACCTTACCATGCAAACCCAATACATTCCACCCCTCACCTCTGTGAATCACATACTTAAGAATTATCATTAAAATGCACACTCATCACAGTCTTCCCAAACTTCACTCACATCAACAAAAAAATAATTCCCCACATGAAAATCAAAATAACATCATCACAGCACCGAACCAAAGTGGACAATTTACACACAATCCACCCCTCGTCCCTTCACCACAATTATAACAGAAATTCCCCACGACCATTCCACTTTTCACACTCTAGCTTTGTTCAGCCCATGTTTTGCCTGTTGCTTCTCCCAATTACTATCCTATCTTGAATTCCTCATGCTCCACATCAGGCACCAAAAAGGACTGCGGTGGTTTGACCCTGGTTGCACACGAGGTGCCCACCAAAGCCATTCTATCACTTCCCCTCCTCAGGAGGACAGGGGGAGAGAAAATATAATGAAAGGCTCGTGGGTTGAGATAAGGACAGGGAGATCACTCAGCAATTACTGTCACGGGCAAAACAGAACAGAGTCGACTTGGGGAAATTAGTTTAATTAATTACCAATCAAATCAGAGTTAGGTAATGAGAAAATAAAAACTAAATCTTAAAACACCTTCCCCCCACCCCTCCATTCCTCCAGGGCTCAACTTCACTCCCGATTTTCTCTAACTCCTCCCCCTCAGCAGCGCAGGGGTACAGGGAATGGGGTTTGTGGTCAGTTCATCACACGTTGTCACTGCCGCTCCTTCCTTCTCAGGGGGAGGACTCCTCACACTCTTCCCCTGCTCCAGCGTGGGGTCCCACCCATGGGAGACAGTCCTCCACAAACCTGCTCCAGTGTGGGTCCTTCTCATGGGCTGCAGTTCATGAACTGCTCCAGCATGGGTCCCTTCCACGGGGTGCAGTCCTTCACGAACAGACTGCTCCAGTCTGGGTACCCCACAGGGTCACAAGTCCTGCCAGCAAACCTGCTCCAGCATGGGCTCCTCTCTCCACAGGGCCACAGGTCCCGCCAGGAGCCTGCTCCACTGCGGGGTCTCCACAGGGTCACAGCCTCCTTCAGGCATTCACATGCTCCTTTGTGGGGTCCTCCACAGGCTGCAGGTGGATATCTGCTCCACTGTGGACCTCCATGGGCTGCAGGGGAACAGCCTGCCTCACCATGGTCTTCACCACGGGCTGCAGGGGAATCTCTGCTCTGGTGCCTGGAACACCTCCTCCCACTCCTTCTTCACTGACCTTGGTGTCTGCAGAGTTGTCTCTCTTACATGTTCTCACTCCTCTCTTCCAGCTGATGTTGTGCAGTGTTTTTTGCTCCCCCTTCTTAAATATGTTATCCCAGAGGCACTACCACCATTGCTGACTGGCTCAGCCTTGGCCAGCAGTGGCTGTGTCTTAGAGCTGGCTGGCACTGGCTCTATTGGACATGGGGGAAGCTTCTGGCATCTTCTCACAGAAGCCACCCCTGTAACCCCCCACTACCAAATCCTTGCCACGCAAACCCAATACATCTACATAAAATTATATAGGGAGTTTCACCTCAGTAATATACTGCCTACCAATATTTTTGTAAATATGGATGCTTTAAGCTTCACCAGGTGCACATGCTCTCCTTTGAAACAATGCACTATTTAAGTAACACTAATATTTCATAACTTCCACAAATATCCCAGAAAATATAAATTCGTATCTTATTAGGATAGCTGCTCTTAGTAAATCAAGTGCATAAAATATAATCAGTTACATTTTTCTTCTTTTCCAGGCCCAGTCACTTATTGCAGTCTTGGTCAATGAAGAAAGATGGCTTTAACTGACCTCTTTGATCTCCAGCCTTACAATTTAATTGAATTTTTTAAAAAAAAAAAAAAAAAGAACCCCACTATCTGTGTTTCAGCATTTAGTCAAGTTACCTTTTCCAAGTTACCTTTTCAGTTGAAAGGATATGTTAGCATGGATTTCAATTATAAGAGTTCTCAAGAAAAGGAGTGAGCATTTACCATACAATAAATAAGGAATGCAAATAATGTGCAGATACTCTAATACAAATCCAATTAAAGTCTTCTGATAAACATATATAGTATAGTTTTAGATTTGACTAAAAAACCAAGACTTTTAAAAATTATTATACTCTTTTTTTCCCCAAATATTCCCTATATTTGGAAGGTCATATTCCCTAGGAAAACAAAAATAAAAAGCTGAATTTGAATATTAAGTTTCAAAAGAACATATCATTCAATACTTTGCCTGAGAGGTTACGGTACGATGAAGTTAAATTTACCAATGACAGAAATTCATGTATATTAATAAATCCTGAAGAACAGGGGGATACAAAAAATACCAGCTCCACCTGTCTTCTGCAACTCAAGATACACAGAGTAAGATGTACCAAGAGGAGAGGAGAGGCAATAATTTTTATCTACAGCTTTGCTCCACATATCAGTGCAGAAATATAAACTAATTACAGGGAAAATTAATTAAAATTTAATCCAAATAAGTGGTAAGGACAGTTTATTCTTAGGGATGGAGTTGCCTCAACAGATCAGACTGGCCTTTTTTCAGCATGTTTTCAAAACTGACAGTAACAGTGGCAAAATCATTAAAATATATATATATATAACTATCAACAACTGTTTAAAGAACAGGTTTTCTGCAACTAAAAAAAAATCAAATTTATCTTCTAAAAATCAATTTGGTTTGTGTCAGTACAAAATAGCACTGAGATTACTGCACTGTTACACAAAACAAAGACTGTTTTTCAGTTATGTCCTGAGTTAGAGAAACAAAAGAGAAGCAAGCAATAAGGAACTGAACAAATTATTCTTCTTGCATTAAAAAGGTATCCAATGTTTTGATGTCATTAGAAGACATGTACAGTGTAACACTATTACAAAACTGAAGCCTGCACATAGATCATATTTGTTTGGTAGTATAACTTATGTGGTGTGTCCCTCTGGCCAGCTTTTCTGCATGTAAAAGAACTCTAGTTGCCCTGTTAAAAGACAATGGATGAAAGAATGCAACCAGTGCTGCTGCTGCAACACTGACAACACTTGCCTTTTTAAAGTGTAAGCTATCAAATACATTTTGAGGTTTTTGGTTTGTTTGGGGATTTTTTGTTTTTTGTTTTGTTGGTGCTTGGTTTTTGTTTTTTGGGGTTGAGTTTTGTTGTTTTTTTTTTTGATACTTAATATATCTAAATGATCAGAAGACATTCCTGACATGGAACCATTTCAGGAAGCATTTGTAGGTCTCACATAGCAAGACTGTGTCATTCTTGGAAAAAAATCTTATTGGGTAAACTTTAAGTGTGATCTAGTAATTTTATTTCCTCCTATATTTTGAAGCCTGTTTCAGAAATGAACAAATTCGCAAAGCAAACAAACTCTGAAGAATGAAAAACTGCCCCAAAAGCCTTTTTCTTCTGGCTTTTAAAAAATATAGCTTTACATTTACAGTACGGTAAATAAAAATACTGTATTTGTTACCTAGATGTTTAGAAGTTCAGGACAGCAGGAACATTCTACTAGCAAAACCAGCCAGCCTATCTGTTCAGAGCGTTAACAGGAAACTAAATGTTCCATCCACAAAACACAGATAACTATTTCTTTTTAAAATACAGAGGTCACAAAATGAAATTATGCTAGATGGCACAAAATGTGCCATGAAACCACAGAAGTGTGTTTTACCTGAAAGTAATCCTGAAAACATTTAGCATTTAGAGGGAAAGAGTATCTGTTCAGAGACAAAGTTCCTAGTTACTCCGATCTGGTCAGTGTAAGTTACTAATCTTCTCTACAGGGATACTTGTCTCATAACTTAGTAAGAAATGTCAGCAACTAAGCACCACACAGCCACTCACTCACACCCCCCACCCCAGTGGGATGAGGGACAGAATCAGAAGGGCCAAAGTAATAAAATTCGTGGGTTGAGATAAGAACAGTTTAATAATTAAAATAAAACAGTAATAACAATACTAACAATAATCATATGGGGGGGACAGACACGACCAAACAAGTGATGCAACTGCTCACCACCCGCCGACTGACACCGCTGGTCCCCAAGCCACGATCGCTCCTCCCCTGGCCAACTCCCCCCAGTTAATATACTGGGCATGATGTCATATGATATGGGATATCCCTTTGGCCAGTTTGGATCAGCTGTCTTGGCTGTGCTCCCTCCCCTCCCGGCTTCTTGTGCACCCGGCAGAGCATGAGGTTGGAAAAGTCCTTGACTAGTATAAGCACTACTTAGCAACAACCAAAACATCTGTGTGTTATCAACATTGTTTTCATACTAAGTCCAAAGCACAGCACTATGCCAGCTACACTGAAGAAAATTAATTCTATCCCAGCCAAAACCATGACAAAACCCCACACCAAAAAGCCCCCAGTATGATCTCTTAGTCCAAAATAAAATACATACCTGTGTTTTGAGTGTGATCTTTTCCTTCTAGATCGGGACTTTGAGCTAGACCTGGATTCTGAACGAGAATGGGAACGAGATCGACCACCTTTTCTTTCACTGTTCTTTCCAGACTCTGAGAGGGAAAAACCACTTTGCAGTGTAAGCTCAGAACACTTAAAGAGCCCAGTTAACAATCTGGCACAAGTGGAATGTACCACACATATAGTGCAAGGGGCCTATGCTTTGCACATCTTCCTTCCTTATAAATATCCTTCAGAAACATCCAAGAAAGTCATTGCATATACTTGTTGAGTGCAACCATCCTGCAGCATTACACATAAACCAGGTAATCATAAACAGCTGGCTCTGTTAGGAACAGGATTTATGTTGCTGCCGCAATGCACGAGATTACAACATGTTCTCCTCCGGTATATTATGTAATAGAACTGTGGGGGGTTTTTTAATAACCTCAGAAGAACAGAGTAAATTTAGAGGGCATAAATTTGAAAACAAGCATAAAATATAAATAATAATAATAATAATTAGTACTTTGTATACTTTTAGATATTCCAACCTGTACAAATATGGAAATTCTGTTCCTCAAACGCTGTTTTGGGGGAGGAAGTGATGGAGAGAAGGGGGTGAAAAGTTTCATCCAAAGGCCAGGAAGTCAACAGACAGTTCACCAGTGACCTCAGCAGACTTTGGTTCAGACTCTAAAATATTATTATTCTGCTGCTTAATACTGAGGAAATGTTAGAAATATTTTTCTCCCAACCCTAAAAAACAATAGAAAATACCCCCACGCACACCCCCACACAAAAAAACCAAACCCATACCTCAAGACCCTCCACTATCTAACCTACATAAGTCAATGTCTGGGTTTCTTACTAAGAATGACAAAATCTTGCTGATGATAAGAAAAAGGAGGATTTCAACTGCAGGTTTAACGAGTTAAGAATTTTTTATGCTGTGTTTTTGCGATCAGTTTAAGTCAGCATAAATCAGCACTGAAATGTCTGTCTAACCACTCAGCCCACCAACACCTTCCTCCTTGGCGTGGCATTTCAGTGTTAACAGGGATCAGGGAACCAATCTGGATGAAAAAAAGGTCCATTACAATATGTTAAGTTTTATCCCAGATTCATTTTCTGATGCCATTTGCTACGATGATGCACATAGTCTTGAGCCAGCACAAAAAAGAGCATAGCACAGTGACAAAACTAACCTGCTGAAGGAACGCATAATGCTGCTTTCAGCAGCATGCTAGCTCCCTCTCATAATGAAACTATGGCATTAATGGGTGCTAGAGAACAAAACAAAATATAAAGCATTTTTTTTAAGTTTGTAAGCACTTCGAACTTTGAAAGCACCAACATTAAGTATTAATTTAATATTGATTTCATATTTTTGAAAACATTCAATGAGCATGTATCTGAAAATAAGATATGATGAAATAAAGTCAGCTTCATTCCACTGCTTTATTGCATGAAGACAATTTTGATTGTTTTGTTTTCTTTTCCCCACACATGTTGTTCACCTTTGAGTACCCTTTTCCTGTGTCTGAAAGTGCTCTTTAAAGCATGTGCCAAGGTACACACAGAACATGTCTGTTAAGTAATGAAGATAATATACCTACCTGGCTCAATAGCAGCAGATATGAAAGACTGGGCTTCCCTTACTCTCTTCATCACTTCTTCCAGTTCCTTGGCAGCAGCTTGTGGTGTCATTTCAGGAGGCTTCACTATTGCATTATTGGAGTGATTTATTCTAAATTAAGGAAAAATTAAACTTTAACTCCCAAACACTTGAAAAGGGAAAATTAAAAACAAATAAGAAAAGAAAACATCTTAACTTCTATGTATGACTAAAAACTTCAAAGTTCAGCAAAACTAGTTTTTTCCTAACACTCATCTGTTCTAAGTATCTGAAATGTCTGCCTTTTATTGCTTTCAAATCTTACCACTTTTAAAAAAATGCAGCACAATATTTCTGTATTAAAATATTTTGTAATAGAAGTCTAGAAATCTGTTTATTTCAAATCAAATCTCTACATTAAGGCCTACTAATTACCTACCCATCATATATAAAGCTTAATTAGTACCAAGGACATTGCAGATTCTCTCACTGTTATAGCTTTCACTAACTCAAGATTAAATGTAGAAATATTTTACTCGATGCCATCCATATTGTTCTCTGGGTACCCAGCCCACTGAGCTGAAAGACAAGGAGCAGAATGAAGCCCCCATAATCCAGGGGGAAATTGTTAGTGACATGCTACACCACCTGGACACTCAGAAGTCTATGAGGCCAGATGGGATCCACCCAAGGGTACTGAGGGAGCTGGCAGAAGTGCTCACCAAGCCACTTTCCATCATTTACCAGCAGTCCTGGATAACTGGGGAGATCCCAGTTGACTGGAGGTTAGCAAACGTGATGCCCATCTACAAGAAGGGCCGGAAGAAAGATCCAGGGAACTACAGGCCAGTCAGCCTGACCTCAGTACCAGGGAAGGTTATGGAGCAGATCATCCTGAGTCCCATCTCACAGCACATACAGGATAGCCAAGTGATCGGGCCCAGTCAGCATGGTTTCATGAAAGGCAGGTCCTGCTTGACTAACCTGATCTCCTATGACCAGGTGACCCGCTTAGCAGATGAGTGAAAGGCTGCGGACATTGTCTACCTGGACTTCAGTAAAGCCTTAGACACCATTTCCCCACAGCATCCTCCTGGAAAAACTGGCTGCTCATGGCTTGGATGGGCATACTCTTCGCTGGGTAAAAAACTGTCTGGCTGGACAGGCCCAAGAAATGGTGGTGAATGGAGTTAAAACCAGTTGGCAGCCAGTCACGAGCAGTGTTCCCCAGGGCTCAGTATTGGGGCCAGTCTATTTAATATCTTCATCAATGATCTGGATGAGGGGATCGAGTGCACCCTCAGTAAGTTTGCAGATGACACCAAGCTGGGTGGAAGTGTCGTTCCGCTGGAGGGCAGGAAGGCCCTACAGAGGGACCTGGACAGGCTGGATCCATGGGCTGAGGCCAATTGTATGAGGGTTAACAAGGCCAAGTACCGGGTCCTGCACTTGGGTCACAACAACCCCATGCAACGCTACAGGCCTGGGGAAGAGTGGCTGGAGAGCTGCCTGGCAGAAAAGGACCTGGGGGTGCTGGTTGACAGCTGCCTGAACATGAGCCAGCAGTGTGCCCAGGTGGCCAAGAAACCCAACAGCATCCTGGCTTGTATCAGGAATAGTGTGGCCAGCAGGACCAGGGAAGTGGTTGTGCCCCTGTACTCAGCACTGCTGAGACTGCACCTCAAATACTGTGTTCAGTTTTGGGCCCCTCACTACAAGAAGGACATCGAGGTGCTGGAGTGTGTCCAAAGAAGGGCAGTGAAGCTGGTGAAGGGGTCTGGAGAACAAGTCTTATGAGGAGAGGTTGAGGGAACTGGGGTTGTTTAGTCTGGAGGAGGCTGAGGGGAGACCTTATCGCTCTCTACAACTACCTGAAAGGAGGTTGTAGTGAGGTGGGTGTTGGTCTCTTCTCCCAAGTAACAAGTCATGGGATGAGAGGAAATGGCCTCAAGCTGCGCCAGGGGAGGTTTAGACTGGATATTAGGAAATATTACTTCACTGAAAGGGTTATCAAGCATTGGAACAGGCTGCCCAGGGAAGTGGTTGAGTCACCATCCCTGGAGGTATTTCAAAGGTGTGTAGATGTGGTGCTTAAGGACATGGTTTGGTGGTGAACTGGCAGTGTTAGGTTTACAGCTGGACCCAATGATCTTAAAGGCCTTTTCCAACCTATATGATTCTGTGTATTCTGTGTGTAAACATAAGTCTGAGACAATTCTTTTTTAATGAAAATATTCTTCTTGGAGAAAGTTATGCCCAACCTTGAAATTAGAGTTTGTAAAAGTGTTCCAGTTTACTAACAATAGGTCCTTATATTTAAAAAAATATTCATCACAGCAGGTTCCTGCACATCAGAGTCACAGATGTATAAGGATACTAAGAAATCTCTCATTCAATATTGTCCTGGTTTCAGCTGGGATAGTTAAATTTCTTCGTAGTAGCTAGTATGGGGCTGTTTTGGATTTTTGCTGGAAACAGTGGTGATAATGTGGAGATGTTTTAGTTGTTGCTAAGTAGCAGTTACACTGGTCAAGGACTTTTTTCAGCTCCCTGTGCTCTGCCGGGTGCACAAGAAGCTGGGAGGGGACACAGCCAGGACAGCTTACCCAAACTGACCAATGGGATATTCCATACCATATGACATCATGCTCAGTATATAAAGCTGGGGGAAGAAGGAGGAAGGGGGGGACATTTGGAGTGATGGTGTTTGTCTTCCCAAGTAACCATTATGCATGATGGAGCCCTGCTTTCCTGGAGATGGCTGAACACCTGCCTGCCCGTGGGAAGTAGTGAATGAATTCCTTCTTTTGCTTTGCTTCTGCATGCAGCTTTTGCTTATTCTAATTATTAAACTGTCTTTATCTCAACACAAGAGTTTTCTCACTTTTAGTCTTCCGATTCTCTCCCCCATCCCACCAAGGGGGAGTGAGCAAGCGGCTGCATGGTGCTTGGTTGCTGACTGGGACTAAACCATGACAAATATTCATATAGATAATTAATTTCTTACTTCAGTGGCCTGTCTCCAAACATAACTCCATTAAAGGCAAGAGCTCGAGGTACAGAATTTTGGTCTGCAAATTCCACAAAAGCAAATCGTGTTGGTTGTGTCTCATCACCTGCCATTCGCACAAATTTGACTTCTCCAACTTGCTTAAAGAATTCAAGCAGCTGATCTGCTGTTGTAGTCTAGAAAAAGTCAAAGAGCTCAGCTGAAGTAAAATATATAATGAAAACCACTTATCCAACATATCAGGTAATCTAAGAGCTACAGATTTTGGAAAGACATCTCACCGTTATTACACAGGTGATATGAATTTGGTAACATTACACTTTAAGAGAGAGAGATATTTTTTCCTCCATTAATCTAAATAATATAAAACAATTTAAAATAGTGCAACCACAAGCCCTGAAGTCCTACAACTAGGTTAAAAAAAAGCACTTACACATGATTTTGCACTTTTCAGGCAACTCATTTGAAATAACTGATGAGGAATTTCCTTATACAACTATGTCTAAGCTACTCATTATGAACTGTGATCAATTTAAAAAAAAAAACAACAGTATTACAAGACTTCACTTTTATCTGGTTTTCTACTAGCTTCCAGCTTGTTTTATTTTATTGTGATCAACAGAACTTTTACACTCTAGTAGCTACTTTGGCAGTCAAAATAAAAAACCCCAAAATCAAATAGTTATATTGCCATCAGTCAATAGCAAATTGTTTTTCACGGAATTCAATCAATTGCTGAAAAAAACAAATTTCTGAAAGACCTAACTTTCCTGTCAGAGAAACTCAAAGGTATTTAAGCTAATTTTGCAACTTCCACTAGGACAAATCATTCCTTCTTACTGTACTTGAGCAACTGCACAGTGTTCAGGGGGACAGCTACCATAATGTCATGACTTTTGCAGCACTGTTCAGCTAACACAACCCAGATGGACATTTGATCAACACATACAATCATAAGTACGTTTCTTGAATTCAGCTACAGTGTGATTTCTCTGGTATCCTGCTAGAATGAATTCCAGTCTGGTCTGATCTGATTGGCAAAAGAGCATACTAATTTTGAAATATCACAAGTAACCAAAAAGTTTTTTGTTGTTTAAATTCCTATTGGCATCAACTAACAAAAACTCTTGACATGTAAGATTATAATTAATGAATTACAATTGTGCATCTTCCATTATTATTGCCAACAACAACAAAAAAAGCTACCTGTGAATTCAAGTTTCCAACATAGACTGTTCTTCTGATTTCATCAATTTTGGATGGGTCCACATTCCCCATAATTGGTGGCTGTGGTATTTCTCCCAGTGCTGCAATATTAGAGTCCAATGCTGCTGCTGGTATAGCCCCCAAAGTGCCAAGTGAAACACCAAGCTGGAAAACACAAAAATAAAATATGCTTTCAACCAAGCACTGGTGGGAGATACGGCACTTGTTAATACTTTGCTCCCTCTGTGCATTTCTATAAAAATAAATCTAATGAATATAGGCAAGACTTTAAACTGTAAGGTCCCAGCTAAGTACTGTATTAGGTTTACATGGCAAGGTTTCAGTAGCGGAGGAGGGGGCTACAGGGGTGGCTTCTGTGAGAAGCTGCTAGAAGCTGTCCCCATGTTGGACAGAGCCAGTTCCAGTCAGCTCCAAGATGGACCCCACCGCTGGCCAAGGCTGAGCCAGTCAGTGACAGTGGTAGCGCCTCTGGGATAACATATTTAAGAAGGGGAAAAAAAAACCTGCTACACAACAGCATCCGGAAGAGAGGAGTGAGAATATGTGAGAGAAACAACACTCTGCAGACACCAAGGTCAGTGAAGAAGGAGTAGCAGGAAGTGCTCCAGGTGCCAGAGTAGAGCTTCTCCTGCAGCCCCTGGTGAAGACCATGGTGAGGCAGGCTGTGCCCCTGCAGCCCATGAAGGTCCACAGTGGAGCAGATATCCACCTGCAGCCTGTGGAGGACCCCACAAAGGAGCAGGTGAACATGCCCGAACAAAGCTGTGACCCTGTGGAGAGCCCACACTGGAGCAGGTTTGCTGGCAGGACTTGTGACCCCATGAGCGAACCATGCTGGAGCAGTCTCTTCCTGAAGGACTGCACCCCGTGGAAAGGACCCACACTGGAACAGTTTGTGAAGAACTGCAGCCCATGGGAAGGACCCATGTTGGAAAAGTTCGTGGAGGCCTGTCTCCCATGGGATGGGCCCCATGCTAGAGCAAGGGAAGAATGTGAGGAAGAAGGAGCAGCAGAGACATGTGATGAACTGACCACAACCCCCATTCCCCATCGACCTTGCACCACTTGGGGGGTGGAGGAGGTAGAGAAAATCAGGAGTGAAGTTAAGCCCAGGAAGAAGGGAGGGGTAGGGGGAAAAGTGTTTTAAGATTTGGTTTTATTTCTCATTATCCTACTCCTTTGTTAATTGGCAATAAATTAAATTCATTTCCCCTAGTCAAGTCTGTTTTGCCTGTGACGGTAACTGCTGAGTGATCTCCCTGTCCTTAACTCGACCCACAAGATTTTCACCATATTTTTCTCTCCACTGTCCAGTGGGAGTGATAGAGCGACTTGGTGGGCACCTGGCACCCAGCCACGGTCAACCAACAAGTACTTTTTTTAAAGAATAAAAATCTACCCATAAATAATCTTCTATAGTTAACATTTTCTGTGTGCTATCAGTTACCACCTTATCAAAGAGGTCTGGCCAGGGACGCAGTACATCAATCAGAAAACTTACAGTCAATTGAATTGATTAAGATGTCTTCAAACACTGCTAATATTCTTATTTTTTGCCACAACAAGTAGTATAAGTGGATGAGGAATTGCTGAGGCCTTGCCCAGAAGGAAAGATGGGAATTTGCAGTGCCCAGGGCCAATTTGGTCCATAACAGACATCAGTCCATCAAAGGGACAGATAAGGTACATTTTGAACAAACATCACATAAGACAAGATTAATTACAGTTGAAATGCAAATGATATTAAGTCTAAGATCTTTCCCTACAAACACAGTCACTTCCTAGAGATTGAGGACAATATAACTCTCAATTTTAGGACTGGGGATTGAAATATCTCCTGGGGAATGCTATTTAAAAAAAAAAAACAACTGACTTAACAATCACTACTAAATTGGTCTGCAGAGTTCCTGGTTTTATTTTTTTCTCCACCAAAACAAGCAACTGCCTTTCCAGCAAACAAAGTTTCTAACAAGTCACCAGTAAATTTTCTTTATGTAACGAGAGAACTACTCGGTCTTTACTTGAAATGAGCCTTTTATTACTGAACAGACAGTTATACACCTTGACTTACTCTTTGATATTCTAAAATCCACAGATAATTTATTAAAGATGTATTAAAGATGTATAAAATTCACAAAGTGAATTTACCTTAGAAGGTTAGTTTAGAAACAAATGTATCTAAACACAGATATTACACCAGTTCTGTTTAATATCTTTCTAAATGATCTGGATGGGGGGATTGAGCGCACCCTCAGTAAGTTTGCAGACGATACCAAGTTGGGGTGGAGTGTTGATCTGCTTGAGGGAAGGAAGACCCTATAGAGGAATCTGGACAGGCTGGATCCATGGGCAGAGGCCAGTGGTATGAGATTCAACAAGGCCAAGAACTGGGTCCTGCACTTGGGTCACAACAACCCCATGCAACGCTACAGGCTTGGGGAAGACTGCCTGGAAAACTGCCCAGCAGAAAAGGACCTGGGGGTGTTGGTCGACAGCCAGCTGAACATGAGCCAGCAGTGTGCCCAGGTGGCCAAGAAACCCAACAGCATCCTGGCTTGTATCAGGAATAGTGTGGCCAGCAGGAGTAGGGAATCGGTTGTGCCCCTTTACTCAGCACTGGTGAGGCCACACCTCAAATACTGTGTTCATTTATTTATTGTTCTCTGTCCTATTTTTTGCTGGGATAGAGTTAATTTCCTTCACTGCAGCTGGCACAGTGCTGTGCTTTGGACTTAGTGTGAAAACAATGTTGAGATAACACACAGATGTTTTGGTTGTTGCTGGGTAGTGCTTGTACTAGAGTCAAGGACTTCTCTAGCTACCCATGCTCTGCTGGGTGCACAAGAAGCCGGGAGGGGAGGGGGCACAGCCAAGACAGCTGATCCAAACTGACCAAAGGGATATTCCATATCATATGATGTCATGCCCAGCATATTAAATGGTGGGAGTTGGCCAGGGGAATCAGTGACTGCAGCTCAGGGACCGGCAGCATCAGTGGGTAAGTGGTGAGCAGTTGCATCACTTGTTTGTTTTTCCCCTCCCGGGTTTCATTCTCTCTCTCGTTATTTTCCTTTTCATGATATAGTAATTGCTATCATCATCATCATCATCATAATCATTATCGTTACCATTATTACTATTACTGTTTTATTTTAATTATGAAACTGTTCTTATCTCAACCCATGAGTTTTCTTGCTTTTGCTCTTCCGATTCTCTCCCCCATCCCACGGGGGGATGTTTCTGAACAGAGAAAGGCTACTGAGTATAGAGGAAAACCATAAATCAAACAGGGACTGAATTTTACTTACTGTAGTCAAAGGGGTTGGTGTAGGTATAGGAAGCAACCCTGCACCAGGCATCAGGCTTGTCAGAGTAGGAGCAGGTGCCAATAGAGAAAGGGCTTTGGCTTCATCTGGGATTTTACCTGAGGAAGCAAATGAAAGCATTACACAGAGCTGGAACACTACACAGATGTTACTCTTTCTATGATTTTACAATTAACCCTTGCATTTAAAAAAGTAATAAATAAGAAGGAATCTATCTACCAGATCCTTACAAAGAAATAAATATAAACTTAAGTATTTCCTTTTACCCTGCTCTACTAGGAAAAGCAAGTGAGCAAAACTTCAAAGACCAGCCATCTCATTAATGGATTATTATTTTTAAAACTGAATAATGTACACAATTATTTAACACTTTGAGCTATGGGTCACCTGTACTGGAAACTTAACGTTCATGAACCAAACGATATCAAGCATGGACGCTTTCCCAGGGCGGTGTTTTCACGGTGATCGAAAGTTGTTTTACACATGACAACCGTTCGTGTTGGCTGCATCACTAATAGCACACAGAACATCAGATACAGAAAAGAAGAACATTTTTTAAAGTTTAATCCCCAGAAATGGCAAATAACCAAATCAGTATTAAAAAAAAAAAAAAAAAAACCCCACCCCAAGCCCAAACCGAGTATGTGCTAACTGGAATTAGTGTGCTTTTTCCCCCCCTAATGTTACCTACTTTTGATGTAAAAATAAATAAAAATAAAATAAAGACTACTGTGACTCCACACAAGACATATTATAAGTAAAATTGGGAATGGAGATGGGGAGGGCAGAAAAATTCAGATTTGTACTGTCTTACATTCTAAGTCACCTCAATTTATCTGAAAATTTGATAAATTAGCTTTAAATTTACTGAGATTGAAGAACATCATAACTGATCAGGTAAGCAAGCTATATTTTCCTAAAATATGTATTTCCTACTATTTCAACCATATTATATTCCCCATCATGCTAAAAGTTTAAGTAATATCTAATCTGAACTAAACACAAGTTTCATTCAAAATTAGTTACAATTAGACTGCTAAATGAACCCCAAAAAATCTTCAAAAAAATCAGAAGATAATAGTTAATTATGAATACAATTAAATATATGTATTCAATTTGAAATAAAGGGATTTAAACTGGTACAAACATTAAACACTAAACTGAAAAACTACAGAAAGGAAGTTCATAATTATACTAGGTATCTATGATCTATTCAAAATTACTGGCATAATTGTATATATGCTATCCAACTGAGCCCTTTGGTATTACCCCATGCACTTTAATAAAGTAAATGTTTTTATTTAAACATTGTTTTAAAAGTCAAGGTATATACAAATATTGTGCCAGTGGCTTTTACTGCTTTGGTTCAAACTGTGTATGTTTTAACTATAAAACCCCTAACTTCAGGATTTAAAAATTGATATATAAATATTGTTATCAAAAAACAAATATATTATAAGTTTCAAAACACTGTGCTATTTTAGCTATATGAGTTCCAATAAACCCTACAGGAATCATACTATAAAAAAAATAAAAAGACAAAAGCATTGCAAACCTGTTCTACAGATCTGCAGCAAGGACTGGGTTACAATTGGATATGACCAAAGGTCAAAACAAATCTAAATGAAAATTAATTTATATGTAGCACGGGTGGAACAGAAAAGATAACTACTCTTTTTTTCCTCATGCCTCCTGTTTAGATTTATGTTAAGTTTTGAGGCACCTTGCTCCTTAACATGTAACAAAACACTTGATTTTGCTATCTAAAGGGGAAAAATAGGAAATTAGCACTTAAGAATTAACTGTGCAATTGCATCTTCCAGGGCTTTTTTAAAAACATGCATGAATAAGTCATTGTCACAATGTTCAGCACTCTTTACAGGTCTCATTTTGAAGTCAGGCATGCAATAACAGGTGTACCTGATTTGCCTGACTGCTCATGAGAATCAGGTACTTTGCTGCACATCCTGCCTACTATATAGCTAACTAACATACAGTTCCAGCAACTGTGCGTGCAAATTAGGCATACAATTATATACCAGTTCTTCTGAAAATCAAAATACTTAAGTGTTTTCAAATGACTGATGAACCAGACCTTATGCTGAACAGCCATACTCATACATGTTTCTACAGGATCAACAGACATGGCTCAAGTAAATCCAATGGCAGAAATGGCCCCTGAAGTGGTGCATCTGCATTCTAATTTAGATCCTTGGTCAGTAATGTGCATACGCCTAATTTAAGTATGCACTTACAGCCAATTCAATATACACTTAACCGCCCTTTTAAACAGGAATTGAGTTATGCACATAACTAAACAGACAGGGAGTCAAGTTCAGAAAGGTACTTAAATACAATTCTAAACTTTAAGCATATAGGTCATCTTACCGAAATAACTGGAATTATTCATTTGCTCAAACATTGCTTAAGGAATCCACTGAACACTTTCAGTTAAGTAAACTATTATAGCGGTTCAAAAAATGAATAACATGCATATCTAAATTATAAAGTTAGCAGCATTATTTCCAGAATAATTTGGTCCCTCAACAACATCATGTTTTATTTTAAATAAAAAAATCTAGTTGGTCAGTTCCATGCCACAAACAATGATCTGCTCGTTTATTTTATTCAAGAATGAGGAATCCGTATCTCTACGGACAGAATCCTGAAAATTTGCCTGTATTTTCAGAGATACTCTTTTCAAAAGATCCTCCTCCAGTTTTTAAGATCAGGTCAAACTTTTTAACAATTCTATAGAAAATAAATTGTTGTGGGTAAAAAAAACCAAAGCCCCAGAACCTGAAGCATCTTGCAAATTTACTTCCCTGTTCTTAAAAGTTTTGAAAAACAAATTAATATGTGAGGCCAAATAACCTCACAAGTTACAGCCTTTAAGTTTTGGAATATTATCTCCATGATTTTATTTATAAAAGTAATACAAGCCCACAAAGATACAACAAAGCATGTGGGTAATGACATAACAAATTAGGACACTTTAGTTTAAGAATAACTGTTTCGGGTTTTAAACTCATGGTATTTAACAGCTGAATAGAAATGAGGTAAAGATATTTGTTTTCTAATAAGGAAAACAGATAAAATAAATACGCCACATCTATACCACATCCTTAGAAGCTTATGAGTGTTTAGTAAATTACAGATTCTATGATCATTTATTTATTTATTCTTTGCTTTGCAAAGGAATCTGGAAGCATATGTAGATTAGCTCTGCATTGCCTAGAGTTACCTTATGCTTCTTCAGAAATGTACAGCTGTCCTAAATATCAGTTATGATTGTTACTTTTTTGTGCCAAAGGGCTTAAGAGCCCTAGTCAACCTAGTCCATACCAGAATCCATTTTTCTAAATGCTGAACAGGAGCATCTGTGTTAAGCAGGTAGTGATCACAGTATTTTTATCCTTCTCCATGTGCTCAGAAGAAATTAATTTCCTACTCTTTGTACTGAAACTACATGGTTAATCCTCCCCTGCCCCCAAAACTGCTTCAGCAATAAGTAAGTATATTTGTTTTAAAAATACTTTCTGGTCACATCTACTCGAAACGTAAAGGAACTGTTATTTTCCTACTATTTTAAATCAATGGAAAACACACACTTACAAATAAAATAATTTCTGTGTGATCCAATTCATGATTCTTACTGGATTTAGCAGCAGAGATTAAAGATATTACAACTACTGGTAATTAACTCAACTGGCACAGCTAAATCCAACAGAGATCACAAAGCAAAGCTCTTCCCAGCTGCAGTTCACAGCCTGGTGCATTACCAGTGAAACCAATTGGTCCTAATGCAGCTTGCTGGGAAGAGCAATGCCTGAGGACTAGACACACCACCTGGTCCAGCACTTCCGTTTCAGGGCTTCCATTTCACAAGAAAGAAAAACAAACATCATTTAGGGATGAGAACCTTCTCAATTGCTCCAGCAT
Source organism: Phalacrocorax aristotelis (assembly GCF_949628215.1). NCBI lineage: Eukaryota > Metazoa > Chordata > Aves > Suliformes > Phalacrocoracidae > Phalacrocorax > Phalacrocorax aristotelis. The sequence continues at coordinate 25,514,087 of NC_134310.1, forward strand.
GAGCTGCCAGGGCTTCTGAGATTGTGAGATGACAGTTTTGTTTGGGTTTTTTTTAAACTCTTCTATAAATAATCACCACTGGAGCATGTAAAAGTGCAATACACACATACATACACACAGAACTTTTCAATCTTCCCACAAATAACAGTGTTAAAAACCAATGTGCCTCACATAACACTTTCCAACCAAAACCTCAGGCTGCATTTGTACTTATGAGTGGTAAACAGTTTTTTCTAAAAAAACTACAAAAACAAAAGGATGAAATCTTACTGCCACTGACCTCACTGGAACAAGGTTTAATCAGAAGCAAACAAATATTTCATGACATTCAATATTCATGAAAGTTCTATATCAGAAATAATTCTTTTAAACTCTTCCTATTAGACGTAAATAGAAAGCTTTCTTTCAAACAGACTATGCAACCTTAAAATAATACTCTGCTGAGAAGAGGAAAAATAGCAAAGATCGTGATTTTACTTTGTAAAGTTAATTTATCTAGAAAGTAAGAGTTTCAACTGTCCTCTTCCAAGATATGCTCATGAAGCATAACATATGAAAGACTGCATTTTAAAATTATTTTTAAAAACTATTTTTAAAACTATTCCATTCACTATTCCAGTCTGACACAATGTGCTCATCTGTTGAATTTAGATGCTTAAATGTATTCCAAACCAAATTTATCCATAATTCACAGCATAAAACTTAGTTAAACATATTCTAAATTTTGTGTATACCATCCACAAGCAGCTCCAGGTCAACTTCAAAATGAAACACTGTGAACCCTTTACAAAACATCATTTTTTCAGAACTGAATTACCAGTTCACAAGTACAAGGAAAAGAGATTTAACAGAACAAAACAAAAAAGGAAAAAAATAAAAATAAAAGAAACAAAGGAAAGAAAGCAAAAGAAAATAAAAACAGAGACAGGGCGTCCATCTTCAGCAGGCCAGACTTCAATCTCATTTCCCCCATGAAGGTTTCACTTGGCGGCAGGTTTAGTGGCATGGCAAACAATGCCTAACTCAGGCAAGTGTAACAGGTCTGCCTTGGCCAGTTTAGTCATCTAATAATGCACAAATATCACACAGAGAAAACATACAAAACCAAATTAATAGTCAAAATCCATTTACTAGGCAATGTGGACATAAAATTTAGAATTATTAGGGTGGCATCTTTGTTTATCTTTCAGCCTTTGCATTCTCAAAGTATAATGTTTAAAGAAAAACATACTGATACACGCAAAAGAAAGTAATATTTTCACAAATCCATGTTACTTCATTTACATTTTTGTTAAATTGTTTATTAAATGTCACAAAATTAATATTGTTTTCATTGTGTAGTGATTCCCTCATCATACTCCCTTGATTTACCACTGTTTAAATACACTCCAAATTGCAGATTTTATTCTGTTTTTAAAACCAAGTTTTCAGAGTTCCATTTTACCTCTCTTCTATGTTTGATGCAGCACATGAAATGTTTTATTACTGGCACTGTTGGCCATGGATATAATTTAATCTTCCAGTAGAATATAGCCATTGCTACTTTTAAAGCTCGTGATACAATCCACTGACTCTGTTAACAATGATACATAATGAATCAAAAAATGTTGCGCTGTGATCTCCAAAGCCATGCTTATTCCACAGAATAAATTCCTCAAAGTTAAACCTATATGAATTCATACCTTTACAAATTAAAATTAGTGATTCTGTTAGAAAGTTACATGGAAACAGCATTCTGACTTTAAAACAAAATTTGACCTCACAACCCAATCACTTGTTCACCTAATTATGCATAAATCTCTGTGGAGTTCAAAATGATCTAGAATAGTGACGATTTTTCTGTAATACATTTTCTCACAAACGCCTAATAAGTCAGCTACAAACAGGGTTGGAACAAGATTTCTCAGAACCTTGATTTCATTCTCCTTCCACTCATTGTCTACCATCAAGAGACCCAGGAAAACATAGCTTTACCTGCCTGTTGCCATATCACGTCAGGCAGCGATCTCATCACAAGAAAAACACCAGGAAGTGTTGTTCATTCATTAGGCAGCAATCTTTCCTCTCTGGCAGTACTGAACTAGTGTTAAGGTCTTTTCAATGACACATAAAACTAAGATCCTGAAGAATTTGTAGTCAATTATTTAAGGGCAATTTTTCAATAAAGACTCTGGCCTGATACATTTTGCCTACCCAAAGCCTCTACAAAACTTCAGGTGGATACAGCAATATCTTCTTTGTAGTTTAAGAACAAGTCAAGTTCCAAAAATAAAACCAAAAAGCCCCCAAAACAAAGCATAAAAGCAACTAAAAATCTAGGCTTCACAAAGACTTGTTAATATGCCCATATTAACAAGGCTACAAGAACAGACAGTATATTGTAGGTCATTTTAGAGTCTATGTAATTTTGGAGATTTGTCAGAGTTTGCTAGGAACACCCCAGACCATTATTACAGCAGCACTAATCTCATACTCTCCAGATCATGATGTGGCCAATATGCCAAAAAATGGTACTCTGGGACTACTGTTAACAAACTCCAAGAAGTCAACAGTATTTTTTGAACCAAAACCTGACTCTTGCAATTAGAAGAGTCCTGTTAATAGGAGATATTTCTGGACTTGCTGCAGTTTATGGATCAATCATTCTAAAGAATGTTGTTCATGGCAAAACAGCTACCGTGTTCAAAGTAAAGTTAGCTTCACTCCACCAGCTGGAATGTTTCCACTCCAAAGAGGCAAAAAGTCCAGATCCAAATAGGCAGACTCAATTCCCACAATGATCCCAATGAAGTTAATGGGGCTCTGCCTAACTCTAGCAATCTGCCTACAGTAGAGCCATGCCTCATAGAATTGTATTCAGATCTCGGACAGTATACTAATAAGAATAACCTTGTATTCAACTCATCCGTAAAAGCATGACCTCAAAGCTAGTTAAAGGAACACTTGTAGATTTAGTATTCACCAAGCATTTTATTGTATTAAGAGTTATAAAAATATTTTACAGTAGAAGCATTTCTGTACAGCTGATAGCATTTTTAAAGAGATATCTAAAATCAAAAAAGAGTACCAGTATGCATAAGAAAGCCTTTTTATTGCATACAAAGTAAAATTTTCCACAGGAACAAGAAAAGAAAACTGCTTTTTTTTTAATTAAACCAGCAGACAAACATTTATATTCAAACAGAAGTTATCACCACAATGAAAAATATTTTAGATTAGATTAATCCAAAATGGTCAAATGCATATATCACATGTCTACAAGACAAAATTTGGATTCAGGCTAAAAAAAAGGAAAATATAATTAGTATCTTAAAAAAAATAAAAAAAAAACCTACCGCACCAAGGGCGATACATTAAGATCCAAACTGCCATGTTATCGGTGCTAGGAAATTGCCTAATCTTTCCAGTGCTCCATTGACTTCAGTGAGAACTTTGTGTGGGAATAAGCTTACCAACACAAACCATATTGAAGGGAATTATTTTACCTTCTTTTCCCCCCAAAAATGTAATAATTATGGAAAACGGAATTATCCTAATTTAAATCAACTGATTTTTTTCTAATGCTGAATTTCAATTAAATCTATACAATTGGGTTTCTTCATTCAATTTTCAATTTTGTTTCAAGACTTTTTTTTTCAAAAGCAATAAAATAAAACAACAGAGCACCACCTCCTTACATAGAAAGCTTAAAACAATTAGCAGACAGGACAAAGACCAACATTACACAAGAATGTCTGAAATACCAACCTTCTGCGCAGGGCACAACTATCAAAGCTCTGTCAATAAAAACCGTGTTAGTTAGATGCTGGGCCACACCAACACTTGATGCTTCACGAAACTTAATATAACATACTTTGGAGGAAAAAGCAAGAGGTGCGTTGCTGCAAGATAAAAGGAAAAAACCCAGTTAGCCATATTAAATAATTGTATGCATGCATTTTCAACTATTATTTCTTAATTAAAAAAAAAAGTTTTAGACTTCCTGGAAAAGTCACCCAAAAGACAAGAATATAGAAATTTACTAATTTGCCCACTTAAGTCACTAAAAAAAAGCATAGCATAGCCCCTCCTCCTTTTAAATGAAAATTTACAGAAGCCAAAATCCCAAATTAACAAGTCTGATTTTCTTTACAAACCTTGCTAAATGGCATTCACCAGTACATTCAAAATTACTATTTTAAGTAGCACATTTACTCAACACATTTGTCAAGTAAATAATTTATAGTTTACCTTTTATCCTCAAAATAATCCTTGTTTAAGGATTCAAACAATAAACCCAGTCATTTTTAGTGGGTCCTTCAGATATTAGCCCATATTAACCGAGTATCTTTCTTAGGCCTTCACAAAATAAGTTTTGTTAATTCATATTAAGATAAAAGCAATTCTTGAGAGTTCTTTCAAATGTTAGGTCTTAGATCACTAATGTAACAAAAATCCTTTTTATCATCTGCCTTAGTTTAGTATAGTGTAGTACAGGATAAGATCGGAGGAGGTAGAAGGAATTCACTATTAAGCTAGAATAAGGAAGAAAATTATAAATATGTTGGGTAATTTGATTTTCCATTAGAAAGCACACCAACAGAGGTCAGAAAGCACAATACGTAAGCTTGAACAAAAAAATCTTGATACAAAAAAAGTTTGCTTTAAAAAAATGTATTCCCCCTAACCAAGGTTTATACTCTTTATACAAGCAGTTTATTTCTTCATATGAAGTAAATACAGGTGAAACCTTAAAAGACAATATAATAGGGTATTGCTGGAACATCAGCAAGTTCCATTTGAAAAAAACATCTGTCTTCTAGCAAAGTAGTAAATCATGGAAAATACACTGCATCAACTGTTTAATACTGACCCTCCCTCAACTGAAACAGAAACACTTGACAACTTTCTGGAAGTACCAGAAGCAGTTCAAGTTTAGCCCAATCCATCTTGTAGTCCCTCAAATTCCAAGCAGGTACTCCCAAAGTAGTTGTATGGAATTAGGCTTTAGTATTTAAATACAAACTCAGAAGTTTTAGTTTTATTATTTCATCATAAATGAACCAAGAACTTAGACTAAGGCAGGCAGATTGGTATGTTTCTGGCTACCAGAAAGGTAACATCTAGGTAAAATATCTAGAGAGCTAGCCAACTTCAGAATGGCAACCAGAAACATTTATGATGGAATTCTGTGAAACCAAAGACATTGAGGAAGCAAAAATAAACAGGGTGGGAGAAACATAAACATGAAAGTCAACCTTACATGATTTAGAAAAACATTGCAAGATGACTACATTTCTTCTGTCTGTTTAGTTTGTCTGTAGCGGACAATGTTTTCACAGTTTCAAGTTTTCATGTTCAAGAAGGAAATAAATGTATAAAATAGCTTTTGAGCCATCTGTAAGGTCTTGGTTCAGAACAGTTTCTATCAGAGCTGACAAAGAGCAATGACTTTCTCAGTACTCAGCAGAAATGTTTGCATACAACTTATGATCTTACATATTCTGAAGAGCCAGACTGCTCACTGCAAAGATTATTTTTTTTTTAATGGCCATAGGGTTTTTTCATTTGTTTTGGTTTGGAAGGTGAAGGGGGTGGAAGGGAGTCTGTGTGCATGGGTTTGGGAGGGAGGATGTTTTGGGTTTTTGGTTGTTTGGGGTTTTTTTGTTTTTAAATACACATGCCAGTGTTACAACCCAAATGGCTGAAGCCTCCACTGAAGATTCTGTGATCCACACTTCTAACATCTCTTTGCTTTTTCCTTTTTTGTTTTCATTGCTAACTGTGCTGGTTTTGGCTGGGATAGAGTTAATTTTCTTCACTGTAGCTGGCATAGTGCCGATGACACACTGATGTTTTATTGTTGTTAAGTAGCACCTATAGTAGTTAGGGACCTTTCCAGCTTCCCATGCTCTGCTGGGTGCACAAGAAGCCGGGAGGGGAGGGGCCACAGCCAGGACACCTGACCCAAACTGGCCAATGGGATATTCCATACCATATGATGTCATGACCAGTATATTAACTGGGGGAGTTGGCACATGCGGGGGAGCCGTTGCACCTCGGGGACTGGCGGCATCGGGTCAGCGGATGGTGAGCGGCTGCGTCACGTGTTGTTTTTGTTGTTTATTCCCCCTTCCCCCCGCCCTGGGTTTTGCCTCTTTCTCTTGTTATTTTCCTTTTCATTACATTATTATTATTATTATTGTTTTATTTTAACTATTAAACTGTTCTTAACTCACGAGTTCTCACTTTTACCCTTCTGATTCTCTCTCCCATCCTGCTGGTGGGGGGGTGACCGAGCAGCTGTGTGGGGCTTAGTTGCTGGCTGGGGCTAAACCACAACACTAACTCAGTAGGCTTCATAAGAAGTCTTTCTTAAAGCAGAGAAGTCCTATTCTGTTTTAATTCCTTTTGTTCCATTTTTTCTGCCAACCTTTTCTGAGGCTGAATTGAGGTAGTCGTAGTCTTCTTCCTAGGGTTACAAAGCATGGATGCAAAAAAGCAAGTCCTACATCTCTGATTTAAGGTTACTATAATTTAGTTTCTTTAGGAAAGCAAGAAAACTAAAAAAGGAAATAAAGATCTGAATAGTATTCAGATGTTTCTGCCATTTTTGTTTTCCTTTGTAGGGAGACAGTAACATTCATCTCCCAACAGAACAACCACCAACCAAAAACAGAAGAACAACCTATTCAGAAAGCTACAGTGAAAAAAAAAAAAAAAAAAATCAAATAAAAGGCTACAAAACATCCCTCTAAGGGTCCAAATTTTCTCAGGGTGGTGGTGGAGACAACAGCAGAAATTAATAACCTATCATAAGATGTTCTGGAATAATTGTGCAGATCACATTTAAATAAGGCTCTGTATGTTTTATCCCAAAGTCACTGCAGGATATAACTATGTCTAAGAAACACTTGTCTGTACTAGCCTCCAAGACCACTCCAGAACATCCAGAAGCAAACAGTATTATAGCAGAGCTTTCAACACCTAATGTAGACAGTTTGTGCCTCCCTGCTTTCAAATAATTCATTCTGCAAAAATTCAATTGTTGCTCAATAAAGCTTATCAATATTTAACTCTTCAAAAATCCTCTTACAGCCACATTTGAAGCTTATTGCTATAATTTTGAAGCCTCTGAAACACAGACTTCAACTGGGTGACAAGCATAATGCAAAAGCATGATTAGGACTAAGAATCTGATTACAGATGTCACTGGTCTCCTAGTGTGCCAGAACCCAATTCTAAACTGTATGAGTAGTTAGCATACTGGAGTACATACCCAAGGCAAAAGACCTGCCACACCTGCAAACCAGCCTCAGATTTGAAATGTACTGCAAACTGAAAGTAATCTATAACTACTGGTCTCGGTCTTGTTCAGAACTGTGAGAAAAAGAAGCCATACTTCATCTTCACACAAAAGTCTATTTAAACAACCAACAAAAAGGTACCAAATTAATACTTTCTTGGACAACACATTTTGTAAGTTTAAGTGCAAGTAATTTTAGGCTGATTAAAAAAAACCACAAACAACAAAACAAACAAAAAACCCCCACCCAAAAAAATCATGCAGCAAGGAGACAAAAGTTTCACAGAATATTCTACAAAGCAGGGAATACAGCATACCCTCTCATGCTCCTGGCATCACCACACAAGCATGGTTTCTCAGAGATCTTTTGCACACAGGGCTTGCAGGATGCCTCCCTCTTACCTCCTTAATGGCCTCTGTGTATTCCCACTTGAGAAAACTCAATAAGCACTGAAAGTTTTGCAAATAGCAAACTGAGGAGCACTTGTTAAACAGCGACAGCAATTCTCCATTCTCAACATAGGAATTCAGATCTCTAGCCAAATCAGGACCATACACAGGTATTCAAAACTTCAGGAGTTTTTCCTCAGACTGATGACAAAATATCACTGAAGCTGACAGCAAAGTCCCACTAAAGCCACCCTCTTCTACGCAGAAGTGGCAAATCCACGCTGAAGCCCTGACATAGTAACAACTGTTAGTACATAAACTAATTGTCACAGACTGCAACTGTAATAATATTTTCTGGTCTTGTTGACTGTTTCACCCTATCTAACCATAATTTTCCAAGTCATTCTCATATACACCTTTAACTTTTCCTTACAATATTTAAATCTTTAGCTTCAGGAAGAAACCAGATCTCATTTGGTAAAATGAGAAACCTGCAATTCAGTCATCCTATTTTCCTCAAGATGTAAGCAAAAGGGAAAATACTATACGTACAAGTAAATTAAAAACCCAACATCATCGAAATCCTATTTCCTGAAAGGATTTTACAATCATCCCTTACTTTCCTTTCTGAGCAGTTGGTATTAAAAAAAAAAGTGCAAATTCACTGAATATCCTTCTTCTCAAGACTAAAGCCCTGTTTATGGGACAGGGAAGAAGAGGTGACCAAAATTCTTGGAAATAGTAATGAAATGGAATGAAAGGGGTCTTTGAGCACTGAAAACTACCTACAGCACTCTTAAAGAGACAAGTCTTACAAGGAAAGGGTTAAAAAAACCTCATGAAGTCAAAGTTTCTTGGGCAAGTTTTTGATGCCAACTTTAAATCAATACAGCAGACAGTTGTAGCATGATAAAACAAACTCAGCTAGTCTCTTTAAGATTTGATAATCAAATACAAATTAAGAGTAAAATGAGTGGATAAAAAACCCCACCTCTTCTCCTACCTCCACATAACTTATACTTGTCTACTGATGTTATTCATCAAATAGGTGCTTTCAAATTTTAGATTAAAGTTTCAATGGAAAGCCTTCCAGAGAGCAGAACAGTATATAGTTGTACAATCAAGTCAAATTTAAAATTTTCTTGTAAGAAAATATTTAAATACAAACAGCCATCAGTAACAAGCATCTCTGACCCACTGAAAGATGATTCACATTAATGGCTTTCCAATAAAAAGAAGTATTGCTTTCAGTGCCAATGAAGCCTCACTGACAAGTAGCTAAAATCAGGATGATGACTGTATGGAAATAACTTCTTTAGTGCCAAGAGTTTCCAATGCCCTCAACACTGAATCTGAAAGTGGGCTACTCGCAGTCACACAGGCCTCTGGAAAATAACAGTAATAATAAAATAGCATTTACTGCCACCTGCATAAAGCATGAAAGTCTCTAATACACGAGATAGACACTTCCTCATGGACAACTAGGCTTTCAGGAACATGACAGGTATGAAATCCATCCTTCTTAAAGGGACATCTGATTAGCAGTGACTGAAGAAACTGAAGGGCTTTGGTGAATGAAGATAAAACATGAAGTGACAAACTACCAAAGAGCATAGTGTGATTTGGCTCAACGTTCATAAAAGTCTTCCCAATCAATTCAGTATACAAAATAAAGGACCTGAACAGAAACTGCTCCTTTAAAAATCACAGTCTTAAGATATTAACTGCTGGGAAAAGTCACCAGGTTCAGGAAGCTTGCTAGGAATACTGAAGAGTCATCTTAAAGAACCTGCATTTTATTTAACGCATTAAGAAACAGAGGTGATTTCTCTCTCTTCCCCTCCACATTTCACATGCTTACAAGAACTTCAAGTGAACTAATCTAACATTAATATGCTTTCTATTTATTGAAATCTGTAAGTAATTATATTCAACAATTGAGACTTCCTGTCAGTTTTTTTAAAGAAATTATCTGTTGCGCTCTATAAAACCAAGGGACATGTTAATGACAGGAGACTGGAGAAATGCAGAAATGGATAAAAAGGATCTCTCCTCTCTTATAATGCTAGTTCAGACAACCATAGCATAGCCTTATACTTTGTTCTACAATCATTGAAGAGCCTATAGGTGCCAGATACATCATCCTCACTGCCCAGTAAGTCATAAACCTTCTCTTTTTTTCATACAAGTCAGCAGTAGCGTACTGCACAACGAATTATAGTGAAACGGTGTTATCAAAGGAATTTCCTATAAGGTTGAAATGATCACCTGATCAAATTCACCACTTCTACAAACCTCTTGAATTCTTCTGACAGAGCAAAATATCAGAGGATTAGGAAGAAGCAAAAAAAAAAAAACCAACCACCAAAACAAAACAAAAAAAACCATCCAAAGCTAGCATGTAATGCTGCATCTTCCAAGAATGGGGAAAAGTATTTCAAAAAGAAATTAAATTATCAAGAGCAATGCTCCAAAATGATCCGTGCCCTTGACCAAGTTAATTCACAAATACCAGAATGAGATTTATTTCCTTTCAATTAAAAAAAAAGGCAGTTTTGTTATTAAATGAATTGAGTATTTAATACAATCAGATTTTATGGATTTTCAGCAGATTAAGGGAAAAAGTAGAAGGCTGACAAACATGAATGACTTGGAAGAGGTGATGGATAATTTATACTTGTATTTGGAAAGACCATAATGCTGGATTAGAAAAAGGGGAGTCTATATGCTTTATAAAGTGTGTGTGTACGCATGTACATATACATACATATGTCTATATATTTTGTTTACTGTTGAGCATCAACAGAACTAGAAGTTCATATCCATTAGAAATAAACATGCCCAGCAAAGGCATTACAAATGGCAGGATTACAAATATTACAGTAAATCTCTTAACTTGAATGCCCTTTTTTTTAATACATGAGGATGCATACAGAAGAGAACACAGCTTCCCTCTGCTCTGCAAACTCATGCTTGACTAAGTAAAAATATTTTGTGTGTAGGCTGAATATTTGCAATACAGAATTAGAGAGAAAACAAGTTACAATTCTACACAATGCGACATGTAACTTTATTTCACCACATCACTTCATCTATAAAAGAGTTAGGATACTATATATATATATATAATACACTATATATTATTCTTGAAACAAGAACTGTTGGCTTTATTTTTTTAACTATGTGCTTCTACACAAAGGCTAGCAAAGGGGGTCCCAGTCTCGGTGAAAACCTTTCCTTAACTTAGGTAACACAATTATTCTCGAAAAACTGAAAACTACCATGTTACCTTTCTCTTATTCCTCAGCATTAAATAAATTTAAAGGAGCATATTAATATTTGTCATTCAGTAGTCAATATCCATGAGATCTGTAATTCACTAATTCAATTTACTGAATTATGTTTTTCAGCTAGAAACCAGACTGAAAAGCGGGTTTCCTGCTGTTCCATGAAGGTAGCAAAATTCACGCTCTAGAATACATCAGAAGTTTGGATTGCTTACAGAAATGTTTTTAAACCTAAGACTAGGATGACATAAATTTTTGTATGATGTTGACTTTAATGTAAAAAGCAAACTTCCTTTTTAATTGAATTACTAGAAATAATTTTTTTAATTAAGCCTTAAATTGTTAAATACCTAAGAAAAAATAGGAGCAGAAAATAATTTTAACAAATTGCAGACATCTATTGTAGCATCTTTTTGCTTGGGATACCTTTGCTACCTGTGTACTTGTCAATGAAACACTATTTTCTGAACTTATTATTAAAATATATTTTCAGGGGTCAATAGGAAGCATGTTTTTACTGTTTCACAAGAAGGGCATTAGATTTAGATTAAATTTTTTTTTCTCTCTCCAAGGTAATAATTTCAAAGTCGGGTCAAATGTCCAGAACTATTTGGCAAGGAAATGCATATTTGTAAAAGTTATGCATAAAAACTGTAAATAGAACCAAGAGTAAAGTAAGTAATCACAATCCCACATCCTATCTCTGAAAACTAAAGTAATCGTTTAGAACTGATGTTTACTGCATTATAACCCTGACATTTCCAAGTCAAAATCAGCTATGGTACTGGATTTTAATATTTTATGTGTATACACAGACTGGCAAAATTTTATACATAGGCACAAACATTATTTGCATACGAATGTCAAGAAAATATCTATTTGCCTTAAAATCTGCTATATAACTTAGTGAAAAATAAGAGCAACAGCTATAACAAAAAAATATACTAAGTCAGAAGAAAACAAGTGTATTAAGTATATTGTGGAACAAGTCCAAAGTAAAAACCTAGAAAACTGTACAAAAATCACCATAAATCTATTAAAGAGTGTTTAAAACTTGGTAAGGCTGTTTTATCTTTACATGATTAAATGCCTATTACATATACTTTATATACACATTAAAATCACATTTAATTTTTTCAGAATGGCCCCATTCAAACGTAGCCAAATATAATCGAGTAACAGATAAAAATAGACAAATACTAACTTTTTTGCTATTTAGCTTTTAAGAAATTGAATTTTTATTCCTGTCTTCTTTGTATTAAAATTGAAGTATGGATGTGAATTACTCCCTCTGTCCCTTTCTGGTATTCCTATTTAATTTTCATAAGGAAAATGAAAAGATAAATAGTTTGAAAGAGCATGTCTGTCATTCACTTCCTAATACAACAGACACGTTAAGAAAAAAATATTTCTTTTCCTCCCCTGTTCTGTTGACCACCAACTACTTAAAAGAAACATTAAGGTTAGCAAAATAACAATATTATCTCCCATCTCAGTGGATCCCTCGCATGCAGCTAACATAATGAGAACACCTACAATTTAGAGAAACATGTAACGTCCATTATTATCTTTCATTTCCTGCAAACGTCTTATCGGGGGTATTTCTGAGCACAGGGCAGGTACCGTTCCTCTGTTAACAGCTATGCTGGCTTCTGTTCGAGCGGCCCTTTCTCAAAGGAGAAAAGAGCCCTTCGAACAAAAAGAGTTGGTCCCGCCGGTACGCATCGCCCGGGTGGCACGGCCTAGCAGCCAACCGGGCGAGGGTCGAGCCTGGAGCACTCCCGCCCGACCACCCTCCGCTTGGAATAAGTCCGAGCAAAGAGAAAAGTGGGCCACAGAAAAGAAGTTTTCAGGAAAAGGGGGGAAGCGCTTCGGGGCAGGCGGGGAGCACGCTTCTACAGAACTGTGTACAGTTCTGGTCCCCACTATACAAAAAGGATGCAGACAGGCTGGCAGGGGTCCAGAGAAGGGCCACCAAGATGATCAAAGGACTGGGAAGCCTGCCATATGAGGAAAGGCTGAGAGAACTGGGATTGTTCAGCCTTGAGAAAAGGAGGCTTAGAGGGGATCTCATTACAATGTACCAGTACTTAAGGGGTAGCTACAAAGAAGATGGAGACTCCCTTTTTACAAGGAGTCACATGGACAGGACAAGGGGAATGGACACAAGTTGCTCTTGGGGAGATTCCGACTGGACACCAGAGGAAAATTTTTCACATTGAGGACAGTCAACCATTGGAATAATCTCCCCAGGGAAGTGGTTGACTCAGCCACATTGGACACTTTTAAGATTCGGCTGGACAGGGTGCTGGGCCATCTTGTCTAGACTGTGCTCTTCCTAGAAAGGTTGGACTAGATGATCCCTGAGGTCCCTTCCAACCTGTGATTCTCGCCAGGCCTTAGGTTGTGACTCAGTGCCAGCAGTCTCCACCGGGTGGCCGCGGCCCTGGCCGCCGCCGCCACCACGAGAACACAAAACCCGTCGTGTTTCTACAGGCCGCTCCGGAGATACCGCAGTAACTCCCCTCCTCCGGACCAGGGCCGCCATCTTAGGTCCGGGCGAAGCCTCTTTTCCCTAACGCTCCTGCCCCATACAAAGGGGTGCGACCACGTGATTCCCCTCCCTGTGGGGGAAACTCTGGTGCCCACACTCAAGATGGCACATAAGGCCTTCTCTCTCTCCCCTTCCCTCTATCCTCCCGATCCCTCTAGGCCTCTCCCTCATCCCAAGTCTATCGCTCCAGAGGCCAGCGCAGGCCCTACTTACTCTGGAGGATAGAGGCGCAACTCCTCGATGTCTCCCAGGAAGCCGAAGAGAGTCCGCATCTGATCACTGGTCACTGTTGAGGACAGGTTCGTGACCTGGATGACAGACGTAGGGCCCAAGGGGAAGCCAAGCGGTACCCCGATCCCTCCGCTGCTCATCATGGCGGAGCCCGCGCGATCGCTACCCTTGTGGCGGTGCCACACAGCCGGAGAGGCGGGCCTGACGACAGAGAGGAGCGCGCGTCGTCTGCCAGAGCGTCCTAGCGTGCGGGCGCTCTAGTGGCGAACTCGACTGCTCCCTGGGGGTATTTCTGGGCGGGCAGCCGTTCTTCCCGTGCCGGCTGGGGCTCGTGGGGGAGCGGGTACTCTCCCTCCACACAGACAAGGCTTCGAGCTCAGCCGTGAGGGCTCCTCTTGTGGGGGGGACGACACGACCTCACCTCACCTCTCTTTCCTCCGGTTTCCCAAGGAGTTAGCCTAGCCGCCGTTGCCAGGGCGGGACCAGCGCCCCTCCCTTCATGCACAACGCTACCCGCCCTGAGCTGCCAGGGGACCGAACCGCAGATCCTGCGGAGGAAGCGAGCACAATGGCCCGGACGCCACACGCAGCGCCCTGCTAGGGTGACTGAGGCAGTTAGATAGCTCCATCACACATGGGGAAGGTGTAGCTGTGAGCGCATCTGACTAATCCCTGCACAAACGGAGCCTGAATACCTTGTTAACTTTAGCAAGGACAAGGAAATTTTAAAACCGGGATACCAAGTCTAGGTACAAAACCCCACCTTTAATAGGTCAGGTTTAGCTCTATTAATCAGTTTGGCATGAAATACACTGAATGCTCTGCCATCAAATTAAAATATGCCCGCAAGAAATAGAAAGGAAAAATAGATTTCCAATTTAAATGCTCTTTTGGTAGCCAAGCTCAATAAGAGGCAGTTTAATTACCCTAGGGAATAAACCCTTGAAAACTTACCCTAACAATGTTTAAACAGGAAGGGTTGTAATGGAATAATAGGTTGTTAACAGTTTTGTTATAACTTCACTGGGGATCTATACCAATTAAATTGATTTTACCTGGAGTTACAGTTCAAGTTCTCTTTAAAAGTTAAATTGACTGGAGAAAATGAGACTGAGCACTATGCATCTGGGTGATCAGTATTAAGGATCTAACTGCAGTATTTCTTAGGTGATAAAGAACTGTGTATCTTGGTACTGAAAGACTTAAGTTTTCAGACATGGATATTTTAGCTTTTAAGACCTTCCATACCCCAAACCTGAACTGAGAAGGGACTGAAGTATTTTTTAAGCTATATCTGGACTGAAAAAGATTGAAAATTTGTGATGTTTCCCTAAACAAGTAGGTGAGTTGTTATGGAATCTCCATAGATAAGCCTGGGTAGTGCTTCCTTTACTGATGCTTAATATGTTACAGGATTTTAAGTAATTCCAAGCAATTGTCAGCTCACCTGTTTTTATACTTTCAGTAACTGGATTGTTGCACTTAGATTCAGTAAATAAATTCTTTCATTTTACCTTTACCTTACTTGTATAAGCAATAATGTCAGGTTAACTAGCAAAGACCAAGGTATTCCATGCCTGCAGTGCAGAAATCCTTAAACTTCTCCCAGCTGGAGATTCCGACATCAGTCTCCTGACAATCCAAACAATAGATTTTGACTAAGCTGCAATCCTGGAACTCTAACCATGATTTCAGAAAGCCCTTTGCAATTGCAGAGTTATCCAGAGTTGATGGGGTGCTCAAGAGAACAGCTTTACAGTCATTGCATTAAATTCTCAAAAATATGCATTAACACCTTTCCTGGAAGAGCAAAGTTATTACTTAATGATTCCTATTCTTAATGTGTAAAAACAGGAGCAAACTATGCTTTAGAGAGAACTGATTTATCAGCAACCATTGCGAAGTCAAAACACATACATTCCCTTTCTTCTTTCCCTTTCCTTCAAAGTTGCTCCAGAAATTAGTCTGACTGGGACTTTGCAATTCATAGGGCATCCCTGGTGAGCACAGTTTTCAGATACTGTGAAGGCGAATGATAAATGATAAACCATCCATGCATCAACAATATGAGTGTTCATGAGGACAAATAAGCAATCCTTTCTGAAAACAAAAAAGTTGGGTTTTTTTAGAGGTACAGGGCAAATCTCAGAACGTGGAGCATTTGCTTATCCTTTGTCCTGGTTTCGGCTGGTGTAAAATGTGTTCATCTGATTCGTGTCAATATGGAACAATGCTAGAGTCACACGGTGAAGTGTGACCCTCTAGCATTTGACCTTTCTGTTTGTGCTTGTGTAACCGAGGGCCGTTCAATTAACTTGTTAACTGTCTTAATGGTTGGAATGTTGATTGGCGATTTAAGTTAATTGTTAAGAAAGAATTTTAGTTAGGAGTAGAAACTAACACCTGAGAATTTTAACAAGATAATAAATAATGCTTAGGCCAGTCAAGAGGGCGTTAGCAATGAATGCTGCATTGACAAGAAGCCTCCTAAAAAGATACAATTCAGTAGAACTTCAAGGACTAACAGTGGAAACACCCTGCTACAAAGGAGAGTGACCAAAAAAACTTGCCCCCCCACACCCATAAAGAGCATGCGGGCTAATCTACATGGCAAGCGTGGCTAATTTAACTACGGCTGACCAACGGCAAGTGGGATGCTTATCACTGACCAATGAGTGTAAACTTAGGCGTGTTTTTACTAATTGTTATTAATTAAGTAACTGAATATAAACCCTGTAATTTTGTATGACAGGATGCACGTTAGGCAGAAGGATCCCCCGTGCATCCAGCGCTGCTTGCTTGTCTCTATTCAATAATTTGTAAACTTTGATTGAAATTCCGTTGAAGGCTAAATTAATTATAACAACTGGGGGCTCGTCCGGGATGGTCTTGGTTCCTGAATTCTGACTTGATCTAGGAGTGGCGCCCCACCATTTGGTGGCTCCTGGTCAGGTTGGGTCAGGGCTAACGCCATCCTGAACCCGAACAGGGACAAGCAAGGAATTTAATTTTTATAAGCTCCCTTGCCGGCTGCAGCAGTTTGTTTTGCCCGTAATTCTGCGCGCGAAGATCCAAACGAAGACGACGGAGTCGTAAGTATTTAGGCTGTATACCGTTTGGTTGGGTGGGATTCGGTTGCCTGTGTGTGTAAGAGTGTGACTGAGACAGAACCTAGTTCTGAAGTGATTGTGGAGGTCTTCTAACCGCGGTTCCAATCTCCCGCGAGGGACTTGGCCGGTGAAGGACCGAAGTGATTCCTATAGGATTCGTGGGTGGGTGGGTGATAGGTCCTAAACCCCCTGCAAGACACTCTTACCGGTAACCAAGGGCTGTAGGAATTGCCACAGTAAAATTCCTAGATGGGTCAGACAAATTCGAGGACCCAGGACCAGGAGAAAGGGAGCAAAATACCAGACATACCATCAGAAAGTCCATTAGGAATAATGATTAGAAATTGGAATGAAAGGGGCCCCAGAAAAGGAAAAAGTAAATTAAAATTGGTTCAATATTGTATGGTTGAATGGCCGAAGAAACCTTTAAGACCACTTGTCTTTTGGCCTGGTTTTGGATCTTTTGAAGACTGGATTTGCCAGGCCTTGAATATATATGTTAATTCAAAGGAACCTTTTAGTCAGGAGGAAAGTGATTATGCAGGATTATGGATCAGGACTTCACGTCCTTTTCCAGCCTCAATACTTACATTAAAGAAAAGAGATGAAAACTTTGAGGAAGAAGAAGGAGATGAAGATGAAAAAGAAAGGGAAAAAGATGATAAATGGGAACCACTGGATAACCTGCCGCCCCCATATCCTAATAATCCACCTCTGGTAGCAGCTTCCCCTCCAGTGGCCGTAGTACCTCCACCAGTCCCATCGTTATCCCTGCCCCCCCCACCAACAGCACCGGAATTGGATCAACCGCCGGCTGCATGTACGAGAAGTAGGACTGCCATATCTGAGGGGGCTTCTCTATATCCCTTATGAGAAGTACCCCTCGGAGGCAATCAGGGAGGCATCGGGTTTGTGGCAGTACCATTAAATACCACAGATGTAAGGAACTTTAAGAAAGAAATGGGGACCCTATTGGATGATCCCCTCGGAGTAGCTGAAAAACTAGATCAATTCCTAGGCCCCAATACTTATACCTGGGAAGAAATACAGTCCATTTTAGGAATCCTATTTACTGCTGAAGAAAGGGGAATGATTAGACAAGCTGGAATAAGGATTTGGGAAAGACAGAATCAGGTAGGACCCCCGGGAGATCAGAAATGGCCAAATGTGGATCCCCACTGGGATCATCAACAACTCCACGGAAGACAGAATATGAGGGATTTGAGAACATTAATCATACAGGGAATAAGGGAAGCGGTTCCCCGAGGGCAAAACATTAATAAAGCATTTAATGAACAACAAGGGAAAGACGAATCTCCAACAGAATGGTTGGAGAGGTTGAGGAAAAGCTTACAAATGTATTCTGGAATTGATCCGAATACAGTGGCTGGGACCGCACTCCTTAGAACACAATTCGTAGCCAAATCTTGGGGGGATATAAGAAGGAAATTAGAAAAACTGGAAGACTGGCAAGAAAGAGGATTAGAGGAGTTACTTAGGGAAGCCCAGAAAGTCTATGTTAGGAGGGATGAAGAAAAGCAGAAAGCAAAAGCAAAAATTTTTGTAACAGCAGTAAGAGAAAGTCAGAAAAATAAGACTCCATCTGGAGAGAAAGGAGAAAAAAGAATAGAGCAGACACCCCGGGGACAACCTCACCGAGAGAGATTCACAACTCCCGTCTGTTACTACTGTAACAAGAGGGGACATGTTCAGAAGAACTGCCGTAAACGGGAACAAGATGAGAGAATGTTTAAAGAAGAATAGGGGTGTCAGGGGCTATATCTTCTGGGGACTTCAACATCAACAGAGCCCTTGATAAAATTATTAATTGGTCCCCATAAAGAGGAAGTTTTATTTTTAGTAGATACAGGAGCTGAGAAATCAACCATTCAAAAACTTCCAAAAGGAATAGAAAAAGGGAAGAGCTATATGTCTGTAGTTGGGGCAAAAGGAGAACCTTTTAAAGTACCTATTTTGAAAGATGTAGAAGTAGAGACAGAAAAGAAAATTTGCCTTAATGATTTACTTTTGCTCCCTGAAGCAGAGTACAATTTATTAGGAAGGGGTTTGATTTTGAAGTTAAATTTGAACATTCAGAGTAAAGGGGATAAATTGCAGATTAAATTATACACTTTAACACAAAAAGACGAAGAAGCTATTAACCCCTCAGTGTGGTATAAAGAAGGGGAAATTGGAAAAATAGAAATGGACCCCATAAGTGTTCAAATGATAGACCCTTATCGCCCAATTAGAATCAAGCAATATCCTATACCCAGGGAGGGCCGAAAAGGATTAAAACCTATAGTTGACAGACTTTTGGAAAAAGGAACTTTGGAACCATGTATGTCTCCCCATAATACACCCATCCTCCCTGTAAAGAAACCGGATGGGTCTTACAGGATGGTACAGGATTTAAGAGCTGTAAATCAGCGAACGATCACCAAGTTCCCTGTGGTGGCAAATCCTTACACTTTACTGAGTCATATTTCTCCTAGATATGCTTGGTATAGTGTAATAGATTTGAAGGATGCTTTTTGGGCCTGTCCTCTGGATGAGGAATCCAGAAATTATTTTGCCTTTGAGTGGGAGGACCCTGAAACAGGGCGAAAACAACAATTAAGATGGACTGTACTACCACAGGGGTTTACAGAGTCACCAAATCTATTTGGACAAGCTTTAGAGAAAATCTTACAAGATTTTACATTACCCAAGGAGGTAAAATTATTACAATATGTGGATGATTTATTAATAGCAGGAGAAACTGAAGAGGGGACCCGAGAGGCCACCATTAAATTGTTAAATTTTCTGGGGGAGAAGGGGTTGAAGGTGTCCCGATCAAAGCTACAGTTTGTAGAACAGGAAGTAAAATACTTAGGACATTGGTTGAGTAAAGGCAGGAAGAAGCTAGATCCTGATAGGATATCTGGGATTCTATCCTTGAGACCGCCACAAACCAAAAAGGAAATTCGACAAATATTGGGATTATTAGGATACTGTAGACCGTGGCTTGAAAATTATACTGAAAAGGTAAAATTCTTATATGAGAAATTAACTAATAACCAACTCAAGTGGTTTATAGAAGATGACCAGAGATTCGAGGAAATAAAAAGGGCATTAATACAAGCACCTGTATTGAGCCTCCCAGATTTAGAAAAACCTTTCTATCTTTTTGTAAATACATCCAACCAGACAGCACATGGAGTTCTTACTCAAGAATGGGCAGGAATCGAAAAACCTGTAGGGTATTGCTCTAAGTTACTTGATCCAGTAAGCAGAGGATGGCCTGCGTGCCTCCAAGCTCTGGTTGCTACAGCCTTATTAATAGAGGAAGTTCGAAAAATCACTTTTAGTGCTCCTTTAAAGGTGTATACCCCACACAATGTCAGAAATGTTTTACAGCAGAAGGCAGAAAAATGGTTAACAGACAGCCGGATCCTAAAGTATGAAGCAATACTAATAGACTCCCCTGACTTAGAATTGAGAGTGACTTCTGCCCAGAATCCAGCGCCAGATTTAAGGGATACTGAGTTGGAAGATGGGAAGGTGCTGTTTATAGATGGTTCCTCCCGAGTGGTGGAAGGGAAAAGAAAATCAGGATATGCAATAATTAATGAGGACCTAGAACTTGTAGAGTCAGGACCTCTGAGTCCATCATGGTCAGCTCAAGCTTGTGAGCTGTATGCCCTCTGTAGGGCCCTGGAATTATTAAAAGGCAAAAGAGGGACTATATTTACGGATTCTAAATACGCGTATGGTGTGGTCCATACTTTTGGGAAAATTTGGGAAGAAAGAGGTTTAATTAATACTCAAGGGAGAAATCTAATACATCAAGAATTAATAGTAAAAATTTTAAAAGCATTAAGAGAACCAAAAGAAATAGCAGTGGTACATGTGAGAGGACACCAAAAGGGATTAGACTACCGAACTCGAGGAAATAATTTAGCGGATAAAGAGGCCCAGGAAGCAGCCCTGAGGACTCAAGTCGCTAAAATTAATGTAGTACAAACGCAGGAGGATTTCAGCAAAAAAACACAGGAGGAGAAAGAGAAGAAGTTTACCCCTGAAGAAAAGATAAAATTAGAAAAAATAGGGGCTAAGTTAGAACAAGGAAAATGGACATTGCCCGACCGGCGAGAAATGCTGCCGAAAGCCTATGCCAGACAAATATTGGAGCGTTTGCATGCGCAAACACATTGGGGTACAAAGGCGTTAAGTGATCATTTCCTTAAACAATTTGGCTGTATTGGCATTTTTGAAATAGCAAAGCAGATTACACAAGGATGCTTAACTTGTCAAAAGGTAAATAAAAAGGTGTTTCAACAAGTGGCAATAGGAGGGAGAAAAACAGCTTACAGACCTTTTGAGAAAGTACAAATAGATTTTACTGAACTGCCTAAAGTAGGGAGAATAAAATATTTATTAGTAGTAGTAGATCATTTAACACAATGGGTAGAAGCTTACCCTGTAGCACGGGCTACAGCACAGATGGTGGTAAAAATTTTATTGGAACATTTGATACCTAGATATGGGATAATCCAGTACATTGATTCGGACCAGGGCACACACTTTACTTCATTCAGTGGGAATACCACACTCCATGGCACCCACAAAGGTCGGGGAAGGTAGAAAGAATGAATCAAACAATAAAACAACAATTGGCTAAACTGATGATTGAGACACAAATGCCTTGGACAAAATGCTTACCATTGGCACTGTTAAATATAAGAACTAAACCATACGGTGAGACTGGATTATCACCATATGAGATGTTACATGGCATGCCCTACTTTCAAGGGATGCCTTTGGGGAATAATGTAATTGAAGATCATACTATCCAAAAATATATAATTACCATTGGAAAAAGATTAAAAGAGTTAAGAGAGATTGGGATGGTGGCCCAGACACCACCTTTAGGATTTGCAATTCATCAGTTAGAACCAGGAGATAAGGTTCTAATAAAAACATGGAAAGAAAGAAACCTATCTCCCCTTTGGGAAGGACCTTTCCTTGTTTTATTAACTACAGAAACAGCTGTGAGAACCGCTGAAAAAGGGCGGACACATGTGTCGCGAGTGAAAGGTCCAGTGAAGGAGTGGAGAGTCACATCTGAACCCGGAGAAACTAAGCTAACCATCAGACGAACCTGAAGAGGCCATCATCAAAGAACATAAGCTAAGTTGCTGTGGGAATTTTGATGTGATTACTCCTGTAGAATTTGTAAACGGAGAAGCTCCTAAATGAATACCTATTAGGGGAGACAATTAAATAGCAATAGGCTATCCATGGTATACACTGTTTTTTTGAGACATAGCATATGAATTGGAAAAAGCCACTCCTTAAATACATTTAAATACTCAGGAAAGGACACCCCTTAAGATTAAGGAAGAGGGCAAGACCGGATAGGGAACCGGTGCTATGGTTTGAAAAGGTCTGCCAAGGGCTGCAACCCCTTTGGGCCGTGACCGCCAATCACTATGGCCCTTACCGGACCTCTTCTAGTCCTACCTGGGGTGAGTTCCTTAACCCTGGCTATGACAAACAACTGCAGTCAATGTGTAATATGACTGTAAAGGCCAGAAAATAGGAAGCTGCATTATGCTTTATGCAGAGAAGGTAACAGGACCGTATGCTATGATCCAAAAGAACTCACAAATTCGGAAGTAGGAAGACTAATTGGCAGCATAGACTGTTCATGAAATATAAACAGGAGTAGAATATGAAATTCCCACAGTTGCTAAATCTATTTGTAACCAATTGTTATGTTTGTGGTAGAACAAACCAAGGTGAAAAGCAAACTTGGAATGGAATCAATCTAGGAGAATTAGGGGAGGACTTTATGGGCGGTAACTGGCTTACTAAAATTGGAATAGCTGTACTGGGGATATGTGGAGGACTGTTAATAATTCCATGTTTAATACCCTGTTTTACTAGACTCATACACTCGGTTATACAAGGAATGCAGATAACTGCAATACCTGTTGATCCAGAAACAAGGGAAAAGAAAACTCATTCCTTGATGATAATAAAGACAAAAGAAGACCCAAAATTGATACCAATTCAGCAAGTATTGACTAGATTGGAAACAAAACCACGAATCAATGTCATAAAAAGAAAAGATGAGGGATTGTAAAATGTGTTCATCTGATTCGTGTCAATATGGAACAATGCTAGAGTCACACGGTGAAGTGTGACCCTCTAGCATTTGACCTTTCTGTTTGTGCTTGTGTAACCGAGGGCCATTCAATTAACTTGTTAACTGTCTTAATGGTTGGAATGTTGATTGGCGATTTAAGTTAATTGTTAAGAAAGAATTTTAGTTAGGAGTAGAAACTAACACCTGAGAATTTTAACAAGATAATAAATAATGCTTAGGCCAGTCAAGAGGGCGTTAGCAATGAATGCTGCATTGACAAGAAGCCTCCTAAAAAGATACAATTCAGTAGAACTTCAAGGACTAACAGTGGAAACACCCTGCTACAAAGGAGAGTGACCAAAAAAACTTGCCCCCCCACACCCGTAAAGAGCATGCGGGCTAATCTACATGGCAAGCGTGGCTAATTTAACTACGGCTGACCAACGGCAAGTGGGATGCTTATCACTGACCAATGAGTGTAAACTTAGGCGTGTTTTTACTAATTGTTATTAATAAAGTAACTGAATATAAACCCTGTAATTTTGTATGACGGGATGCACGTTAGGCGGAAGGATCCCCCGTGCATCCAGTGCTGCTTGCTTGTCTCTATTCAATAATTTGTAAACTTTGAAATTCCGTTGAAGGCTAAATTAATTATAACAGCTGGGATAGAGTTAATTTTCTTCACTCTAGCTGGTATAGTGCTGTGTTTTGGATTTAGTATGATAATAATGTTGATAACACCGATGTTTTAGTTGTTGCTGAGTAGTGCTTACACCAGTCAAGGACTTTTCCAGCTTCCCATGCTCTGCCAGGAACACAAGAAGCAGAGAGGGAAGGGGGCACAGACAAGAGAGTGGATCCAAACTGGCCAAAGGGATATTCCATATCATGTAACGTCATGCCCAGTATGTCAGCTGGGAGGAGCTGGCTGGGGGAGGGAAGCAGCAATCATGGCTCGGGGACCAGCAGCGTCTGTCGGTGGGTGATGAGCGGTTACATTACTTGTTTTTCCTGGTTTTGTTTCTCTCTGTCTTGTTTTCCTTTTCATTACTATTATAACTATTTTTATTATAGTTATTAAACTGTTCTTATGTCAACCCATGAGTTTTCTTACTTTTACTCTTCCAGTTCTCTCCCCCATCTTACTGGGAGTGGGGGAGGGTAAGTGAGCGGCTGTGTGGTGCTTAGTTGCTGACTGGAGCTAAACCACAACATCCTTACAACAACATACTTCTTTTTTTTTTTGTTTCATTTATCAGCTGAGTTTTTCCTGTGTGTTGAAAATAATCTTCCCCTAAAACTGCATCATTCCCTCTTCCTTTTAGCTTCTGAAAAACCAACAGCAATATGTTACCCTTACAGAGATCATGAAACTTAAATTCCACGTTACCTATGTGTAAAAAAGTAGTCTTCAAACAAAAGCAACTATTAACCTTTTGTCTAAGATTGTATTTCCTAGTCTTTCCACAGGGTTTAAAAAACATTTACTGGGAACTGTTAATTGCAAATAGCAGTAGAAAAATATTTGCAATTCAGAAGGAGGTTACAGTAAAACCTGTTTTAAATGATCAGGAGAAGAGTCTTTTTTCTTACAAGAAGTCACCTTTAAAGTAGACAGTCCGTTAGAGGTGGACATCAGTATGGCATTTAATGCACTTCCATGCTTAGGGAATGGAAATCAAATGAGGTGAGATAAAGACAGAAACATTAGAAAGCCTTCTTTAAACAGAGCCTTAAAGACTTCCAAAAGAATATTATCCACAGAGTGCATATATTTAATATAACATCAAGCACTTCTAAGTCTTGAGCAATTTACAAAGGGTAAAATTTAACTTCAGATTCAACTACTCCTGGAGCACTTAAGGCTGCACAGCCTAAATAAAATGACTATTAGATGGTGGGGTTTGGGTCCTGAGAGGCAGGAACAAAGCAGGATCACAACCCTGGACTTCAGGAGAGTAGACCTTTGCCCGCTCATGGAGCGGCCTGGAAGAATCCCATGGGAGATGGTTCTGAAAAGAAGGGCCCAAAAGAGCTGGGGGGTTTTTAAGGATCACCTCCTCCAAGCTCAGGAGCAGTCCTTCCTGACGTGCAGGAAGTCAAACCTAGGTGGCAGGAGGCTTGTAGAAGTAAACAAGGAGTTCCTGACAGAAGTAAAACATAATAAAGAAACATACATGAGGTAGAAGCAGGGTCAGATCACCCAGAAGGAATACAGAGACAAGGTTAGGAAAGCCAAAGCCCATCTAAAGTTGAATCAAGTGAGGGAGGTGAATAGCAACAAGATGGCCTTCTACAAACATAGCAGCAGCAGAAGGAAGACAAGGGAAAGCATGGGCCTGCTGCTGAATGGGGCAGGAGTCCTGGTGACAAAGTATATGGAAAAGGCTAGAGTACTTAATGCCTTCTTTGTCTCAGTCTTTACTGGTAAGACTTGCTTCTAGAAATTGCAAGCCCCTGAGACCAGTGGGGAAGTCTGGAGCACAGAAGACATACCTTTGACAGAGGAGAATCAGGTTAGGGAATAAGCTGGCTGCTCACAGCTTGGGCAAGTGCACTCTGCGCTGGGTTAGGAACTGGTTGGACAGCCGAGCCCAGAGAGTGGTGGTGAATGGAGTCAAATCCAGTTGGCGGCCGGTCACGAGTGGTGTTCCCCAGGGCTCAGTGTTAGGGCTGGTTCTGTTCAATATCTTCATTGATGATCTGGATGAGGGGATTGAGTGCACCCTCAGTAAGTTTGTAGATGACACCAAGTTGGGTGGAAGTGTCGATCTGCTGGAGGGCAGGAAGGCCCTACAGAGGGACCTGGACAGGCTGGATCGTTGGGCCAGTGCTGGGTCCTGCACTTTGGTCACAACAACCCCGTGCAATGCTATAGGCTTGGGGAGGAGTGGCTGGAGAGCTACCTGGAGGAAAAGGACCTGGGGGTGTTGGTTGACAGCCGGCTGAACATGAGCCAGCAGTGTGCCCAGGTGGCCAAGAAGGCCAACAGCCTCCTGGCTTGTATCAGGAATAGTGTGGCCAGCAGGACCAGGGAGGTGATAGTGCCCCTGTACTCGGCACTGGTGAGGCTGCACCTCAAATGCTGTGTTCATTTTTGGGCCCCTCACTACAAGGAGGACATCGAGGTGCTGGAGCCTGTCCAAAGAAGGGCAGTGAAGTTGGTGAAGGGTCTAGAGAACAAGTCTTATGAGGAGCAGCTGAGGGAGCTGGGATTGTTCAGTCTGGAGAAGAGGAGGCTGAGGGGAAACCTTATCGCTCTCTACAACTATCTGAAAGGAAGTTGTAGCGAGGCGGGGGTTGGACTCTCCTCCCTAGTAACAAGCGATAGGACGAGAGGAAATGGCCTCAAGTTGCATCAGGGGAACTTTAGGTTGGATATTAGGAAAAGCTTCTTCACCAAAAGGGTTGTCAAACATTGGAACAGGCTGCCCAGGGAGGTGGTGGAGTCTCCATCCCTGGAAGTATTTTAAAGAAGGGTAGACGTAGTGCTTGAGGATACGGTTTAGTGGTGGACTTGGCAGTGATAGGTTAGCGGTTGGACTCGATGATCTTAAGGGTTTTTTCCAACCTTAACGATTCTATGATTCTATGAATATTGAAACAAATTGGTCCATGGGACCAGATGGGATGTTCCTATGAGTGTTGAGGAATCTAGCCAACATTACTGCGAGACCACCATTAATTATTTTTTAAACATTGCGGTGTTTGGGGGAGGTCAATGTCACTCCTAGATTCCAGAAGGAGCATCTGGAAAACTACAGGCCAGTCAACCTCACCTCAATCCCCAGGAAAGTGACAGAGCAAGTCCTCCTGGAAGCCATTTTCAAGCATATTAAGGATAAGAAGGTGATTGGGAGTTATGAGCATAGCTTTATGAAGAGAAAATCATGCCTGACCAACTTAATAACCTTCTACAATTAAATGACTGGCTCCATGAATGAGGGGAGAACAGCTGATCACGCTTATCTTGACTTTAGCAAGGCTTTATGACTGCATCCCATAACATCCTCATAGACAAACTGATGAAGTGCAGACTAGATGAGTGGGCAATCAGGTGCAATGGAAGCTGGCTGAACTGCCTTGGTCAAAGTGTTGGGATCAGTGGCACAAAATCCAGCTGGCGATGAGTCAATAGTGGTGTACTCCAGGGTCAATATTAGGTCCAATACTATTATATCTTCATTAATGTTCTAGACAGTGGGGCAGAGTGCGACCTCAGCAGGTTTGCAGATGATACAGAATTCAGAGAAGCAGCTGATACATCAGAGTGTACATGCTGACATTCAGTGGAACCTCAAAAGACTGGAGAAATGGGCTGACAGGCATCTCATCTTGTTGAGCAAAGGGAAACGCAAAGTCCTGTACCTGGGCAGGAATAACCCCATGCACAGGTACATGCTGGAGGCCAACTGGCTGGAAAGCCAGCTGGCAGAAGAGGACCTGAGAATCCCATTGAACAAGTTTAACATGAGCAAGCAATGCGCCCTTGTTGCAAAGACGGCCAATGTGGAGTAAGTGAACGTGGCCTCCCGTGACAGCACCGGAGGTCTCATCACCCTTATTGGATGCAAGCCGTAGGGTAGAAAAACAACCCAAAAAACACAGAACTGAGGCCTTGATATGTGGGACAGAAGGTCAGGGGCACAGCTGGAGAACCAAAGCAGGAGAGCGCGCTTATCTATGTTTATACCATATGTGGAGCTAGTGTGATGGAACACATTCAGAGGCGGAGAGAAGGGAAAAATACTAGCTCAGGAGGCAGACTATATTAAGGCTGCTCTTTTGTTAATAAACAGCTTCAGCTTTGCTTGTGCATGAATACAGCATCCATGTCATGAATCGCCACAAATGGTGCCCTGTGTGAGGAGCGACAAATCGACCTAAGAAGGTGAACCAGTGGCGAGCCCCACAAGACTGAAGTGCTGCTGAAAGGAAGCAGGAGCCGGCTGGAATCCCTCATCAACTGAGGTGAGCTGTGGGGAACTGTGGGGAGTAATATATCGTCCAAGGAGAAGTCAGTACTGAGCCTAATGGAGGGACTCCTATGAAAGCACAAGGTTGATATCGACCCACAGTCATTAAAGAGAATTTTGAAGTGGGTATCAATAAACTGTGAGGGGTCGACGCAGTTAACATTTTAAACTCTGAAACTTGGGACGAAGCAGGCGTTTGTGGGACAGAGCAACAAGGTCACATAAAATTGCGGCAGAGCTCTTAACTCCCTGGAGGCAAATATTAGAGCTTATGCGCAAGCAGGAAGCTAGTTACTGAGATGCCAGAGAGTGCAAGTCCGCCACTCCCTGTGACGCCGCTCTACCCACTGCCCCCCCAATGCCAGCTAAATCCGAGGTCCCAGAAAAAAGGAAAGGCACCCGATGTAAGACTCAAGTTTACCTAGGGTCCTCGAACAGTGATGATGACCCTGATTACCCATTAGATCCTGGACCCATTGACCCAGAGAAAGAACCTGATTTGTACCCCCACGACCCACATGATCAATGGCAAGCGATCCGTAGAGAGGCATTAGCCGCTGGGGAGCATGAGCTGGCCGCGAAGATCGTAGCCCCTGTCATCTATGATCCCAATCAACAACTGAGATGGGAAGGACTTAACTTTTCCATTATTAAGGAAATGCGATGAGGAGTAATAGAATATGGACTGGGATCCCCATATTCAAGGAACATGTTGGGGTCAATCATGAAATCTTTTACCCTGGTGCCCCATGATTGTCTACAACCCTGCAAGGGTGATTTGTTTTACCTGGTGTTATTGATTCAGATTACTCTGGTGAAATCAAAATTATGGCCTGGACTCCCACCCCACCCTGCACTATTTTGCAAGGCTCACGAATAGCTCGGTTAGTCTACTTTAATGCCCACCCCCCACAAACCACTAACACAGTACAAGGGTGTCAAGGCTTTGGATCAACAGGAGCCCTGCATATTTTGTGGGCCCAAACAGTGAGTGCTACGCGCCCCATGCTGCACTGTACCCTGACAACGAAAGACAAGAAATCTATCTGATTAGCCAGTATTATTGACACTGGTGCTGATGTCACCGTCATCTCTAAAGAACTGTGGCCCAAAGACTGGCCTCTGATGCAACTTGGGGAAGCTGTAACTGGAATTGGTGGGAATGCTTTACCTTTTCAGAATAAAAACATGATATTAATCGAAGGGCCTGACAAACAGGTAGCGTCGGTGCGCCTGTTTGTGTTAGCAACAACAATTACATTATGGGGACGGGGCTGCATGAGTCAGTGGGGAGTGCAGATTGGGTCAAATTTATCCTGAGGGCCACTGTGGCACAAGCCACCTTAGAATTGACATGGACAATACAAACCCCAGTATGGGTGGAACAGTGGCCCCTGCCTGTTGTCAAATTGCACCAGTTACACGAATTAGTTGATGAACAATTATGTGCAGGACACACAGTACCTACCACTAGTCCATGGAATTCACCTGTGTTTGTAATTCAGAAGAAAAGTGGTAAATGGCATCTCTTACATGACCTAAGGAAAATTAATGCTGTAGTGGAGGATATGGGTATGCTACAACCAGGCATGCCGTCACCTGCCATGATCCCCCGCAATTGGCATCTTACTATTATTCATTTAAAAGACTATTTCTTTACAATTCCTTTGCATCCTAACGATGCCCCTAAATTTGTGTTTTCAGTCCCTTCCATTAATATTAGTGAGCCCTGCAAATGCTATCATTGGGTAGTGTTGCCACAAGGTGTGAAAAATAGCCCTACGATATGTCAATGGTTTGTAGCGAAAGCCCTATTCCCAGTACGTGAACAATTTGCTGAAGCACTTATCTATCGCTATGTGGATGATATTCTTGTAGCCGCAGAATCTGAGGAATATATGCAAATGACCTTAGTGTTTGCATCCCACCAAATAAAGCAGGCCAGTCTGGAAATTGCACCAGAGGAGATTCAACAGGCGAGCCTATGGCAGTATTTAGGGTAGAGAATAACAGAACAAAAAATCAGGCCACAACATGTAAAAATCCACACTAATGTCAAGACACTTCATGATTTACAAAAACTCTTAGGTACTATTAATTGGGTTTGACCTCTGTTAGGTATTACGAATCATGAATTAAGCCCTTTATTTTTCTCTATTGAAAGACAACCCTGAGCTTTTATCACCTCACGTTTTAACCCCTGAAGCGATGGTGGCACTTACAAAGGTTTCTGACTCTATCACTTCGCGTCAAGCAGATCGCGTCTGTCCTGAACTACCCTTTCAACTAGTCATCTTGAATCCATCTACCCAGCCATATGCACTGCTTTATCAGTGGGATGTAACACGCAATGACCCCTTAGTGATAATGGAATGGATATTTCTTGCTAATCAATTACATAAGACCATCGTGACGCATCCTGAAAGCTTTGCCCTGTTAATTATGAAAGGACGACAATGCCTCAGAGTATTAGCAGGACAAAATATTGCCAGAATCATTGTACCAGTGTCATCATATATGTTACAGTATTTGATGCAAACTTCTCTAGACTTTCAAACAGCTTTAGTAGACTTTCCTGGTCAGCTAGATCAAACACTTTACTTGTGCCTTTGCATCCTTAGGTATCCCACGTATAATTAAGACCGATAATGGCCCAGCCTATATCTCACATCGTCTACTAACCTTTTTTCAAGATTGGATGGTGAAACACATCACAGGTATTCCTCACTCCCTCACAGGGCAAGCCATCGTTGAATGAGCACATAATGCCTTAAAACGCATGTTGTTACAACAAAGCAGGGGAGCTGGAACCTTAACTCCACAAAAGCGTTTAGCAAAAGCACTGTATGTCCTTAACTTTTTGAATTTTTCCGATACAGGTCCCCCCATTAGCCGACACTATCCCTCTCTGCAAACAGACCGGCAGAGCATTGAAGGAAAGGCGCAGGTCCTCGTATGAAATTTAGAATCTGGAATAATGGAGGGTTCCTTCTCCCTAATAACATGGGGGAGAGGTTATGCTTGTGTCTCCACAGGGTCAGGACCTCGCTGGATCCCAGCCCATTGTGTTCGGCCGTATCGGTATCAACCTTCAACAGAAAATTCTGCATCGGAAGAACCAAACCCTACTGAAGAAAAATGAAGACACTGTTGATTGTATTTATAATTTGTTCATGTAATGGGGTATGTTCTTGGCCAGGGTTACCCAAGCTACCATCGTCTAATAATATTTGGGTAACACTGGCGAAAGCCATAAATCAAGACTCTCTCATACTGAAACAATTCACAAAAGCATTCAGCAGCCAGAGGAAAAAAAAAAACCCTGCAGAAACTGCAAATAGATAATGATTGGAGTTGGCTTGATCAGCTCATTAGTAAGCTATGCCTGGGCGGATGGGTAAAAATCCTTGTGAAGTGTGTAATTGTCATGGTTTTAGCTGGGATAGAGTTAATTTTCTTCACTGCAGCTGGCATAGTGCTGTGCTTTGAACTTAGCATGAAAAAAATGTTGATATAACACACAGCTGTTTTGGGTGTTGCTGGGTAGTGCTTGCACTAGTCAAGGACTTTTCTAGCTTCCCATGCTCTGCCGGGTGCACAAGAAGCCGGGAGGGGAGGGGGCACGGCTAAGAGAGCGGATTCAAACTGACCAAAGGGATATTCCATATCATGTAACGTCATGCCCAGTATGTTACCTGGGAGGAGCTGGCTGGGGAAGGGAGGCAGTAATCGTGGCTCGGGGAGGAGCAGCATTGGTCAGAGGGTGGTGAGTGGCTGTATCGTTTGTGTTTCTGTGGTTTTTTTTCTTCCTTTTCCAATTTATTATATTATCATTATTGTAATTATTATCATAATCATAATTATAATTATTATTTTATTGTCATTATTAAACTGTGCTTATCTCAACCCATGAGTTCTTTTGCTCTTCCGATTCTCTTCCCCATCCCACAGGGGTGGGGGGAGTGAGCGAGCGGCTGCGTGGTGTTTAGTTGCCAAATGAGGCTGAACCACGACCGTAATCTTTTGCATTGGAATGTTTTTGTGTACTGTTATCTATATCCCATGCTTATTATAATGCTTACAACGTTTAATAGATAAATCTCTGAAAACCATATTGATAGTTGAAAAAGAAGGGGGAATTGGGGAGTAAGTGAATGTGGCCTCCCGTCACAGCACCGGAGATCTCATCGCCCTTATTGGACGCAAGCTGCAGGATAGATAAACAACCCAGAAAAACACAGAACTGAGGCCTTGGTATGCGGGACAGAAGGTCAGGGGCACAGCTGGAACACCGAAGCAGAAGAGCGCGCTTATCTATGTGTGCTGGTTTTGGCTGAGAAGGGGTTAATTCTCTTCACTGTAGTGCCTGTGGTGGTTAGGGGCCTTTCCAGCTTCCCTTGCTCTGCCATGTGGGCAGGGTCTGGGAGGGGCAGGGCCACGGCCAGGGCAGCTGACCTTGCTTGGCCAATGGGATGTTCATTCTATACCATGTGGTGCCATGACCATTATATTAACAGGGGCAGTTGGTGCATGGGAGGTGGCAGTTGTGGCTTGGGGACTGGCGGTGTCAGGTCAGCGGGTGGTGAGCGGCTGTGTCGCGTGCTGTTTCGGTGGTTCAGTCCCCTTTCCCCTCCCCACCCTGGGTTTTTGCGCCTCTCATTGTTTTCCTTTCCATTGCATTTTTGTTGTTGTTTTATTTTAATTATTAAACTGTTCTTATCTCAACCCACAACAACTTAGCAACAACTAAAACATCAGTGTGTTATCAATATTATTCTCATATTAAGTCCAAAACACAGCACTATACCAGCCACAGTGAAAAAAATTAACTCTATCCCAGCTAAAACCATGGCAGTTGGCCAAATGACTGATATTCCTTTCAGTGGATATATACCATTGCATAACCCAATTTGAATTTAGGGAACTTGTGACATGCCTCATGAAATATATGCAGTGCAGTGCCATACTCCCCTTTGTGTTATGCAGCTGCAAAAATAGGTGTTGCAGACTACTGTATTTGGAAATATAATTCCTGATGCTCAAAATTTCAGGTCATGCAGAAAAGCTACATAATTTCAGTAATATGACCTTTAGCATCGAACTGTTCTTGGCCATCTTGGGACCCTTGCCAGCCACGTCACATTACACTTATTCTCTTGCATCTTCTTACATCTCTAAAACCTTTAATCAGTTATTCATATAAATGTGAATGGCTGAAAATGTCCTTGCTCAGCCATTAAGATAGACAAGCTACGTTAATTGAATCTTTCACAGCTCAGTAATATTTATCCATAGCTACTTAATAGCTTTTTCCCTTAAGTGATATAATTGCAACCTACTTTTGAAATGCACAAAATCTTGTGCAGAGTATTTCCAATGTAGTCTAAAATATGTAGGTTGTAATGCTTATTTCATGTTTTCTCCTCTTTTAGGCCAAATAGATGCTTCTTTTTCTATACTTCTTGTCCTTGATACAAATCAATATTTCAAATTGCAATATGGAAATACAAGTCGTTCTTGCCGACAATATCAGGAAAAGCAAACACAAGAAGGCAGAGAGCCAGAAATCAGGGAGTGTGATAGAGGAGAGGGGCTGAACTGCAAGGAGTGGTGATGCCATATTTGAAATGAGACTCTCAGAAAGTGGTAGAATAGAGGGAACTCCTGGGAACCCTCTGGGAAACTTGAGGGTACCACCTGCTGCCAGGTAAGGACAAAGCAAGGGGAGCCACAGGGCTGCAGGCCTAGGGAAGCTCTGGTGGCTTTTAGCAAGCATGGTCAACTGCCCTTGATGCAGGATGCCTGAAGCCTTTGTTGCAGCTGCCTCTGCTTTGGGAGGGTGAAGCTCCCACCCTTTTAGCTGGCGCTAGGGAGAAGCCTGTCTCAAAGCTTGGTGGATCAGAGGGAGTGTCTGGGGCCTCTCCCAGACCTTTCCTGCAGGAGGTGTACTGCTGTTGGAGAGCTGTGCATGCCAAGTGAGGGAGTTATGGAAGCCAGCAGGCTGCACAGCATCAGAGACAGGATCGCCTCAGAGTCCCTACAGCTTCAAGAGCCCTGGACCCCCACCACACTGCAGACTTGGGCAGAGCCTGTCACTAGCAGAACCACAAGTGGAAAAACCTGTGGAAAGTGATGGCTGGAAGCTGGTGTCTTCCAGCGCTATTTATCAAACATATATAATTGCATACATGTTCCTCATCTGGGTTAAGTAAAGGTGGCCCATCCACCTTGGAAAAGTCCAGTAGTGATTGTCAAATTTGGATGGAAAGATGATGCATCATGAGTACAAGTCCACTATAGTCCCTACATACCCTCCCCCCTCCCTAACTGTCATGAGACAAGGTTAGTTTTACCCACCTTTGATGGAAACAAAAAGGGGAGATCAGTTTATTATAATTTAATAATACAATTACATTCAAACATTACAGTTTTACAACAGTTGTTACTTTACTAACAAACATATGTACAATATCTACTGAAGAAAATAAAGCACGATTTCATAATGGCCAAGCTAGTGTCTCTTGTTGTGAATTAGAGAGCCCAAGTTCTTTTAGTAGTTGATAATTGTCCGGATGCCATTTTCCACGTGCTCCAAGCAGAAATCCTATGAATTTGATGGTACTAGCATTTGTTAATTCCTGCACTTGCTGATGGAGATGTTGATATTTCCTCACTTTTTCCATTGCTGCATAGGCCAAAGATGTTGGTTTGCCTTTATATCGCACAGTGATGTCCACAACTAGGGCTTGGGTATCTTTCATGAATACCAAGTCCGGTTTATATAATTAATTTTGTTCGTCTTTTATCAGCAGTTCTTGGAATACTACCCAGTCTTTCTTCTTTGCCTCCACACTTAGCATTTCACATAACTGAATGTGTGTCTTAATTCAAGCTTCTTGTACTGCTGGGCAGTATCCAATGATGTGTGCACAAGATTCAATTTCCACTTGGCAGTATCAACAAGATCTTAATTGATTGTCCTGTCTACCCCTCGCTAAGAACTCCCTTGTCGGGTAGACATTAGCTCTCAGTTGTAGTGCAGTGATGAGCTTTCTGTGGGGAATCCCTCTATAAAATTCAAGCCAGTTGTTACTGGTCTTATCCCTTTCAAATTTGGAAATACGATGGCCCTGACACACCAGCCTGGTCCAGTTTTCAAATTCTCGTTTCCTCCAGTTGCAAGGCCTTGGAAAGATGACCTTAGGAGTGGGAACTTCCCAATCCAAGACCATTTCTTCATCACTGCCCAGCACCTTGGAAACCACCACAGCTGATTTGGGGTCCCAGATAGATGGCATGTTACCTTTATCGCCACCCACTGCAACCCATAGTTTCTCGAAATCCTTCTAAAGCCCTTCATCTCTAGTTACCTCCCTTGTTACCTCACAAGTCTGTGCAAGTCTTCTGACCTGTACACTGGGAATCAAACCTGACAGCCTAGTGATACCGAGGCCACTATTCCACATTTTAGAATATAGGATAGCATCGCATGTACTAGCTGGTAGAGGTAACCATTCCTTGACAGTGGATCGAATTGCCAAATCACGGGTCTCTAGGTATATGGCTTTCACATCAGCCTGGTCTGCCAAGTAGATTAATCAAGGGATAGCATACCCCTTCAAGATGTCTACCTTTTGAAATGGTTTTAAAGCAGATATACCAATCTGTTACATATAATGCTCCTGCTCCACCAGCAGTTCATGCCCTCAAATCTGAGGAAGACCTGGGGTGCTTTCAAGCAAAGCATCTGGACAGACTGACCTGATCCATGTCAGACACCCAGAAGTGTGTGATGTAGTGGGTGACTCCCAGCTGTAGGGCAAAGAGGCACTGTCATAGTTTAGCCGGCAGCTCAGCCCCACACAGTTGCTCGCTCACTCCCCCACCGGTAGATGGGGGAGAGAATCAGAAGGGTAACACTCATGGGTTGGGATTAGAACAGTTTAATAATTAAAATTAAAAGAAACAACAACAGAAATGCAATGTAAAGGAGAAAAAAGAGAGGCGCAAAGCCCTGGGGGAGGTGGGAGCAGAACGAACCGCCGAAACAAACCACACGCAATGCAGCCGCTCACCGCCCACCGACCAGCTCCCGAGACGCAAACTGCCCCCCCTTAATATAATGGTCATGGCGTCACATGGTATGGAATGAACATGCCATTGGCCAGTCGGGGTCAGCCGCCCCCACCACGGCCCTGCCCCTCCCAGCCCCCTGCCACGCAGCAGAGCCCAGGAAGCTGGAAAGGCAGCCGACCCCCCACGGTGAGGAGAATTAACCCCTTCGCAACCAAAACCAGCACATTCTCCACCCCTTCTTCCATACCATTTACACCATGCCCAGGTCCCATATGATGTAATACAACCTTACCAACCACCACCCCTCCCCTTCCCATCCTTTAATATAATACACAGACATCATTCCCTTAGCTTATGGTCCTTCCCTGTAAAAAATCCATTAAAATGTCCATTGAGTTCACCCAGTCCATGACTCCGGGCTCCATCTGTCGTATCAGTCTTTCAGGGTGGGAGAGGTGGCGTGTGTGGCATTGGGTTGCTGCATACCGAGTCAGTCATCATTCCATCACTGCTGCACTGCTTGTTTCACAGTCTATCTTCCATGGGTTGGGAGGCTCGTACTCTGATATCATTGATACAACACAGAGGTGACAAAAAATATTATATAGCAGTTCACATTGTGCCATTCAGTTCATTGACTGTTTTCACCCAAAATCAAATCCCCTTGAGGCACACATTGGATTTCTCCATCCTCCCGCATCACCCACCAAGTGCACCCAGGTCCTCGAGCAAAAGCAATCCCACGCGTGGGTTTGCCTTTGCCTGAGGCAGGAAGAACCCAGACTGTTTTCCCCAGCATATTTTTATGTGCACTACAGGGACTCTATCCCCTTCCACAGTACGTAGGATTTCTGACTGGGCAGGGCCAGATCTATTGGTAGAGCCCCTAGTGTTGACTAACCAGGTGGCTTTTGCTAAATGTGCATTCCAGTGCTTGAATGTTCCACCCCCAACATTGCTCTCAGTGTAGTCTTTAATAGTCCATTGTATCTTTCAATTTTCCCAGAGGCTGGTGCGTGATAGGGGATGTGATACACCCACTGAATACCATGCTCTTTGGCCCAGGTGTCTATGAGGTTATTTCGGAAATGAGTCCCGTTGTCTGACTCAGTTCTCTCTGGGGTGCCGTGTCGCCACAGGACTTGTTTTTCAAGAGCCAGGATAGTGTTCAGGGCAGTGGCGTGGGGGACAGGATATGTTTCCAGCCAGCCAGTCGTTGTTTCTACCATTGTAAGCACATGGCGCTTGCCCTGGCGGGTTTGTGGGAGTGTGATATAGTCAATTTGCCAGGCCTCCCCATATTTATATTTCAGCCATCGTCCCCCACACCACAGAGGCTTTACCCACTTTGCTTGCTTGATTGCAGCGCACGTTCCACATTTGTGGATAGCCTGTGCAATAACATCCATGGCCAAGTCCACCCCTCGATCATGAGCCCACCTGAATGTTGCATCTCTCCCTTGATGGCCTGAGGTGTCATGGGCCCACCGAGCTAGAAATAGTTCACCCTTATGTTGCCAGTCCAGATCCACCTCAGCCACTTCAATCTTGGCAGCCTGATCCACCTGCTGGTTGTTTCGATGTTCTTCAGTGGCCCGGCTCTTGGGGACGTGAGCATCCACATGACGTACTTTTACAACCAGGGTCTCTACCCGGGCAGCAATATCTTGCCACAATGTGGCAGCCCAGATGGGTTTACCTCTGCGCTGCCAGTTGCTTTGCTTCCACTGCTGTAGCCAGCCCCACAGGGCATTTGCCACCATCCAGGAGTCAGTATGAACATAGAGCACTGGCCACTTTTCCCGTTCAGCAATGTCTAAGGCCAGCTGGATGGCCTTTACCTCTGCAAACTGGCTCGATTCACCTTCTCCTTCAGCAGTTTCTGCTACTTGTCGTGTAGGAGTCCATACAGCAGTCTTCCATCTCCGGTGCTTTCCCACAAGGCGACAGGACCCATCAGTGAACAGGGCATACAGCTTTTCATTTTCTGACAGTTTGTTATAGAGTGGGGCTTCTTCAGCATGTGTCACCTCCTCCTCTGGTGATATTCCAAAATCTTTGCCTTCTGGCCAGTCCATGATCACTTCCAAGATTCCTGGGCGACTGGGGTTTCCTATCCGAGCCCGCTGGGTGATCAGTGCAACCCATTTACTCCATGTAGCATCAGTTACATAGTTTGTAGAGGGGATGTTTCCCTTGAACATCCAGCCCTGGCAGTCAGGGTGCCAGGAGCAGCTGTGCTTCCGTGCCAACCACTTCTGAAGCAGCTCAAATCCCTTCATATGCTGCCAATATCTCTTTTTCAGTTGGAGTATAGCAGGCTTTGGGCCCTCTGTATCCCCGACTCCAAAAACCTAGGGGTCGACCTCGAGACTCCCCTGGCGCTTTCTGCCAGAGGCTCCAGGTAGGGCCATTCTCCCCGGCCGCGGTGAAGAGCACATTCTTTACATCTTGTCCTGCCCTGACTGGCCCAAGAGGTACTGCATGAACTATCTCTTGTTTCATTTGTTCTTCAAAGGCCTGTTGTTCCTCAGGGCCCCATTTGAAATGATTCTTCTTCTGGGTCACTTGACAGAGAGGGCTTATAATCAGACTATAATTTGGAATATGCTTTCTCGAAAAACCTAGAAAACTCTAAATACCTTGTGTTTCCTTTTTACTAGTTGGTGGAGACATGGCTGCTATTTTGTTGATCACATCCATTGGGATCTGACGACGTCCATCTTGCCATTTGATTCCTAAGAACTGTATTTCTTCTGCGGGTCCCTTCACCTTACTTTGTTTTATGGCAAAACCAGCTTTCAGAAGGATTTGGACTATTTTCTCTCCTTTCTCAAAAACTTCTTCCGCTGTGTTGCTCCACACAATGATGTCATCAATGTATTGAAGGTGTTCTGGAGCTTCTCCCTGTTCCAGTACAGTCTGAATCAGTCCACGGCAAATGGTAGGACTGTGTTTCCACCCCTGGGGCAGTCGATTCCAGGTGTACTGGACGCCCCTCCATGTGAAAGAAAACTGTGGCCTGCACTCTGCTGCCAGAGGGATTGAGAAGAATGCATTAGCAATATCAACTCTGGCATACCACTTGGCTGCCTTTGACTCCAGTTCGTATTGAATTTTAGCATGTCTGGCACAACAGCACTCAACGGTGGAGTGACTTCATTCAGGCCATGATAGCCTACTGTTAACTCCACTCTCCATTAGACTTCTGCACTGCCCATATGGGACTGTTAAAGGGTGAGTGGGTCTTACTGATGACTCCTTGGCTCCTCAGTTGGTAAATGAGCCCGTGGATGGGGATCAGAGAGTCTCTGTTGGTGCGATATTGCCGCCGGTGCACTGTTGTGGTGGCGATTGACACCTATTGTTCTTTGACCTTCAGCAGCCTGTCGTGGTTCAGCCTCAGCTGGCAACTGAACACCACGCAGCCGCTCGCTCACCCCCCCACCCCTGTGGGATGGGGAAGAGAATTGGACAAGCAAAAGAACTTGTGGGTTGAGATAAGCACAGTTTAATGATTACAATAAAATGATAATGATAAATGATTATGATAATAATGACAATAATGTAAATATAATAAAAGGGGGAAAAAAGGGAAAGGGAAAACAGGAAAAAAAAACACGGAAACACAAATGATACAACCGCTCACCACCTGCCGACCGACGCTGCCCGTCCCCGAGCCGCGATTGCTCCCTCCCTCCCCCGGCCAGCCCCTCCCAGGTAGCATACTGGGCATGACGTTACATGATATGGAATATCCCTTTGGTCAGTTTGAATCCGCTCTCTTAGCTGTGCCCCCTCCCCTCCCAGCTTCTTGTGCACCCAGCAGAGCATGGGAGGCTAGACATGTCCTTGACTAGTATAAGCGCTACCCAGCAATACAGCCCCACAACAGAAAGGTCCTTCGAGAGGCCAGGCAAGGTACACAGTTGTTTAGTTTCCTCCATCTCCAAGGCAGCTACACCAAAAGCCCACCTGTACCCTTTTGGGTCCTTGAAATACCCTCTCCTGAGGTAGTCTGTGCCAAGGATGCACAGAGCCTCTGGGCCAGTCACAATGGGGTGCTTTTGCCACTCATTCCCACTTCGGCTCACTTCGGCCTCCAATACAGTTAGCTCTTGGGATCCCCCTGTCACTCCAGCAATACTGATGGGTTCTGCCCCTATATAGTTTGATGGCAATAAGGTTCACTGTGCACCAGTGTCCACTAAAGCTTTATACTCCTGTGGGTCGGACGTGCCAGGCCATCGCATCCACACAATCCAGTAAGCCCGGTTATCCCTTTCCTCCACCTGGCTGGAGGCAGGGCCCCTCTAGTCCCAAACATGGCAGTCACAACTCACTTCCTGCAAATGTGAATCAAGAGTCCCTCTATTACACTTAGAAAAAAAATCAGCACTTCTACTCCTCTGTCTGGGGACTTGCTCACTGGAAATTGGAGCAGCAGCTTTCCTGGAAGAACCTCCCTGAGTGACTGTTCTTCCCTGCAGCTCACATACTCATGCCTGTAGGGTCGAGGTAGGCTTGCCATCCCACCTCATCAGGTCCTCTCCGTGGTCACGCAGGTAGAACCATAGTTTGGCCTGTGGTGTGTATCCCCTCCTTTGAGCCAAAGGATGCTTATTCCAAACAGCTGAGACACTGCTCTGTCGAGGTGGGGAGTAGGACAGATCTTCTTTGAGTTGATAGACCTCTTGGGATAGTTTCTCCACAGCAGAGACGAGAAAGGAAGAGATATTTGTTTCGTAATCCCAGAGTCTATCAATCACCTCCGCCACCGTTGGTGTCTTGTCATCTTTCCAGGACATTACTTCCAATGAGTTTGCATGCGAAGATGGTGCGCTCTGTACAAACTTCTGCCACATGGGTCATGTGTACTCAGCTTCATCTGGATCTTTGGATGACCATTGATCGTCCAGGTCACCATAAATCACCTCAAGCACAGTTAATTCCCTTAGATATTGGATGCCTTTCTCCATAGTTGTCCATTTTCCTG
The DNA here is from genome assembly GCF_949628215.1 of Phalacrocorax aristotelis. NCBI lineage: Eukaryota > Metazoa > Chordata > Aves > Suliformes > Phalacrocoracidae > Phalacrocorax > Phalacrocorax aristotelis. The sequence continues at coordinate 25,555,128 of NC_134310.1, forward strand.
GGTGATATGTAACATCTTCTTTGAAGGGATACCTTTCCTTCACTCCAGACAGGAGTCTGGAGGCTGAGGGCTTGTGGTTTTTTTCCACAATTGCTTTGTCAACACCCCCTTCTGTAGAGAGGGATCCCAGTTGTTTGGCTTCTTTTCCCTCTGGTTCCAGGCTACTGGCCCCATTATCCCAGCATCGGAGCAGCCAGGTGACAATGTGCTCACCTGAACGATGGCTGAAATCTCTTCACATATCTCACAACTCTCTCAAGGACAGGGATCGGGTGGTCTCTATTTAATTTATGACTTCCTCCTCCTTTCCTCGTGACAGTGCTCTGCTTTTTCATCATCCCGTTCTAAACGAGTTGATGTCCACTTCCAATATTTCATCTTGTGTATGGGGGCAACTGATACTGGTACGGGTTGATTCTCTGAGTCCTGGGGGTTTGAGTGGCTGCAGTGCCTGTCGTCAGGGCTGGATTGTCTACAGTGCCAGTCACTTTGCCTTTCAATCCAGAGACATTCTCTTCCCCTTGGGAGCACTGAATACTGTTGAGCAGGGCACGGCATGCACGGGCCAGACCCCAGCACATTGCAGTTATCTGTGTCTCTCTGGAGTTCCCAGCATAACAACATACTTCCTCCAAATATTCTACTAGTTTTTCAGGATTCTGCACTTGTTCGGGGGTGAAACTCCAAAACACTGGGGGTGCCCACTGCCCTAGGTATTTGCCCATGCTATCCCACATGCCCTGCCACTCGTAACTATCAAGCCTTGGGGCCGATTTCTGGGTAATATTCTTAAGTTGCTTAGTCAAAACCGAAACAACATGCCCAAAAACTAACAATAAGTGCACCTTAACCACCCAAGGATGTTCAAGATACAAAAAGGTTCTTGTAATAGAGGCAGAGACATCATAGAACAAAATTGTCAAGGTACTATTCTGTATTTCCTCCATATAAAATCTCCCAGAGGAGGAGGTATAATTGCTAATTGCCTCAACAAATTGGTATCCAAAGTACAGTAACGGTTTCAGCAAAAAACCCAAATACCAGATAAAGCTGAAAACAAGTGTTTGTATAACAAATCTTGTAGGCAAAACGTTACTAATCACAGCAGAACACAGCAGACTAAACAAACCAACACCAATCTTGAACACCAACTGCAAAAAGGACCACATGGTGCTGTGACCAGCAGCTGTTATCTCCAACCCTTGAGCCCCACATTGGGCGCCAAAAAGACTGTCGTGGTTTAGCCGGCAGCTCAGCCCCACACAGTTGCTCACTCCCCCACCAGTAGATCGGGGAAAGAATAAGGGTAACACTCGTGGGTTGGGATAAGAGCAGTTTTATAATTAAAATTAAAAGAAACAACAACAGAAATGCAATGTAAAGGAGAAAAAAGAGAGGCGCAAAACCCCGGGGGGTGGGGGGAAGGGAGGGGAACTAACCACCGAAACAAACTGCACGCGCCACAGCCACTCACCACCCACCGACCCGACACCGCTCCTGAGCCATACACTGCCCCCCCTTAATATACTGGTCATGGTGTCACATGGTATGGAATGAACCTGCCATTGGCCAGTCGGGGTCAGGCGCCCCCACCATGGCCCTGCCCCTCCCAGCCCCCCCCCCCCACCACGCGGCAGAACCAGGGAAGCTGGAAAGGTAGCCGTCCCCCCACGGTGAGGAGAATTAACCCCTTCGCAGCCAAAACCAGCACAGGCACCCACCTGCCAAACATTCCTGCTGGCTAGAGAAGCTTGATGTTTGCCAGGGGCCCAGATCCAGGATGTTGCGGAGAGACTGCCAAAGTTTGTCTAACCCTCTGTGACCCCTTGCTGTTCATTCATGTGGGCACCAGCAACACCTCCAGGGCAACCAGGAGAGGATCTAATGCCTCCCAGTCTCTGGTGGGAATGGTCGGGGTGCCTGGGGTCCCAGGTGCTCTTCTCCTCAATCTTGCTAGAGAGGGGAGAGGGCATGAGGAGGAGGGTACTGACACTGAGCATCAACAATTGTTCAGCAATATGGTTTTGGTTTCTGTCACTATGGGACCCTCTTTAGGATCAAAGGTCTACTTGGAGAAATGGAATCCACCTCACTAAGCACTGGTGGGGATGTAGCAAGTCTTAATATTTGCATAATTAAGTAATCGTATCACCTCTATGTTGCAGGTGAATTAAGAGAAGTGATTGTTGTGGAATTAACTAAAAGGGTTTTATTAATGAATAAATGATGATCAAATGGTAATTAATTGATGACTGAATGAAATCAAATAGTAATCAAATGGTGATTAAGCAATAATTGAAGGTAATTAAACAGTGATTTAAATTATGATTTAGTGATAAGATGATGATTTGGACAATGATTTAGACAGTGGTCAAATACCCTACTACTTACTACACTTCTAATAATTAAGCTATAGCTGGATTATAAATGTCACTAGCATACAATATACTTTTAGGCCTAATGTAAAATGTCACTTACCTCGCTACAAATATCAGACGCAGGGTAAGGGGTCTCTTAACCTCAAGGAATAACCTTGAGAAAGCATCCCTGCTCGAGGGGCAGATCACCACTGTGCAGCCTGCTGCTGTACAGGAGAGCTCAGTGGGCTTGGAGGAGCTACAGAGCTACAGATATTTATAGCATAAAGTGATTGACTCATAGTCAAACACCCCTTTGGTGTACATGCAGGTGTGTAGCCACAGCAGTTTTTACTTGTCTAGTCCCAGCTCAGGGTGGTACTGTTAGCTCCTGATAAGATGTGGTCTAGGCTCCGTGTCTCCTGAGAGGATACAGCCTAGCACAATTCTCAAGATTTGCACAGCAAGGCTGATTTCAGTAAGGCCTCCTTGTTGGTGATCACAGAATCACAGAATGGTAGAGGTTGGAAGGGACCTCTGGAGATCATCTTGTCCAACCCCACTGCTTGAGCAGGGACACCTAGAGAAGGGTGCACAGGAATGTATCCAGGCAGGTTTTGAATGTCTCCAGGGAAGGAGACTCCACAACCTCTCTGGGCAGCCTGTTCCACTGCTCTGTCACCCTCACAGTAAAGAAGTTTTTTTCTCATATTGAGGTGGAACTTCCTGTGTTCCAACTTGTGCCCACTGACCCTTGTCCTGTCATTGGGCACTATTGAAAAGAGCCTAGTCCCATCATCCTGACACCCACCCTTTAGATATTTATAGGTATTGATGAAATCCCCCCATAGTCTTCTTTTCTCCAGGCTGAACAAACCCAGGTCTGTCAGCCTTTCCTCATAAGGGAGATGCTCCAGTCCCCTGATCATCTTGGTAGCTCTCTGCTGGACTTGCTCAAGCAGTTCCCTGTCCTTCTTAAACTGGGGGGCCCAAAACTGGACACAGTACTCCAAATGTGGTCTCACTAGAGTAGAGGGGGAGGATAACCTCCCTCGACCTGCTGGCCACACTCCTTTTAATGCAACCCAGGGTACCGTTGGCCTTCTTGGCCACAAGGGCACAGTGCTGGGTCAGGGTCAGCTTGCTGTCCACCAGTGCTCCCAGGTCCTTCTCCACAGACCTGTTTTCCACTAGTTCAGCCCCCAACCTGTACTGGTGCATGGGGTTGTTCCTCCCCAGGTGCAGGACCTTGCACTTGCTCTTGTTGAATTTCATCAGGTTCCCCTCGGCCCAGCTCTCCAGCCTGTCCAGGTCTCGCTAAATGGCAGCACAGCCTTCTGGTGTATCAGCCACTCCTCCCAGCTTGGTATCATCAGCAAACTTGCTGAGGTTACACTCTATCCCATCATCCAGGTCATTGATGAATATGCTAAACAGGACTGGGCCCAGCACAGACCTCTGGGGAACACCACTAGTGACAGGCCTCCATCCAGACTCTGTCCCGTTGATCATGACCCTCTGAGCTCTGTTGTTGAGCCAGTTCTCTATCCACCTCACTCTCCTCTCATCTAACCCACACTTCCTTAGCTTGCCTGTGAGGATGCTATGGGAGACAGTGTTGAATGCCTTACTGAATTCAAGATAGACAACAGCCACTGCTCTCCCTTCGTCGACCCAGCCAGTCACGCCATCATAGAAGGCTATCAGGTTGGTCAAACATGATCTTCCCTTGGTGAATCCATGACGGAGGGAAATTTTTCACACTGAGGACAGTCAACCATTGGAATACTCTCCCCAGGGAAGTGGTTGACTTGGCCACGTTGGACACCTTCAAGAGTCATCTGGACAGGGTGCTGGGCCATCTTGTTTAGACTCTGCTCTTCCTAGAAAGGTTGGACTAGATGATCCCTTCCAACCTGTGATTCTGTGATTCTGTTTCTGATAACCTTCTTGTCCTCTACATGACTGGAGATGCCCTCCAGGATGAACTGCTCCATCACCTTTCCAGGGATGGAGGTGAGGTGGACTGGCCTATAGTTTCCCAGGTCCTCCTTCTTGCCCTTTTTGAAGAGTGGAGTGACATTTGATTTCCTCCACTCCTCAGGCACCTCTCCTGTCCTCCACGACTTTTCAAAGATGATGGAGAGTGGTTCAGCAAGAATATCCACCAGCTCCCTCAGCACTCGTGGGTGCATCCCATCGGGGCCCGTGGATTTGTGAGGATCCAGTTTGCCTAGGTGATCTCTGACCCAATCCTCCTCAACCAAGGGGAAGTCTTCCTTTCTCCAGATTTGTCCTCTCTTCTCTGGGGGCTGAGATGCCTGAGGGCCAGCCTTAGCAGTAAAGACCAAAGCAAAGAAGGCATTCAGTAACTCTGCCTTCTCTGCATCCTGCATCACCAGGGCCCCTTCCTTGTTCAGCAGTGGGCCCACTGCATCCCCAGTCTTCCTTTTACTGCTGATGTATTTAAAGAAGCCCTTCATGTTATCTTTGACATCCCTCACCAGATTTAGTTCCAAGTGGGCCTTGGCCTTCCTCGTTGCATCTCTGCATACCCCAACAACATTCCTGTATTCCTCCCAAGTGGCCAGTCCCTTTTTCCACATACTGTGAACCTCCCTCTTCCATTTGAGTTTCTCTAGAAGCTCTTTGGTCATCCATGCGGGTCTCCTGGCTCTTCTGCCTGACTTCTTCCTCCTGGGGATGCACCGATCTTGAGCTCAGAGGAAGTGGTCCTTGAATAGTGACCAGCTCTCTTGGACCCCCCTGCCTTCCAGAGCCCTAGCCCATGGGATTCCTCCTAGCAGGTCTTTGAAGAGGCCAAAGTTGGCCCTCTTGAAGTCCAAGGTTGTAATCCGACTCATAGCCCTGCTTCTACCTCGCAGGATCCTAGTCAACCATCTCATGGTCACTGCAGCCAAGGGTACCCCCAACTCTTACATCCTCAACCAGCCCTTCCTTGTTCGTTAGTATAAGGTCGAGCAGCACATCTCGCCTTGTTGGCTCCTCCACCACTTGCATCAAAAAGTTGTCCTCGATGCTCTGCAGGAACCTTCTGGATCGTGCATTCCTTGCCATGTTGCTTTTCCAGCAAATATCAGGGTGGTTGAATTCCCCACGAGGACCAGGGCCTGCAATTGCGAGGTTACTTCCAGCTGTCTGTAGAAGGCTTCATCAACTTCCTCTTCTTGGTCAGGTGGCCTATAGCAAACACCCACAACAGTGTCGCCCATATTTGCCTGCCCCTTAATTTTTACCCCCAAGCTCTCAACTTGTTCTCCTTCCACTGCAAGGCAGAGCTTGATACATTCCAGTTGCTCCCTCACATAAAGAGCAACTCCCCCACCTCGCCTTGCTGGTCTGTCTTTCCTGAGAAGCCTGTAGCCATCCGTGGCCACATTCCAGTCATGTGAGCTATCCCACCATGTCTATGTGACTGCAATCAGGTCATGGGCCTGCGACCACACACAGACCTCTAGTTCCTCCTGTTATTCCTCATGCTGCATGCTTTGGTGTACAGGCATTTCAGAAAGGTACTTGAGCACACAGGTTTCCCTGGAGGGGGTGCACGAGGACCCACTATAGCCATGCAAGCCCTTGAGGTGGTTGGTCTCCTGATTGCCATTGCATGAAGCCGCTAAAGCACCTTTATCACTGCTCTGGCTGTCCTGTCTTATTCCCCCATTGTGTGTGATGCATTAGCATTGCTACTTTGGCCCCCACCCCCCCCAGTCCCTCAGTTTAAAGCCCTCCTCACCAAGTTAGCCAGCCTGCTGCCAGATTCCCTTGCCCGTTCCAGACAGGTTGAGTCCAGCCCTCCCTAGCAGCCTATGCTTGTTGAAGAATGTCCCATTGTCATAAAAGCCAAAACCCTCACATTGACACCAGCCATGTAACCAGGAGTTGATTTCCATTATTTGCCTATTTCTAGTCACCCATTTTTCTCCAACAGGTAGTACAGAGGAGATGACTTGGGCACCAATATTTTTCACTTGCTTTCCCAGAGCTTTATAGCCTTGCTTAGTTCTGCCCAGACTCTGGCTTGCAGCATCATTTGTGTCCACATGGAAGAGTAGCAGAGGATAGGAATCAGTGCTTTTGACAAGTTGTGGCACCCTCTCAGTGACGTCTCAGATCTTAGCTCCCAGAAGGGAGCTAATCTCTCATGACTCCCTGTCAGGTCGGCATATGGGTGCCTCAGTGCCTTTTAACAGAGAGTCACCCACTAGAAGTGTAACCAGGGTGATGGAACTAACCTACCATGGATGTTGCTATACTCCTTGTACAGCCCTATACAACTGGACATTAAGTCTGGGGACATGGAGTGTACAAATCAGTGTAGTCCTTGATCTGTATTTTAGTCCCTAGGTAATCATTAATGCGAACGAAACAATAGCCAAGGTGTTTCTGTCAGAAGAGGATGACAAAACATGGTTTCGTGTAGTGGACTGAGAAAACTGGCCAGGACTGCCAAGATTAAGAACCAAGTAGGTAAAAGGTAGTTCCAGCAGGGGAGATCGTGACCACCGACTCATGGACCACCTACTCAAAAGAGAACAATGGGAAAGGACAACTGAGTCTGCACAATAATTTACATGTGAAGCGAACAAATTTGTGCCAATCACCAAAGAGAATAATATTGAATATACATGGATAAAATGAATATGTCTATTTTTGGTCTATTTAAATCACATGGGAAAGGTGTGTAAAGGATGCATGTTAGGTGGAGCGATCCCCCTGTGCATCTGGCGCCATGAATAAAGAATGCCTGCCTTTTAACACTGCATTGGTGTTACGAGGTTTATTCCTGATTTCGGTGATACGAGCACTTGTCTCTTCTTTTTGCAGTATCTAATCTGTGCTGCTGGTACAGTTGCACCTTGTGGACCTTGCTCATGGGTGTCTGCAGTTGCTAAAGCTTCAAATCTGTTGTTAGTGGTGATACTGGGAGGTGGGGGCTGAGGCAGAGCCCTGCTTTTGCGGGTCACCAGGGTCCAAGGTGCCTCCTCCTTCTCAGTGGTGTCTGCTACAGGAGCGTGGTTCTGAGACCACCTATCTATCTCTGCCTCAGTTCTACTAATATTACTCAGCCTTCTAACTGTCTCCTGCAACTCAGCCACCTCGCACAGCAGATCATCAACCTGTGCACACCTTGCGCAATTAATACTTACCTTCTCACCAGGCGAGGGGTTGGGGCACACATTGCAACCTACCATCTGTACTGAGGCCTCCAGCTCCATCTGGGTGGATGCATCAGCCCTCTCTGGGGCTTTTGCCATAACACTGGTATTAGCTCTGCGGCGCGTGCTCACCATCCTGGCAAAGACATAGAGAGCTTCCCGGGCTGTGGGCCTACAAGCAGGATGCAGTGCCCTGCCTGTGCGAACTGCTGCGCCACGCCCTGTTTGCCCCTCCGGTTCGCCACGCTCACTGGGACCCATTTAAATCTCCCACGGTTGCTCGTGGCAATGCCCAGGCCTCTTCAGCCTCCCTCGCGAGAGCTGCCGGGCTGCTCTGCGTTTCCTCAGGCTTCCCTGGCTCTGGGAACCCCCTCGTCCACCCCAATCTAGCGCCCAGCCGCGTAACTTACCGTTGCCACTGCTGTGTTCGTCACCGGCTGACCAGGCTGACGGTTACACCATGTTTAAATCTCCTGCGGTTGCTCGTGGAAACGCCCAGGTCACGTCAGCACTGCCTGAACCAAAATACTGTTCACTCAGTCAGAGTGGGTGCATCCGTCACGCTCTAGCCATCACTTTCAAAAATGTGCCAAGTCTAGAAATTTAAACTCTTTTCACTATCGGAACATATGTCTGTACAGAAATGGTGTGTGCACCTCCTCTGTGTAACCTGAAAGCCCTGGCTACTGAATTAATAACATGGATCGCTGTAGAAAGCTTAATTTCTTCAACAAAAATAAACTACAAAGAGCAATATGTGAAATGTGATATGAAATTGATTTTTATCAGTTTCCAGTGGCTTTTTTCTTAGCTCATCATTATAAAAGCTTCCTCTCCCTGCCAACAGTCATCATTAGTTTTCTTTAGTCTTCATAATTGTAAGAAGAATCAGATAATGTCACAGAAAATTAAATAACATATTTTATTGCTTACTTGGTGAGGATGAATAAGAATGTGAATTAAAAACAGTGGGTTTGTAAGCCTAGACACAACTGCCTTGCAGATATATAATGTTTTTATTAGCTTGTTGCAGTAATACTGCTGTACATTGGTGATCATTCTACTTCATGAAACAGTAACATTTAGCATTTCAGGAAAACTGTCGGTTCAAGTATAAAAATATAAATTCTTAAAAAACCAAAGAACCTTCACTGTTCTATGGGTAAAGCAAGAACTAACTAAATGACCGCTGCTGTGCTAAGTATGCACCAATGCTTTAGTGGAACAGCACGAGGTTCATTCACTCTTGACACATGTGAACATACTCCTAAACTTTCTCAACTGGAATGAGAACATACAATATGTGACTTAAAATACAGTTCTGTGGAATGAGTAAAGACAAACCTAGTTTTTCCAAAATCATCTTATGTGGCATGAGATAAGGTTTTCTTTTTGGATGTTTATCTTCAACCCCAAGTTGTAAGGACGAATTTGACGTTCATTTGGCATTATCCAACCATTCGAGTAGCTCTTTATTTACAATATAACTCTTGTATATCTCATTAGAGCACTCCCAATAAGATCTTAATTTTAACCCTGCTCCTTGACTTAACCACCCCTCTCTTCTATTGAAACTTATTGATCTGCATCAAAGACTACTCATCTCTTCAGGAGAGCAGCCACTGGCTGCTCTAGCTGCTTTCATTGCAAGATTGGGTTATTCACAAAGGTATTTATTCTGAATAACCTGGTCTTGCAATGAAATCAGCTAGAGCAGACCCCTGGGCACTGAGATGCATGGAGCCAGAAACACAAATAAGCCTCTACTAATAGATATTGATAGAGAACTAAGGTCTACAGAAACTATAGAAGAATAAAATCACATTATGGAGAATTTCCTACAAGTTAAAGAGCATTATCTATTCTCCATGTGTTACCTCAGAAACAGTCTAATTATATACAGAAATTTGGAATGTTGAATAAATGCTGATCAATAAAAACATTTCATAGCTGTTGATAAGGTAATATTTCTAAACAAAACCAAAATAATCATAAAGGTTTGATTCTGTGTGTTGCTTATTGCTATGTTTGTGTTCATAGAATGCTTTCAAGTATATACACATTTTTTAACTCTAGTCCAAAAAAGAAACTAAAAAAATATTTACATAATAAATATGTGGGAGACTTAATCTTTTCATTACATCAGTTGAACTGATTCTTTAATGACCTATTAAGAATAGAAAGAATTAACAGAGTTTGCATCAACTCACTGCCATGCTGAGTAACTTAGGCTGCTGATGGATTTTATTCTATTTAAAATGTAGTTTAAGATGCATTCAAAAAGAAAAGTGCCAATATTGTCTCCCCTCCTGATGAATCCTGGCTGGACTAGTTCAGGAGACATCTTTCTCCCACCCTCTGCAAAATCATCTAGTTTGATATGTGTTTACCTTTACATACAGACACTGAAGGAACAAACACATCTCAATCCACTGAAAACTCCAATGTTTACTGAATAATTCATGTTTTATTGGCTAGTTAATTTGCTAATTTACTGAAGACAAGCTTTGACCAATTATTTATATTTTTAAGTACATTAATAGCAAGAGGGGGGTCTAAAGAAAACATTGGCCCAATACTTGTTTAAGATCATCACTTGACAAATAGGGATGAAGAAAAAGTGGAGGCATTCAATGCTTTTTTTTTGCACCTTAGTCTTTAATAATACTGACAAACCTTGGGCTGCCCAGTCCCCTGAGTCAGAGGACCATGAATGCAGGAACAGTGACTTTCCATTTGTGGACACTGAAATTGTAAGGGATCAACTGTATCAGCTGAATGCTCACAAGTCCATGGGGCCTGATGGGATTCATCCCAGAGTACTGAAGGAGCTAGCGCATGTTACAGCAGGACCCCTCTCGATCATCTACCAAAGGTCTTGGGAGTCTGGGGAGGTCCCCGCTGGCTGGAAGCTAGCCAACATTATTCCCATCTACAAAAAGGGTGTGAGGGAAGACCCAAGGAACTACAGACCTGTTAGTCTAACCTCAGTGCCTGGAAAAATTATGGAGATTATACGGAGTACTACTGAAAGGCATTTAAAGAATAATGCAATCATCGGGCATAGTCAACATGGGTTCACAAAGGGAAAGTCCTGCGTAACTAATTTCATATCCTATGACAAGGTCACCTGCCTACTGGATGAAGGGAAGGCAGTGGATGTAGTTCTTCTGGATTTTAGTAAGACTTTTGATACTGTCCCTCACAGCATCCTTCTGGACAATTTGTCCAGCTGTGGGATGAGCAGATTCATGGTGCACTGGGTGAAGAACTGACTGAAGGGCAGAGCTCACAGGGTTGTAGTGAATGGGGCTGCATCTGGATGGCAACCAGTCACCAGCAGTGTTCCTCAGGGCTCAATTCTAGGGCCAGTTCTGTTCAATATATTTATCAACAATCTGGATGCAGGAGTTGAATGCACCATTAGCAAGTTTGCTGATGATACCAAACTGGGAGGTGCTGTTGACTCTTAAGGGGCAAGAGGCCTTGCACAGGGATCTGGATAGATTGAAGCATTGGGCTATGATTAATGGGATGAATTTTAACAAGTTGAAATGCCAGGTTCGGAACCTGGGATAGAGTAATGCTGGACACAAGTATAAATTGGGAGAGGAGTGGCTGGAGAGCAGCCCTGCAGAAAGGGATCTGGGGGTGCAGGTTGACAGCAGTGTCAATGTGAGTCAGCAGTGTGCCCTGGCAGCCAAGAGAGCAAACAGCATCCTGGGATGCATCAAACACAACATAACCAGCCAGTCAAAAGAGGTGATTATCCCACTGTATTCAACATCAGTGCAGCCTCACCTTGAGTATTGTGTGCAGCTCCAGGCCCCACAATTTATAAAAGATGTGAAGGTCCTTGAATGCATCCAGAGGAGGGCAACAGAGCTGGTTGCTGTTGGCAAGTCCTATGAGGAGCAGCTAAGGACTCTGGGGTTGTCTAGTTTGGAGAAAAGGAGGCTGATGGATGACCTCATTGCTCTCTGCAGCTGTCTGAGGAGGGGAAGTGGAGAGGGCAGTGCTGATCTCTTCTCCCTGGGATCCAGTGACAGGACACATGGGGATGGTCCAAAGCTGTGTCAGGGGAGGTTGAGATGACATTAGGAAGCATTTCTTGACTGAGAGGGTGGTCAAACACCAGAACAGGCTTCCTAGAGAGGTAGTCAATACCCCAAGGCTGTCAGTGTTTAAGAGGCATTTGGACAATGCCCTTAATGATAGGCTTTAACTTTTGGTCAGCCCTGAATTGGTCAGGCAGTTGGACTAGATGAGCACTGTAGGACCCTTCCAACTATTTTATTTCCAGAAGTAGTACTAAACTTCTTACTATACATCTCTACTCTTACAGTTCTACCAGAGCCAAACAGTTTTTGGTAGAATGTTCCTGTGATATGTAAATCTGAAAATTAAGTTTAAAACTTCTGTTACTATTAAAGCAAAATACAATACAGTATAATTCCTCAGTGATATATTAAAATGTACTGCAAAATGTATACAAAGTCAGTCCAAGATCAGTAAAGAATCAGTTCTGCTTTTTGGACTTCTCCCCTTCCCAAAGATACAGGTTATATAGAAGACCAAGTTAACTTAGGACTTGTATGTATGCATTCCCTTTGAAAGGCAGTGTGAACATTTTGCATTTTCAATTCAGAAAAACAGAAACTAAACAAAACACATCTTAGAAGGGGAACACTGAATCCTGCCATTATATAGCCATGTTTCTCAATTATTTTCTTTGAAGACTAACAGCACACAGAAAATAAGTGAATTTTATCAAAATACAGCATGTTTCTGCCAATATATAAAAAATTTTCCTATGTAAATATTACCAAAAATCAACTAAAGAATATACAAAGAGTTAAAGGGTTTAAATTAAAATTTTTAGAACTATACACAGTACAATAAGCAATAGTTAACATCTTTGAAAGAAGTGCAATAATATTGGAGTTCACTTATTTAAGTACTGCCTGTTTATTACCAATAGCTATGTATAATTCCTCTCTTCCAGCTCACTGTCCCAAAACTACAGGAGGCTGGTGTTTTTGCTAGCTTTATTAAAAGCATTTACTTTTGTATACAGGGGTTGAAAAAAGGCAACTTATACCCATTTCAAACTACCAACTTATATGCAATTAAAAATGAACTGCAATAACTAAATATTGCTCCAGTGACGTGCTAATCATTAGCCCTGATTAAACAGTTATTGGGGTCTTTTATGGCACTTTTCCCTGGTCCATAATGACTATGTATTAATTATCACTGCAGATAATGAAGTCTCTATTCAATTACAAAGAAGAAAAATAAAGTTAATATTTATGGTAAACAAAATTAATAAAAGCATAATTAAATATTTTATACAGTAATAAGGAACAAAGGCAGCCTATGGTAAATCACTACTACATTAATATAGTTAGAAACCCTTTCATGACTCTGAAGTGTCTAGTTCACATTTAATGTGTAGGAACAGCCCTTTAAGAAACATCATTACAAACTGGTGGGTTGTAAGTACACCCTCCCTTTGCTCTCCATCTCACCACAGCACTTCTCCATCACTGCTCAGTTTCACAAAGTTGCTTTGGTTACCTAGCTCCATACATATGGTTTCCCTTTTTGATTAACAAGGCAATGCAAAGGCCAAACAAAATTGAGATGACTTTCATAACCTTTCCTGCATCATTTACTTTGTGTTTAAATATATATTACAGGCAACCACCTTAAAAACTGGCCATTTCAGTTTCATTTTTAAAATCTATAAGGTTAAAATGGGGTACTTAAGTACCACCACTTGCACAAAATTGGCGATTTCCATGGCAGAGAAAAAAGTCTGGGCACAATTCCACAGTACAGTTGAAATTAATTTGTATGCAAGAAAACCCAACTAAACATCAATCACATGGCAAATGAATATTCAGTGACTACATTAAGAACAAATCCTGTAGAGCATCAAATTTGTACTTAGTCTTCCTAAAAAACCACCATAAGCTTTTATTGCATTTATTGGTAGACATACAATCCAAAACTAAACACTTTCTTTCTTGATACCAGATTTAGCTAGCAGATAGTTGTTTCACCTGACTTTTATTCTGTCCAACCAGCACCACCTTCCATCTACCCATTCATCTATACAACGTGCACATAGCAAAGCCAATGTTTCATATCTCCTGTCCACATCTATGGAAGTGGTTTCAGCGTAAGACAATATCTGGTGAATAAAAATAAAAGCAATAAACAGCTACAGGACAGACAGTCCTGCCATCTGTCAATTGGCTACAACCAAGGCTTTGCAGTCTTGCACAAAGTTTAGTAACGTGTATGAATTATCCAAAAATAAACCTGCCATCTGTACAAAAACACAACACAGGTTTGTTCTTAGAGGAGTGATCCTTAGATTGCTATAATGCTTAAAAAAGTTTATTCACCATATGAATTTCTAAAATGATTTCTTGAACATTCTATACAGTGGTTTCCCCCCTTTAACCACAAGTTCAGGATTTAATTTCCTGTACAAATTTTGATCATAATTCTTTTAAAGTTCTTTTAGTGTATAAAAATAGGCAAAATACTCAGTTTCCCATAAGTCTTTCAATGGATCCTGCTGGCTTTTCCTTTCAGTCCACAGTATTTATGAAGAAACTTCTCGTACAATGATGAGGTCTACCACATTCTGAGACGTCTTTAGCAAAGATACTGCTTGTCCATGATCAATATTGATGAAGCTGTATCCATTAGCCTAAAAAGAAAATTTTAACATTGAAAATGACAGTTTAATATTTCATGTTAGTTTAAGCTCAAACTCAGTTTAAAATAACCAAATTTTATATGAATGCAGACAACACTGCAATCTGCAGATTACATTGTTTATGTGAGTCAAACATACCCATATGCTACAAGAAATTAAACTATTGTGTTAGCCTTGGAAGAATTTTGCCCCGAAGGTATTGAATATATTTGCAAATAACCAGAAGAGAAAGCTGAACTTTAAGCCATTAACATTAGACATCAAGTTGATCAGCCTTAATACAGCCACACCAAAAAAAGAAAATGCAGTACAAATGGTACATCCCAGTTTAAATACTAGAAATAGCATTTATGATAAATTAGAACTACTGAAGCCTTTAACAAAAACACATTCATGGTACTGAGAGCCATTTTAGTAGGACTTTATTCCCCTTTCTAGCACTCCAGTTTCTTCCCATGCTTTGGGTGTTCTCCTCTATGTTCCTCTGTATCCTCAAAAATCCAGTACCTTTAATTCTTTATGAAGCATGTATCTAGGGAACTCTCACCTTTCATGTGAGGGGTTGATTTCAAAAAGAGAGCATATTATCATTCAGCAATTAAATCCAGACAATTTAAACAGGCAATCTGGTAGGAACTGATCCAACTTACTACAAGGCCTGCTACTATAGCTTGGGACTTGAGACAGTAGTAATAGAAAGTAGAAAAGAGCTTAGAATACTTATTACTAACACTAAAACCATTATATTGTGACACACTACTTCCACACCCCCACAGGTCGACCCCTCTGTGGAACACAGTTCAGACTAGATGTAATGAAAATTCCTGTCCCCCTGCCATGTCTAGCAGTGGACCAGGTTGCTCTGAGAGATTATGCCATCTTTATCCTTGGAAGTTTTTCAAGACCTTCCTAGATAAATCCCTGAGTAACCTGTTCCAACCTACTAGTTGACCCTGCTTTGAACAGGAGGTTGGGCATGAGACCTCCTGAGGTCACTCCCAGTTTGAATTTTCCTATGACTCCAAGCAATAATGTCATTCCTGGGACAGGTTTGACTTGGCAAACACAGGCAAGCCTAAGTGGTCTACAAAAGACAGGGAAAACATGGTTACAGTTCAACTTCTCAGGGTGTATTACTGCAAGTTCACATTCTGTTTGGGTGGTAAATTCTTGCAGAAGGACAGATTTGTCCAATTTAAACTGTTACTGCTTCCAGTTGTGCATCCCACCTTTCTCCATGAGCTACTACCCCTTATATGGCAAGAGAGAGAGAACTGGTCATGTGCTCTGCACCTTAGCTGTGCCATTTTGGAGTTGCAGCTGCTTATCCCATCACCAAACACTTGCTGTTACTACCAGCTGAATCCTTTGTTTTAAAGGCAATGATTTTTAAATCTGTCTAGGATTGCAGAGAAAGTTTTATGTATAGACTGTTCAGAGAACAAAAGTGGCAATAACCCTTCCAAATCATCTGTACAGAATGTCCTAGTCCTAACCATGTGCTATAAGACAAGCCGGTGGGGAAGATGACAGGCCTGGCTGAACAGAGAGCTTTTGCTGGCACTCAGGGAAAAAAAAAAAGGAGAGAGTTTACTACTTTTGGAAGAAGGGGCAGGCAACTCAAAAAAAGCACTGGGATCTCATTAAGTCATGCAGAGAGAAAATTAGAAAGAAAAAGCCCAACTAGAACTCATATCTTACAATAGTGGCCAGATTAACAAAAACTGTTTTTACAAATACAACAAAAAGAGAGCCAAGGAGAATCTCCATCCTTTACTGGATGCAGAGGGGAACATTGCTACTGAGGATGAGGAAAAGACTGAGATACTTAAAGCCTTCTTTGCCTCAGTCTTTAACAGT
Organism: Phalacrocorax aristotelis; assembly: GCF_949628215.1. NCBI lineage: Eukaryota > Metazoa > Chordata > Aves > Suliformes > Phalacrocoracidae > Phalacrocorax > Phalacrocorax aristotelis. Next base: position 25,571,261 of record NC_134310.1, read on the forward strand.
AAGACCAGTTATCCCCAGGGTATTCAGCCCCTGGAGCTGGAAGGCAGGGACAGAGCGCAGAAGAAACACCCCATAATCCAGGAGGAAGCAGTTTATGACCTGCTGAGCCACCTGGACACTCACAAGTCTATGGGGCCGGATGGGATCCACCTGAGAGTACTGAGGGAGCTGGCAGAGGAGCTTACCAAGCCACTTCCCATCATTTAACAGCAGTCCTGGTTAATAGGGGAGGTCCCAGACTGGAGGCTTGCCGATGTGACACCCATCTACAAGAAGGGCTGGAAGGAGGATCCAGGGAACTACAGGCCTGTCAGCCCGACCTCGGTACCAGGGAAGACTATGGAGAGATACATCTTGAGTAAGCTCACCAGGCAAGTGCAGAACAACCAGGGGATCAGGCCCAGCCAGCATGGCTTCATGAAAGGCAGGTCCTGCCTGACCAACCTGATCTTCTATGACCAGGTGAGGTCATAGGGAAAGGCTGTGGATGTTGTCTACCTGGACTTTAGCAAAGCCTTTGCTACTGTCTCCCACAGCATCCTGCTAGAGAAGCTGGTAGTTCATGGCTTAGATGGGTGTCCTCTTCACTGGGTTAAAAACTGGCTGGATGACTGAGTCCAGAGAGTTGTGCTGAATGAAGCTAAACCCAGTTGGTGACCAGTCACAAGTGGGGTTCCCCAGGGCTCAGTTCTGGGACCAGTCTTGTTCAATATCTTCATCAATGATCTGGATGAGGGGATCGAGTGCACCCTCAGTAAGTTTGCAGGTGACATCAAGTTGGGCAGGAATGTTGATCTGCCTGAGGGTAGAATGGCTCTACAGAGGGATCTGGACAGGCTGGATCCATGGGTCAAGGCCAACTGTATGAGGTTTAACAAGGCCAAGTGCCAGGTCCTGCACTTCAGTCACAACCCCATGCAATGCTACAGGCTTGGGGAAGAATGGCTGGAAAGCTGCCAGGCAGAAAAGGACCTGGGGGTGCTGGTTGACAGCTGCCTGAACATGAGCCAGCAGCATGCCCAGGTGGCCAAGAAGGCCAACAGCCTCCTGGCTTGTATCAGGAATAGTGCGGCCACCAGGACTAGGGAAGTGATTGTGCCCCTGTACTCGGCACTGGTAAGGCCACACCTCAAATGCTGTGTTCAGTTTTGGGCCCCTCACTACAAGAAAGACAGTGAGGTGCTGGAGCCTGTCCAAAGAAGGGCAACGAAGCTGCTGAAGGGTCTGGAGAGCAAGTCTTATGAGGAGAGGTTGAGGGAGCTGGGGTTGTTTAGTCTGGAGAAGAGGAGGCTGAGAGGAGACCTTATCACTCTCTACAACTACCTGAAAGGAGGTTGTAGCAAGGTGGGTGTTGGTCTCTTCTCCCAGGTCACTAGCAATAGGACGAGAGGAAATGGCCTCAAGTTGCATCAGGGGAGGTTTAGATTGGATATTAGGAAAAATTTCTTTACTGAAAGAGTGGTCAGACATTGGAACAGGCTGCCCAGAGAGGTGGTGGTGTCCCCATCCCTGGAGGTATTCATAGAACATGTAGACGTGGCACTTCAGGGCATGGTTTAGGAGGCACAGTGGTGTTGGTTTGGCAGTTGGACTTGATCTTGAAGGTCTTTTGCAACCTTAATGATTCTGTGATAATATGCAACAATATCTTAAGACTTACATGCAATTATCTAGTCACAGAATTTTTTTAGACATATGTATTAGACATGCATTATGTGTGTCTAATGCATGTTTACAGAGAATATCGCCAAATCAAGCATAGCGAAGCCTCTTTGGGAGATATGATATTCAAAAACTGTAGATGTCTAGGCAGCAACAAGACAGTAGAACTGTCATTACATTGTCACTGGGATTATCACGAGTATAAACAACATGTTACATAAGATATTGTTAGTTATGAGAAATGAACAGCCTGTAATTGACTAAGCATGCAAATGCAACTTCAGCTCTTTTTTGAATTACGAGTTACTCATTAAACAAAAAGGAAAACCCAAGCAGAGCACCAGCATGACAAAAGGAAACTTCATTATAAGTGTCACAGACAAATGAAATTCCATAAATACAGGAATACACCATTAAGACTAAAGTCACCCTTTCACACATGTTCCACTCTATAAATATGTAAAAATATGTTGCCAGTATTTTCAAAGGTTTAACATGCTGCTTTTTCTTGTATGGAGTGTTGGAGGGTTCCCCTTCTTCCTTAAAGTTGTCTCCATCAGTAGGAGAACTAGGATTTAGAGCCAGCTTTCTCTTGCCCTCATGAGGAGGAACAAGTACAGAACTATTTGCCATGCTGAAAAACAAACTATCTTTTAGTTGGAACAGTTTAATCTTAGGTGTTTTGTGGGGTTTTTTTGTTTGTTTGCTTTTTTCCTCCTGTGTGCTTGTTGGCCTTTTCAGTAGAAGAATTATGCTGTGTGTTCAGTTTGGCTTTGTTTTAGCAAGTTCACATGAGGCTGTGGTTTAATTAAAATAGTGGGTGGTTGTTTTTTTGGTTTGGTGATGTTTTTTTAAACAACAGAAATGCAGCAGAGTTGACTATAAGCATTCTCAGACTAATGTAGTGAATAATTAATTTTTAACAAGCTTTGCAATTTTAAGGGTTGAACAGCACTGTTTAAATGTCCTGTTAGCCTGTTTCCCTAAGAAAGTAAAGCTTATATAAACCCTTTGTCCATTTCCTTGACCCCTTTCCAAATCACTTGTGAGCCCATTAGACAAATTTCAAACAAATCTGATACAATAGAGGTCTGAAAGGTACCAACTTCCTACAGAACAGAACTGCACAGCTACAGCCCAGAAGCCATGGCTCCTGAAGCAATCTACTTGGCTTGCCTGCAGCAGATGGGGCAGCCAGGAAGTACATGCTGTGACCAGACAGATATCAGCCAGCCAAGAGGTAGCTTCTGCCAGCACTTGCAGGTCAAGCCTGTCAGCTGGGGGAGAGGCAGCAAAGACTGGCAAGAACTGCAGGATGGAGGGGGATGTAAGAGTTGCAGCTGGGGAAAGGAGTTGTGAGGGGCAACTGCTGGTGTTCAGACAACATACTATTCAGAAAACTGCATGTGAATAACCACAAGTTAAATAACTGAATGATAGTAAAGCCTAATGAAAACACTCACATTCCATCTTGAATGACATTAGGCCTTTTTTTTTGTCTTTAAAAGTGTGAAAAGTGAATTTGAAAAATGATCCAACTGATTGATGCTTCAACCTGTATCACCCATCCTAATGTTAGGTGGAAGAAAACTAAAAGCATCATCCCAGAATATAAGAATGTTTCTGGAAAAGATACTGGCAATCTATATTAAAATTAAATTAAAAATTAAAAAGTAAATATTCTTCTTTTAGAAAAGGTGCAAACTAAAAATAAACTCATATATTACACAGATTTGTTAATTAGATGACTACAGTACCTGAATTATTTTATCTCCAGGCTGCAACAACTTAGATGCTGGACCTTCTGGTTGCACTCTGGTTACAAATATACCCTTGAAAGACAGAGGTGAAAAACACTTTTATCAACTTATTTCATGAATATTGTGGTACCATGAAACAGATTGCTATTCAAAACATCTCAGTTTTCCATCCTAAGTAGAAGAGACTGCTATGTTATTCTATACATCTACTGGCTTTTGTGACTGCCTCCCTTTTCTGATGTTAAATCCAAGAGAATTGCATTTAAAAGAATATTGAAGGGCAAATTCTGATCTGCCTTTAATTTGGCAGATGTACATGTCAAGATGAATTATCAACCACCAGAAATAAGGCTGTAGACTAAATCATGTTCTCTTTTAAGAGGCTTCCTAATTGTAAACTCCATAATTCACTATCTCAAATCTGTTGACTGATATCTAGAACAGTGCAAAAAACCACTCAGCCAGAATAATCCTCTGTTTTCATGTGACCACAGTGGTCACCTACCACCTTGATTTTCCATAATTTGTCCTCAATTTTCTCCCATCAAGCCCTGGAATTTAGTGGCTTAGGTTTGGGGATATACATGATTTTTTAATTTGGTAAAAACTAGAAAAAAATTAATCAGAATTATTTTAAAATACATTAGTATAAAATACTCACATTGTCTTCAGGTCTGAATGGATTCCCTCTACCACCAACTCCTCCTGATATACTAAATCCAAGTTCTGGATCCTTGTCAATTCTCACTCGAATCTAAATAGTTACAACCAAAGTTAGAACTGGTTGAAAATTTGCCTCCAAAGCTACCATAATAAAATTAAGGAATTCAGCTGAAAAAAGCTTTTAAAAAGAAAAACACTCAAACCCCCCATTTATCACAATTCATGTAATATTAATTCAGAACAATATTCCAATAAACAGTGTAAAATGTGTTCATCTGATTCGTGTCAATATGGAACTGTTTGTGCTTGTGTAACCGAGGGCCGTTCAATTGACTTGTTAACTGTCTTAATGGTTGGAATGTTGACTGGCGATTTGTTGCTAACAGTGGAAGCATCCTGATACAAGAGAGTGCCAAGATGGGGGGGGGCCACAGGTCGGCCAGTGATGATGGCAGGGAACTTCTTGGCTCAGAAGGCGCTAAAGAATGAAAACTGGGGGAAGGTAATTCCGGCAGGGGGAAATTGCGACCACCGACCCAATTCAGGACCAAAAAGACTTGCCCCCCCACACCCGTAAAGAGCATGCGTGCTAATCTACATGGCAGGCGTGGCTAATTTAACTACGGCTGACCAACGGCAAGTGGGATGCTTATCACTGACCAATGAGTGTAAACTTAGGCGTGTTTTTACTAATTGTTAACTGAATATAAACCCTGTAGTATTGTATGACGGCATGCACGTTAGGTGGAAGGATCCCCCGTGCATCCAGCGCTGCTTGCTTGTCTCTATTCAATAAATTGTAAACTTTAATTGAAATTCCGTTTAAGGCTAAATTAATTATAACAAACAGCATCTTCTATCATTGTACAAGCTTTACTCCAATATCGCTATGATTATAATCATGTAGTCCATGTAGGCTTTAAATTCAGATATATTTAGATATTGTGTAAATGAATTTAATGCCCCCAGCAAATATACATGTTCATATGAAGAACTTCTTATTTCTTTGCTACTTCCAGCTGAATTAAAAAAAATAAATCAAACCTAGTTCCTAATTTCACTTTAAATTCTACATAGCCAACACTGTCTCCCCTTTTTCTTGCCAGAAGAGTTGACAAGAAAACTTATTTTACACAAGAAGTTGATGTTCTCATTCTAGCACAGAATTAAAACATAGCTCTCAGTATTTTCTCAAACCCCAAAACAATACAGAGGAAATATCCTGTGTCCAAGAACAGAAAGTTGCCCACAATGACAGAGCCATTAAATTGCATAAGAATTTCTTACCCACATCTGTATATCATAAATAAAACTGATTAATTATCAGACATGCATCAGATGCTTACACTTTTTTTAATCCTGGTTTTTGTTTAGGGCTGCACACTCTCTACATTTGCAGGTTTTTGAACAATTCTGGATAGCAATGAATAAATGAACTTTAAGTTGTATTGCTACTTTGTAATTTTTTCAGTTACTACATCAATAATTAGTTGGTGATCAATAAACGTAGTCAAGAAATAAATTTCTATCTCAGTATAAAAATGCAAGCATAAGTTTCTTGTACATTCTGTTAAGAAACTACCACATTTCTCTTTAAAAATGTTCACATTAAAAGGAAAAAGCTCAAAACTAGAAGGAATGTGTGATTTCAGTAGTAGAACCGCATTGAGATAACATTGTCTTCTGCTGGAGGTAAATTCCTATATGATTTCTGTCACCATCTACATAGAAACAGCAATAAAACAAAAATATAACAATCCACTGTCACTGACAGATTTTATCCTTACCTCTTGCTTTGCCAATTTGTGGCTTTGTCTGGGGGAACACTGAGACTGGGTACAGGGAGGTTGGTGGGCAACTTTCAACATCAGATAATCAATTAAGTGTTCTCTAGATGGGTGTCTTGCTACTGACAATTGAGGAGGGAGATGATGGACTTGGCTATAGTTTGCATGAGGTCTCTGAGGCTGACACGTTTGCCCATTTGCCAAAGGTATCTGAATAAGACATGAATACTCAATGTCACACATTTTATAAGCATCAATCCTCAATTCCTCCTTTATTATTTCAATATTTCTCATGCTAGACTGCTTTTAATTCTAGGAACATTACTAAAACTAGTCTTTTGGATCATGTACAATTGTACTCAATTTTCATTATGTTCATCAGCTCTGACCTCCTGAGGAAAAAAATCTGGAAACCAAAAACTTACTTTGAGTGCAAATCATCTAGAACAGACTAGACAAGGTCTTTCCTTTTAGCACTTGCTTCACTGAGTTATCACAATCATCATTTTCTGGCAGTGCAACTGACAGCATTGACACTTGGTTGATATCATTATAGTTTGCACTTTTATTGCATAAAATTCAGAGGTTTTTGTAAGAATTCCCAGTAGATCATACAAAAAAATAAGAATCCCACATAGCTAGCAGACAGAAATTATATGCTCTGAGCATCTTTTGGTGACTACTTCACAAGAAAACCTGGGCAAATTCACATACAAGTTCAAGATTTTAATATGAAAACTAATGATATTTCCAATAAATTTTTTTTTTAAACTGTCACTGATTTGATAGGTATAATGATGACAAACAGCAGTAAGGTACACAACTGAAGACATACAGTGCATTCAAACCATTTCACTAAAAACAATGCTGAGATGACAACATTTCTTACTGAAGCCTCAGAGTTACTGTTCAGCTCTGCATTGAGACGGACAGCCTTTTCCCTCCTCACCCATATGGCTCACACTCTTACCCAGCCTAAGTAGTCACTCATCCATCTGTATGATTCCCACATTCAAAAAAAGCTGCAGTCATGAGTTACAGATTTTTCTATCTACCACCATTATTCCACTAGTTATAGCATACAAGGCTATTAAAATACTCTATTTCTCAATATCATAAATAACTTAAGTGTGCAAATTTCAACATTTAATCATGCTATGTGAATGGACGCATATCAGAACCTATTCTGTTAGTATGAGTTTTCTATGCAAAAATGATTCTGAGAAATGGCAATGTGTACATGTAGTTTTTTAGCTTATTTACAGATCAGATGTATTATATTTACACAATTTTCTACTGCCTTTTCTGAAAAATCTAAAGCATTACAAGAAAACTATTTGTTGTATTGCCAGAGGTAGAGTTTATATAGGTGTCATGGTTTAGCCCCAGTCAGCAACTAAATACCACACAGCCACTCGCTCACTCCCCCCACCCCTGTAGGATGGGGGAGAGACTAGGAAGGGCAAAATTAAGAAAACTTGTGGATTGAGATAAGTTTAATAATTAAAATAAAACAACAATAATATAACGAAAAGGAAAACAACAAGAGAGAGGTGAAACCTTGGGGGGAGGGAAAAAAACCAAACAACAATTGATGCAACCGCTCACCACTGGCTGACCAATGCTGCCAGTCCCTGAGCTGCAATCATTGCTTTCCCCGGCCAGCTCCTCTCCCAGGTAGCATACTGGGCATGACATCATATGATATGGAATCTCCCTTTGGCCAGTTTGAATCCACTCTTAGCTGTGCCCCCTCCCCTCCCAGCTTCTTGTGCCCCTGGAAGAGCATGGGAGGCTGGAAAAGTCCTTAACTAGTGTATGCACTACCCAGCAACAACTAAAAATATCAGTGTTATCAATATTATTCTCATACCAAATCCAAAGCACAGCACTATACCAGCTACAGTGAAGAAAATGAACTCTATCCCAGCTGAAACCATGACAATAGGCAACATGTATCAACAACTATGCAAATTCCCAATATCCAATGTCTGTAAAAATGCAACTGAAATTACTGAAGTTATAAAAATAAAATAGATTGCTGCATCGTAATAACTTACGAGCATCCATTTGGTTTCACTGTAATAAGTCCTGTCTGTATAGATGGTCCTTAGAGATGAAAACAATATCTCCTACAAATTCTAGTTTATCAGAATATCATCACAAAAGATTTCAAGTTTGTTCTTTAAAAGTTTTAACCAGCTTCAGTTTGCTTTCCTGAAGTCATCTGTCATATTCCAATTTCCACTTGAATTATGTCTTTTGCTGCAAATTCCTTCTTTCAAAGTCCCTACTAAAGTAAATGAAAGCTATCCCCCTTCATATAGTTAACTATTTTGTCTTCCAAAAAGAGGATGCTATTTCAGTGTCGTGGTTTAGCCGGCAGCTCAGCCCCACACAGTCGCTCACTCACTCCCCCACCGGTAGATGGGGGAGAGAATCAGAAGGGTAATGCTCATGGGTTGGGATAAGAACAGTTTAATAATTAAAATTAAAAGAAACAACAACAGAAATGCAATGTAAAGGAGAACAACGAGAGGCGCAAAGCCCCAGGGGAGGGAGAGGGGGAACGAACCGCTGAAACAAACCGCACGCGACGCAGCCGCCCGCCGATGAGACGCCGCGCCGCTCCCGAGCTGCAACCTGCCCCCCCCTTAATATACTGTTCATGGAGTCACATGGTATGAAATGAACATGCCATTGGCCAGTCGGGGTCAGCCGCCCCCACCACGGCCCTGCCCCTCCCAGCCCCCCCCCTCCCCCGCCACGCGGCAGAGCGCGGGAAGCTGGAAAGGTAGCCGACCCCCTACAGTGAGGAGAATTAACCCCTTCTCAGCCAAAACCAGCACATTCAGTTATGCCACCTTCAATACCTAGGTGAAAGTGAAATCCTGTTTTACATTTTAAAGAAGTCCCAGTTCCAACTACTATCCCAGTATATGTTTCTACAAATAATAAATATAACCTATCCATGGTATCATGTAGTTAATTACCTGGACAGCTATTTTCTTCATACCATCTGGAGAAATATCTTTGAGACTAAGCATGGCAGATGAGTAATTCTGCTGTCCTGTAATTAATACCTCATCCTGGCATTGGTCTCCTGGAGTAGAAGCCTGGGGGTGCTTTAAACAGAATGGAGCAGTAAGGAAGAATGTCTTCATATTATTCAAATTATAATATTCTCATAAGAAGCCCAGAATAAAATATTTTAAGGGTTTTGTCATTCTTTATCTTCTTTAACTAGTACATTGTTTACGTAGAAAAATCTTACTAGCCAAGACACCACACCGATAAAATACTACTGGATATTTACAAAAACTATCAACTGCAGAGGTGTCTTTGATCACCAATACATTGATAAGAAAAGTCAACAAATGCTAAAGACTGCTTATTGAAGGATTCACATGGTTAGAAGTCTTCTGTTGACTTTATCCTGCTCACTATGGATATCATAACCTCAGAGTTAAGGAGTTGATTCCTCACATTTTCTTACAAACAAAATAATTTTCTTGAATGCCTAGTGTATCTTTACACAGTTTACATCAGAATTTGTTTGTAGGAGGAGAAGCATAATAAAATTTTGTTCAAACCTTTATCAACTTAAGTTAAATTCAGAATGCTAATCTCTTGCTCATATATGTACAACGAAACCAGACAGTTTTACATATGTTCAACCATCTATAAAAGCCAATTAGAAAAATCAATGACATTAAATTGACAAGTCTTGCAATAAGGTTAAAGTGTATAAAGTGAAGGCAGTCTTTGATTTAATGCCTATAATAATATAAATTATGCGCTGATTTTTTTTTTATTGAAAGCATTGTCCATATATAAAAGGACAACTATCAATTTAATGACACCTCTCAGTTTATTCTTTCCCCTTCTATATATTGCAATAGCCTCCTGTAGGTACTCACTTGAACAATATGCACACCAGAACCTCTTCTGTCTGCAACACTCAAGGCAACACTACCCTGGCTGCCATGCAGATCCCTAGAGCTGCCATAGTGAAAGTTGCTAACTGCAGCATAATTGGAATTAAAGGACCCAGACAGCATGCTCTGAATAAAGAGGGGACAGATTTAACACAGATTAGTGCAGCATGCATAAACCACAAGACATGTTATACATGGACTAATAGAAGCATATTCCATTGTCATGCAAGATAAAAAACATGCAAGAACAATACCACTTGTTATAAGTAAAAAAACTTAGTGACTCCTATTTACCTTTATTTACTGTAAATCAGCATGCAATTAGCAGTTTACATGCAGAATTACATGTAAATAGAGTAATTCAAATGTTCATGTATCTGGAAAAACAAAGGTGCACAGCTTATCAAAGTTTCTAAGTTTTCATTAAATTTGGAATATATAAAATATGTTGTAGGAAGAGGAGCTGGCAGTCAAGATACCCATCTTTAGAAACCCATCTAATTACCAGTTATTATTTTGTCTCATTCCCCCCCCCCCCTTACTGGTACAGTACAAAAAAAATTTACAGAGACAGAAATTTGACTGACTGGGTTTTCTTGTTATTGCAATGCTGTCAACATCCACAATGCATTCTAATAACACTTCATTCAAGAATGTTAACAAGCTTCATGTAAAGAGAAGCTGTAAGAAACCTTGGAGTCCATCCCTGTGCCACTGCAGGCAATCAAACAGGTAACGTGAGCTCAAGGACAGAAGCAATAGCAGTTTGGTTTTGAGCTTCATTACCTTGCAAACCTGACCTCTGCAATACTGGCAAGGGTAATAAAAAGAAAGTAGTAGACATTACCATCTTGCCACCAAGGACATTTATAAGAACAAAAAAAAATAAAGAGACTGCACACAAAAGAAAAGTGAAATCCCCCATGTACCACCTGAGAAATGAAACAAACCTATCTTAAAACATTGACAGAGACCCATGGAAAAAACATGATAATAGTAAAAGATATACCACAAAGCATCAAAACCTTTTTCAAAGTTTTCCAAGTAAAAAAGTTCAAAATATATAGAATTTGACTAAGATACTGCAACAACTCATACATATATTTTGGTGTTTGTCTGTTGTCTACACATACTAATCTGATTTTGAAAATAGTCACTAGTTCTCAGGCAGATATTTGCTCTTTCATACTAACTTTATTAAACTAGTTTTAGTTTCACAAGATAATCAAAGTCATACATCTCTGCGTATTCATACTCCCCAGATGCTCTGGTAGCACAATCATTTGAAACCCTCTTTGAAAATAGTATTTACTGACAATACTTGGCTTTTCTTGGCCAAGGCTCTTGGATAACCTCCCACTCAATGGCACAGTGAGCTTTCTTCATGCTCTTCTTCTACACCTACCTTGTTCTCTAGTCAATGTATTTTTTACAAGCTTCCAGACAAGTCTCCAGAAGCTATTCCCCTCTTGGGAGGGGAAAATTGTACTCAGCATTCAAGTCTCTCTTTACTAAACATTCTAGCTGAGCTTACTGCTCCTCTAAGTTTCAGTCCTAACACCCAGATGAAACCAATAAAGCCAGTTTTCCTTAGCTCCTTAGTGTCTCAAAGCATCTTCCTACAACTCTTCTAAAAATATTCTATGTAATTAGCCAGATGGCCTTTTCCCCACTAGTACAGGCAACTCCCCAAAGTCTCCCTACAGGAAGCTCCTCTCAAAGGCTCCTATATCTCTACATCTTCTGTAAACGGCAAAAAGACTAAAATAGAGGGAATGCATAGTGAGACTAGAAAGTTATCTTCTTCTTGTGGTTTAGCTGGCAACTCAGTCCCACACAGCCGCTCGCTCACTCCCCCACCAGCAGGACGGGGGAGAGAATCAGAAGGGTAACGCTTGTGGGTTGAGATAAGAACAGTTTAATAATTAAAATAAAACAATAACAACAATAATAACATAATAAAAAGGAAAATAACAAGAGAAAGAGGTGAAACCCAGGGTGGGGAAGAACCACCAAAATAAACCACACATGATGCAGCTGCTCACCACCCACCGACCCAACACTGCCAGTCCCCAAGCCACAACAACCCCTATGCGCCAACTGCCCTGTTAATGTACTGGTCATGGTGTCATGTGGTATGGAATGAACATCCCATTGGCCAGTCGGGGTCAGCTGTCTTGGCTGTGGCCCCACCCCTCCCGGCCTCTTGCCCACATGGCAGAGCATGGGAAGCTGGAAAGGACCCTGACTACTACAGGTGCTACAGTGAAGAGAATTAACCCTTTCTCAGCCAAAACCAGCACACTTCTGAAAGTGTCTCTAGCAGACCATCTTACTATAAAGAGCCCTAGATCCATTAGATTCACTCTTCTCTGAGAAGGACCCAAAGAGATGGTCAATAAATAGTGACAATCTAAGGTAGATCTTCAATAGGAGGTAGAACTTTCCTATAATTTGTAGAGGCACAAACTTGTCCATCAGGAATTAAGATTTCAGTTAACTCAGTTTAGTGGGCTTCAAGGTGATTACATAGCTTGAGAAATGTTTTATTCAAGGGTTTATAAAATCTCCTTCCTTGGTAGAGACTTTTTCCAAAGTACAAAAACTGTGCAATTGATGTAGAGAAGATACAAGAAGTACTGCAAACACCATTTTTCTCCTTCTCTACATTGGGCATAGTGTCTCAACACTAAGTTAGAAGGAATTCACAAGTACAAACTGTACATAACAAATACTATTTTAAGTTACATGGAGTCGTAATTGGGAAGAGAGAAACGGAGGCATTTGGAGAGTGAATGGTATCCCTCTTAATTTTGCTTCTCAACACAAGCACAACGAAGGTTGTGCATTTCCTAGGAAGATTTCTGAAGATTGCTGCACCAGAGAAGACTTCCAGAGATATGGATATGCAGATGCCACCCCCCATTTTAATTCCAATTTATTAAAAATAAATTAAATATGGAATAAATGCATGGTTTAAACTTCAGATTAAATATGAATGTTAATTCCAAGTACCAACTGCATTCTCTACCTGACTTGCTACAGTGTCTTAGGGCATAATGGCCTGCAAAATAATAATTCAAATATTTGAGGCTTGAGAAATCTCATTTCAGCTACTCTAATATACACTAACCAATATACATGCCATGTTCCATTATATTTTTGTGAAAGCTGTTTACTAGAAATCAGTTATTCAAATGTGAAGAACACATATTAAAAGCTACAACATATCAAGAAAAAATGGCTATGTATAAAGTAAAAAGTATTCAGCATATAAATCAGGATTTGTAGTCAAAATTAGTCTCTAAAGGAATCAGTTTAGATGCAGACAGCTAGTAGCATAGTTCTAGGGTTTATTTACATTCTTTTTGAATGCTAAAAGTCAGAACATGTTCTCTATTTTGCACCTTAAAAGAGAATTAACAATTTCAGATTTTGAAAGCGTGTCTTTTGGGAACTGAAGTACCTTAATGCATTTACTCAGGTGCAAGACAACAGTGGAATTTACTTAGAAGAACTTCTATTGGATAATACTGTCATAATTTTAAGACTGGCTGGAGTCTCTCTTGGCAATCCATTAAATTTTGGTATAGAAAGGAACTAATAAAATTAAAATATTTGCAGGGAACAAGACTCTGTATTCTACTTATCTTAGAATAGACTTAACTGGTAACTTAACTTCTAAACGTAAGTATTAGCCTTTTAAAAAAGCTAAAAAAAGCTAAAAGAAAGCTTTGTTTGAAATCTTATAGAATTCTAGTAAGACAGTAGTTTATCCCAAACAAGAGGAACTTGAACATTATGAAACTATTCTCCTTCAGTCACTGGGGGGGATTATTAGGTTTCTGAACCTGAATTAAAAAAAATTTATATTCAATATCTTCAATAAGTGACAGCATTCCTATTGAAGAGTTACATATGGAGAAATACATATAATTTAAATTCTACTGTCAAATGTTTGCAGGGTCAGAACTTTTCTTGTTTACATTCAAAATGCACAAGAATTTTATTCCTTTTGATGTGTGATGTATTGATTTCTGAACTCTACAAAATATAACGCATTGATGATTCAGTAGTCCATTAAAAATGGAGAAACAAAATAAAACTGAAATAAAAATTTAAAACTGACAGCTACTGAATGGATAGCATTCCTGTAATTTATCAGTGTCAAAATATTCTTCATCTTATAAACACTTAAGCACTTAATTTTATGTGTGCACAGACCCACAGAAGTTACTTCCCTTGACATATTTAAACAAGCTTAACTTGGAAAGGATCTGAGGCCATACCAATTAAAAATTTTTTCTAAATTAGGTATGTAGAGAAAAAAAAACTCAGGAAAAAATTCAAGCTTTGATTAAACCTGATATTCTATATCAATACTGCAACACTTGGACTTTTTTTTTTTTAAATAAGGCACCACACATTGACAACTTTGAGAATACAACCACCTATTTTAATTTCTGAAATGAAAAGTAGGAATCTAACTTTATGACCTCTTCTCTGAAAGCTCTGCCGTTCTAGATAAATAGTAGAAAAAGTAGATAAAAAATAGAGCACTTAATTCCAGATGAAATTAGAATTGAAAGCAAACATGCACCTGATGAACTACCAAGAGATCAACAACAACAACAAAAAAGAAAATAGACATATGTAAGGAAAGGATAGAATCAGGCCCAGCAACTGTTTCTGCTTACTCAGCACATCAAAATATAATATAATAGATATTTGCAGATAACCATTGCAGATATTTATTATTGCAGTTTATGGATGAGAAATTCCTCTACCACACAATAAAATGTGACTCCTCATGCAAATTAAACTCTTGAAAGTTTTTTTTCCACCTGTATCAGTTAAAAAGGGCTAATAAAAACCCCTAAGAACTAGCTTCTCCAATTTTGGCCAATAAGCCAAAATTATTTAAGTGGGTTCACCCACCCCCACCCCCTCTCCAGTTACTAAATTTTATTAAAACAAACAAGTACTTCAGGAGTTTCACATAAAAATCCCCAACAAAACCAACCCCGAAAAACCCACTACAGACTCTTTCCTAAGAAGCACAGCACAGAAATAATAAACATGATTAAATTCAATAACAGACTCAGAAGAGTCACAGCAAATGCAATACTATTAACCTATACTGTTGTGTATAACCAACAGGCAAGAAGATATGAATTAAATATTCATCATAATGCTTAATTTTGTTTATCTGTTTTTGTCAGTGTTGTATCTTATGCTTTAAAAATAAATGCCATTTTAAATCCATGAAAGTGTTGTCAAAGCGATTTCCAATAAATGCTTGTACCTTAAATAAGTTCTGTAATTACTGAAATTTTTTTGGGATTTCAAAACATTTCAGAAGTCTGGTTTATAGATTAACCTCCCCCCAAAAGCTAATTTTTAATTACAAACAGAAATATCTGAAACCATTATTTTAAAAGAGCAAAGAAATTGTGGAATAAGTGAATGTGGCCTCCATTGACAGCACTAGAGATCTCATCGCCCTTATTGGATGCAAGCCGTGGGATAGAAAAACAACCCACAAAAACACAGAACTGAGGCCTTGATATGTGGGACAGAAGGTCAGGGGCACAGCTGGAGCACCGAAGCAGGAGAGCGCGCTTATCTACGTTTATACCATATGTGGAGCTAGTGTGGTAGAACACATTCAGAGGGGGAGAGAAGGGAAAAATACTAGCTCAGGAGGCAGACTATATTAAGGCTGCTCTTCTGTTAATAAACAACTTCGGCTTTGCTTGTGCATGAATACGGAGTCCATGTCATGAAACGCCACAGAAATACCCAGTGAATCCCTAGATTTTCCACAGTATCATATTTGCCAGCTGCCATATAGGATCATATCTACATTTTTCACACTTCAGATTTGTTTAAAAAAGTCAGTCATATCCCAGTGAAAATCAAGTAAACAGTTATATACACATTCACTTTTAAACCCATAAATAAGTCTCAGATTGCTAAGTAAAAGCTACTTTAAACCTCTTCAAGGCCAGAAAAAAAGAAATACACACATACAAACCAGACTTCTAAAAAACTATTAAATTAGATGCACAGCTAAGAACTCTGTCGTGGTTTAGCCGGCAGCTCAGCCCCACACAGTCGCTCGCTCACTCCCCCACCGGTAGATGGGGGAGAGAATCAGAAGGGTAACACTCATGGGTTGGGACAAGAACAGTTTAATAATTAAAATTAAAAGAAACAACAACAGAAATGCAAGGTAAAGGGGAACAATGAGAGGCGCAAAGCCCGGGGGGAAGGGAACTAACTGCCGGAACAAACCGCACAAAACGCAGCCGCTCACAGCCCAACGACCCGACGCCGGGCCGCTCCCGAACCACAAAGTGCCCCCCCCTTAATATACTGGTCATGGTGTCACATGGTATGGAATGAACATGCCATTGGCCAGTCGGGGTCAGCTATGTCTATGAGGCTATTTCGGAAATGAGTCCCATTGTCTGACTCAATTCTCTCTGGGGTGCCATGTCGCCACAGGACATGGCGCAAGTTTCACATTTGTGGATAGCCTGTGCAATAACATCCATGGTCAAGTCCACCCCTCGATCACGAGCCCACCTGTATGTTGCATCTCTCCCTTGATGGCCTGAGGTGTCATGGGCCCACCGAGCTAGAAATAGTTCACCCTTATGTTGCCAGTCCAAATCCACCTCAGCCACTTCAATCTTGGCAGCCTGATCCACCTGCTGGTTGTTCCGATGTTCTTCACTGACCCGACTCCTGGGGACGTGAGCATCTACATGACGTACCTTTACAACCAGGTTCTCGACCCGGGCAGCAATATCTTGCCACAATGTGGCGGCTCAGATGGGTTTACCTCTGCGCTGCCAGTTGCTTTGCTTCCACTGCTGCAGCCAGCCCCACAGGGCATTTGCCACCATCCAGGAGTCAGTATAGAGATAGAGCACTGGCCACTTTTCCCATTCAGCAATGTCTAAGGCCAGCTGGATGGCCTTTACCTCTGCAAACTGGCTCGATTCACCTTCTCCTTCAGCAGTTTCTGCTACTTGTCATGTAGGACTCCATACAGCAGCCTTCCATCTCCGGTGCTTCCCCACAAGACAAGAGGACCCATCGGTGAACAGGGTATATTGCTTTCCATCTTCTGACAGTTTGTTATAGAGTGGGGCTTCTTCAGCACGTGTCATTTCCTCCTCTGGTGATAGTCCAAAGTCTGTGCCTTCTGGCCAGTCCATAATCACTTCCAAGATTCCTGGGCGACTGGGGTTTCCTACCTGAGCCCACTGGGTGATCAGTGCAACCCATTTACTCCATGTAGCATCAGTTGCATGGTGTGTAGAGGGGACGTTTCCTTTGAACATCCAGCCCAGCACTGGCAGTCGGGGTGCCAGGAGCAGCTGTGCTTCAGTACCAACCACTTCTGAAGCAGCTCAAGCCCCTTCATATGCTGCCAATATCTCTTTTTCAGTTGGAGTACATCAGGCTTCGGGCCCTCTGTATCCCCGACTCCAAAACCCTAGGGGTCGACCTCGGGTCTCCCCATGCGCTTTCTGCCAGAGGCTCCAGGTAGGGCCATTCTCCCCGGCTGCAGTGTAGAGCACATTTTTTAAATCTTGTCCTGCCCAGACTGGCCCAAGGCATGAACTATCCCCTGTTTAATCTGTTCAACAGCCTGTTGTTTCTCAGGGCCCCATTTGAAATAATTCTTTTTCCGTGTCACTTGATAGAGAGGGCTTACGATCATATTGTAATTTGGAATATGCATTCTCCAAGAACCCACAACGCCCAAGAAAGCTTGTGTTTCCTTTTTGCTAGTTGGTGGAGAAAGGGCAGTTATTTTTTTGATCACATCCATTGGGATCTGACGACATCCATCTTGCCATTTGGTTCCTAAGAACTGGATCTCTTGTGTGGGTCCCTTAATTTTACTTTGTTTTATGGTAAAACCAGCTTTCAGAAGGATTTGGACTATTTTCTTTCCTTTCTCAAAAACTTCTTCTGCTGTGTTGCCCCACACAATGATGTCATCAATGTATTGAAGGTGTTCTGGAGCTTCTCCCTGTTCCAGCACAGTCTGAATCAGTCCATGGCAAATGGTAGGACTGTGTTTCCACCCCTGGGGCAGTCAATTCCAGGTGTACTGGACGCCCCTCCAAGTGAAAGCTAACTGTGGCCTGCACTCTGCTGCCAGAGGGATTGAGAAGAATGCATTAGCAATATCAATTGTGGCATACCACTTGGCTGCCTTGGACTCCAGTTCGTACTGAAGTTCTAGCATGTCTGGCACAGCAGCACTCAGTGGTTAAGTGACTTCATTCAGGCCACGATAGTCTACTGTTAGCCTCCACTCTCCATTACACTTCTGCACTGGCCTTATGGGACTGTTAAAGGGTGAGTGGGTCTAAACTGGTGACTCCTTGGCTCCTCAGTTGGTGAATGAGTTCATGAATGGGGATCAGGGGGTCTCTGTTGGTGCGATATTGCTGCTGGTGCACTGTTGTGGTGGCGATTGGCACCTGTTGTTCTTTGACCTTCAGCAACCCCACAACAGAAGGGTCCTTCGAGAGGCCAGGCAAGGTACACAGTTTTTTAGTTTCCTCCGTCTCCAAGGCAGCTACACCAAAAGCCCACTTGTAACCTTTTGGGTCCTTGAAATACCCTCTCCTGAGATAGCCAAGGATGCACGGAACCTCTGGGCCAGTCACAATGGGGTGCTTTTGCCATTCATTCCCAGTGAGGCTCACTTCAGCCTCCAATACAGTTAGCTCTTGGGATCCCCCTGTCACTCCAGCAATACTGATGGGTTCTGCCCCTATATAGTTTGATGGCATTAAGGTGCACTGTGCGCCGGTGTCCACTAAAGCTCTATACTCCTGTGGGTCAGATGTGCCAGGCCATCGGATCCACACAGTCCAGTAAGCCCAGTTATCCCTTTCCTCCACCTGGCTGGAGGCAGGGCCCCTCTAGTCTTGATCATGGCATTCACAACTCACTTCCTGTAAATGTTTATCAGGAGTCTCTCTATTAGGCTTAGAAAAAAAATCAGCACTTCTACTCCTCTGTCTGGGGACTGGCTCACTGGAAATTGGAGCAGCAGCTTTCCTGGAAGAGCCTCCCTGAGTGACTGTTCTTCCCTGCAGCTCACACACTCGTGCCTGTAGGGTCGAGGCAGGCTTGCCATCCCACCTCATCAGGTCCTCTCCGTGGTCACGCAGGTAGAACCATAGGGTGGCCCGTGGTGTGTATCCCCTCCTTTGAGCCAAAGGATGCTTATTCCTAACAGCTGAGACACTGCTCTGTCGAGGTGGGGAGTAGGACAGATCTTCTTTGAGTTGCTGGACCTCTTGGGATATTTCCTCCACAGCAGAGACGAGCGAGGAAGAGATATTTGTTTCGTAATCCCGGAGTCTATCAATCACCTCCGCCACCGTTGGTGTCTCGTCCCCTTTCCAGGACATTACTGCCAATGAGTTTGCATGCGAGGATGGTGCGCTCCGTACAAACTTCTGCCACATGGGTCGTGTGCACTCGGCTTCATCTGGATCTTTGGATGACCGTTGATCATCCAGGTCACCATAAATCACCTCAAGCACAGCTAATTCCCTTAGATACTGGATGCCATTCTCCATAGTTGTCCATTTTCCTGGGCGATATGTAACATCTTCTTTAAAGGGATACCTTTCCTTCACTCCAGACAGGAGTTGCCTCCAGAGGCTGAGGGCTTGTGTTTTTTTTTCCCAATTGCTTTGTCAACATCCCCTTCCCCAGGAAGGGATCCCAGTTGTTTGGCTTCTTTTCCCTCTAGTTCCAGGCTACTGGCCCCATTATCCCAGCATCGGAGCAGCCAGGTGGCAGTGTGCTCACCTGAACGACGGCTGAAATGTTTTCACATATCTCACAACTCTCTCAAGGACAGGGATCGGGTGGTCTCTATTTAATTTATGACTTCCTCCTCCTTTCCTCGTGACGGCGCTCTGCTTTTTCATCATCCCGTTCTAAACGAGTTGATGTCCGCTTCCAATATTTCATCTTGTGTATGGGGGCAACTGATACTGGTACGGGTTGATTCTCTGAGCCAGCTCCAGTACTTGTCGTGGGGTTTTGAGTGGCTGCAGTGCCTGTCCTCAGGGCTGGAGTGACTACAGTGCCAGTCGCTTTGCATTTCAATCCAGAGACATTCTCTTCCCCTTGGGAGCCCTGAATACTGCTGAGCAGGGCTCAGTATGCATGGGCCAGGCGCCAGCACATTGCAGTTATCTGTGGCTCTCTGGAGCTCCCAGCATAACAACATACTTTCTCCAAATATTCTACTAGCTTTTCAGGATTCTGCACTTGTTCAGGGGTGAAACTCCAAAACACTGGGGGTGCCCACTGCCCTAGGTATTTGCCCATGCTATCCCACATGCCCTGCCACTCATAACTATCAAGCCTTGGGGTAGATTTCTGGGTAATATTCTTAAGTTGCTTAGTCAAAACCAACATGCCCAAAAACTAAAAATAAGTGCACCTTAACCACCCAAGGATGTTCAAGATACAAAAAGGTGGTTGTAATAGAGGCAGAGACATCATAGAACAAAGTTGCAAAGGTACTCTTCTGTATTGCCTCCATATAAAATCTCTCCAAGGAGGAGGTATAATTGCTAATTGCCTCAACAAGGTGGTATCCAAAGTACAGTAACAGTTTCAGCAAAAACCCCAAATACCAGGTAAAGCTGAAAACAAGTGTTTGTATAACAAATCTTGTAGGCAAAACATTACTAATCACAGCAGAACACAGCAGACTCAACAAACCAACACCAATCTTGAACACCAACTGCAAAAAGGACCACATGGTGCTGTGACCAGCAGCTGTTATTATCTCCAACCCTTGAGCCCCATGTTGGGCTCCAGAAAGACTGTTGTGGTTTAGCCGGCAGCTCAGCCCCACACAGTTGCTCGCTCACTCCCCCACCGGTAGATGGGGGAGAGAATCAGAAGGGTAACGCTCGTGGGTTGGGATAAGAACAGTTTAATAATTAAAATTAAAAGAAACAACAACAGAAATGCAATGTAAAGGAGAAAAAGGAGAGGCGCAAAACCCCGGGGAAGGGAGGGGAACAAACCGCACACAACAGAACCACTCATCACCCACCAACCCAATGCTGCTCCACTCCTGAGCCACAACCTGCCTCCCCTTAATAAACTGGTCATGGTGTCACATGGTATGGAATGCACATTCCATTGGCCAGTTCGGGTCAGCAGTCCCCACCATGGCCCTGCCCCTCCCAGTCCCCTGCCACGTGGCAGAGCCTGGGAAGCTGGAAAGGTAGCTGACCCCCCACGGTGAGGAGAATTAACCCCTTCTCAGCCAAAACCAGCACAACTCAATAACAGCTATTCCATATCATTCTAGTAGGAAACAAAAATTATTACATATAAAGCATAACAGAAAGTATGGACAGATATAAAAGGAATCAAGTCAGGTAACCAATTTCACTTCAGTCAAGGTGACTACACTGCTACAGTACCTGAAGAGATCTCACTGGCGTATTAAATATTGTTCCTAACATGTCAAACATCGATGATATAGAAAAAAGCTATAAACAAATTGCATTAGCAGTATTCTGAAGCTTTATTTCCCTCGCCATTTAAGTATTGCCGGGATTTTTACTTCTCTGTTTTTTCATGTAATATTTGATATGTGCATCCAGGAGAACAGAAGATCAAAGAATGCACTATTAGTGTTGGAACATGGTGAGGTTTGTGATCACCTCGTAGGAGTAATTTTTTCAACCACCTCCAATTAAATTTCTTTAGCTATCAAGGATATCGAAGTATTTAGCATAATAATCACAAACCATACTATGTTCTTTCAAAAGAAAAAGAAAATCCATCTAGCTGGCATAATCAAAACATATTTTGGCTGTTTCACTTCCCCTCCAAGGAAACAGGATCAGGTAATGACATTCTGCCCAATATTTAGTGATGATATTTTAAATTGGTTTAGCTGGACAGCATACGTTACATTCTTCCATTCTCAAATTCTTTGAAGATATATAATTGTTCAGCTCTACATATCAGCTCAAATTCTTGAGACCATTTATAGTATATAAAGAATCCTTTTCATCATCTCTAGTTATATCAAAACCTCCTGTGATTTCCTGAAATGAACAAGATTTTAAAGTGTTTTCATGTCACAACAATAAATATTCATTCAACAGTCTGTCAAATATCCAACTTAAAAAGATAACTGGCTTAGAGGCAAATATATATTAATTATAACTTTTGAATTCTTCAGCAACTGAAGCTGTAGACCTACCTATACTTCCAAATAGATTTTACTGATTTTCTTTTCCTTGTTCTTAAAGTGAAGGAATAGGGGGAAAAAAGGCAAAATAGAAGATCAAGAAGTGTAGTAAGAGAATATTTTAGTATAACATGAATACAATGCTACAGCAATGATAAAAATTACCTGGCCTAAAAGAGCTGGCCTTGCAGTCCAGAAGGTCAATACGCCATTATTTAATGTATTCTGAAGTAATTGGACTAATCTGGAAAGTATGGTGTAAAAACAACAGGGACTTTTTTTTCCTTTGAGGGAAGGTTGGACTAGATGATCCCTGAGGTCCCTTCCAACCTGTGATTCTGTGAAAAGTTCATTTACAGTCTACCATTTGACTGTTTCTCACATATTCAGCACAAACATGTTTATCCTTTTTAAGGTAGTATCAGAAGTACATTTTCATTAGTAATTAAAAGCAGTTCAAAACACAGAATATTTAACTTATTCCATATCCAGATAACAGAAAGTTAGAAAAAGTTTAAAAATTATTATTTTTACCTTTTCTAGCTTTTTAGCCTCAATATGTCGCAGCACCTGTTCCCTCCAGTCATGAGGGACTTTACTTTTTCCTGGAGGGTCTAATAAAGAGTGGTCAGAGTTAACCCTTGGGTTTGATCTCTTTGAAGGGCTAGTCCATGAGTAATTAAAGTCACTAACTGACATAGTTCTTTCTGGTATTTCATTCACCGATGGATGAGCACTCTGTGGTTGGGATACATTTGGACCATTGTTGCTATATGTCCCGGCAGAAAGAGGTCTCTGTTGCCCAGACATTACTTGTAGAGCTCTTCCCACTGAATGCAAGTCTCTGTATGTTAAATAGTCCCCTTCAGGAATGCAGGCCCACCTTGAAGGTCCAGTATCCCCAACATTTATAGAAGCTGTAGTGGGTACACTGCTCTGCCTTTGAAGAGTGTGTCTGGTTGCTCCTGGGAGCAGTCTATCATTCAGTGGAATAGCCGACACATCTATGTGTCTCCCAGCCATCTGTTGATGAGTGTTATACACAGCATTGGCTCGGACATTGTTATGATTGGATAAAGTCATATTGGCAGAATGCTTTACATAGCTGGGGATTTCTGTGCTGTCAGACCTAAGCAGATGTGAAGAAGGTAAGCTGCCTTGTTCTACTTGGGTGTTTTGTTTCTGGGGCCACAAGGTATCTTTCATTGTTGCACTGCTGCTGTACTGAATGTTATACTGGGGAGTGCAGAACATCTGTGCACCACTTGTCACTGATCCTCTCACTCCGTTAGTACCTTCAGGATTTTGATTTAAGTCAAACTTGAACACAGTTTTTGCAGAAGATACGAAATCAGATGACAATGATGGCCCAGGAAAAACCTGCAAGGGCCGATCATGCAGAAGAGTAGCAGATTTACTTCGGACTATGTTTTTTCCATCTGCACTACCAGATGCTGATTTTACCACTGAGTTTGGCTGTTGAGATCCATTCTCATTAACAATACCGTAGATTTTCAGACCAGTGTCCATACTGGTGATGCTGTGAGATTTCATCACAGGACCACTTCTCTGTGGGGACAATTCTTCAGTGCTCCTTGAAACAGACAGCTCAGCAGAAGAATCACCATCAACTGTAGTGCTTCTTGGTAGTTCATCTTTACTGGGAGACTGTACTGCTTCCTCAGGATGTTCATTTACTTTATTTATAGGATATTTATTTCCATTTTCCATGTACTCACTTTCTTCTTTCATACTGTTATTCAAAAAGCCCTTTACTGAAAGTATTTGTAACCTTTCTACAGGAACTGGCACTGCCTCTTCACTAACCAGTTTATTGATATTCATGGTTTTTTGGTCTGATTTGTGACACTCCTCCATAGGAATGCTTAGATCAACACCTTTTCTTATTAGGCCTAATCTTTCTTCAATGCTTAATTTGTATTCAGACAAATTTGTAACCTTCTCTTGCAGATTTATTTTTTCTTCTACTGTAATGCTCAATTCACCTCCATTTTGCAAAAGATTATTCAAATTTTCATCTTTTTGCCTGGAAAAAAAGATGGCTCTTAAAAGAAATTCCAAAAGGAACCAACATATTCCTTTAAGAACTGTTTTAGAAAAATTAATGATTAACATGCAACACAGCCACACAACACATGATTTGCTATCTTACCATTACAAAAATATATTATACAGAGGGCTCATTTTGGCAACTCTCGTTTGTGTCATCAATTACATGATCATGTTCTGGTTTCAGAAGTTTAATTAAATTCAACAGGAATTATTAAAGAGTTTAAAAGTGTCAAAAAATACAAAGCGACAATAACTCCATTTTTTTTATCAAATACTTGCAAGTTTCATGACAATTTTGAACAAACATCTCATTTCTATTGGCAAATTTAAAAAAGGCACCTTTTAACTAGAACCACAAAAAGAGAAACAACCTGTAAAGTCCATTCTTTATAAGCTTCTAAATGCTTTTTATAATTAAGTTAGTAATCAAATTGATATTCAACATTATGCAAATAAAAACACTGAGATTTTAAAATGGTGTACTGAAAGCATTTTGCAGGGAAAACAAATTATTAAGGATGAAATTATTATACCATTTTAATAGAACAGATAGGAACCATGTCTTATATACTAAAATTGCCCTCTGAATTTTATCGTCCTCCTGTTTTTTTTGTTGGTTTTGGGTTTGGTGGTGGGGTTTTTTTTTGGTAAGAGAACTATTTCATTATTTAACATTATTTTAAAACATTAAAATTTAAATTATTTCATGAATGATAATAAAGGAATCATTAAAGGAATGGACATGTAATATGAAAGATTAAGTAACATTTTTCTATTATATTTGCTCAGTGGTATACAGTATTTTACAAACCTGATCTTGGATAAAACAGCAGAATGTGTTTCTTTGTCTGGAGAACAACGAGAAATATCTTGGCTACTATGAGTATTTAAGGAAACAGAATCTGACATTCGAGAAGGAGAGGAACAGTTGCTGTTATTTTGATTGCTATTGTGGGTAGCTTCATCTGATAAGGAATCAGCATCTTTTGAATCATCTGAAATAAAAATTTGCCAATTTAGTTAAAAGGCTATTAAACAGATGTCTGTAACATGTATGTTAGTGTTTAGAAATTGTATCTTGTTCTTCAGTAATACTTATTACTGGAAACTAACATATAAGCTAACACCTTTGCAAACTTTGTATAAACTTACAAAAGACTGTCAGCAATAGTTCCTATTTTAAAAATATTTGTCTCAATGTAAACAGCCCTCACCTGTTAATGAAATTTAACTTGTTGCTTTATTCCAAGTTTCCTTGGCATAAGCTAGTGCACTACGTTATGTAATATTTCCCAAAAATATCTATCAAATCATATTTCTGTTTTTGCAGTGATTCAAAAGTTTTTAATTACATGAGTCTATTGGCCCTTATGAATACGAAGTACACTGCTTCACATGCAGGATTTTGAAAGTGTATATGGTTTCTGCTTTTGAACATTCTATCATTGTTAAATAGCTTTTTATTAGACCAAACAGTCTGGAAAGACCTAGATCACTGGATGAGCTCTATATAGTTTTATAAATGTTAAAAACAGGAAAGAAAAATATTCTTCTGCGGAGTTGGAACCAATGCATTCCCATGCTTTGCAGATCACTTAAGACAACATTTTCAGAGTAATTTATACCTCTGCACATTGATTCTTGCATAATGCATGCATACTTACATCCTACATCCACATAAAAATCATTTATCTGTGGGTCTTCAAGCCAGCCATGATTTTGACATGGGCAAACATAAGTGTACAAATACATTTAAATTTTTACTTCAAGACAGTTACACGTACCAAAAGCATAAGTTTTGTGAAACTAATGTCTATCTCCAGAGACAAGAAAGAAGTTTTGACTTAGTACTTTAGCCAGGCATAAAAACCCAAATACAACATTGATAAATATCAGTCTTTTCACCTGCATGTGATCCTCACATCAGACTCTTCTTGCTACCTCTGTGTGGTTTTCCTTCATCCTCACTAAATCTTACCCTTTTACATGTAGTGGCCAGAAAAGCCTTTTGTCCTGGGAAGTACTGGACTAGGATATCATGTGAAGCAAAATAAAATTTGCTCTTCAACTGTTAAATTTTGTTTTGTCTGAATCCTAGGTCATTCCTTACTCTTAAGGAAATGGTTACCCAGACTGACATTATCTTTCAGAGACTATAAAACTTAGTTAACAAAAACAACGTTCTGAAGCTTCCTGTGAGAGGAAAGAAAAAACCATGAGTAAAGTGACTCTAGAGATGGAGTTGCCACAAGAGAAGATTATTCTTAAACCTTAGGAAGAGAGCACAGCTTCTCTGAGAAATTTAAACAAGTGCTATTGCCAAAAGCAGCAATCGTCCACAAAATCAGGGGGGTGGGGGGAATATGGAATATTTCCAAAGTAAATACCACTTTCTGCAATCCTTAAACATATCAAGACTGTGTTCAAGCTAACGGTCCCCCAAAACACAAGCATCTCCTTTCCCCCTCTGCTTTTAAACTAATGACAAGAATCAAGAAAATTAGGATGTGAACACAGCTTTCTTTACCACACACTCAAGTATAAGATAATTTCGATTTTTTTTCTGCTTTCATTACTTAACTAGAGAACTGATCATCTACCTTAAAACACAAAAATCTACTTTTACATAATTCAATCAGAAAAATTAGCCATTTTGAGTCATGAAATTATCAGAATTGCATACTACTTCTATTGGGTTTTTTTTTAATGGTATCTAACCTTTTTTGTTATTTCTAAGAGCTACCACTTTTGGTTGATTTATGGAGGTTTCTATCAGTGGTGGCTGCATTTCTGCCATTTTCATCTCTTCGTCAGAGGAGAGTTCTTCTGATTCCTGCTAAAGGAAAACCAGCTTTATTATACTGTGCATTTTAAAGAAGTGCTTAAAAGGTTAAGTAAATGCTATCTAAACTGTCACCCACTGAAAAATAAAGGGGAAAAAGATAAACAAGCAACATAACATAGGCATAACATAGCAACTGTGTAGTGCATTTGTAGTGCAAGTCAACTGAATTTAGCAATATTTGCCACTGAATTATCTTTAAGAAGCAGCATAGGCAGACTTGCATTGTCACTGATGAACAGTTAAACTGGTACTAACTTCAGCTGCAAGAACCTACTTGGAGCAAGCAGATGCAGCTTTTGTTCCGCCACTGGAGAGAACCTCCAGTTGAGTTCAAGTCAGAAAGTTATCACTGAATCAGCAATCACCCCAGACTGACTAGCTGGGTATCAGTTTTGCAGAAAAGAGCTCAAAATGAAACAGCTATTACCAAGCATTACCAAGACAATCTTAGGAATGGAGAGCTAGGCTGTGAGTAGACTGAATGACCTTGGCTTGCCTAGTCTGGCAAAAAAAAAAAAAAAAAGCGCAACTGTAGCTTGGGTTGATACCTTTAAGTTTACATTGGGAGTAAATTCCAAAAGGAACAGAAGTTATTTATCTTCAGGAACAACAATGGCAGAGGAATAAAGTGATGCTGAATACATTTCAACTAGAAATTGCTAGTTCCTAACTATAAGATGGAGCTCAGTGCACTTATGAAAGAGATGAACTGATAAAGCTTCTGCAAGAGCAGCCATGCCACTGATTCAGTATCCTATTGCCAGGCCTATATCCCTATCATCTTCAAAAACAATTGTTTTTAGTAATATTTTGAAGGGAAAAAGCCTTCTTTCCCTAAGGTAGAAACTTCTTTCTAGTAAGCATGCTTCCTCTTTCAAATGCTATAAAAATCTATGTCACAGATTGCAAAAATAGCCTGTCAATGTTCACTTTTTCTTACAAGTTTCAGAACATTTAATGCGTAGAACCTACTGGAGCACCATCTTCCCCATGATACTAACTACCAGGCTAGTTCTTTGGACTGAAGGAAGGACAAACCTGACTGAGATGTAGCAAACAATGTATTGTTCATGTAATCTTCATTAAAAAAAATCCACCTGTTTCTCTGCAATCAGAACAAACCACCTCTTCACTGCCTCTACAACATTGCCTTTCCCCTTGGATGTAGCATACAACAAGTGTAATCAATGTTGAAATGAAAAAAAAACCCCACAAACTTATATGCATGTGAAGTTTAGATACCTGGATTCAACTGCAGCAGTTACCACCAGCAGGTTATTACATGGAAGTAAGGAATTCAGTATCCCTGATCGACTATGCGCTGCTGCCTCATTTACTTACCAGCATACAGACAGCTTCAAAGAATTGCTGTCACTATCATCAGACAACTAATATGGTTTTCTGAAATTATATATTTAAGCTAAAGAAAAATGTCAAAACCAATATTTTCAGAAAAGATGTAGAAGCAGGAACACGCTAGTGGGGAAAGAGCCAGCAACAGCCACAACTGCTTGTCACAAAGCCTCTTCAGCAAAAACATGATATACACATGTTCCACTGCTTACACAACACAGGGAAAAATAATCTGCTCATGAAATTATGAAAAAAGCATTTTACAGGTTGTGATTGGCAACTGACCAAGTGACAAGTTCCAAAATTTGTCATATGTCTGAAACACATTCTAAATAAAAAAATGAATACATGGTGTTTGTCACAGAGATGTACAGAGTTCAGAAGTTAAAAATATCTGACTCTTTATAAGTAGATACAATTTCTGTCACATTCATGACAGTTCACTAAAAATATAGAGGAATACACTTTTTAAACTCACCTTTTACTTTTCATTCTAAATGAATGGGCACAGTCACTTAGATATAGAAGTTTTTGATTGCTCCCACAAATCAGACATACCAACATTTCAGTGACAATTATAATCAACTGTTTACTGAACAACTGACAATCAAGCAAAAACCAGAAAATCCTATCTAAGTATGAGTCTTTTCACATTATGATACTTAGGTCAACTTTTAATTGCTTGCTTTATTTTTCTTTAAATGTATACATCTTTCATTATGAACTTTTCATTAGCTATTTCAAACTTTACTTAATATAGTCTGAAGTGAGGAAAATATTGCATTACAAACCATCTGTACTTACATCACTTATGGATGGCAATTTTCTATTGTCAACATAAATTTTCATCTGGGTAACAAATTCAATACAACACCAGCACAATTCTTTGACTTTTCATCGCAATGCTATACCTCAAGCATGTCTTCATGGTTGACAATTGTTTTCGTGTTCTGCAAGGTTTTAACAAGTACAGCCATGTGTGAATTTGCAGTGCTGTGCTCAGCTTCTGGTTCAGTATTCTCCACAGGGCTTCCTGCTGAATACTGCTTTCTCTCATCTGCTTTGTTCTTTATTGAAGCAATTTCTGAAGTCTACAGGATTAAGAACATTAGCAGAAAAAACATCCTGAAAGGTTTCAGTAACATATGATAGAGTTAATGTTAAATATTTTGTGATACTATGGAATGGAAAATCTGAGCTTTGAAATTATAAAGTATTAAATGCACCAGGTCGAAAGAAATCTCTGCAGATTACTGAGGTACAGTCCCTACCCTTTGCCAATCAGTTTGACTCTCCTCTTTATTGAGGTCAATTTGTATCATTAAATTTCCAGTTAAATAAAAAAGGCCAAGAATATCTACAATGAGACATGTCAGCACCAAACAGTAGTCCTATCACACTACATCAACCTGTTAGCAATTCCTGTGCCAACCTGCTACCAGCGCCTTCCCAACTTATCGTGCAAAACCTTCAGTCACAACGGCAACAGCAAGATCCTTAGAGATTATCCTGATTTTCATTGTGAAGTCTGGCAGATAAAGGAGGATCAGAGGATGACAAAGATGTCCTCCAGAAAATGAAGAAGCCAGCTTAATACATCCATAGTTTGTATTTGCCTGAGAATCAAGTCACTTTCCTTGTTCTTAGTGTCAGAGGAAAATTGCTACTGCAAAACAGACATTTATAAAGACTTTAGATGGTGAAGAGGTAAGTTCTGTTCTTTGATATTTTTTCCTGCTAAAGCATTAATGTTGAGAAAGAAGATAATTAAAAGGAATCAATGACAGCCTAGATATTTGGAAGTTCTTGCAAAGTCAGAAGAGAATATTATATCTAACCTTTACCACCATATCTTTTACAGAAACTGTCTGGCCTCGTTTTGACTCCTTGGCAATATCTTCAGTATACTCTTCATCCTTTAGTCTATGTACAATTGTCTGGACTGTTTTAACCATATTCTTCAGTTCATCAGGATACGGAGTTGGATATCTCTTCAGGTTACTTTCCTGTGTAACAAAAAGCAATTATGTTCTGAATTTAATTAAATGCTATAACTAAAACATCAGTTTTAAAACAGACAATGAATTAGGACAAAACACTCAGCAGAGCAATCCAGGATCTCCACTTCACTGTTTGAGTCTACCTGGATGTGGTGGGTTGACCTTGGCTGGATACCAGGTGCCCACCAAAGCCGCTCTATCAGTCCCCCTCCTCAGCTGGATGGGGAGAGGAAATATAACGAAAGGCTTGTGGGTCGAGATAAGGACAGGGAGATCACTCAGCAGGCAAAACAGACCTGACTCGGGGAAAAATAATTTAATTTATTAACAGTAAAATCAGAATAAGGTAATGAGAAATAAAACCAAATCTTAAAACACCTTCCCCCCATCCCTCCCCTCTTTCAGGGCTCAACTTCTGATTTTCTCTACCTCCCCCTCAGCGGCGCAGGAGGACAGGGAATGGGGTTTGTAGT
The DNA here is from genome assembly GCF_949628215.1 of Phalacrocorax aristotelis. NCBI lineage: Eukaryota > Metazoa > Chordata > Aves > Suliformes > Phalacrocoracidae > Phalacrocorax > Phalacrocorax aristotelis. The sequence goes on from NC_134310.1 coordinate 25,602,095, forward strand.
CAGTTCATCACATGTTGTCTCTGCCACTCCTTCCTCCTCCAGGGGAGGACTCCACTCACTCTTCCCCTGCTCCAGTGTGGGTCCTTTCGATGGGGTGGTGCAGTCCTTCAGGAACAGACTGCTCCAGTCTGGGTCCCCCACGGGGTCACAAGTCCTGCCAGCAAACCTGCTCCAGCATGGGCTCCTGTCTCCATGGAGTCACAGGTCTTGCCAGGAGCCTGCTCCAGTGTGGGCTTCCCACGAGGTCACAGCCTCCTTTGGGGCACATCCACCTGCTCCTTCGTGGGGTCCTCCACAGGCTGCAGGTGGATATCTGCTCCACTGTGGACCTTCATGGGCTGCAGGGGCACAGCCTGCCTCACCATGGTCTTCACCAGGGGCTGCAGGGGAATCTCTGCTCTGGCACCTGGAGCACCTCCTCCCCCTCCTTCTTCTTCACTGACCTTGGTGTCTGCAGAGTTGTTTCTCTCACATATTCTCACTCCTCTCTTCCAGCTGCTGTTTCCCCCCCCTTCTCAAATATGTTATCCCAGAGGAGCTACCACTGTCACTGATGGACTTGGCCTTGGCCAGCAGCAGGTCCATCTTGGAGCTGGCTGGCACTGGCTCTATCAGACACGGGGGCATCTTCTGGCATCTTCTTACAGAAGCCACCCCTGTAGCCCCCCAGTACCAAAACCTTGCCAAGCAAACCCAATACACTGGATTAACTCAGGCTTAAGTTTATAAAACCCAGCAGGATTACAAATAACTTTTTTTTTTGTCAATCAATTTGTCCATCGATTACAAGCAGGAAGAATTATTACAACTGTAATTTACTTAAAGAAAAATCAGGATTAATCATTGTTTCCCCTCTATTCTTCCCCACAGCACAGTCCAGTAGTCTTCTAGTTATGCCCTACGTTGCCTTACATCAGCTGAGATTTTTCCCCTTGTGCTCCACTTTAAATGAGCAGGGGGCGAAGTGTTTCATCCAGTTAGATACTCTTAAACTAATAACTGAAGACTTGATTTCTTCAGCAGAGCAAAATCCACAGCTAGAGTAAGGAAAAGGATGGGATTTGGGGGTAGGGGGAGGAGAAGAGGGAGCAAACCCCCAAGTATTAAAAAATAAATTCAGTACTAACCCGAGGTGGCGCCTCTCTCTCAACTTTGTCTTCATCACACTCAAATGCCACCTGAGCACGCTGTTTCCTCTGTTCCTCCCACAAAGATGGATTAAAACTTTCATTATCAGATATGAACATAACTAAATAATAATAGAAAAAGACTCTTGTAAGAATAGGATACATTATAAAAAATAAAATTTTTTTTTTCTTTTTCTTGGATGGGATCGGTGTTTTTTTGTATGTATTCTTAAAAGATAAGAAACTAGCAGCACCATAAATTGATGACTAGCTGCACTGCTACTGCTTTATGAACTTGGCTGTATTTTCATAATAGTAAAATCCTTATCTGTAAACAAACAAAAAAATAATTCATACACAGCTGTACACTAGTCTGAACACTCAGTTACAAATTTTCAGCAGAATTCTGCTGCAAAGTATTTTTATTCATATACATATGTATAAATATGAAAATATATTTATTTTATATATTAAAAAAGGAAATTATACTTATATAGATTTATATAGCCTGACTTCAGTGAGGTGGTCTCATTAAGCACGTATAAGAACATTCACTTTATTTCACTTAATGAAAATTAAAAGGGAAGAATAAAAAAGATTTAGAAAAACCTGCATTATTACTAATTCTGGGAAAAAAGAACCAACCCAAAAGCACCTAAAACTTAAGACAAACACATGATTTTGCAGAAGTTATATAAATGACAAGAGCTTTACAAAGTATTACTTGCATAATTTACCAGAAGAAAAGAAAATCTTTTGGTTACCCACCATCTCTTATTCTAGCATGTCTCCATACCTTGTGTTACATTAGCCAGGTTCTACTTTAGCATGGCAAATAGTCTAATAAAGCTGTCGCCACCACCTCAGCAAACCTATATACTTCACTAGCAATGCCAAGACTGTTCATATTAACTATATCTGAAACAGAAAATTGCTTAATTATAGGGCTCACCAAGTGCACTGGAATATTTGTTATACTGCATTTCTCTGAAAAATATTCTAGTAGACTTCACTATTGCTGAAACAGTTCCTGGCATTAAAAAACAAAAAAGCAAAAAAAACCCACAAAACCTCAAAAAAACAACTTTCTAAAGAATTTTAGGAATTTTAAATTTTAAAAAGGTTATCTATTAAATTTTAAACCTTCTGTTTGGAATGACTGCAACAGAGGGAGGTATTCTGTCAGCTTAAGCCAAACAAGCAGCCCTTTGCTCATCTACAGAAAGAAACCTTGCTACTGGGGTAAAATAAAGTTAAAATGGAGAGAATGCTTTCAGGAACTATCTTCAGCTTCAGCTTCACTGACAATCTCCAAATGATTTTGTAATTCTCACATTCTATCAGAGGTATTGCACATGCATTATCTGAATTAGAAGGTGCTAAAAGTGATGCACAATTTGCTGTTTTTGCAGATATTTTTGATTACTCAGTGTATTAGACACTTGTGCCATGTAACAGAAGATATTGCCACTTGTCAATTTTCAATTATTCCCATTGATACCTGCCCTTCCATTTCTGTTAAAGAAGCACAAGCTTTTTCCTTTTGCTTTACTCTCTTTCCCTAACTCCTCATGGGTTTACTCATGGAATGTTACTCATTTTCCTGAATGTTTCACAAGTGTGCAGAAATAACTTTCTGGTGAGGTCTTAATGTTCTGGGCCTAACCTTTTATAAAACAGTTTGAACTAAATGTGAGCAAAATGCATTTTCTTCTGGACTGATTTTTTTCTTTTTTTTTTTGAATAAAATACAGAATGCTATGTACTTTTCAAAAAATATGTACTCAGTAATGGATGAAACATTTTGTTTAAATAGTCTGAACCAGATACCTGGCAAGGAAAATTCCAACCCAAACCATTAAGCTCTGCCTGAATGAAACAGGGTGTCACACTGGGAAGTGGCAACCATCAAAGAATGTGATCCTACCAGTCCATTCCTCACCTCACTCCCCATACATGCACACTTTCAACTGGAACGGTTTCACCTAGAATTTACTATGTGGATCATATTTTAAAGTTACTGTTCTCATTCTTCAGATGTAACTCTTCATCACTTACAAGTTTACTTCAAACTTGTATCTAAGTATTATATAGGGAAAATCATGTTAGCTGGACTGTCTTCCCATTATTATTTTCAAAAGTGAGCATTCTGTAAGGGTATTTCAGAAATTCTTACCATTCTCGGTCCTTGGTTGCTGGGGGAACATGTAATTGGTTAGCACTGTTTTCTGTGTGTCAGAGTCAGCTTCTTTTTGAAGAGGGATAAGTGGTTTAGACTAAGAAGCAAATGAAAGAAGGGTATGTTATGAGAATACATATGTGTAAAAAGTAAATACGATCTACATATCACAGTCCATGCCTGTCCCATTACTTTGAAGATTACTCTACCTTGTATTAAACCACGTCTCCTCTGAATAAATTTCACAAAAAGAAGTTATTAACATGTCTGTCTTTGATGACTGGCTTTGAGAACTGAAACTCAGTAACAGCTTTAAGAGCAAACACTGGGTATTCTAAGAGTAACCCAGTTTCTTGCTAGGACTTATTACTGTCCCAAAGGAGGCTGATCTGGAATACACAGATATATTTAGCCATTTAAAGCTGTGGACAATCATATATAGAGAAAAATTTTGTACTCAGTTTTTTATATTGACACCAGACTGACTATCCCCCACCCCTTACAAAAAAGGGCAGGGGATTCTTGAAATTACTGTATTGGTAAAAGTGCTTTCATTATACTACACCTGAGGCTAGTGGATTTCTAACAGCCCTATACACCTTAACGCCATTCAGGAAATTGGCATAATACAGAGCGCTTCAATACACAGGAAAAATACAAGCCACAAGCCCATGAATTACTTCTCAATAGCTTGAAACTTGGATAGTCACAGATTTCAAAGGTGGGACAAGAAACCCAGCACAAAAAAAGGCATGTTAAGTTACCCCAATGGAATATCTGTGGAAGAAACAGCATGCTATATATTCAAGTACTAGCTTATCAAGCACTACCTTTCCTGTGTAAACAAGCCTGAATTAAGAAAAAACAAAAACAAACCAACATCTGTTAAAATGCATTTCCTAATGGCACAGAACTTTGCCAGAAATATGAAAGTCTCCAAAGTCAGGTAGGCTCAGCACTGCTTGTTTTAGGAGAACCGACACAGTAATAACGTCAAGGAAGTATTGATGTATATACACGGTACCACATCTCATTATTTAACAGATGGCTCTGTACTTGTTGATTCCATTAGGAATAAAGTCAACATCATTATTTTTAATTTTAAAAAACCTAACCTGATTGTCTGATAGCCACATAGCAGTGAGTTGTTGCAGTTTTGTAAAGGTAAATGGCAAATTCTTCAGTCTGTAAACCACAACAAGAAGAGTTTATGTAAGTACACTTATCATACACATATCAATACTGTTAAGAAACAATGCTGCATTAGCCTATAAAATGCTTAAAAAGAGACATTTACAGATATAGTTCAATGAATAAACTACTGACAGTTGAAAGGCAACAGCTTTTCTTTTAGATTCAAAGCTATAGCCGGAATTAAAAAAAAAACAAACCACCCCTCATTTCTGCCCAGTTTAGCAAGCAGATTGAAAAAATTAGACAATGTAACTTGAATTTAGCTCAGTTCAGTGACTTGAATACAATTTTGAAGACAATCATTGGCATCGTGCATAAATCAACCACTGCAACTTAAAATCAAGGCCATTTTCATACTTTAATCTGAATTCTCAGCAATTTTATCTTTCAATACACATTTAAGGAAAAAGTGCTACACCTGAAAAAAAGTGCTGTTTTTCCCCAAGAAACGTATATGGGAACAGGGATGCCCTGGTAAATGAAAGCTGTGACATTAATGGATAAATGAGGCTATAGATGGAGTCCAGAGAAGCTGGATTGGCAAAACAGGATGGAGAGTTCAGACTTCTCTCTCACAATGCATTGAAAATCTACAAATTGGCAATTCCCAAAAGAGAAATGTTTTGTCAGTTTTTAATGACCAGCTCTAATAAATCACAACTCTTTTTCCCCGTTCTCCAGCACACTCAAGTGTTTTACAATATATTGTGATACTATTTTGTGTCCTCCATATGCAATAAAGGAAGCTATTAATTTTTAGGTAAGAATCAAAGTTTTATAAAAATAACGAAACTAATTCCCTAGAAAAATACATGCTAACAACCATCAATGTTTTGAAGCTGTGCTTCAATGCATGTGCTTAAGTCATTAAAATAAATACAGCTTAATACAATGGAACTGCAAGATCCAGAATACCACAATAACACATTAAATTCATGCATCTCAGTCAGCTTCTAAGGTATGGGTGAGATAAGGAAAGATAGCATAATATATTCATAACAATACCTCTACTTACATTTGGGGGATAGTCCTCAGTTACAAAACAATATATGCAATGCTACTGCATTTTACACAGCTTCTATTTGAATTAATGTATTTACAAACCTATTGTCACTCAGATTGATGACTTTCAATTTCTGCATATCACCCATTTCTTCAGGGAGAAATTCAAGCTTATTAGAATGCAGAAACAACACTGTTAAATTCTTCCAGTTTCCAACCTGAAAAAAAACCCAAACCCCAAAGAATTAATTCATTTTCACAACTCCAAATACAAAATGTTTTACTGTTTTAAACAATTAGCATTGCAGCTAATTTTGCTTGTAAAGTACAATTAGATTTATTCTTACATATTAAACCTTCTTTTAGTTTCAATACACTAGCAAAAAATTTCTAATTCTTGCTTAAAAAAATTTAGAATTTCATTATTTGAAAGTTTGTATTTTATATATACCTGCCCTTAAAAAGATACACACAGAAAATCTACTCAAGAATTATTAACTTATCCAAAAGTTGTACAGATTATATAGTTTGATACATAAAATTTTACAGTTTTGTAGCTAAATACATACCTCTGATGGCAGCTGTGTTAAAAAGTTATGATCTGCAGCAAATGTCCTTATGTTAGAGAGCTGCCCAACAGATGAAGGCAATGTTTCAATCGCATTGAAACTACAGTCCAGTTCTTCTACTGATAGTAACCTGAAAAAAAAATTACTCCTCTATACAGGTTAATTCATTCAACATTAACTGAATCTTTTAAGCTTAAAGGAAGTTAATGCCACTATAAACTACAAATCTCAAAGTAAATTAAAATTAAAACTCTGAAACCCAAGGGAATTCAAATCCAAAATAAATCCTTTACTAATTGTTTGAATTGTGTTTGGGGTTTGGGTTTTTTTTGTTGGTTGGTGGGTTCCTTTTTGGTTTTGTTTTTTAAAATTTCCTTTACACTGTCCTCATAAGAGAACTTCCAGTAAACACAGGTGTGTCAGCAATATCAAATGTTTGTGTAGTACATGAAAACATGTTAGTGCAAGGCACTGAAAACAGAGTGGGACATATCATAGCCAACCAGGAGCTGAGTACCATTTCTAAACAAGAAAAGAATTTAAAGAGTTAGAGACAGTGAACCTAAGACTTTTGCAGCAAGGAAGCATTTTGTAAATTCTGACAACAAAACATAGCCTACATTAATAGGAGAAAAATTGTAACAAATACCCTTCATTTGTATAGCACTTAATTCTGAACCAATTATTGTTGCTGCCATTTGCAAGTTATAAATTAAAGTGCTGAACATCAAATTATACATTAAAAAATCCTGCTGAATCACAGGTTGCCAAGGTAAAACCCCAGTCAACAACTAAGCACCACAAAGCTGCTTGGTCAGTCCCCCTGCAGTGGGATGGGGGAGAGAATCGGAAGGGCAAAACAGAGAGAACTCACTTCTGTGAGATAAGAACAGCTTAATAATTGAAATAAAATAAAATAGTAGTAGTAGCAGCAGCAGTAATAATAATAATGATGATATTAATATGCAAAGCAAGTGATGCATGCTACAATTGCTCACCATCAGCCAACCAATACCCAGCCAGTACACGACCAGTGAATACTGCCCCCAGCCAAGTCCCCCCACTTCACATACTGAGCATGATGTCATATGATATGGAGTAAAACTTTGGCCAGTTTGGGCCAGCTGTGCTGGCTATGGTCCCTCCCAGCCTGTAGTGCACTGGGCAGAGCATGGGAAGCTAGAAAAGTCCTTGAACAGTACAAGCACTACTTAGCAACAACCAAAATATCTGTGTGTTAGCAACATTACTTTCATACTAAATGCAAAACACAGCACTGTACCAGCTACAGTGAGGAAAATTAACTCTAGCCTAGCCAAAACCATGACAGTATCGACCCCTTCTACTATACCATCTACATCTCCCTAGGTCCTACACTTTCCAATACATTCCAATTAATCACCACCACTTTCCCTGTCTTTTGATATATACACACAGATATCATTCCCTTAGTCTATGGGCTATCCCTCTAAAATGTCTGTTGACTCCATGACATTCAGTTCCATCTATCATAATAGTCTTTCAGGACAGGAGAGATGGTGTGTGTGGTGTTGGATTGTTGCATGCTGAAGTCAGTCCTTGTTCCATCACTGCTGCACTTTGCTTGGTTCAATGAAATTTCTCCTCTTTTATTAATTTGGGAGATTCCCACCATGATACCATTAATATGGCATATAGCAACCATAGTAGTGATGACATACAACATTATATAGCAATTAACAGCATACCATTCAGTTCATTGGCTGTTTTCACCCAAAATCAAATCCCCTTGGGGTACACACCAGACTCCTCCATCCTCCCACATCACCCACCAAGTGCACCAAGGTCCTTGAGCAACAGCAGACCCATGAACGGGTTTGCCTTTGCCTGAGGCAGGAAGAACCCACACTGCTTTCCCCAGCATACTTTTTACATGAATTACCAGGACTTTATCCCCTTCCACAGTATGTAAGGGTTCTGACTGGGTAAGGCCAGATCTATTGGTAGAGCCCCTAGTGTTGCCTAACCAGGTGGCTTTTGCTAAATGTGTATCCCAGTGCTTGAATGTTCCACCCCCCATTGCTCTCAGTGTAGTTTTTAATAGTCCATTGTATCTTTTCATTTTCCCAGAGGCTGGTGCGTGACAGGGGATGTGATACACCCACTCAATGCCTGGATCTTTGGCCCAGCTGTCTATGAGGTTGTTTCAGAAATGAGTCCCGTTGTCTGACTCAATTCTCTCTGGGGTGCCATGTCGCCGCAGGACTTGTTTTTCAAAACCAAGGATAGTGTTCTGGGCTGTGGAATGGGGCACAGAATATAATTCCAGCCAGCTGGTGGTTGCTTCTACCATTGTAAACACATGGCGCTTGCCTTGGTGAGCTTGTGGGAGTGTGATATAGTCAATCTGCCAAGCCTCCCCATATTTATATTTCAGCCATCGTCCCCCATACCACAGAGGCTTTACCCGCTTCGCTTGCTTGATTGCAGCACACGTTTCACATTCATGGATAATCTGTGCAATAGCGTCCATGGTCAAGTCCACCCCTCGACCACAAGCCCATCTGTATGTTGCATCTCTCCCTTGATGGCCTGAGGTGTCATGGGCCCACCGAGCTAGAAATAGTTCACCCTTATGCTGCCAGTCCAGATCCACCTCAGCCACTTCAATCTTGGCAGCCTGATCCACCTGCTGGTTGTTCCAATGTTCTTCACTGGCCCGACTCTTGGGATACATGAGCATCCACATGATGTACCTTTCACAACCAGGTTCTCTACCCGGGCAGCAATATCTTGCCACAATGCGGCAGCCGAGATGGGTTTGCCTCTATGCTGCCAGTTGTTCTGCTTCCATTGCTGTAACCACCCCCATAAGGCATGCGCCACCATCCAGGAGTCAGTATAGAGATAGAGCACTGGCCACTTTTCCCACTCAGCGATGTCTAAGGCCAGCTGGATGGCCTTTACTTCTGCAAATTGGTTCGATTCACCTTCTCCTTCAGCAGTTTCTGCTACTTGTCGTGTAGGACTCCATACAGCAGCCTTCCATCTCCGGTGCTTTCCCACAAGGCAACAGGACCCATCGGTGAACAGGGCATACTGCTTTTCATCTTCTGGCAGTTTGTTATAGAGTGGGGCTTCTTCAGCATGTCTCATTTCCTCCTCTGGTGATATTCCAAAGTCTTTGCCTTCTGGCCAGTCCATAATCACTTCCGAGGTTCCTGGGCGACTGGGGTTTCCTACTCGAGCCCGCTGGGGGATAAGTGCAACCCATTTACTCCATGTAGCATCAGTTGCATGGTGTGTAGAGGGGATGTTTCCTTTGAACATCCAGCCCAGCACCAGCAGTCGGGGTGCCAGGAGCAGCTGTGCTTCAGTACCAACCACTTCTGAAGCAGCTCGAACCCTTTCATATGCTGCCAATATCTCTTTTTCAGGCTTTGGGCCCTCTGTATTATCTGAATTCTGAAATTATTTTTCTTCTGCGTCACTTCATAGAGAGGGCTTACAATCAGACTATAGTTTAGAATATGCATTCCCCAAAAACCCACAACGCTCAAAAAAGCTTGTGTTTCCTTTTTGATAGTTGGTGGAGACATGGCTGCTATTTTGTTTGTCACTTCCACCTATTGCACTTGCACGACATCCATCTTGCCATTTTATTGCTAAGAACTGGATCTCTTCTGTGGGTCCCTCAACTTTTTTTTTATGGCAAAACCGGCTTTCAGAAGGATTTGGACTATTTTCTTCCATTTGTCAAAATCTTCTTCCGCTGTGTTGCCCCACACAATGATGTCATCAATATATCGTAGGTGTTCCGGGGCTTCTCACTGTTCCAGTAGTCTGAATCAGTCCATGGCAAATGGTAGGACTGCGTTTCCACCCCTGGGGCAGTCAATTCCAGGTGTCCTGGACACCCCTCCAAGCAAAAGCAAACTGTGGCCTGCACTCTGCTGCCAGAGGGATTGAGAAGAATGCATTAGCAGTATCAGTTGTAGCATACCACTTGGCTGCCTTGGACTCCAGTTCGTACTGAAGTTCTAGCATGTCTGGCACAGCAGCACTCAGTTGCAGCGTGATTTCGTTCAGGCCACGATAGCCTACTGTTAACTCCACTCTCCATTAGACTTCTGCACTGCCCATATGGGACTGTTAAAGGGTGAGTGGGTCTTACTGATGAGTCCTTGGCTCCTCAGTTGGTGAATGAGTTCATGAATGGGGATCAGGGGGTCTCTGTTGGTGCGATATTGCTGCCAGTGCACTGTTGTGGCGATTGGCACTTGTTGTTCTTTGACCTTCAGCAACCCCACAACAGAAGGGTCCTTCGAGAGGCCAGGCAAGGTACACAGTTGTTTAGTTTCCTCCGTCTCCAAGGCAGCTACACCAAAAGCCCACTTGTACCCTTTTGGGTTCTTGAAATACCCTCTCCTGAGATACTCTATGCCAAGGATGCACGGAGCCTCTGGGTCAGTCACAATGGGGTGCTTTTGCCATTCATTCCCGGTTAGGCTCACTTCGGCCTCCAATACAGTTAGCTCTTGGCATCCCCCTGTCACTCCAGTAATACAGGTGGGTTCCACCCCTGTGTAGCTTGATGTCATATAGGGTGCACTGTGCACCAGTGTCCACTAAAGCTTGATATTCCTGTGGGTTGGATGTGCTAGGCCATCAGATCCACACATTACAGTAAACCCTTTTATCCCTTTCCTCCACCTGGCTGGAGGCAGGGCCCCTCTAGTCCTGATCATAATATTCGCAACTCACTTCTTGTAAATGCAAATCAAAAGTCCCTCTATTAAGATCAGTGCTTCTACTCTGCCTTGGGAACTACTTACTGGAAACTGGATTAGCAACTTTCCTGGAAGAACCCCCATGAGTTTTTCCTTGCAACTCATGTACCCATGCCTCCAGGGTCAAGGTAGATTTTCCATCCCACTTCCTCATGTCCTGTCATTAGTCACGTAGGTAAAACCACAGGATTGCCTGCGGTACATATGCAGTATATCCTCTCTCTTGAGCAAAGGGATGCTTGCTCCTCATGGCTGAGATTCTGGTCCGTACAGGTGGAGAGCAGGTCATATCCTCTTTGAGTTAGTGGAAGTCCAAGGTCAGTTTTTCAGTTTTTTCCACAGCCGAGACACAGGCCCATAGGAGGAAGAGAGACTTTCTTCATATTGCTTGAGTTGGCCAGCTGATTCATCCACCTTTGGATCCTCTTTCCAGGCCATTACTGCCAATGAGTTTGCGTATGACACTGGTGTGCTCCATACCACCTTATGCCTCATGGGTCATGTGCATTTGACTTCATCTGTATGTTTGGATAACTCTGCTCAGGTGTAAGGGACTAGAAACCTGTCTCAACATTGTTGGCAGAATGGCTTGACTACCAAGGCTTCACCACGATGGCAACTGAGGAGGTTCTACCCAACAGGAACATATATATATATATATATATTTTGTTGTCTTGGAGCACATAGGCCCAGTCCTCTGCACATGCGCCTGGCCCCAGGGTCATCTTACAACATATGGGAGTGGGGCTTGGACCCCCTGGAACCCCCTTGAACCGTCAAGCACCCTCTAGTGATGATACTGCGCATGCGCCCCACTGCCGAGTGGGAGGTGTGGCTATGCAAAACAGCTCATTGACTATGCAATGGGACAATGCTATAAAAGGCGGAACCAGCAGAGACCAGTTGGAACGTTCCCCCACTGGACTGAAGATACATCAGACTGATGGGACGCCGCAGATCTGTGGTGGTAGCTCGCTCTCTCTCATTTTTCTTTTTTTTTTTCCTCTTTCTCTCCTTTCCTCTTGCGTACTTGTTGGCGGCCAAATAAAGTGACTTGGCACTTGACTCCGTTCTGAGTCTTAATTCTGTTCCCGAGAATACAACAAACCTGGTCATGATAACGCATCCAATTGAACATCACTCAGAAGTTAAGCCCAGCCGACCCTAGCCACCCAGGATTATCTGAGGTTGGTTAGAAAGCAAGGGGGCTCAACTTCTGCCAAATTGTGCAACCAAACAGCGGATCGCAATCGTCCAGGTCACCATAAATCACCTCAAGCACGGCTAGTTCCCTCAGGTACTGGCTACCTTTCTCCATGGTAGCCCATTTTCCTAGGTGATATACAATATCTTCCTTGAAGGGATACCTTTCCTTCACACCGGACAGGAGTTGCCTCCAGAGGCTGAGGGCTTGTGTTTTTTTCCAAATTGCTTTATCAATGCCCCCTTCCCCAGAAAGGGATCCCAGTTGTTTGGCTTCTTTTCCCTCTAGTTCCAGGCTAGTGGCCCCATTATCCCAGCATCGGAGCAGCCAGGTAACAATGTGCTCACCTGGACAATGGATGAAATCTTTTCACATACCTCACAACTCACTCAGGGATAGGGATAGCGTAACTACCATCTCATCTATGGGTTATGCCTCTTCCTCCTCCTGTTGTCATGATGGTCCTGGTTCATCTTCATCCCTTACTAAACAAACTGATTTTCTTGTGCATAGCAGCGATTGATACCGGTACAGGTTAGTTCTCTGGTTTAGCTGCAGTGCCTGTCACTGGGGTTGGAGTGGCCACAGTGCCTGTCACTTTGTCGTCAGATCCAGAGACCTTCTCTTCTCCTTGAGGGTACTGAATACTGTTGAACAGGGCTCGATAGGCATAGGCCAGGCCCCAGCACATTGCAGTGATTTGTGTCTCTCTGGGATTGCCAGGATCACCACATACTTCCTCCAGATATTCTACTAATTTTTCAGGATACTGCACTTGTTCAGGAGTGAAGTCTCAGTACACTGGGGGTGCCCACTGTCTTAGGCATTTGCCCATACTATCCCACATACCCTGCCATGCATAGCTATTCAGCCTTGGGGCAGATCTCTGGATGATATTCTTAAATTGCTTTCTAACCTTAGACAAAACCAAAACAATATTCCCAAGAAATACCAACAGACATATCTTAACTACCCAAGGATGTTCAAGATACTGAAAAGTTATTGTAATGAAAGAGGAGGCATTATAGAAGATGGTAGCTAAGGTACCAGTCTGTATTTCCTCCATAAAAAACATCTCAGAGGAGGAGGTATAATTGCTAATTGTCTCCATGAGGTGGTACCTGATGTACAGTAACGGCTTCAATATAAACTTCAAATACCAAATAAAACTCAAGGCCAATGTTTTTAAAACAACTCTCCCAGGCAAAACATCACTAATCACTGCAGAGCACAGCAGACCACAAAAATCAACACCAATCTTGAACATGTACAGCAAAAACAAGAGCATGGTGCAGATTGGGTAAACTAACATTGAGAACAGATGAATCAATATTGTGACCAGCAACTGCTAAGAGTTATAAATTCCTTAATAAGCTCTGGTTTATCTCTTATTATCTCAAACCCTTTGTGCCCCACATTGGGTGCCAAGAAGACTGTCATGGTTTAACCCTAGCCCTAGTGTATTATCAACATTATTCTCATACTGTGCCAGCTACTAGGAAGTTCAGTTCTCAGCTGAAACGAGGACACAGGTGAAAATTCTCCTGATACTATAAAATAGATAAATGCGTGTCTGTGTTCAGATTCACTTTTTACAAGCCTTTTGTCATTGGTTCAATCATTTGCAATATTTACCACAGCTATGTTACTGCCAAAAAAGACACTTTCAGATAGCTGACTACCTTTTTAAACATCTTGTTTTCTTTCACATACAGTTTTTCTTTTATAACTTGGTGGCTGTATTAATAACTGAAATATACAGGTCTTTTGATATTTAATGATACGTAAAGAACGTATATGCTGTGAACGAGAAGTAAGATATGAAAGCACTTGCTTTCTGTTTTGAGACGTTAATATATAGAAAAAATTAAATCAAGTAGGTGTAAAAACATTAAAAAGAGAAGCCACTGTTACAGAAAAGTGTGCAGAAAGGCAATGCAACCTTTTATTCAGGTGAAATACCTACCCTCCTATGGAGTCTGGCAAATAAATTAATTGGTTTTCATCAATTTTAAGTGTTGTTACCTTCTTCAGGAAACCTGTAGTAAAATGAACAAGTAAGCCAAAAAGGACATTTGAGTTCATTAAATTTAGTTTTAAGTTTAAATTAAGGGGGAAAAAAGCCTATGGGCAAGCAACCACATATTCTGTATTCCTTTGGCATGCCTATTGTGCTTTTTATCTACTAAGGAAATAAGCAGACAAGCTTACAGAATTTGTTTGCCAGCTTACCATTGGCCAGCCATGAGGGGGGTGGGTGGGGTGTGGTGGTATAAAGTCAAAAATGCTACAAAACAAATATAAGTGTTATTATTCAGCTACATATTACAGCTTTATCCAAAACAGGAACTTTAAATCAATTGAAACTTAAATCTAAAATGGCATTTTTCTATTTTCAAGTGTTCTGTGTCTAAACTATAATCTTTTAAGAACATGAATTAACTAAAAATACAGACCAATAGAGTCTGGCAGTTGCTGAAGTGCATTACTGGATAACAGTAGGTCTTGTAGGCTTTCACAACCTGAAATACCTTCTTCAACTACTTCAATGTTGTTTTTAGAAACATCCAAGTAGGTCAGTTGTTTCAAAGCTCCTATGAACTAAAAGCAAGAAAAATAATACATTCTAGGAAGTGCAAGTTCTAAACAAAAAAAGCTAGCAGATTTGACAACAAACTGTCTCTCAAGTGTAATGCCACAGGAAAAAATAAAACTTATTTATAGTGTTGAAATACAATTTTATGCAAAATATCCAAACTTTATAATGAAATATTTTGTACAGATATGCACAGGTCATGTTTTCCCACACACACAGACACCGCAGTGTCTCTAAAGTCAGTCTTCTGTAAATTCAACTGTTTTATCAGTTATCATGAATCAAGTGTCTGAAGCTTTAGAACAGACTTCAGAGACATACACAGTGTAACATGAGGACATAATTAAGGCTCCAATAAAGACTTTTAATGCTTATTTTTGCTTTTTGTGTAAAACTGCATCCTACTTAACCTCAAAACCACCAACGAATCCCTAATTGTACTAAACTGAAAAAACAGGCCAAAATATAAGTTTGTATTACATTTCCATATGAACCAAGCATAAGCTTAAAGATTTGTGCACACTACTCTACTAAAATCTTCACAGGGAAGATGCAGTCACTTTCACAAATACGGTTTTACTTTTACTGTAGAATTGAAAGGTTTAATACATCCACTCAACTCTTCTTCAAAGAATTAGT
Source organism: Phalacrocorax aristotelis (assembly GCF_949628215.1). Lineage (NCBI taxonomy): Eukaryota > Metazoa > Chordata > Aves > Suliformes > Phalacrocoracidae > Phalacrocorax > Phalacrocorax aristotelis. The sequence goes on from NC_134310.1 coordinate 25,617,374, forward strand.
CGAAGTGAGGAAAGACAGTAGAGAAGGCAAGAAACCCTCACATCAGAAGACTTCTAATTATCTTAAGTCTGAAAACAGACCAGCTGCTTCCCAAAGTTGAAATACTAGTTTACTTGATCATAAACACAGGTTCAGAAGTACTGCAATAATAGAATTATATGAGGTCCAGGATGATCTAAGAGATGCCAGGAAAACCTGGTTTTAGTCAACAGAACATTTTCTCAGGATCTGGCTATACTCTGTATATACAGGGCAAAAAATGATGAACAGTCATTGCTTGTTTTACAGCTGTGACCAGTAAAAATTCACACAACATATTTATCCCGTAAATTCCTGCTTTCTGTCTAACACAAGATAGTTCCAGCATTTGATGCAGGATTTTTACTCCCTTCCTAAATTGGAACATAATTTTTAGATGAGAGGATTATAAATTTCAATGAAAGAAAAGCTGTGTACCCAACTCTCATGATCAGCGACAATTTCTAAGTAGACTAGTCAAGCATTTAAGTGGCATTTAGCCTTTTGGCTTTAAGTAACATTAAAATTATACATTAACTTTAACATATATGATAGATGACAAAGCAAATACCACTGTAAATTGAAATACTAAATGTTTAACACAGTAAAAGGATTTACCCCTGGAATAAGTGTTAGTCTGTTACTATCCATCCAAAATTCCTTTAACCCACTCAGTTGTTCAAGTACTTCAGGCTGTAAAGGAAACAGGTTTATAAAGACTTCATACAAAAATAGCAAAAGGCAAAAACAACTTCAGTGATTCATCTATTGCAACTTTATGTTAGAAGTATCATGTATCAGAGAAAGACCGTGTCTTGGTAAACATCCATGCTGCATATGCTTTCCTATTTAAACTTCCCTCCTGAGAAAGTAATGCAAGACAGGTGGCTACTGCACCTTAACAACTACAACCAAGTTCTGTTAAACACAGAACTCAATTTTGTTATATTTTAAGTATACAGCATTCTTGCATAAATTTCAATCTCCCAATAATTAACTTTGCGAGATAAAATCTTCAGACTACTTTTCAGACATATCTTTACCCAAAAAGCAGTTTCAAACCTTTCTGTGCTTTTACCAAAAGATCTTAATGAAATAAGTTACCAGTAGTTGACTCTTCTAGATAAAACACTGGTAGAGATGAAGCAATCTGCCAAAAATGTACCCAAACAGGTAATTTTACAGCCTATACTTAGTTCCTGGCTGTTATGGCTAAATGTGGGCCCGAGCATGTTAGTTTAAGGCTCCCACATGAATATCTACAGTGTAATGAGAATATGGCAGTAACAGTAACAGCTAGAAGTGTAATACTACAGAACAATTCCTTAAATACACTTACCTATCTGCCAAACCATGCAGCTAGGCAACTGTTCAGCTCTGAATGATCTGTGGCTAATGAAATACCCTACTGGTAGCACACAGAGGCTTGACTTTGTTATACAGCAGGTCAGCATATTCCACTATACTTCTATTTCAATTCCCTTACGCAGGAAAGTACTTGTAGAAGCAGAGGGGTGTTAAGTGATTGTAAATGGAAGATGTATTTGTCTGACATCATGAACAAGAAACAAGCTGATCCACATTGAAGGAAAAATCTGAGCACCTCAACTGTAAATACTATTTTGAATAATATTCAAACTTATAATTAATATAGTTTTGTTTGGATCTAAATAGTTTGTACACACGAATTAAAGTAGGTTATGCACAGCTTATACAGAACTTGCAACGTCAAATGCATGATGACCAATAAATGTTTAGAATTTATTATAAGTCAAATTATTATATTTATAATTCAAACATATATTACCATTAACTTTTTACCAGTAATGTAGCCACACTATACCACACTGTTTTATTTTCAAATTGAGGAAGAACGCATATTCATAAGAATATGCACATAATTTTTATAACAGGCTCTATCAAGTACTATAAGGTGTATATAATATTTGCTCAGTAGCAAAACTCTTAAAGCTGATTTTTACATTTTCATATTGATTAAAAACAGATTAAAGGATAAAGCGATCTATAAAAGATACAAAGCCCTGTTACTCAGGCAAAACTCACCACTTCTGTGAATTCGTTACTTCCTAAGTCCAGTCTCTCCAGCTGAGTCAGTCTGGACATGGTTCTGCATGGGAAGGGAATTAATAAGGGATTAGATTTAAGAAAACACTGGTTACATCCAATCTTCCTGTATTCATACAAATATATTATTTTAATCAGTATTAAATAGTGATGCTGTTCTGTTACTGGACTGATAACTAAATAAGGTCAAATTTTCACATGCTGTTCAAGTAGGCACACATTAATGATCATGCTGACTGTGTTACACAAAGAGTACACTGCAACTCATCTACAGATTAGTTTACAAAAACTAAAGACCACTAGAGTCATCATCCTTATGATAAAGAGCAACTCTGAAGTTACTCTTCTTCTGAGTGCCTTTCACCTACAGTCCTTTGAGGACTTTTCACCTCCAGTCATAATCAGCGTTCTCAGCAGCCACAGGCTGGTTAACTACACGTTTTCCTCCCAAAGAAAGACCACTGCCTAATAATTAGATAAAACAGAAAAGACCACTGTTGAATCACAGTAACCACCAACACCTTTCTCCCTCTCCAGGCTGCTGACTAAGTTGCTTCCATATGATATGGTCTGGAATCCTAATTAGTCCTCTAGTCCTACAACAAATCAGATTACTAAATTGGATTTCATGACACATCAATACTCTTCAAGTCAATTTAGGGCAAAGATTAAATCAATGACTGAAATAAAGTAAAATCCATTCTTTCAAGCTGTGTTTTGGCAAAATTTTTCCTCCATTTAGGTTTACTTTGGGGACCCCATAAAGAATATCTACCACTGCACATGGTTGTCTATACAGTAAAGATGCCTTATTTATTGAAAGTAAGTTTATTTCATGAATAATATTAATAATCACTTAATCTCCAACAAGGATTACACTCAACATCATCTACAGACTTGATTTTCATTACATTATAGTAATCATGCTAGGGACAAACTAGGAATTTAGCATAAATAAGTAAAGACATGATCAAGACAAATGCAGAAGCCATTTTTATTGCACTGAACACACAGTACACACAGGCTTTAGGGGAAAGCCTTTAACTCACATTCCCACTGTCTCAAAGAAGAAAGAAAAAAACCCAACCTACAAAACTCCCACACAAACATGAGAAGGCTACCTCCAGAAGAACCCGAGAAACATTTTCCCCTCATTTCTCAAAGCTCATAAACAGGATGAACAATAAGCCAACTGCTAAAAGTCATTTTCCAAAGTCTAACAAATTATTTAAGTCCCTCTGAAATACTGTGTAAGGTGAATTTCTCAAAGCTTTATGAGACTGTGCCAATAACAATTTTAGTGCCATATGCTGTGAATATATTTGCCCCAATGTGTCTCCCTGAAGCACAGCTGAAGACTCACTTAAAGGATCTAGCGTATCATTCTGCGGCTTTCAAAACTTTGTGGACAACACCATAATCTGTTTTAACTGACGGCTTCAATTTAAAAAGGTTTTCAATTTCTTCTGTTTTCAAGCTATGCTAGCTAGACTGTGGGCTACTAGAGAGAGCAGTCCAAAACTCCACTGACAATCTAAGTTTCAGCCTCAAAAAGCAGATTAAGGGAGAGCACAGCTTTGTGGGATTGAATTTGACAAATTAGTTTCAATACAGATAAATGATTATTTGGGAAAAAGAGGCTTATTTTAATATTTTTAGAGTCCTTTTATTTCAACAGTTCTTAGACAGTGCCTTGATTTTTATTTGAACTGAATTTTCAGCTTAAAAATAAATACAAATTTTAAAAATTAAGGAAAAATGAGGTAACCAACAAAATTTAAAAAGTTCAATCTGATTTAAGTGAATTTTGATGAGGCTGAATTGAAATGGTCAGCTGGGGCTTTCTACTGCAGTTTGAGATAAAAGGATTTTTTTTCTTTTAGTTCCACATGAACTCTTCTCTTTTTATTTTAATGGTTTGGTAAAAAGAAAAAAAAAATCAATCTTCCAAACCAATAAACTCCAAGGTCTGAGTGATTTTTCCCCCACTTCCTCCTGTACACCATTCAACTCTGAGGCCAAACTGTTTACACAGCTAACACCAGATTCACAGAATCTAAGCAATAATGCCTGCCCCTCCCCACTGCCAAATTACACCAGATACAGAAATTCCGCTCCAAATAAACCCAAGATCTAGGTGATCCCTCCCCTTCCTATCCTGCTAGTGCTACATCCTCGATGGCTTTAAGGCAACCCAAAGTTGCCTTTCTTGTCTCAGTCTTCACTGTAATATTTACAAAAACAACCCCACACAAACAGTTACAGTTACAGTTTTTCCACCAAGGGCCCTGGCCTTACCATTTGGAACCAGAACAAATATTTGCAAACCTCTCTCAAATAACTGAAAAATTAATGTTATGTAACTTTGACAGTATAACAAAGCAACTTTACATATTTTAAGCCTTTTTCTCCCCCCCCCCAAATTTCTCTAATCTAGTAAACATAGCCACTTCACTGTAACATACATATAATGTGTTTGCAAGACCAGGGCCTCAGTAATTTTCCTCCTCTTCCCCACTGCCTGCCTAATTTATAGCACTTTCAGCTATTTTATGGGAATGCTTCCTAAAACTAATATATCTCTTTGCTTTTCTCTATTTGTTATAGAGCAACTATACCTTCAGAAAAAATGCAAAGCTTTTCATACACTGAAAATGTTAAAGTAACAGAAAAATTCAATGCTAAAGGAAGAGGAATACAGGACTGGCAACAAAAATTTACCAGATCACTGAGATCTATTTCTCTCTCTGCCACAGCATTATGCAATCCCTTTCATAAACTGAAAAATCTGTTTCATAATTCATATTATTGAACTTGCTGTCAAATCAATCCAAGACTAACAGAACAGGTAGTCTAAATTATGCCTCAGATCCTAAAGCTGTAAAATAGTCAACCTCACTAAGGGTAACAATACCACTTACTTCCATTAGCAATTTGAGAGGTGTGAGTGATAGGCAAGATAGGGCCCTGAATCATCATAATTACACCTTCAAATAACTTGCTCCTACTGGTACGTCTTATTAGCTTAAAAAAAAAACCCCAAAACCAACCAACAACCCTTTGGCTTTTCTACACTGTGTAAGTTCAAATTTCCACATTGGCTTCTGTTGTGACATAATAGTTAAAGGCAGGCCACAGATGCCTTTGTTGGCCAGGTCAACTGCTGCATGGTTGTACTATCCTGAAAGGCAGATTCACCTCTTGCATACTATGGACACCACAATAAATTTTACTCCCCAGTGTACACCACTGTCTAAGGTTAGAAAGCAATTTAAGAATATCATCCAGAGATCTGCCCCAAGGCTGAATAGCTATGCATGGCAGGTTATGTGGGATAGTATGGGCAAATGCCTAAGACAGTGGGCACCCCCAGTGTACTGAGACTTCACTCCTGAACAAGTGCAGAATCCTGAAAAATTAGTAGAATATCTGGAGGAAGTATGTGGCGATCCTGGCAATCCCAGAGAGACACAAATCACTGCAATGTGCTGGGGCCTGGCCCATGCCTATCAAGCCCTGTTTAACACTATTCAGTACCCCAAAGGTGAAGAGAAGGTCTCTGGATCTAAAAAGACAAGGACAAGGAAAGCGAGAAGCACTGCGGCCACTCAAACCCCTACAATAGATGCTGCGGCTACTCCAACCTCGGTGACAAGTGTTGCAGCTGAATCAGAGGACCAACCTGTGCCAGTATCAGTTGCCCTTATACACAAGAAGAAATCCTGGAAGAGAAAGTCAACTCATTTGGAAAGAGATGATGAAGTGTGGGGGATGAATTTGCAAGTAACTTAACACTGTTTGACACATCCTTGAACTGAAGCAACGCGGCAGTAAAAAACAGACACAGGAGTGTGGGAATGCCAAGAAGGATTTAAGTAAGCAAAACCAAATGAGGTAGCGCAAACAGAACAGCCTATTAGAATGTAGCATAAGGCGCGTGCTCAGAGCTAGCTGACGAATAACAAATTGTGCATGTGATCGCGTGAGGAATGTGTTGAAAAGATATATAAGCAGTGAAAAGCTGACAATAAAGGTCTTCTGCAAAACATCTGTCAGGAGTTTGTGACATTCATCCCTGCAAATGGTGACCCCCAACGTGGGAGTGCAATGCTGAGGAGCAGCATCCGCAGGGACCCCAGCCGGACGAATCAAGCTGATGGCGGGACCGCAGCTTTAATCCCGGTACATCATCTTAATATTACAGGTGAGTGGCTGGGGCAGTAAGCATGGGAGCTAATCTCTCTGCCAAAGAAGTGGTGATTGTTAAGTTACTGATTCAGTTATTAAGCAAGCGAGGCATTAAATATGATACTTTTAAAGTAAAGTTATTACTGAAATTCCTGCAAAAGCATGGGGCTCCATCAACAGTCTCAGCAGTGTTCGATGTTAAAACATGGGAAGAAGCGGGGACAACAGTATGGGAGGCCGCCTCCCGGGGGGATGAGACTGCCAAGGAGGTGATGAACACCTGGCAGCTGGTGTTGGAAACATTAAAGTCCTGGCAAGCAGAGAAAAGGGTGGAAACCATAGCTGCGCAGACGGTGACCGGAGGTGAGGACAAGGGCGATGGGACTCCCTGTAGGGAGTCCCTGCCAGAAAATGACTTAGTAGATTTAGATGCAGACACATAGCCATTGCCGTTACCCCTGTTAAAGCTGACGGCTCCGCCGTCCATACTGCCCGTGACAGCTGTTTTACAGCTGCCAACGTCCTTTGACCCCCGGAACCGATGGAAACAACTGCAACAAGATGCAATAAAGGAGGAAGGGGTGGCAGGACTAGTCTTTCCAGTATCGATCAGAGATGGAGGACCCAATGAGTGGGGCCCTTTTCAATGGGATCTAATAAAAGAATTAAGAAAAATGGTAACTACATATGGGCTTGCAGCTCCATTTTCCCAATCTCTGCTTGAAAATGTGATGACAGGGCAATTATTGTGTCCCTATGATTTACAAACAATAGCGGCTATGATATTAATACCAACGCAGAAGTTGTTGTGGGAGCAAAAATGGAGGGAACTTTGTGAACAAGCTGCCCTTCAAAATTTAGAACAACGGCAAGGAGAACCTCTTTTAGGGGCAGGCATATCACAGTTAATGGGCATGGATCCTATAGCGGACCCGCGCCTACAGGCGTGGTTGGATGAGAATATACTCTGACAGTCTGCCACTCTCACTCTTCAAGCTATGTTAAAAATTCCGGAAGCTGGAAAGCCATCTCTATCATTTACTCGAGTCCAACAGCAGCCAAACGAACCCTATATGCAGTTTGTGGATCGCTTGCGGGATGCATTAGACAAGCAGGTAGACAACAGAGAAGCAAAAGAAGCGCTGCTGTTGAAATTAGCGGTAGAAAATGCAAATACCGATTGTAAAAAGATATTACAAATGCTGCCAATCAATACTAATATGGTGCAAATGATTGAGGCTTGCAACTGTGTCGGCTCTATTGCTCATCAAACGGAGTCCTTAGCATCAGCCTTTGCAGCAGCTTTAACAATGAATAGGGACATGAAGAAGCAGTGCTACCACTGTGGAAGCCCAGACCACTTAGTTATTGAGTGCCCTCAACAAAGACAAGGAGGAGGAGCCCCTAGTGTGCCCGCTGCGCCGTCCACGCTTTGCCCAAGGTGTGGTAAAGGACGCCATTGGGCGAGCCAGTGCAGATCCAAATATAACGCAGATGGACAGCCCCGTTTCCGGCAGGGAAATGGGAGGCGTAGCGCGGGGCGAGGTCATGCAATGACACAAGCTCCCTCGTCACAAGAACCAAAGCGGGGTCCCCCGATGGGAACAGCGTCACATGTGATGGTTGCACAATCTCCAACTCCACCTGGAATGCAACCACCCCCCTTACCACCGTGGGCGCCCTCTCCACCAGCACCCGAGGGAGTGCTGGACTGGATGTTGCCACAGTAGAAGATTCACCTCTCTGGGACACACATGTACATCACATTCCATTGAATGTGAAGGGGCCAATTGGGGGAGGGTGTAGTGCACTGTTGCTAGGTCGTTTCAGTACCACCATGACAGGCCTGTTTGTCCTCCCCAGAGTAATTGATGTTGATTATAGTGGCCAAATACAAGCTATGGTTTGGACACCGGCCCCACCACTGTCAGTTCCGAAAGGAGCCCGGATTGCGCAGTTAATACTTTTTCGAGCAATAGTACTGACAGCCAGTGAAACAAGCTGCGGCTCTGCTGGGTTTGGATTGACAGGGCAACCAGCTGTTTTTTGGACGTCAGATATCACGTGACATCGTCCAACTATACATGTAACCCTGTGGAATCCTACCGAGCAGCCACAGACGAGCCAACGCACGATACAGGCACAGATGTTACAGTTATCGCAGCCTTCCACATGGCCTACAACATCCCCAGCTAGCGGATTAGTAGGAGTCAGAGGCCTGTCCAGCACATTTCAAAGTTCTACAATCCTCACGATAAAGACCCAAGAGGGAATGACATGTGCTGTTCGTCCTTATATCACACCGATTCCCATCAGCCTGTTGGGATGTGATGTGATGGGACAGTGCAAATTTACTATCTCCACCCCTGAACGTTTTTGGTAGCGGCCATTGAGGTGCGACCGCCGCTCCGCCTCAAATGGGCAAGAGAGACCCCTGTATGGGTGGATCAATGGCCGCTTACCCAGGAAAAGGTCGCAGCCCTACAGGAGCTGGTCCAGGACCAGCTTGCGCAAGGACACATAGTACCAACAAACAGTCCATGGAATTCCCCAGTATTTGTAATCAAAAAGAAAAGTGGAAAATGGAGATTATTGCATGATTTACGGCAAATAAACACAGTCATAGAGGATATGGGCTCGTTACAACCAGGCCTACCATCACCTACAATGATTCCATCCAATTGGAATAGAATCATTGTCGATCTGAAAGACTGCTTTTTTACCATCCCATTGCACCCAGACAATGCTCCAAAATTTGCTTTTTCAGTGCCAAAACTTAATAAGGGGGAGCCAATGGATCGATATCACTGGACTGTACTCCCTCAGGGAATGAAAAACTCCCCAACAATGTGTCAGTCATATGTTGCAAAGGCAATTCAGCCAATTAGACAATGTTATCCAAATATTTCCATGTACCATTACATGGACGATCTATTGTTAGCGGGGCCAACTTGTACTGTGCTCGAAGAGGCCCCTTCAGGCCTTAAAGCAAGCACTGCAGGATGCAGGACTTCAGATAGCCCCTGAAAAGATACAGACAGAACCTCCGTGGAGGTATTTAGGATGGAAAATTTTTGAACAAACCATCCAGCCTCAAAACGTGGGAATAACCGCCAGTATTTGGACCTTAAATGATGTACAGAAACTATTAGGTAATATTAATTGGATTTGAACCCAATGCAGCATTGACAATGCCACTCTTACTCCCCTGTTTGACCTGTTAAAAGGAGACACTGATATAAACGCACCACGAAGTTGGACACCAGAGGCACAACAAGCACTACAGATAATCAATGACAAACTGTTGAATCAACAATGCCATCGTCGCAGTGAAGACATCTGTGCTGGTTTTGGCTGAGAAAGGGTTAATTCTCCTCCCTGGGGGGAGGGGCAGCTACCTTTCTAGCTTCCCTGGCTCTGCCGTGTGGGCGGGAGGCTGGGAGGGGCAAGGCCACGGCGGGGGCGGGCGGCTGACCAGTATATTAAGTGGCTTGGGAGCGGCGTGGCATCGGGTTGGCAGGTGGTGAGTGGCTGCGTTACATGCAGTTTGTTTCAGTGGTTCATTCCTCTCCCTTCCCCCCCCACCCCAGGTTTTGCGCCTCTCGTTGTTCTCCTTCACATTGCATTTTTGTTGTTGTTCATTTTAATTTTAATCATAAAACTGTTCTTATCTCAACCCACGAGTGCTACCCTTCTGATTCTCTACCCCATCCCACCAGTGGGGGAGTGAGCGAGCGACTGTGTGGGGCTGAGCTGCCGGCTAAATCACGAGTCTTTTTGGCGCCCAAAGTGGGGCTCAAGGGTTGGAGATTATAACAGCTGCTGGTCACAGCACCATGTGGTCCTTTTTGCAGTTGGTGTTCAAGATTGGTGTTGCTTTGTTTGTTCTGCTGTGTTCTGCTGTGATTAGTAATGTTTTGCCTACAAGATTTGTTATACAAACACTTGTTTTCAGCTTTATCTGGTATTTGGGGTTTTTGCTGGAACCATTACTGTACTTTGGATACCACCTTGTTGAGGCAATTAGCAATTATACCTCCTCCTCTGAGAGACTTTATATGGAGGAAATACAGAAGAGTACCTTTGCAACTTTGTTCTATGATGTCTCTGCCTCTATTACAACCACCTTTTTGTATCTTGAACATCCTTGGGTGGTTAAGGTAATCTTATTGTTAGTTCTTGGGCATGTTGTTTTGGTTTTGACCAAGCAGCTTAAGAATATTACCCAGAAATCTGCCCCAAGGCTTGATAGTCACGAGTGGCAGGACATGTGGGATAGCATGGGCAAATACCTAGGGCAGTGGGCACCCCCAGTGTTTTGGAGTTTCACCCCCGAACAAGTGCAGAATCCTGAAAAGCTAGTAGAATATTTGGAGAAAGTATGTTGTTTTGCTGGGAGCTCCAGAGAGACACAGATAACTGCAATGTGCTGGCGCCTGGCCCATGCATACTGAGCCCTGCTCAGCAGTATTCAGGGCTCCCAAGGGGAAGAGAAGGCATCTGGATTGAAAGGCAAAGTGACAGGCACTGTGGCCACTCAAAACCCCACGACAAGTACTGGAGCTGACTCAGAGAATCAACCTGTGCCAGTATCAGTTGCCCCCATACACAAGATGAAATATTGGAAGTGGACGTCAACTCGTTTAGAAGGGGATGATGAAAAAGCAGGGTCGTCATGAGGAGAGGAGGAGGAAGTCATAAATTAAATAGAGACCACCCGATCCCTGTCCTTGAGTGAGCTGTGAGATATGTGAAAACATTTCAGCCGTCGTTCAGGTGAGCACACTGCCACCTGGCTGCTCCGATGCTGGGATAATGGGGCCAGTAGCCTGGAACTAGAGGGAAAAGAAGCCAAACAACTGGGATCCCTTTCTGGGGAAGGGGGCGTTGACAAAGCAATTGGGAAAAAACCACAAGCCCTCAGCCTCTGGAGGCGACTCCTGTCTGGAGTGAAGGAAAGGTATCCCTTTAAAGAAGATGTTACATATCGCCCAGGAAAATGGACAACTATGGAGAAAGGCATCCAGTATCTAAGGGAATTAACTGTGCTTGAGGTGATTTATGGTGACCTGGACGATCAACAGTCATCCAAAGATCCAGATGAAGCCGAGTGCACACGACCCATGTGGCAGAAGTTTGTACGGAGCGCACCATCCTCGCATGCAAACTCATTGGCAGTGATGTCCTGGAAAGATGACAAGACACCAACAGTGGCAGAGGTGATTGATAGACTCCGGGATTACGAAACAAATATCTCTTCCTCGCTTGTCTCTGCTGTGGAGGAAATATCCCAAGAGGTCCAGCAACTCAAAGAAGATCTGTCCTACTCCCCACCTCGACAGAGCAGTGTCTCAGCTGTTTGGAATAAGCATCCTTTGGCTCAAAGGAGGGGATACACACCACAGGCCAAACTATGGTTATACCTGCGTGACCACGGAGAGGACATGATGAGGTGGGATGGCAAGCCTACCTCGACCCTAGAGGCACGAGTATGTGAGCTGCAGGGAAGAACAGTCACTCAGGGAGGCTCTTCCAGGAAAGCTGCTGCTCCAATTTCCAGTGAGCCAGTCCCCAGACAGAGGAGTAGAAGTGCTGATTTTTTTTCTAAGCCTAATAGAGAGACTCCTGACAAACATTTACAGGAAGTGAGTTGTGAATGCCATGATCAAGACTAGAGGGGGCCCTGCCTCCAGCCAGGTGGAGGAAAGGGATAACTGGGCTTACTGGACTGTGTGGATCCAATGGCCTGGCACATCTGACCCACAGGAGTATAAAGCTTTAGTGGACACCGGCGCACAGTGCACCTTAATGCCATCAAACTATATAGGGGCAGAACCCATCAGTATTGCTGGAGTGACAGGGGGATCCCAAGAGCTAACTGTATTGGAGGCCAAAGTAAGCCTAACCAGGAATGAGTGGCAAAAGCACCCCATTGTGACTGGCCCAGAGGCTCCGTGCATCCTTGGCATAGACTACCTCAGGAGAGGGTATTTCAAGGACCCAAAAGGGTACAGGTGGGCTTTTGGTGTAGCTGCCTTGGAGACGGAGGAAATTAAACAGCTGTCTACCTTGCCTGGCCTCTCGAAGGACCTTTCTGTTGTGGGGTTGCTGAAGGTCAAAGAACAACAAGTGCCAATCGCCACCACAACAGTGCACCAGCGGCAATATCGCACTAACCGAGACTCCCTGATCCCCATCCATGAGCTCATTCACCAACTGAGGATCCAAGGAGTCATCAGTAAGACTCACTCACCCTTTAACAGTCCCATATGGGCAGTGCGGAAGTTCTATGGAGAGTGGAGGTTAACAGCAGAATATCGTGGCCTGAACGAAATCACGCCGCAACTGAGTGCTGCTGTGCCAGACATGCTAGAACTTCAATACGAACTGGAGTCCAAGGCAGCCAAGTAGTATGCCACAACTGATAATGTTAATGCATTCTTCTCAATCCCTCTGGCAGCAGAGCGCAGGCCAGAGTTTGCTTTCACTTGGAGGGGTGTCCAGGACACCTGGAATCGACTGCCCCAGGGGTGGTAACACACGCCTACCATTTGCCATGGACTGATCCATAATGCATTGGAACCAAGTGGAGCTCTGGAACACCTTCCATACATTGATGACATCACCATGTGGGGCAACACAGCAGAAAATGTTTTTGAGAAAGGGAAGAAAATAGTCCAAATCCTTCTGAAAGCCGGTTTTGCCATAAAACAAAGTTAGAGGGACCCACAGAAGAAATACAGTTCTTAGGAATCAAATGGCAAGATGGACGTCATCAGATCCCAATGGATGTGATCAACAAAATAACAGCCATGTCTCCACCAACTAGCAAAAAGGCAACACAAGCTTTCTTGGGCGTTTTGGGTTCTTAGAGAATGCATATTCCAGATTACAGTGTGATCATAAGCCCTCTCTTTCAAGTGACCTGGAAGAAGAATGATTTCAATTGGGGCCCTGAGCAACAACAGGTCTTTGAACAGATTAAACAGGAGATAGTTCATGCAGTAGGCCTTGGGCCAGTCCGGGCAGGATAAGATGTAAAAAATGTGCTCTACACTGCAGCGGGGGAGAATGGTCCTACCTGGAGCCTCTGGCAGAAAGCACCAGGGAAGAGCTGAGGTCGACCCCTAGGGTTTTGGAGTCGGGGATACATAGGGTCCGATGCCCGCTATACTCCAACTGAAAAAGAGATATTGGCAGTATATGAAGGGGTTCGAGCTGCCTCAGAAGTGGTTGGTACTGAGGCACAGCTGCTCCTGGCACCCTGACTGCCAGTGCTGGGATGGATGTTCAAAGGAAACATCCCCTCTACACACCATGCAAGTGATGCTACATGGAGTAAATGGGTTGCACTGATCATCCAGCGGGCTCGAGTAGGAAACCCCAGGCACCCAGGAATCTTGGAAGTGATCATGGACTGGCCAGACAGCAAAGATTTTGGAATATCACCAGAGGAGGAAATGACACGTACTGAAGAAGCCCCACTCTATAACAAACTGCCAGAAGATGAAAAGCAATATGCCCTGTTCACCGATGGCTCCTGTCGTCTTGTGGGAAAGCACCAGAGATGGAAGGCTGCTGTATGGAGTCCTATACGACAAGTTGCAGAAACTGCTGAAGGAGAAGGTGAATCAAGCCAGTTTGCAGGGGTAAAGGCCATCCAGCTGGCCTTAGATATTGCTGAATGGGAAAAGTGGCCAGTGCTCTATCTGACTCCTGGATGGTGGCAAATGCCCTGTGGGGGCGATAAAACAATGGAAGCAGAACAACTGTCAGGGCAGAGGCAAACCCATCTGGGCTGCTGCATTGCTACAAGATATTGCTGCCCGCGTAGAGAACCTGGTTGTGAAAGTACGTCATGTGGATGCTCACGTCCCCAAGAGTCGGGCCACTGAAGAACACTGAAACAACTAGCAGGTGGATCAGGCTGCCAAGATTGAAGTGGCTGAGGTGGATCTGGACTGGCAACATAAGGGTGAACTATTTCTAGCTCGGTGGGCCCATGACACCTCAGGCCATCAAGGGAGAGATGCAACATACTGATGGGCTTGTGGTCGAGGGGTGGACTTGACCACGGACGCTATTGCACAGGTTATCTATGAATGTGAAACATGCGCTGCAATCAAGCAAGCGAAGCGTGTAAAACCTATGTGGTATGGGGGACCATGGCTGAAATATCAATATGGGCAGGCCTGGCAGATTGATTATACCACACTCCCACAAACCCGCCAAGGCAAGCGCCATGTGCTTACAATAGTAGGAAGAAATCACGAGATGGCTAGAAACATATCCTGTGCCCCATTCCACCGCCCAGAACACTATCCTGGGCCTGGAAAAACAAGTCCTGTGGCGACATGGCACCCCAGAGAGAATTGAGTCAGACAACGGGACTCATTTCTTAAACAATCCCATAGACACCCGGGCCAAAGAGCACGGCATTGAGTGGGTGTATCACATCCCCTATCACGCATCAGCCTCTGGGAAAATGAAAAGATACAATGGACTATTAAAAACTACACTGAGAGCAATGGGGGGTGGGACATTCAAGCACTGGGATACACATTTAGCAAAAGCCACCTGGTTAGGCAACACTAGGGGCTCTACCAATAGAGCTGGCCCTACCCAGTCAGAACCCTTACATACTGTGGAAGGGGATAGAGTCACTGTAGTGCATATTAAAAATATGCTGGGGAAAGCAGTGTGGGTTCTTCCTGCCTCAGGCAAAGGCAAACCCGTTCATGGGTCTGCTGTTGCTCAAGGACCTTGGTGCACTTGGTGGGTGATGTGGGAGGATGGAGGAGTCTGGTGTGTACCCCAAGGGGATTTGATTTTGGGTGAAAACAGCCAATGAACTGAATGGTATGCTGTTAATTGCTATATAATGTTGTATGTCATCACTACTATGGTTGCTATATGCCATATTAATGGTATCATGGTGGGAATCTCCCAAATTATTAAAAAAAGAAAACTTCCATTGAACCAAGCAAAGTGCAGCAGTGATGGAACAAGGACTGACTTCAGCATGCAACAATCCAACACCACACACCATCTCTCTTAAAGTCTTGTACAATAGATGGAACTGAATGTCACGGACTAAATGAACTCAATGGACAGTTCACAGACATTTTACAGCAGTGGTCCATAGACTAGGGGAATGATAAATGAAATCTGTATATTCTATTATAGGATGAGAAGGCGGGTAGGGGCTATCAAAATTGTATTGGATATTATTGGACCTGAGCATGATGTAAATGATATGGATTAAGGGGTGGATACTGTGATGATTTTAGCTGGGATAGAGATAATTTTCTTCACTGTAGCTGGCATAGTGCTGTGCTTTGGACTTAGTATGAAAATAATGTTGATAACACACTGACGTTTTGGATGTTTCTGGGTAGTGCTTTTACTAGTCAAGGCCTTTTCTAGCCTCCCATGCTCTGCTGGGTGCACAAGAAGCCGGGAGGGGAGGGGGCACAGCTAAGAGAGCAGATACAAACTGGCCAAAGGGAGATTCCATATCATGTAACATCATGCCCAGTATGTTTACTGGGAGGAGCTGGCTGGGGAAGCAGGCAGCAATTGCAGCTCGGGGACCGGCAGCATTGGTTGGCGGGTGGTAAGCGTTTGTATCATTTGTCTTTCTGTTTTTTTCCCTTTTCCCCTTTTCGTTTTTATTATATTAACATTATTTTTATTATTATCATAATAAATATTATAATTATTATTTTATTCTAATTATTAAACTGTTCTTTTCTCAACCCACAAGGGTTTTTTTGCTTTTGCTCTTCTGATTCTCTCCCCCATCCCACAGGGGCGGGTGGAGTGAGCGAGCGGCTGCGTGGTGTTTAGTTGCCGACTGGGGCTGAACCACAACACCCTGACAACATTGAAGTGAAGAAAAAAATTCCCAGGAACTTCAGCAGAAGTGTTTGGCTTAAATATATTACAGCCTTTGTTTACGTGTCTCTTACCACTACAAGAGACCTCTGAAAACTACTCTCTTTGAAATATTGCATGTAATTCATGCTACTAGTGTTAATTATGGCAATTAAGGTCAGAGGAATTTTATAAACAAAATATGTATTAGCTATAAGTTTTAATTATAGCTACTGTTCCTCAGTTCGGAGTAAGTTCATTTACAGAGCTACTACCCCACATTACATGTCCTCTAATTTTTCTACTGAAAATTAGCAATAGCACAAAGAGCAAAGAAGAATGAGAGTATTTATATTGCATGAGTAGAATGTTTCACACTTGGAAGATTTAAATTCACACTTTCTTATCTTATACATTTCATCCCATATGCGAGTTTTGGCATTTTTATACAGCAGACACCACAGTACAGTATCTAGGCACACAAAAAAGGTAATGCCAGTGGAACATACCCCTCGTTCATATCTTAAGCGCATAGTTAGCTAGAGTCACTAGAAAAGCTCGCTGTTGTACTTAAAAGGGCTGGCAACTCACACTTCAGCCTACTGCATGCGAGTCTGCTAGCATATGAGCTAGACAGAATGAATGTTCAATTGTTAGCACCTCCTCTTCTCCATCAAAACATCTGAACCCAGTACCTCTCTTTACCAGTGTCTGTTGCCAGAGGAGGACCCCTTTCATTGCACACCACAAAATATTCATGACTCTACAGCTAGTTATTCACATCCCATTATTGGGATCTCTGTTTCTCTCTTTATTGACCTTTTATACCTCTGTTAACCCAGTTAGACCTCCAGGGTCCAAGTCAGAAAATTCAGAGCATTGCTCTAGGTCATAGAAACAGCAGGAACTGCAACAATGTCAGCCTGGGTTTGCTTGATGAAGTGAGTCAGAGTTGCAAGGCAGGGCTTAGAAAGGTGCTAGATTTTAAGAGATAAGTATAATTGTATTTACTATTAAAACAAATAGTATTACAGCTTCCATAACTATTTTATAATTATGGAAAATGTGGCTGACTAATATGCTTCCATTACATTAAACAAGCCTGTTGCATTATAGAATACATACTGCATAACAGACTGTGCAACACAGTAAGTAGTTTTTATTTTCTTCAGCAGTGAAGTATATTAAACAGAAAAAAAATTGTTCACATCACGTGAATCACATTCCCTCAGTCATTCTGAGCAAGCACCTCAAATTCCATATTTGATTTAGAGATAATGTCTAAGTTTCAGGCACTCAGCCATCAGAATGGTACCCAGACAGGCATCTGGGCACCAATACAATGCTGTGTGCAAAAAGCATGACACCTCAGAACAATCATCCTGAAGTGTTCACATGCTGACTTAAAAGCTTGACAGGTGGATCAGAAATCCAGAGCTGGAGAGGAACAGAAAAAAATCAGAAATCACTGAATAAAAAGACCAGTGAGTCTGAAGAGAAATATAATTTCAGCAGTATGAAGGGAAAGTTCCTTGTGAGAACTTAGTCCAGTTACTTAGCTACACATTTTAAGCTGTGATCTACTTTTCAATATGCACTACATTATTAGTATGACTACAGAAAAAACCCTCCAAAATATTTTAAATAGATTTCATACATACTTACTTTGGCAATATTTTTAACTGGTTTTCTCTAAGTTCCAGTATCTGGAGTTTAGTTAATCTGTAACAGAAAAGCATAACAAATTATCACAATATATTGTATTTTATGAAAAAACAATCTCAGAACCTATTTACATTGCTAAATTTCAGAGATCTACACGTTTAAAATAATTTTTTGTGGAAGGATACAAGTATGTTTTGTGCAGAAATCTGAATGTTACTTTAAATTAATTTATTGATTGGGGTTTGGGTTTGGTAAAGCAGTAAACAAACTGGATCTTGCCTGCTTTTCTGCATCTGCTTGAACACAGTTGTTTTCCTTCATCCCACAGATTTAAAAGCACTTCATTGCATTCATTATGGATATGTGTTATCATCATATACAGAAGTGCACAGGAAGTAAAAGAAGTGGGATCAGTCCACACAAGATGCTGAGTTTCTAATACAGGCAATGTATCAAACAATTTCATATAAAAAGCCTCATCACAGGAACACCTGTGGTCTTCCACATGGTAAAAACAGCCTTTAAATTAATCTTGTATTTCCTTCCATATTCTCTTTCTAGTCATCTTCTTAATCCATTTTGATATTTCTATTAGAAGGCAATTTGACCTTCCTTTCAGTAAATCCTTGGTTGCAAGATAAATAACCTCTAGATCCCAAACTCAACTGCTTGGCCAAGATAAGTTCAAAGCAGTCTCGACATTCAAGCAATGTACCGTCCCCAGTGGAATTTTTTGCATTAGGACAGAAGCAACAAGACTATCTCTTTGTTAAATGAAATGCAGAAACAGTTTGGTTTAAATACAGAAAGAGTTGTAAAAAGAAGAGTTCTACACGTGACCCACCAACAGCCCTAATACAACACAAAATAGGTCATTACACTCCCCAAGTCAAAAAGGAGTTTAGTGAACAGATCAGTCTTTCCTGAGGATTCTCAAATGAGTACATTGTAAGGACACAGACAAAAACCTTAACTCTGATTAAGTAGTAAGAACTATACTTAAAGTAAAAACAGAAAGCCTGAAAACAGTATTTATTTTTTCCTCAAGACATTTGCTCATTTTTGGGTGCATTTGAAAGTAACAATCTGATAAACCTATGAATAACCTAAGAATATAACAGTCATCTTGAAATAGAGCAGAGGTGTCAACCTAGCCCAGCACTGCAAGCAGTACTTGCCATCTGGTAGCAACTGGAGGGAAACCTCCTCCTCCCAACTTCCCAAAGGAAAAACACCCCTGTAACAATGCTGAAAGAATAGCCTAATAAAAACCCAGTTCATGGTAATATCACTGCTGTCAATCTAGGACATAACTGGAAAGGACCTCCTAGCCTTCTTACCCTACCTGCATCCTAAGATATAAAACTGTGACAAAACAAAATTTGTTTGTTGAAGCACCCTCAGATTTGAATGGTCATTTCGTGCTTGGACTTCTGAACCCAAGAACTGGATTACAAAGGGGCAAGTCTCACACTTCAAGTGAATAATTGCCTTCACTAGAAGTTACTTCTGTGGCACCTTGTGGCTTGCACACCACCTAGATTATGCTCAAGGGTACACTGGACATATAGGAAACATTTTCCCATAATTATTTACTATCCTATTCTACTGCAGGACTTTCTCAATTCCCTGCATTTTCTGCAACCAGGCAGGAGTCTTGTCTAGCAGCACCTCTATTTTAACATCAAGGTAATTATTTTTTCATATTGAGAAGATACCACATTTTCCCATGCACCAGTACATGGGCAGAAACTGGGATCCCATGATAACAGCAAAACATCAGAAATATCAAACCAGGTTCTGCAGACTTTTATCCCTGCATTTTACTAACCCTGTCTTACAACATTAACTTCTGTTTCCCAAAGCTTTGAATGTTCATGTTACCCACTGCAAATCTTCTCCCTCCCAGATTCACTGCAGACTTGGATAGCATGCAACAGCAGGAGATTTATTATTACATCTTTAGTATCAGGGATTCTCAAAATATGACAAACAGAATGGACAATCTTCTCTAGAAGGGAGGAATAGTAATCCTTTCTCTTTGGAGACTGCAGGTGTTGCTCTTTAAAGTCCTAATGATGAACTTAAAACATCAACAGCAGAACTGTAGCTCTTGGCCGCTTCTGGTATTAGATCATCCCCATTACCAGCTCAGATTAGGTGCAGCCTCTGAAAATGTAAACAGTTCAAGAACTCTGGAGACCAAGGAAGATGAGCTGCCTAATAAGATACCAATTCTTCACGTTAAGAAGAAACTATTCCCCACCAACTTTCTGATGCATCCCACAACTCTAGATACCTGCTCAGCTTCTTACAGTTTTGTAGCAGGGCTCTTTTTAAACACTGGTCTAAAAATAAAGCAGCACATTCAATCAACTCCAAAACCCTTTATTTTGATAAGGCTTCAACATTCAAACACTGCATTAAACTCCAGATGGTGTTTTGCTTTGATGACAGGGAAAATAGCTAGACAGTTTTTCTTCGCAACACGTGCATGCAGTCAAATTTCGCAGTTGAAAGCAGTAGAAGCAAACCTCCATTCATATGCTAAACTATACATATGCCCACCCACGCTTCACTGACTTTAGCCAGAACTCACTGTACTACACTTCTAATAAGCTAATTCTATAAACTTAAAGACTGCCTTTGTTGATAGAAAGGTTCAAAGCTTTATGACCTTGTTTCATGTTCTACTCTCTCCAGCTAACCCTAAGAGATTGGAGATACATGTATCTAAGTTTTTGTGTGTAGAGCTAGACAGAGGCTACTAGGGAAACATTTTCAACTTCCCCTGGCTGGGAGATACAGGCTGCGTCTAAACTAGTAATTTTCTTGGGGCAATTGATGAGAAATATTGGCCTGAAGCAGTTGTTACTTCTTCCATTATGACTGGGAGGGTTAATTCAAGTTTAATATAACAGTACACATCAAATACTCAGCCTAGCTGCTCTTTAAATCACTGGCGTAAACGCCCATGCTAAGCATTTTAATTGCTATAATGGAACTGAAAAACTAGGGTTTAATTCAGAAAAGAAATACAGACAGAGAATTAGTCCACCTATACTAAAGGAAAAATAAAACTCTCAGTGACAGAACGTATATTTCCTCTGCCATTCTATCACAAAGATTTGTTATACTCATACAGAAACATTTCATTTCTCAACTGTAAAAACCCATAACCACAAAAATAGTTACACATCACCTAAACACAAAGCTATGAGAGTATTCTTCAACTTTAAGTATACCTGGTATAATGGTCTCAACAAAATTATTGTTGCAGGAATTATTTTATGCAACCAACTTAACTTGCTTTTAAAATATAGCTCAACTTGTACTAAAAAAATATCTCTACATGAACACTTTGCCAGGATAAGATCAATATTACTCCTAAATCTGATTTATTTAACTATACAATCTGTAAAACTGTAGAAGAAATATGTAGCAGGCATACTTAGAAACTCACTGTTCAACAGCAGTCATTCCTTAGAAAGCTAAAAATATTTCAGAGATGTTCTTTATTTTTCACCTCCCTTGCAGTTTTGCTAATGCAGAAATATTTTTTTAAAAAATCATAACTAAAATACAAAGGCAAGAGAACTGAAATACATGCATCCTACAGCAGGCTGCATTTTGCAAAAGTTTCAGCAAAATTACATATATTTAACTAAGTCCCAAATTTGATCACCATTGTACATTTATGTAAAAAGATATCCCAAAGTAGATACTACTAAAAATATCTACTACTGCAAATACTACTGGTAAACTGTTGAGAAACAAGATTAACAGTAAATTCACTGCAACATCATGGTAAAAAGTCTCTGGAAGCAATACCTGACTACAGACAACATTCTCAAAAGTTTTTAAAATTACACTGAAGATATACTCCTTGCTTAAACACTCATCAGTAAATAATGTTTCCCTTTTAAAGCCCTGTCTCAACACTAGCATGCAGTGAGCTTCAAATTTAGAATGCTCTGCTTATATATCTGTATATTTAAATGCAAATATACATTATGTATTTAGATACAACAGATATAGTTTTCTTAGGTAAGCACAAGCAATTCTCAGACTTCTGTGCACCAGCACAAAGGCTAATTCTAGGATCCAGGACAATATTAATGCATTAAAATTAGAATTTGGGAATGGAGGAAAAAAAACCCCACACACCACACACTTTATCACCTCAGAATTCCAAAGGAACTGGCACATTTAATCAGAAGTCTGGTGATTTTTAATAAGTCGAACAGGTTGGACTAGTACAACATCACTGAAGGACAGCAAGTATGCAGTGTTCATAAAGAAGGGAAAAAAAGATTGGATAACCTTGACCTCAATATTACGCAAAGCTTTATTAGAAATTTTGAAGAAGAAAATAAAACATAGAGGTAAAATGTAATGAAATGCTGCATGGATATACTAAAAGTAGTTTGCATTACAAAAAATTTTCTTTCCTAAGCATCAGACTGAATATTACTGACAGAGAAGCTCAAAGACCTGTTTTGGGACTATCCTATTCAATATTTTTAAACAGCAATCCTAAAGGACAGGAAAATTGTTTAAGTTGGCTCAGGCCACAAAAGACAGTCACAGATGATACAGTGAATTATTAGGACACAGTAGGGGAAAAACTGTACAACCTTGTATTGCCCGGGGGTGAGCAGAGGGACCCGTCAGGAGCCGGCAGCTCTCACGAGCGAGGCTGACATCCAGCTGACGCGGCGTGGGGCATTGCCAGAAGCAACGGTGGGAGATTTAAACTGCCCCTAGGGAGCGTGAGCAACCAGGAGTGCGGCAAACAGGGCGTGGCGCGTCAGAAGGGCGTGGCGCATCAGAAGGGCGTGGCGTGGCAGGGCGAGCAGGAGGGATGCCACAACCCGCTTGTAGGTCTACAGCTCAGCCAAGTGCTTCGGCCTTGGGCAAAACGGTGAGCACTCGCCTCAGAGCTAAAACCACTGTTTGTTCAGCGAAAGCCCCCGAGATGTCAGACTCATCCACCCAGACGGGTCTGGTAAGAAAGGACACATCAGTACAGGCAGTGGGTTGCGGCAAATGCCCAAACACCCCTCCTGATGAGAAGGTAAGTACCTGCACGAGGTGTGCACAGGTTGATGACCTGTTACGTCAGGTGGCTGAACTGCAGGAAACGGTTAAGAGGCTGCGCGGTATTAGACGAGCTGAGGCAGAGATAGACAGGTGGCTTCAGAATCATGTTCCTGTGGCAGACACCACCGAGAATGAGGCACCGTGGACCCTGGTGACTCACAAGAGCAGGATTCCACATCAGCCTGCACCTTCCACCATCCCAATTAGAAACAGATATGAAGCCTTAATGACTGAGAATACCCATGAGCAAAGTCTGCAAAGTCCCCCACAAGGGGAAACTGTACCAGCAACACACAGTGGACATCGTAAAAAGAAACGACGAGTGCTCGTGGTGGGTGACTCTCTGTTGAAGGGTACTGAGGCACCCATCTGCCGACCTGACAGGGAGTCATGAGAGGTATGCTGCCTCCCAGGAGCCAAGGTCCGAGATGTTGCTTAGAGGGTGCCACAACTCATCAGGAAAACAGACTACTATCTGCTATTACTTTTTCATGTAGGCATGAACGACACTGAGAGCCGCAACCTGGGTAAAATCAAGGAAGATTTTCGAGCCCTGGGGGAGCAAGTGAAAAACATTGGTTCCCAAGTGATTTTCTCTTCCATTTTGCCAGTTCGAGGGAAGGGAGCAGCCAGAAACAGGCACATAATGTATATCAACTCCTGGCTACGTGGTTGGTGCCATCGTGAGGGGTTTGGCTTTTACGACAATGGGGTGTTCTGTAGGGGAATAGACAGGGATCGGCGACCGGAAGATCACGGGCTGTGACGGAAAGATAGACTCCTCCCCATAGGAGTGGCAGGAACAGGAAGCGCAAGAGCTATATAAGCGTGTGACGCAGCTAAATAAACGGACATTTTGTATCCATCATATTGATGTCTGTGCATCACTGTCCCCAGGGTGGGTAGAGCCCTGTGTCCCGGAGATATGCGGCCCAAGATAAGTTCTCCCATAGAAGCGTACAGGAACAAGTGGTGACCCCGACGTGATCGGTGGGGCGGCATGGCAAGTTTGCCGGGGGGAAAAGATAGCTTGAGGCACGCAGGGGCGGGACGGGGAGCCGCAGGACGGCGGGCGCGCCATGGAATCAGTCGTAAAGGTACTGAAGGGATTGGGGAAGGAATATGGAACTTCGATTTCGAAGGCGCCTACCTCAAAGGCCATCCAATGGATGGATGCAGGGGCTCATACGGAGTCCCGCAGACATATTTAATAAAGATAATTGGGTGAGAATTAAAGAGGAGTTAGCCGAAAGGGCTATGATGGGAAAACCCCAGTACATACAGCTCTGGGGAAAGATACACCGGTTACTATTGAAAGCTCGGGATGATCAGGAGACGTGGCGGCAGGCGCGGCGGTGCCTGCACGGTGCTACAGGCGACAGTAGCCCAGAAATAGACCCAGGATGGGCAGTGGGGACGCAGACAGGGGCAAGCATCGCGGGGGATGGGGAAGAAGCGGAGAGTTTGGACGGAGTAGCCTGGCCAACTACTCAGTCTGAGGCTCCCAAAGAGGTGGATTGGGAAGCGGCGGTGTTCCCTGTTGAGCCAGCAGGACCGTCGGAATGCCCCCCTGCATACCCCTGGGATGATTTGGCACAGGCGCAGGTACTTGCGCGCGGGGAGGGGGA
The DNA here is from genome assembly GCF_949628215.1 of Phalacrocorax aristotelis. NCBI lineage: Eukaryota > Metazoa > Chordata > Aves > Suliformes > Phalacrocoracidae > Phalacrocorax > Phalacrocorax aristotelis. Next base: position 25,641,937 of record NC_134310.1, read on the forward strand.
CATGGCGGCAGACACAGCTGGAGCGATGTAGCAGAAGGAGGAGGATGATCAGCGCCGGCAGCGGCGCCGCCCTCTGCCCGACCCACGAGAGACTGGCTCCCAGGGCAACCCTTGAGATGGGAGTCAGGCGAGGAGGAGGATTGGGGCGCCTGGAGGGGAGGACAGGATGGGTATAGATCAAGCTCGAGTAGCAGCGAATCAGAAATTGGGGGAGAAACCGATGCCCACATGTGGGAAGATGGGGCAGCTTGCCTGCAGTGCGCAAAAAAGAGGCATAAGGCAGCAGGGACTCGGAGGACCAATCGAGTGAGGGAAGAGAGAGACCGCCAAAAGGGGAGGTCCGGAGCGCTGCAGCTCCGGAGGGGTCCGCGGAGGACGTGCTGCAGCAGCTGCAGCAGGTTATGCGCGCACTAGGGGAAGTAACTTGGAGGCAGACAGGACTCTTAACGAAGGGTGCACCCCAGTGACAGTCAGTTGAGTTACCTAACTGGCGGCTGATAGCCAGAGATTGTAGCCTCGATGGAGTAAGGATAGAGATGCCTGGGATATTCCCTGTCCGGATAGCTCCTGGAGGAGGGGCAGGGAGCTGCAAGCGGTAACGGAGAGTTCCCGCAGAGCGTATAGCAAAGTGGGCAAGTATTAAAAAAAAAAAAAAGTGGAACCTTGGCAAAAGATACAGCAAGGACTAGCAGAGCCATTTACAACGTTTTGTGACAGGTTGCAGAAGGCTATTATAGAATCAGAATTGCCAGCGGCGGCCAAGGATGCAGTCCTTATGGATTGCCTCCAAAGTCAAGCAAATCTGCAAACACAAGATGATGTCCTCCGCACCCTGGTGGCAGGGGCATCATTGGGTCAAACCATCAGGCATGTCTTGTGCCAGGAGGCGTTGAATCAGCATGGCGGTGCGGGAGCGCACATCTGCCAGAACCCTGACTGTGGAAGCGAAGAAAGGGTGCTGGTGCAAGTGGCCGGGGCGGGGCCGAGATGTCACTTGTGTGGACGGCAAGGGCACTTTAAAGCTGGGTGCCCGCTGGGGAAAGGGGAGGACGTAATGGAGGAGGAGCGCACCCAGTAGGGAGGTGCTGGGTGTGTGGGAAGCCAGGACACCTGGCAAGAGATTGTCCAACCACAAAGCCGGGAAACGGCCAAAGGAGGGGGATTCGTGCCTCCTGTGAGTCAAATGGCCCCCATCATGGTGCCAGTGCCAGGAGCTTGGCCCACCGTAGCGGGCCAAGGGGGAGTGAACCTTCAGGCAGGGGAGCAGAACCAGCAAGATTTGCAGGTTACGGCCCCCGCGTGGCCTTGGTCATAGGCTGTAACAAGAGACCCATGGCGGCGGTGATGATTACCCCACAAGAGCCGAGTTGCCCGGCACGGATATGCCTGGGAACGTTAGTGGATACCGGGGCGGATGTCACAGTGATGCCACTCGAACGGTGGCCACCAACTTGGCCCCTTGCCATGGGAAAATGTATAATAGGGGTAGGAGGAGAACAACAGATGAGGACTAGTACTTGCCCTGTGAAACTTGAAGTCATGGATGAGGAGGCAGGGAAGCTCCTCACGGCCATAGTGACCATACTAGTAGCAGATGGGTAGCAAGCCCCTTGTTGGGGTGGGACGCCCTTGCCCAGATGGGGATCGGGTTGAAAAATTTAGCATAAGGGCCACTGCCTCAGAGGGGCTTCGTCAGCACAAGTTGGTGTGGAAAACTGAACAGCCCGTCTGGGTGGAGCAGTGGCCCCTGACAACAGAGGAAACAGAGGCTGTAAGAGCTATAGTAAAACGAGAGCATGAAGCAGGGCACCTAGAGCCCTCGATGAGCCCGTGGAACACCCCTATATTTGCTGTAGAAAAGAAAGATAAAAACCAATGGAGGATGCTGCATGACCTTAGAGCAGTAAATCAGCAAATGGAGGACATGGGGCCTCTCCAACCTGGCCTACCAGATCTGAGTGCTGTCCCAAAAGGATGGCGAGTCACTGTTTTAGATATCAAAGACTGCTTCTTCAGTATTCCGCTACATCCAGATGATAGAAAGAGATTTGCCTTTACTCTGCCTGCGGTGAACCGCGCAGAACCAGGTAGTAGATGGCAGTGGGCAGTACTTCCGCAGGGGATGAAAAATTCTCCAGCGATCTGCCAGAGGTATGTGGCTTCTGCATTGCAGCAAGTAAGGCGACAGTATCAGGAGAGAATCTACATGATCCACTACATGGATGACGTCCTCATAGCTGCGCCCACCGAGGCATTGTGTGAACAAGTCTTTTCAGACACCCAAAGGGGCCTTGCGGGACAGGGCCTCAAGGTAGCTGAGGCAAAGGTACAGCGAGGACCAGTGTGTGGATTTCTGGGTGCTAGAATAGAAGGGGATTCCATACAAGCTCAGCCTATTAAACTTACACCTAAGGTTAAAAATTTACACGATGTACAGAAGCTGGTAAGAGCACTGCAGTGGTTGCGGACGTTCGTGCGCGTCACCGGTGAGGAGATGCAACCTTTCTATGCGTTGCTGAAAGGGACCGACCTATGGGAGCCCAGGAGTTTAGACCCTGAGGCAGTCCAGCAGTTGCAGATGATAGAGCGTCGAATGCAAAAGGAAGGAGTATGGCGGTGGGACCCTCAGGAGGAATTAATCGCAGGTTGGATTCTGACCGCCAGTGGTGGGTTAGGATTGCTATATCAAATACGGGCGGGGGAAGAAAAACCACTGCGATGGGTATATCAGAAGATTCCCAAGGATGCATTCTCCACAAAAGTCAAGGTAGCCGGGGGAATGATTTGGCGTCTGCGAAGAGAAAGCAAGGGAATCTTTGGGAAGGAGCCAGATAAGCTCACAGTGCTGTGGAATGGGGAGAAATGGCGGAAGGTGGTAGAGAGTGAAGAGGATATACAATTGGCGGTATATTCGTACCCAGGAAAAATCGTCACAGGCACGGTACAGAGGTGGGCCGAGACAGCCAAAGTGGTGGATTTAAGTGTGGATAGTAGAGTTTTGGATACCCCTCACCCAGGACCAACATATTTCACAGACGCTTCCTCGAAGACGAACAGAGCAGCGGTAGTGTGGAAAGAAGGGAATAGTTGAATGCGCCAGACGTATGAGGAGCGGGGTAAAAGTGTGCAGTGATCCTGCACACTTTGGGATCCTGCTGAGTGTGCTGAAGGTCAGCTCTAAGACAAGGATTCTTGATTTTAGAACTTCAAACTTCAGTGCACTCAGGGCTCAGTTGGGAGGGATTCGATGGGAAGCTTCCATGGAATACAAAGGAGCTAGTGAATGCTGGGAATTCTTCAGGAACTCTCTATTGGAAGCACAAAGCCAATTTATCCCCTACAAAGGAAAAGGAAGTAAGCGGAGCAAGAGGCTCCCATGGCTCAACCATGACCTCCTGGGTCTACTCAAATCCAAAAGGGAAGCACACCAAAAACGGAGAAGTGGAGGATTATCTGCCGAGAAATACAAGGGCATAGCCAGAGAGTGCAGAGACGCAGTCAGAAAAGCAAAAGCCCAATTTGAATTGAAACTGGCTGTAGACATAAAAAATAACAAGAAAGGGTTCTTCAGACATGTCAACCATAAGGAGAAAAAGAAGGAAAACATAGGCCTACTGTTAAACAGAAAAGGAGAATCAATCACCAATGATGCAGAAAAGGCAGAGGTCCTCAACGCCTTCTTCACCTTGGTCTTTACCAGCACTGTCGGGTCCCAGGCTTTGGGAACAAAATTGCCGATTGAACCAAACACCGACCCACCATCGGTGAAGGAAGAGTTAGTATATGAATTACTACAGAAGCTTGACCCCCACAAATCAATGGGCCCTGATGCCATCCACCCAAGGGTGTTGAGAGACCTGGCTGACATCATCACAAGGCCGCTCTCCATAATCTTTGAGAAGTCATGGAGAACAGGGGATGTCCCAGAGGACTGGAGGAAGGCAAATGTTACCCCTATCTACAAGAAGGGTTCGAGGGAGGATCCAAGTAACTATAGGCGCATCAGCCTTACTTCAGTCCCTGGGAAAGTTATGGAACGAATCCTCCTGGGGACCATCACAAGTCAAATGAAGCATGTGATTGGGAAAAGCCAACATGGCTTCACTAAAGGCAGATCGTGCTTGACAAACCTGGTGGCCTTCTATGACAAAGCGACTTGCCTGGTTGACATGGGGCGGGCGGTGGGCATTGTCTACCTGGACTTCTCCAAGGCCTTTGATATGGTCCCCCACAGTCTCCTCCTGGAGAAATTGATGTGTTACGGCCTAAACAAGTGGTCTGTGCAGTGGCTGGGGAATTGGCTGACAGGCCACACCCAAAGGGTGGTGGTAAATAGCTCTTTCTCAAACTGGCAACCTGTCACTAGTGGAGTCCCCCAGGGATCAATACTGGGCCCAATGTTATTCAACATCTTTATAAGTGATCTGGATAATGGCATCAAGTGTAGCCTGATGAAGTTTGCAGGTGACACCAAGTTGAGTGGGGAAGTAGACACTCCAGAAGGGAAAGCTGCTCTGCAGGGAGATCTGGATAGGTTGGAAGAGTGGGCCAGCAAGAACCTTATGAAGTTCAACAAGGACAAGTGTAAGGTCATGCACCTGGGAAAACATAATCCAGAAGTGCAGCACAGACTGGGATCCACCTGGCTGGAGAGCAGCTCTGTGGAAAGGGACCTGCTGGTCCTGGTGAACAGGAAGCTCAACATGAGCGAACAGTGTACTGCTGCGGCCAAGAAGGCCAACAGGATGCTGGGTTGCATAAAAAAAGGGCATCGCCAGCAGAGAGAAAGAAGTCATCATCCCGCTCTACTCAGCGCTTGTCAGGCCACACCTGGAGTACTGTGTACAGTTCTGGTCCCTTCTATACAAAAAGGATGTGGACAGGCTGGAAGGGGTCCAGAGAAGGGCCATCAAGATGATCAAAAGACTGGGAAGCCTGCCATATGAGGATAGGCTGGGAGAACTGGGTTTGTTCAGCCTTGAGAAAAGGAGGCTTAGAGGGGATCTCATCACCGTGTACCAGTTCTTAAGAGGTAGCTACAAAGAAGATGGAGACGCCCTTTTTACACGGAGTCACATGGAGAAGACAAGGGGGAATGGATACAAATTGCTCTTGGGGAGATTCCGATTGGACACCAGAGATAAATTTTTCACACAGAGGACAGTCAACCATTGGAATAATCTCCCCAGGGAAGTGGTTGACTCGGCCACGTTGGACTCCTTCAAGAGTCGTCTGGACCGGCTGCTGGGTGATCTTCTTTAGACTCTGCTCTTCCTAGAAAGGTTGGACTAGATGATCCCTGAGGTCCCTTCCAACCTGTGATTCTGTGATTCTGTGATTCTGTTTGTGTGGCAAGCCTTTGGTAGCGGGGTAGGCTACAGGGGTGGCTTCTGTGAGAAGCTGCCAGAAGCTTCCCCCATGTCCAATAGAGCCAGTGCCAGCCAGCTCTAAGATGGACCTGCTGCTGGACAAGGCTGAGCCAGTCAGCAACGGTGGTAGCACCCCTGGGATAACATATTTAAGAAGGGCGAACAAAAAAACCAATTGCAGCCAGAGAAAGGAGTGAGAACATGTGAGAGAAACAACCCTGCAGACACCAAGGTCAGTGAAGAAGAAGGAGGGGGAGGAGGTGCTCCAGGTGCCAGAGCAGCGATTCCCCTGCAGCCCCTGGTGAAGACCATGGTGAGGCAGGCTGTCCCCCTGCAGCCCATGGAGGGCCATGGTGGAGCAGATAGCCACCTGCAGCCTGTGGAGGTCCCCACGAAGGAGCAGGTGGATGTGTCCAAAGGAGGCTGTGAACCTGTGGAGAGCCTGTGCTGGAGCAGGCTACTGGCGGGACCTGTGGCCCTGTGGAGAGAGGAGCCCATGCTGGAGCAGGCTTGCTGGCAGGACTTGTGACCCTGCGGGGTACCCAGACTGGAGCAGTCTGTTCCTGAAGGACTGCACCACCCCGTGGAAGGGACCCATGCTGGAGCAGTTTGTGAAGAACTGCAGCCTGTGGGAAGGACCCACATCGGAGAAGTTTGTGGAGGACTGTCTCCCATGGGAGGGACCCCCTGCTGGAGCAGGGGAAGAGTGTGAGGAGTCCTCCCCCTGAGGAGGAAGGAGCGGCAGAGACAATGTGTGATGAACTACCTGCAACCCCTATTCCATGTCCCCCTGTGCTGCTTGCGGGGAGGAGGTAGAGAATTCAGGAGTGAAGTTGAGCCCGGGAAGAAGGGAGGGGCGGGGGGAAGGTGTTTTAAGATTTGGTTTTATTTCTCATTACCCTACTCTGATTTGATTCGCAATAAAATAAAGTAATTTCCCTGAGTCGAGATTGTTTTGCCTGTGATGGCAATTGCTGAGTGAGCTCCCTGTCCTTATCTCAACCCACAAGGCTGTTATATTTTCTTCCTCCTGTCTGGCTGAAGGGCGGGGAGTGATAGACCAGCTCCTGGGATCCAGGCAAGGTCAACCCACCACCTACTCAAAATTGAGATTGCAGCCAATTAGGGAAAATGAATACCATCAGCAGGGAAAGCAGTGTAGTATCCGTAAGCATCATGGGATTTTTGCCATATTGTCTTTGGAGGGGTTAAAATAAATTTTCTCTCCCTCTGTCCTCCTGAGGAGGGGGAGTGACAGAGTGGCTTTGGTGGGCACCTGGCATCCAGCCATGGTCAACCTACCACAAACCTTAAGGACCGAAAGAAAAAAAATAGAAAAGGGACAACATACCGCAGTAATAAGTCAATTACATATTATCTCCTTATAGAGTCATCAGTCATTTCAAACTGATCTGTCTAATACATTAGTCAATCATGTGGGAAATGACACTAGGCAGGCTAGTGGAACACTAGATTGTAACTGCAGACATTTCCAAGAGAAACAAGAAGATAAACATGACATTATACAAGACATGAAGAGATCTCAATTTGAATTGTAAACATAGCTACATACCTTACCATTCTCTGTCAAAAAAAAAAAAGCAAACTGAAACTATTTCCAAGATCTATTACGATACTAGTTCACAGAATCACAGAATGGCAAGAGTTGGAAGGGACCTCTGGAGATCATCTTGTCCAACCCCACTGCTCGAGCAGGCACACCTAGAGCAAGGGGCACAGGACTGCATCCAGGCATGTTTTGAATGTCTCCAGGGAAGGAGACTCCACAACCTCTCCGGGCAGCCTGTTCCACTGCTCTGTCACCCTCACAGTAAAGAAGTTTTCTGTCATATTTAAGTGTGTCATCATTTTAGCTGGGATAGAGCTAATTTTCCTCACTGCAGCTGGCATAGTGCTGTGCTTTGGACTTTGTATGAAAACAATGTTGATAACACACCGATGTTTTAGTTGTTGCTGGGTAGTGCTTGTACTAGTCAAGGACTCTTCTAGCTTCACATGCTCTGCCAGGTGCACAAGAATCCGGCAGGGGAGGGGGCACAGCTAAGAGAGCTGATTCAAACTGGCCAAAGGGAGATTCCATATCATGTAACATCATGCCCGGTATGTTTACTGGGAGGAGCTGGCCAGGGGAGGGAGGCAGCAATTCCGGCTCGGGGACCGGCAGCGTCAGTTGGCAGGTGGTGAGCAGTTGTATCATTTGTCTTTCTGTTTTTTTCCACTTTTTCCCTTTTCCTTTTTATTATATAATCATTATTGTTATTATTATAATAATATTATTATTTATTTATAATTATTAAACTATTCTTATCTCAACCCACAAGTTTTTTTTGCATTTGCTCTTCTGATTCGCTCCCCCATCCCACAGGGGTGGGGGGAGTGAGCAAGAAGCTGTGTGGTGTTTAATTGCCGACTGGGGCTAAACCACGACAGTCCTTTTTGGTGCCCAACATGGGGCACAAAGGGTTTGAGATAATAACAGTTGCTGGTCACAGTGTAGACTTCATTCCCAATATTAGTTTATCTGATTTGCACCATGCTCTTGTTTTTGCTGTACATGTTAAAAACTGGTGTTGGTTTTTGTAGTTTGCTGTGCTCTGCAATGATTAGCAATGTTTTGCCTGGGAGACTTGTTTTTAAAACATCGTCCTTGAGTTTTATTTGCTATGTGAAGTTTATATTGAAGCCATTACTATACTTCAGGTACCACCTCATGGATACAATTAGCAGTTATACCTCCTCCTCTGAGATGTTTTTTATGGAGGAAATACAGAATGGTACTTTAGCTACCATCTTATATAATGTCTCCTCTTTCATTACAACAACTTTTCAGTTTCTTGAACATCCTTGGGTAGTCAAGATCTATCTGTTGGTATTGCTTTGGCAGACCGTTTTGGCTCTGTCTAAGGTTAATAAGCAATTTAAGAATATAATCCAGAGATCTGCCCCAAGGCTCGATAGTTATGAGTGGCAGGGTATGTGCGACAGTATGGGAAAATACCTAGGACAGTGGGGAACTCCAATGTTTTGGAATGTCACCCCTGAACAAGTGAAGAATCCTAAAAAACTAGTAGAGTATTTGGAGAAAGTATGTTGTTACGCTGGGAACTCCAGAGAGACAAAGATAACTGTGATGTGCTGGGGCCTGGCCCATGCCTACCACACCCTGTTCAACAGTAATCAGTGCTCCCAAGGGGAAAAGAAGGTCTCCAGATCTAAGAAGACAAAGAAAAAGAGAGCAACAGGCACTGTGGCCACTCCAACTCCAGCGACAGGTGCTGCAGCCACTCCAACCCCAGCAAAAGGCACAGCGGCCTCTCAAACCCCCACAACAGGAACTGCAGCTGAAGCAGAGAATCAACCCCTGCCAGTATCAATCACCCCTGTACACAAGAAGAAATCTTGGAAGAGAAAGTCAACTCATTTAGAAAAAGATGATGGAAGAGCAGGGTCATCATGAGGAGAGGAGAAGGAAGAAGAAGAACTCGTACAAGAAATGGAAACTACCGGGTCCTGCACTTGGGTCACAACAACCCCATGCAACGCTACAGGCTTGGGGAGGAGTGACTGGAGAGCTGCCCAGCAGAAAAGGACCTGGGGGTGCTGGTTGACAGCCAGCTGAACATGAGCCAGCAGTGTGCCCAGGTGGCCAAGGCGGCCAACAGCATCCTGGCTTGTATCAGGAATAGTGTGGCCAGCAGGAGTAGGGAAGTGGTCATGCCCCTGTACTCAGCACTGGTGAGGCCACACCTTGAAATCTCTGTTCATTTTTGGGCCCCTCAGTACAAGAAGGACATTGAGTTGCTGGAACGTGTCCAGAGAAGGGCAACAAAGCTGGTGAAGGGTCTGGAGAACAAGTCTTATGAGGAGAGGTTGAGGGAACTGGGGTTGTTTAGTCTGGAGAAGAGGAGGCTGAGGGGAGACCTTATCGCGCTCTACATCTACACACAAGGTGTGTAGATGTGTTGCTTAGGGACATGGTTTAGTGGTGGACTTGGCAGCGTTAGGTTGAAATGGCACTTCACAACATGGTTTAGGAGAAATGGTGGTGTTGGTTTGACGGTTGGACTTGATGATCTTAGAGGTTGTAAGGGACTAGAAACTTGTCTCAACATTGTTGGCAGGCAAGTGTAACTACCAAAGCCTGATCACCATGGCAACTGAGCAGGATAGTTTAATCACCAAGGCAGCCCACTGAGTTCTACCCAACAGGAATGTGTGTCCTCTTGTCTGGGAGTACATGTCCTCTGCGCATGTGCCCGGGCCCAGGGTCAACTGACAACATATAGGGGGGCTCAGACCCTCTAGAACTTTCAGGCACCTTCGTGATGGTACTAGGCATGCGCCCCACTGCTGAGTGGGAGGCGCGGGTATGCAAAACAGTTATTGACTATGCAAGAGAACAACCCTATAAAAAGGGGAAACCAGTGGAGACCACAGAGAAGCGGTCTGGAACATTCCCCCTCCACCAGATTCGATGATACATCGGACTGATGGACCGCACGGACTGCACAGATGGACCGACCGTCGCAGATCCATGGTGGTAGCTATCGCCTCGCCCTCTCTCCCACCTTTTTTTTTTTTTTCTCTTTCTCTCCTTTCCTCTCGTATGTTTTTTTTTGGCCAAATAAAGTGACTTGGCACTTGATTCCGTTTTGAGTCTTAATTCTGTTTCTGATAATGTAAAAGGAACCTAGTCACGATAAAACATTAGAGTTAATCAGAAGTTAAGCCCAGCCGCCCTCAACCTCCCAGAATTATCTGAGGACGGTTGGAAAGCAAGGGGGTTTAACCTCTGCCAAATTGTTCAACCCAACAACAGTGGATCATGACAGAGGTCTTTTCCAACCTTAATGATTCTATGAGTCTATTGAGTGACCCTAAAGAAGAACTATTTTGCATGGGGCCTTGAGCAACAACAAGCCTCTGAGCAGATCACATAGGAGATAGCTTGTGTGGTAGCTCTTGGGCCTGTCTGGACAGGACCAGCTGTGCAAAATGTGCTCTACACTGCAGCTGGGGAGCATGGTCTTACCTGGAGCCTCTGGCAGAAAACACCAGGGGAAACCCAAGGCTTTGGAGCCAGGGGTATCGAGGATCAGAAGCCCACTACACTCTGACTGAAAAAGAGATACTAGCAGCATACGAAGGGGTTCAAGCCACTTCAGAAGTGGTTGGTACAGAAGCATATCTCCTCTTGGCACCACGTTTGCCTGTGCTCATCTGGATGTTCAAAGGAAACATCCCCTCTGTGCCTCATGCAACCAGAGCTATGTGGAGTAAGTGGGTAGTGTTGATTATGCAACAGGCTCGACTGGGGAAACCCAACCACCCAGGAATCCTGGAAGAGATCATGGACTGGCCAGAAGGCAGAGATTTTGAAGCATTGCCTGAGGAGGTGGGTTATGCCCAAGAGGCACCACCATATAATAAGTTATCAGAAGATGAAAGGTGTTATGCTTTGTTTATTGATGGATCCTGCCGTGTGGTAGGAAACTGTCGGAAGTGGAAAGCTGCTGTATGGAGGCCACACAGCAAGTCATTAAGGTCACTGAAGGAGAAGGTGAATCAAGTCAGTTTGTGGAAGTGAAAGCCATCCAGTTGGCTTTAGATATTGCTGAATGAGAAAAGTGGCCAGTACTTTATCTCTATAGTGACTCCTGGATGGTGGCAAATGCCCTGTGGGGCTGGCTACAGCAGTGGAAGAAGACCAATTGCCAGCGCAGGGGTAAACCAATCTGGGCTGCTGTGCTGTGGCAGGTCATCGCTGCCTGGGTAGAAAACGTGGCTCTAAAGGTGCATCCTATAGATGCTCACGTGCCCAAAAGCCATGCCACTGAAGAACACTGAAATAATGAACAGGTAGACAAGGCTGTCAAAATTGAAGTAGCTCAGGTGGACCTGGACTGGGAGTGTAAGGGTGAGCTATTTGTAGTTTGATGGGCCCATGAAACATTGGGACATCTAGGGAGAGATGCAACATACAGGTGGGCTCATGATCGAGGGGTGGAACTGACCATGGAGGCCATCACACAGGTCACCCATGAATGTGAAACATGTGCTACAATCAAACTAGCCACACAAGTAAATTCTCCCTGGAATAGAGGGCAGCGGCTGGGTTCTTCCTTTTAGCATTATTATTCTTTCACTTTTGCTACCAAGTTTTAATCCATTTTAAAGAGGTAGGGATTTAGTATTTTTCTCCTGTTTAAGCTATTACATGGAACAATTTTGCTTAGTCAGTATACCATAAATATGCTCTCTCTCAAAGATTCCTGACGAGAAGGCACTCAAGGATTACAGATGTGCATGAAGGAATATTTGCATCGAGAAAGGGACAAGTGGAATTACAGATGTCATTCTTTCCTCCAATTATTAAATGGTAACCAAGCCATATTTCAGAAATAGTCTCCCATACTTATCAGAGTTGTGTTGTACAAGCAGCAAGTATGCAAATGAGTTTTATTTCTCGGGTCTTTATAAGCATTGTCTGTCCCTCTGTGCTGGTTTGGGCTGGGATAGAGTTAATTTTCTTCACTGTAGCTGGTATAGTGCTGATGGCACATTGATGTTTTAGTCATTGTTAAGTAGCGGCTAAGTGTCCCTAAGTAGTGCCTGTACTAGTTAGGGACTTTTCCAGCCTCCCGTGCTCTGCCAGGGACACAAGAAGCCGGGAGGGGGCCCAGCCAAGACAGCTCACCCAAACTGGCCAAAGAGATATTCCATATCATGTGACACCATGACCAGTATATTAATGGGGGGAGTTGGCTGGAGGAAGAGTGATCGCGGCTCAGGGACTGGCATCGTCGGTCGGCAGGTGGTGAGCGGTTGCATCCCTTGGTGCTTGTTTTGGTTATATTTGTTTGTTTTCATTATATTATTATTGTTGTTGTTATCATTATTATTATTTTAATTATTAAACTGTTCTTATCTCAACCCACAAGTTTTCTCACTTTTACCCTCCTGATTCTTTCCCCCATCCCACCAGTGGGGAGTGAGCGAGCGGCTGTGTCGTGCTTAGTTGGTGGGGCTAAACCAGAACACCCTCAAAAGTCCAGTTTAAATAATGGTGATAAAGATTTGGGTTTTTTTTTTGTAAGTGCTATGTGGCATAAATGGGTTGGTAATGTACACTTGTCTCCTTCCTCCAGTTCACACTTTGCTTAAGAAGCAGCAGAAACTGCTCTGCATAAATTTAAATCTAAATATAGATATTAAGTAAGTTTAAAATTCAACTTACCTGCCAAAGTTGGCTGGCAAAAACTCAAGAAAAGCATCATTCAGGTAAAGCTGTTTTAGGTTTAACAGTTGGGAAAATCCATCTGGAAGCCTATATAGAAATAAAATAATGTAGTGCCTTTGTTTCAATTATATTCAGGGCATTATGTCACATTTTCTTAAATAACAGTATAGTGCTGAAGTCCTACATATTGATAACATTAAAATTAAAGTGGTACCAGAATTTCTACAAAATTGCACTAGATACCTGTTCACTATAAGATTAGTTTCAAAATGATTTTTAAGTACTGAGGACAATACATACAGGCAATAAAACCTACAAGCAAAAAATGTAGTCTTACTATGTATTTGTGATCTCCTGACACCTAATGTGGAGGAGGTTTTCATTAGAGAAGATAAATTAAAACGTATGCAACACCATTTTTTCCACCCAGAAGAGTTACCTTACACAGTTTCTACCTCTGGCAGTGCTACTTCTGGCAAGTTAATTTTGTCACTATAGAAGATGACAGGGAAATCTACTCATATAAGCTGAATTTGAAAAAACAGTGGTACAGGCTTTAGAGCAAAATTAATTATTGTTATTAAGAAACAAAACTCTGTGTATTTTTCTAACTTCACAGAGAAGTGATGGACTTAAAGTTGAGAAAGCCACATAGTGTAACACAGAACTGCTCACATAGCCTATTAACTTGGGCAAAATATTTTACTGATACAGCTATACTGTATCGCAGTGCAATGAGGTTAATGAAGATACTTCTCAGATAACTCTGCTCCTTGCCTCCAAAGGTTGGCTCACGAAAAGTTGTCTGGGGCATGTTTGAGACTCAGCAGTGTTTGCATAAAACACAAAACATGACAAAAATGACAAACTTACTTTGAAATTGGATTTACACTGGCCTCAACAACTGCCAAGACTTTACAGTTCTTTATATTTTCTGGAAACTCCTGTATGCCTGCAAGATACAGGGAGAGGCAGAGAAAGAGTCATTCAGTAACCAGCGGACTGGTTCTCTGATTTTTTTTTAAATGAAAACTGTATCTAAAATAACACTCTTATACAATATCACTTCTTTTACTATTCTATTCCTAAAGCATTTCATACTGCCACTTAGCAGACAGTTCAAACAGCATTATACACAGTGCACTAAAAAAAATTCCCACTGCTCGTTACCAAATATTAAAGAACTTGTACTTTGTAACATACTTAAGATCAGGCCCTCAGTCTCTTTGCCTTTAAAAAAAAATTGATAGACATCGTCGAACAAAGTTTCCAATAGGATTTCTTTGTCACATACATGGCTTGTATGACATCCAGGTAAAACAGAAAGGCTTCAAGTCCTAAAGAAGGTTTACAGCATTCATGGTTCTGAACAGATCTCCCAAAGTGACAGCTACTCCAACCCCGGTGAAAAGCACTGCGGCCACTCAAACCCCCACGACAGACACTGCAGCTACTCCAACCACGGTGACACGTGTAGGACCTGAATCAGAGGATCAACCCATGCCAGTATTAGTTGCCCCTATACACAAGAAGAAATCCTGGAAGAGAAAATGAACTTATTTAGAAAGAGGTTTCTGCTGTGATTAGTAACGTTTTGCCTACAAGATTTGTTATACAAACACTTGTTTTCAGCTTTATCTGGTATTTGGGGTTTTTGATGAAACCGTTACAGTACTTTGGATACCACCTTGTTGAGGCAATTAGCAATTATACCTCCTCCTCTGAGAGACTTTATATGGAGGAAATACAGAAGAGTACCTTTGCAACTTTGTTCTATGATGTCTCTGCCTCTATTACAAAAACCTTTTTGTATCTTGAACATCCTTGGGTGGTTAAGGTGCACTTATTGTTAGTTTTTGGGCATGTTGTTTTGGTTTTGACCAAGCAGCTTAAGAATATTACCCAGAAATCTGCCCCAAGGCTTGATAGTCACGAGCGGCAGGACATGTGGGATAGCATGGGCAAATACCTAGGTCAGTGGGCACCCCCAGTGTTTTGGAGTTTCACCCCCGAACAAGTGCAGAATCCTGAAAAGCTAGTAGAATATTTGGAGGAAGTATGTTGTTACGCTGGGAACTCCAGAGAGACACAGATAACTGCAATGTGCTGAGGTCTGGCCCGTGCATGCCGTGCCCTGCTCAACAGTATTCAGTGTTCCCAAGGGGAAGAGAAGGCATCTGGATTGAAAGGCAAAGTGACAGGCACTGTGGCCACTCAAAACCCCATGACAAGTACTGGAGCTGACTCAGAGAATCAACCTGTGCCAGTATCAGTCACCACCATGCACAAGATGAAATACTGGAAGCGGACGTCAACTTGTTTAGAATGGGATGATGAAAAAGCAGGGCCGTCACGGGGAGAGGAGGAAGAAGTCATAAATGAAATAGAGACCACCCGATCCCTGTCCTTGAGTGAGCTGTGAGATATGTGCAAACATTTCAGCCGTCGTTCAGGTGAGCACATTGCCACCTGGCTGCTCCGATGCTGGGATAATGGGGGCAGTAGCCTGGAACTAGAGGGAAAAGAAGCCAAACAACTGGGATCCCTTTCTGGGGAAGGGAGCGTTGACAAAGCAATTGGAAAAAAAACACAAGCCCTCAGCCTCTGGAGGTGACTCCTGTCTGGAGTGAAGGAAAGGTATCCCTTTAAAGATGATGTTACATATCGCCCAGGAAAATGGACAACCATGGAGAAAGGCATCCAGTATCTAAGGGAATTAACTGTGCTTGAGGTGATTTATGGTGACCTGGCCAATCAACGGTCATCCAAAGATCCAGATGAAGCCGAGTGCACACAACCCATGTGGCAGAAGTTTGTACAGAGCGCACCATCCTCGCATGCAAACTCATTGGAAGTAATGTCCTGGAAAGATGACAAGACACCAACGGTGGCGGAGGTGATTGATAGACTCCAAGAGTACGAAGCAAATCCCTCTTCCTTGCTCATCTCTGCTGTGGAGAAACTATCCCAAGAGGTCCAGCAACTCAAAGAAGATATGTCCTGCTCCCCACCTCGACAGAGTAGTGTCTCAGCTGTTAGGAATAAGCATCCTTTGGCTCAAAGGAGGGGATACACACCACAGGCCACCCTATGGCTCTACCTGCGTGACCACGGAGAGGACATGATGAGGTGGGATGGCAAGCCTACCTCGACCCTAGAGGCACAGGTACATGAGATCCAGGGAAGAACAATCACTCAGGGAGGTTCTTCCAGGAAAGCTGCTGCTCCAGTTTCCAGCGAGCAAGTCCCCAGACAGAGGAGTAGAAGTGCTGATTTTATTTCTGAGCGTAACAGATAGACTCTTGATTCACATTTACAGGAAGTGAGTTGTGAATGCCATGATCAGGACTAGAGGAGCCCTACCTCCAGCCAGGTGGAGGGAAGGGATAACCGGGTTCACTGGACTGTGTAGATCCGATGGCCTAGAACGTCCGACCCACAGGAGTATAAAGCTACAGTGGACACTGGTGCACAGTGCACCTTAAAGCCATCAAACTATATAGGGGCAGAACCCATCAGTATTGCTGGAGTGACAGGGGGATCCCAAAAGCTAACTGTATTGGAGGCCGAAGTGAGCCTAACTGGGAATGAGTGGCAAAAGCACCCCATTGTGACTGGCCCCGAGGCTCCGTGCATCCTTGGCATAGACTACCTCAGGAGAGGGTATTTCAAGGACCCAAAAGGGTACAGGTGGGCTTTTGGTGTAGCTGCCTTGGAGACAGAGGAAACTAAACAGCTGTCTACCTTGCCTGGTCTCTCGAAGGACCCTTCTGTTGTGGGGTTGCTGAAGGTCAAAGAACAACAGGTGCCAATCGCCACCACAACAGTGCACCGGCGGCACTATCGCACCAACCGAGACTCCCTGATTCCCATCCATGAGCTCATTCACTGACGGGAGAGCCAAGGAGTGATCAGTAAAGACCCGCTCACACTTTAACTTCAGTACGAACTGGAGTCAAAGGCAGCCAAGTGGTATGCCACAATTGATATCGCTAATGCATTCTCCATCCCTTTGGCAGCAGACTGCAGGCCAGTTTGCTTTTACTTGGAGGGGTGTCCAGGACACCTGGAATCGACTGCCCCAGGGGTGGAAACACAGTCCTACCATTTGCCATGGACTGATCCATAATGCATTGGAACCAAGTGGAGCTCTGGAACACCTTCCATACATTGATGACATCACCATGTGGGGCAACACAGCAGAAAATGTTTTTGAGAAAGGGAAGAAAATAGTCCAAATCCTTCTGAAAGCTGGTTTTGCCATAAAACAAAGTTAGAGGGACCCGCAGAAGAAATCCAGTTCTTAGGAATCAAATGGCAAGATGGACGCCATCAGATTCCAATGGATATGATCAACAAAATAACAGCCATCTCTCCACCAACTAGCAAAAAGGAAACACAAGCTTTCTTGGGCGTTGTGGTTTTTTGGGGAATGTATATTCCAGATTACAGTCTGATCATAAGTCCTCTCTGTGAAATGTTTCAAATGGGGCCCTGAGCCTCTGGCAGAAAGCACTAGTGGAGACCCGAGGTCAACCACTAGGGTTTTGGAGTCGGGGATACAGAGGGCCCGAAGCTTGCTATACTCACACTGAGAAAGATATATTGGCAGCATATGAAGGGGTTTGAGCTGCTTCAGAAGTGGTTGGTACTGAAGCACAGCTGCTCCTGGCACCCCGACTGCCAGTGCTTGGGCTGGATGTTCAAAGGAAACGTCCCCTCTACACACCATGCAACTGATGCTACATGGAGTAAATGGGTTGCACTGATCACCCAGCGGGCTCAAGTAGGAAACCCCAGTCGCTCAGGAATCTTGGAAGTGATCGTGGACTGGCCAGAAGGCAAAGACTTTGGAATATCACCAGAAGAGGGGGAGAAACGTGCTGAAGAAGCCCCACTCTATAACAAATTGCCAGAAAATGAGAAGCAATATGCCCTCTTCACCGATGGCTCCTGTCGCCTTGTGGGAAAGCACCGGAGATGGAAGGCTGCTGTATGGAGTCCTATACGACAAGTAGCAGAAACTGCTGAAGGAGAAGGTGAATCGAGCCAGTTTGCAGAGGTAAAGGCCATCCAGCTGGCCTTAGATATTGCTGAACGGGAAAAGTGGCCAGTGCTCTATCTCTCTACTGACTCCTGGATGGTGGCAAATGCCCTGTGGGGCTGGCTGCAGCAGTGGAAGCAGAGCAACTGGCAGCGCTGAGGCAAACCCATCTGAGCCGCCACATTGTGGCAAGGTATTGCTGCCCAGGTCGAGAACCTGGTTGTGTAAGTACATCATGGGGATGCTCACGTCCCCAAGAGTCGGGCCACTGAAGAACATCGGAACAACCAGCAGGTGGATCAGGCTGCCAAGATTGAAATGGCTGAGGTGGATCTGGACTGGCAACATAAGGGTGAACTATTTCTAGCTCGGTGGGCCCATGACACCTCAGGCCATCAAGGGAGAGATGCTACATACAGGTGGGCTCGTGATCGAGGGGTGGACTTGACCATGGACGCTATTGTGCAGGTTATCCACGAATGTGACACACGCGCTGCAATCAAGCAAGCGAAGTGAGTAAAAGCTATGTGGTATGGGGGACCATGGCTGAAATATAAATATGGGGAAGCCTGGCAAATTGACTATATTATACTCCCACAAACACGCCAAGGCAAGCGCCACGTGCTTACAATGGTAGAAACGACGATTGGCTGGCTGGAAACATATCCTGTCCCCCATGCCACTGCCCGGAATACTATCCTTGGTTTTGAAAAACAAGTCCTGTGGCGACATGGCACCCCAGAGAGAATTGAGTCAGACAACGGGACTCATTTCCAAAATAGCCTCATAGGCACCTGGGCCAAAGAGCACGGCATTGAGTGGGTGTATCACATTCCCTATCACGCACCAGCCTCTGGGAAAATCAAAAGATACAATGGACTATTAAAAACTACACTGAGAGCAATGGGGTGGTGGAACATTCAAGCACTGGGATACACATTTAGCAAAATCCACCTGGTTAGTCAACTCTAGGGTGTCTGCCAGTCAAGCTGGCCCTGCCCAGACAGAACCCTTATGTACTATGGAAGGGGATAATGTCCTCGTAATTTATGTAAAAAGTATGCTGGGGAAAGCAGTGTGGGTTCTTCCTGCCTCAGGCAAAGGCAAACCCGTTCATGGGTCTGCTGTTGCTCAAGGACCTTGGTGCACTTGGTGGGTGATGCGGGAGGATGGAGGAGTCTGGTGTGTGCCTCAAGGGGATTTGATTTTGGGTGAAAACAGCCAATGAACTGAATGGTATGCTGTTAATTGCTATATAATGTTGTATGTCATCACTACTATGGTTGCTATATGCCATATCAATGGCATCATGGTGGGAATCTCCCAAATTAATAAAAAAATGAACTTTCATTGAACCAAGAAAAGTGCAGTGGTGATAGAACAAGAATTTACTTCAGCATGCAACAATCCAACACCACACACACCATGTCTGTGGCCCTGACAGACTCGTGCAATAGATAGAGCCCAAAGTCATGGACTAAATGAACTGAATGGACATTTCACAGACATTTTTTAGGGGTGATCCATAGACTAGGGGAATGATAAATGAAATCTGTATATTCTATTAAAGGGTGAGTAGGCTGGGATAGAGTTAATTTTCTTTACTGCAGCTGGCATAGTGCTGTGCTTTGAACTTAGCATGAAAACAATGTTGATAACACACCGATGTTTTGGTTGTTGCTGGATAGTGCTTGTACTAGTCAAGGACTTTTCTAGCTTCCCATGCTCTGTTGGGTGCACAAGAAGCCGGGAGGGGAGGGGGCACAGCTAAGAGAGTGGATTCAAACTGGCCAAAGGGAGAGTCCATATCATGTAACATCATGCCCGGTATGTTTACTGGGAGGAGCTGGCCAGGGGAGGGAGGCAGCAATTGCGGCTCGAGGACCAGCCGCATCGGTTGGCGGGTGGTGAGCAGTTGTATCGTCTTTGGTTTTGTTTGGGTTTTTTTCCTTTTTCCCTTTTTATTATATGATCGTTATTGTTATTACAATAATCAATATTATCATTATTATTTTATTTTTATTGTTAGCTGTTCTTATCTCAACCTACAAGTTTGTTTTTTTCTTTTGCTCTTCCGATTCTCTCCTCCATCCCACAGGGGAGGGGGGAGTGAGCAAGCGGCTGCGTGGTGTTTAGTTGCCAACTGGGGCTGAACCTTTTATGTAAGGGGGTAGAGATAGCCAATAATGCTCATCTTCAAGACGTGCCTGACACTAATTTCCATAAACCTAAACGTGCAAGGGCAGGGTAAAATTGCAAAATATGGAATACTAGAAGGTTGTGGGCAGCAGTTTTGTTCATAATGCTGTCTTGGACAATTGCCAAGATTCAGGTTGTTCTCAACCATGTCTAAATTCATGCCTGGAGTATTGTCAAGTCCCCATAGTAACCTGAAACTATAATATAACAAACATGTAACGCTACTTTGATTTTCCCCCGATCCCCAACCACCCTTGGATGCAAATTCAGTGTTGTTTGTCCAGTCACTTTTGGTTGATTCACCATGACTTGTCACTCATAGCACATCCCTTTACAAAAAAAATGAAGGTACATTCTGCTTTTACATGCAAATGCACTTCTAAAAACCCGTAATTACTTTACAATTTATTTTCTGTGTTACAGAAGTTTGAGTCCATTAACAGATTTGCGTTAGATTTATTTCAGAATTTCAAATATGTACACTCAAATTCCACATTCAAGACCTTAACTGCATTGAGATTCCATTCTGTTCACATCTTCTCTTACATAAAGAGATAATTTTATTCTGTAGAGACAGATCCTATTCAGTGTCTTTCTTAAGACAGGCAATATATTTAAGAAAAAAATACTATAAACACTTAGTATAAACACTTGAACAAAGAACTTTAATAGAGTAGTTGCCTACATTTAGGATTAATTTATGATTTCTATATGATGATGCATTTTAGTGAAACTATAGACTCAGGAGTCAGCAGCAGATCAATTATGGATGATACAGAACAAAGTGTCCACTGTCTGCCTGCCTGTCACCTGCATAAGGAGAGAAAAAGCAATATTTACAGCAAGTTATTTGTGCATTCAGGATCTTCCTCTCCTACTTTTTCCTGTGGGAAATAAAATTTGGATGTCTCCCTATTAACTCGAAATAATTCTCAATTCATTGACAAACCATACTCCTAAATGTACCAGATGGGCAACATAAGTCTAGTTATTCTCCTGAATTCTTGTTCTCCAATTCCCCAATTTCTGGCACACAGTGTGCTAAAGCTACTTTGCCAAATCAGCAGATGATTTTAAAACACTGAAGAAAACATTTGATCTCAACTTGCATCTGCTATTACTTACATTTTACTTAAATTTTATAAGCAGATATGCTGGGTGGGGGGTGGGGGAGTGTGTGTTTTCTTGGTTTTAATTTCTGCATTTTTCCATTAAGATTCCCTGCAATATAGACTGTCAAATTGACATGTTTAAGTTTGCTGTAACACTGCAGTGAAAGAGAGCCACTCTAATATCTAACTATTAAAGATATCTTTATTTCTAAAACATCACGGTTTTTTTGGTCTTAACTAGTTATTTTCTAATCTTGCTATTTAATCCTACAAAGGCCTGAATAATATAGAACTTAAATTCAATCTTTTTCTTTCACAACCTGTGAGCAGGGAAAAATGGACCATCTCACCACTTCCCACTATGCTAGCTCCATAGGCACAAGAGGTTTCAAGTCCATTTCTCAGATTTCCAGGGAAGCCCAATTTCCCTGGCAGTCACCTCATCTCATCATATGTTTCAGCCTTTCTAATCACTTGGTTCTAGTGACCTGTAAAGCTAAATCTTCTGTCCATTTATAAATGTCATCATACACTGTACATGCATACTTTCCCTTTCTTCAAAGAGGAGGTAAAAATATTTCCATGACAGTCCTCCACATTGTCCTAGATGCAGACTAAGGCTGGCATCCCAGAGCCACAGCGAAATGACTGTCCCCTAAAGATTAATAAACCCAGAAAGAGACAAATTTAGAGATGAAGAGAGATGCTGTGGGGTTTTTTTGTGTTTGGGGTTTTTTTCCCCCGCTGTACAACTGCTACTATATAAATAACTTAGCCATAGAGGTTTAAAAAAATAATAATAATAATTGAAATTTTCCTTTAGCTTCATAAATAAAACATTTGTTTTTCTATGTAGGCCTTAAATTACATTGCAACTTCTCTTTAGGATGTAACCCAGTAGGACTGGGAGTAAAGGGCATCTCTTCATGCTTTATACAATGCAGGATGTAATTTCTGGTATAGGAACACAGTTTGTTTATTGTACCATTTGTTCAAGAATCATTTAATCTTTGTGACAAGGATAGCATCAAGCTTCCAGTAAAAGCTCCAAAGCTGAAGTGTACCTGGAAAGAAGTAATGGAACCCCTTTGATATTAAGGGCTCACAATAGCCTTGGGAATCAAGTTAAAATGCCATAAAAGGACAACTCACTACTTCAAAAAACTACAGAATTTATTGCCTTTAGTCTTGGCAAAAGGCAGACTTAAAACTAATTCTATTCCATGCTTGCTGCACACATAGCAGCAGTTTGATATTTTAGGGTACATCTATGCCATGGCCTCTTCAGCAGCCATGAATAATATATTCCCAACCAAACAGTTGTACAAAGACTTCTCTATGCTCCAGAACATACAACCGTTACAGGCTTGTACTCTAATTCAGCACATGCCTCAAAACATCCATCACCTCATGCAAAGACTAGATATATTGATAGAGGAGTCAAATGAAGACTACTGAATAAAAACTCCACCCTGTCTGGCTCAAGAAGGCCCAATAACAAAAGGTGATGGACACTGGGAACATACAGGGAAACATGCACATCTCCTGGCTTTTCTGTACTTTACTAAATCTTCCCTAGGATCCTGCTTTTGGCCACTGTCGGAGACAGGACACTAGACTAGTCAGAACAAAGATTCACCTAAATATGATTAAATATTATTAATTTTTTAACCTTTGCCCATCTGCCATGCCTCTATTATACAGTTTTATATATTGTATATGTTAAATTAGACATTTAAGTCTGAAATGAAAAAGGCAGGACATTTTATCAGCTATTAAAACATCATAAAGATTGCTTTCTTAGACTAATACCTTTTATGTAAAGCACCTAACATCTTGAAGAATTTCTGCAATTTTGATTTTTCATCTAAATGTCAAAACAAATATTATGCATGTGCGTAGTTCTACTTGGGAAGCTGGATGCTCTCCTGTGCAACAGGTCTCCATCTGTCCTGTGTGAGCTAGCTGCAGAGCCAGACTGCAATTAATGAGGTAACCTGACCACATTTTAAAATTGAAGTTTCATTCATTTTTCTATCAGCTCTTTAGAAAACTGAATACTTCTTTTTGGTCAATACATTCCATTATGCTTGTGCCATACACAGCTCAGCTATCTTATATGGAAACCCTATCATATTTCATGTGTATTAGTATTTGAAAATTAAAGTCTAACTATACTTCTAAATTGCAACCTTCATAACTAAATGCATATTTCGTCTAAAAGCATCTACACTCCATGCTTTAGCTCCATCTACATCAGAAGAAAACACTTATAGTATAGTACTACAAGAAAAATACACGAACTATCACCTTCATTTGCCACAGCTGTAGGAATCTGAAAAGCACACACCCTTTTTTAGAATTTGGCATCTCTCATTATCCTTCACCAAGACTGATGATTAATCCCCTGCAATTTTTGAAATAAATTAAGAGAAAACAACCTCTGTGCTTCCCACCAAGTCCACTGCTTCCACGCTGTATTATTTCAATATCTAACAAAGAAAAAGGAAGAATCAGAGATGTTTAATCAGTTTTGCTAGTCCTGGAAAACTACCAAAAAACCCTTGCATTTGGCTCTATTACAGAGGAATGTCACAATCATGTACAGTGAGAAACTGAGCTGTAAATTCTTACCAAGAGAAAAGGGAGAGACAGAGGAAAATTATAGGCTTGCAGTTATCAAGAAAAAGTGTTCTGTGGTTGCAGCAGTGGATAGCTAAACAGAAAAGGCACTTAAGCCAACAAACTGAAGTCTCAAATATTACCAAATGTATTAGGAGCCAGAATAAACAACACTATTTCTTACCTTGCCCAACAGGGACAAACAGGGACCCTGATTTGTGTGTGGGGAGGTGTATGGGTGTGTGGGATTTTTAGTTTCTCTGGGGTTTTGGAGGTGGATTTTTTTTTGGTTGCTTTTTTTTGTTTGATTGGTTTTGGGGGGAGAGGGGGTTGGGTTTTTGTTTTGTTTTGTTATTTTAGTTTTACAGAGCTTTCAGGAATGGTGGGAGACAAGATGTCCTCCTTTTGATGTGCAACACCAAACCATAAGATTGAGAACAGGCACACGATAATAATTTAAATAAATTTGTATCCTATTGTTTCTCTGAAAGGTGTTAAAAACAAAATAAAACAACCCCTAGAAAACAGAGCTTTACAGTTTACTGAAATAGCATATCATCCAGCTATTGCCTCCTTAAATCCTTTATATGCCTCAGAGGAACAAGTGCTCTTTCAACACCTCTCTGAAGGCTTAACTAAAGGTTATGCTATTTTGGATAGACAACTAACTCTTTAGCTGGTAAGTGACCAGCTGCCTATTTATGTACATAAGCTAAAGAGTTTGCCAGCACTAGAACTCAAAACCCCTTTTGCTGCTTTGAAATCTTCTGCATTGTGAACTTGCGTTCAGAACAGTTAATCCTTTTAACAGTTCAGTCTAGGACAAAAAGATGATTCTTTCTCTGTTATGTCTCACTATGAAAGTTTAAGGCCAGTGTTCTTTAAGACAGACTATTAATCCACTTGTACCAGGAACAGAGCAGTGACAATCAGGTCAATTAATCACAGTAAATGCTGCATTCATTAGGCAGAAATAATAAACTAACAGTTTAAGTATAGATTGGGCTACAATGGACAATAAAGGAGAATGCCAACACCTCAACAGCTGGAATACTTTCTTATTAAAGCAGAACTTAGTGTTGCAGAGTCATAATTAGCTAGCTTTCCAAATAAAACAACAAATTTGATATGGTAAAAATCTTTGGCATATTTATATAATCCTTATTTTCAAATAAGGTTTCAAGGAAAGGTCCTCTAACTTCACTTTGAATTAGTAAGACAAGACTTATCCTCATCAATTAACATGATTGCATCCCCCCCCATAAGTCATGCAAACAAACCTGATGACAATATAAGTTGTTTCAATTTCCTCACAGTTGCGCACATCTGCCACCTTGCGAAAACATCACCATTAATAAGACCCCACACATACAGTACTTGGCTGATGTTACATAATTTATAAAAGGCTGACTTACACAGAATGACAAGTTTTTAACAAGTCAGACGAGTGAACCAGTCATTGTCCATAGTCACTACTTCTCCCCATGCAAGTTACCATCAGACAGCATAGCAGCCAAGTCTTACTACAATTTTCAGAGAACTCATAAAATAAACTGAAACCCATTCTTTATGAAACCAAACAGAACAGAAAATCAAGCAAAATTTTAAAAATTCTTGTGCAAACTCTCTTCAGTATAGTAAAACATGAGGAAAGACACTAAAAGTAATAAATTTGAGCATATGCATTTTTGAAAGAATATAGAAATGTTTTCACCTCAAAGTGCAAACCAATTTGATAGGGATAATTAAAAACAAATATCACAGATCATGAAAGAGCATCTTTGTCATCGTTTTAGCTGGGATAGAGTTAATTTTCTTTACTGCAGCTGGCACAGTGCTGTGCTTTGAACTTAGCATGAAAACAATGTTGATAACACACAGATGTTTTGGTTGTTGCTGGGTAGTGCTTTTACTAGTCAAGGACTCCCCTAGCTTCCCATGCACTGACAGGTGCACAAGAAGCCGGGAGGGGAGGGGGACAGCTAAAAGAGCGGATCCAAACTGGCCAAAGGGATATTCCATATCGTGTAACGTCATGCCCAGTATGTTAGCTGGGAGGAGCTGGCCGGGAGAGGGAGGCAGCAATCGCGGCTCGGGGACCGGCAGCGTCGGTCGGCGGGTGGTAAGCGGTTGTATCGTTTGTGTTTCTGGTTTTTTACTTTTTTCCTTTTCCATTTTATTATATTATCATTATTGTAATTATCATAATCATTATTATTATTATTATCAGTATTTTATTTTAATTATTAAACTGTTCTTATCTCAACCCACAAGGGTTTTTTTTGTGCTTTTGCTCTTCCGATTCTCTTCTGCATTCCACAGGGGTGGGGGGAGTGACCGAGCAGCTGTGTGGTGTTTAGTTGCTGAGTGAGGCTGAACCACGACAATATTTTATGTTAAGCAGTGATTTAGAGTAGTAATTTAAAATTTACTAGCTATCTAGCTTCTAAAAATTATACTTTCATTAGTATCTTTGTACAGTCAATGGTGAGTTGCCTTTTAGCTACCCCAATATAATAAGTGAAGTGACTTACCATTCTTGCTGACATCCAGTTCCCTGAGATTAATGAGATTTGCAATGGATGCTGGCAATGTGGTTAGATCATTGTCTGGCAAACTGAGCTTGTGCAGAGACTGACAGTTAAAAAGTTGCTGTTGAAACAAAGAAAAAAGTGAATGCAACTTTCTCAGTTTCCTCTATATAGCTTGAAGGACAGACTATTTAAAGTCTTTGGCTACAAAAACTTTATTTATTTATCTAGTTTTATTCAAAACTCAAATGATGCTTAGGAAAGCAAAAAACTGCAAATGGTCATAACAAGCCAGCAGCTATGCTTAACACTTCCTACAAATTCCTTCCAGTATCTCAGAAATTGTGACCTGTAGTTACACATAGTCCTGCAAACATCAGAAAATATTTTCCATAATAAATATGCCATGTGATACCCCAGAAGTAATTAGTTTCTTTGAAAAAGAAAAAAAAAAGATACATTTTAAAAAGTCAAATAGTTCCGGAACACAGAATTTGATCTTCTCTAAAAGCTTAAATTTTATTCCATTATATCTTACAAGAAGTTTGGGGGTTTTTTTCCCCCCTTCCATGATTCCTAGCTCAAGTACACCAGAATCTAACAAAATTATGATGAAATCTACAGAAAGTTTGATCTAAGGATATAGCAAACTGTATAGCTTCTTCTGTGCATATATACATACTATAATTTGTATCAAATATAGGAAGAGATCTGGCTCTGTGCTAGTATGTAAGGTACCTTGAGATTCTTACCCAAAGCTTTACAAACTGACAAAATAGAGCAAGTAATATTACTGGAACAGAAGAAAAAAAAATCCTCAAATGATCAAAGCTTACATATAGTACAAAATAAATATCTGTAAGAAAGTGGATGAAAAGGTTTATTTGAACAATTTATGATTAAATATTCTTTTCCCAACAATTTTGGATAAGATCAGTCATAAATACCTGGGCTGAGTGTTCTTTTCTTACTGAATTTTGAGAAAAGATCATACAAAACCAGGAAGTCTTTTATGACTAAAAAAAGATTTATCCCAATAAATGTCCTAGCAATGGGTTTAGTTCAACTGAAATTTCTTAGGTCCTTCTCAATTACAAGGCCATTATTTCAATCACAAACCACTGAACAAGCCTCATTCGTTTAGTGTTTGCATATACCACTCCAGAACAAAAGCAGATACATTAGCAAGATGGACAGCTCAAGGAATGAGCTTTAACTTGCATACTGATGTTTACAATTACTCAGAAATGTGCACCTGTTAGAACTAGTTTATATCATTAAGGCTTTAAAGAGTTAAAGTTACCATAGGATATTATATGAGAATGAGAACTTTGATGAGCAAGAATATATACTTAAAACTCATCCCTGAAAACAATAACCTGGACTCCTGGATTGATTAGAAATTTCCCTGATTAGTCAGGTGAAAACAAATGCAGTGCAAGATACCTAAATGGGGGGGGGGGGAGTTTTGTAGGGTGTTGACTTTGTAGCAGTTCCTTTTGTTGTTGTTGTTGTTTTTTAATGTTTGCATATTCAGTGATTAAGTAGATCATCATTACTGGTAGAAAACATGAGAAGTCATATAATTAAGCTCTATTTTCCTACAGAATTCCTATTTCTTCTGAACAGCAAAGCGAGTGGGGAAAAATAAAACTGCTACAGTTTGAGCTTCTCAGCTCAAATGCACACTGTGGCACTTGGGATAAACAGGGTACCTTTTCAGATGTGATTTAGCACACAAGATGAAAGCATTTCAAATGCCCAGTCACTTTTGAAACTAAGACTACAACATCAGCATTTCAGGTAAAGGGAAGTCCTTCTTTACCACCATCTTTCTCCCCATCACAGTTCGTTCATGCTGTGCCCTTGGCCAGTCAACTTAATTGAGAAGCTATACTGTAAGAACAATTTTTGAAGTATGTTGGGGTTCTGAAAAGATTGGGAGCAATTAAAAAAAACAAACACAAACGAAAAAAAAACCCAAACCAACCACATACACTGACAGGCCATTTCAGCAATCAGGTTGACAAGACAGCCCAAAAACAGTTGTGTTGTGGCACACAAAGGGCAAACTGCAGAAGAGGAATAAGGACACACCACTGGGGCAAAGAGTAAAAGGGGAAGAGTGGGAATTTCTTAATCAGGCTTCAGAGAGCTGGAGACAGCCTAGTAAGTACCACACCCTTCATCTGAGAGGATGGCTTAATTAGAAGCCTTTTTCAGAGTTGAAAGACTAAGTAAGCTTGGGTTAGGGAAAAGGCATACACAGCTTGAAACTCTGGCTCCAAATCAACTAGGATCATTTCAAACAATACAGGCCTTACCTTACGGGCCTTCTATGTATAGTTAAGATTACAATTTCTATCAAATGATTAAATAAAACATTTTTTACTATGTCTTTATTACTCCCTAATCTCTCTTCTTGTTTCCTTTACAGTATCTTAATTTACATATGGGGGTTTTTTTCTTATGAAAATTGAAAAGGTAGTAAAAAATTACAACCAAAATTACTTAAAGCTGAAAAGAATGCTTAGCTTCTCAAAAATAAGCCTATAAGGATGTACAATGTACAAATACCTTAACATGAAGCAAGTGTAGGGTATTATAGCTCCCTGCAGTCCAGCAAAAAAAGCAAAAAGGAATAAACCACAAATGTTCAAGCAGTCTTTCTAACTCTGTAGATAATTTAATCTTAGACTAGATCAAGGCAAGTGATAGACTGCCCACCTTTCAGTTTACTCATGTATCAAAGCTGGATTTCATATAGGAACTGATTAATGAAATCAAATGGCATGTAACAGAAAAGGAAGACAAAGCAGACTAACAACCTCTTCTGGTCTAGAGCGCAAACATGCTTTCATTTGATCACTACAGTACAGTCTTCCTTCCTCTTTTAAGATTACTAAAAGGAATTTTTTTGAAAATTATAAGTTTGGAAGATGTTTGCTTAGTTCTTATAATTTGGGAAATAAATCAGAAATTTAATGCAAGAAGAGTTCAGAAGATTTTTTTTTGCTAAAAAGGTATTTTATTCTGTTTTTTAAGCATTCAGTTTTATTCTTCTTTAATAATGAGACAGGAATTAAGTTCTGAAATAATCTGAAAATATCTCAAAGGCTGATGCAAATTCTTTAGAAGCAAGCTACTAAAACCTAAAGTGTTTAAGTCTACAGTAAAGAAATATCTGATTGGGAAGAGACAAGAATAAAACAGTGAAAGATCTAAACTGGAACAGACTGACAAAATGTCTACTTTTAATATGTTATTAGCTCTATTCAATATACAAATATGGATTTTAATTGATGGCTTCTCAGGAACATTTAAGGGTGGAGTTTCAAAAGCACTCAGCTAGTTTAAGTCAGCTTCACTGCAATCCAGGGCTTCTGATAAAGCAATTTCAGGAGAGTAACTTAACAGTTATTTCTTTATTAGTTTCATTTATCTTTTAAAAAATCCTAACCAGCAAAGCCTGAAGTGGTTATAGGAAACTTTCCAAAAAATCTAACAAACCACTTTACATTTGTCCTGCGTGACAGTGAAGATTTGCACACAACTGTAACAAAAGTATTTTTTTAATTAAGTCTATAATTTAACTATTAAGTCTTTAATTCCATCAAGGTAGAACCTAGTAATGGAAACAAGTCTATTGTATTGATCACTTTGTACTTCCCAAAAGTCTCACTGGCACAAATTTTCATTCTTTCCTCTAGTATATTGTTAATTCAGTGTGCAGTTTGTCCTTAGATTTCAGAACAAACAACAAATATTAATTTCTATAATAAAGATGCAATCAAAGTGGCATTCTCTAGTTTTTGAGCTTAAGTAATTTGAGATACTTCATAAAGTCTCTTCAGTCATGTACCAAAGAAGAAAGCAGGACTTCAAGTGAATAGACACTTTGGACAGTAGCTGTCTTTTGTGGGCACAGAGATCTGATCAAGGCATTAATCTTGCTTCTTCTAATCTTCAGGTGTAAGAGATTCAAAATAATGCAACAATTTGTTGAATACAGTTGGTCAATTGGAGCAGACACTACCACAGAAATAAATTAGCCTGCCTCTTCTGCTAGGTACCTCTCTTGGGCTGGGATCAGTTGTTTAAGCAGTTTCATTCCAGTTCAGTACAGCAAACTAGTCAAACTGGAACACATAAACATTCCTTCTACCAGGGTTGCTTCTTCTAGGACCAACATTTACTTAAAAGTATTTGGCAAACTGCAGCCTAAAAGCTGAACCATGAAGCTAGACATTATCAGCTTCTACAATGCTGATAAAGTAACAGAGTTAATAAATGTAACTAAAAGGAAAACCACCCAACGTACCTTTGGAAGCTCTTCAATTTGATTAGAATCTAAATAGAGCTCTTCCAAGGTCTTTTCAAAAGTAAAAATCTCCTTAGGCACCTGTTCCAGGCTGCAGTGAGAATAATCAAGCATAGTGACCATTTCCTCCTCTCCACGCAGACAGTGGCATGGCACCAGCCGCACAAACAAATTCCGCTTTGTTGTCATTTTCAGGCACTGTAAAACAGAAATTGGTCAATTTAAAAGCCAACAAGACAATCTTGATTGCAGTGAAGGTGGTCAGCAACACCTGGTAAGGTCCATTCCACTTCTCTTCTAGCGGATTACCTGAAAAATTCTTAACATAAACTCAGTCTCAGGGCTAAATGGGTGGATTGGATGATCTAACCCTTTGTCCTTGGTTCCCGAAACACTTCTATTAATCTTTCCCAATTGTTTTCCTAAGGATATAACATAATTTTGTAATTAATGATCTCCCAACTGGTTCAAATCCTCTCCTTGGTACTTAGCCTGATATGGTCTTCCATATAGTATCTCAAAAGGGCTCAAGTTTTCTTTAGCCCGAGGTTTTACATGTATTCGGAGTAGCACAATAGGTAGCACTTAGTACCAATAGAGGCTTGCTTCCTGGCATATCTTTGCTATTTGTTTTTTTATCATGTGATTCATTTTTTCTACTTGTCCACTGGCTTGTGGTCTGTAAGGTGTATCTAATTGCCAATTGATTCCCAATAGCTTGCTGACTTGCTGCACTACTTCTGCACAAAAATGTGTGCCCCTGTCTGATGAAATTACCATAGGTACCCAAAATTGGGGTATTATTTCATTTAATAGTACCTTAGTAACCTCCCTCGCTTTTATTTGTTCTACAAGAAAACGCTTCTGGCCATCCAGAAAAGGTGTCTGTGAGTACCAATAGGTATATATACCCTCCTTTTCTTGGAAGTTGTGAGAAATCAATTTGCCAATGGTTCCCTGGTATATTTCCTTTCCCAATATTCCCCAATTGTACCTGGTTGCCTGTATTAGGATTATTTTTCAAACATATTTTGAATTAAGGTTGGACTAGGTGATCCCTGAGGTCCTTTCCAACCTGTGATTCTGTGGTATTTCACATTGCTGAGTCACCTGCCGGAGTGTAGTATATAAATTTCTCCCTATTAATTTCTGATTTTAAAAGTTGTACAGGGAGTCTATCCCCCAAATGTGTTATATTACGTTTCTCTTTAACAATTCCCCATATCTGTTTGGCAGGAATTATAATTCAGCTATCACTTGAATGGGCCCATCCTCTGGAGGGAACCCGCCCTTCCATTTCTTCTATGAATAATTTGTTGGCCTTAGAATATTCAATATTTTCTTGGTCACCTAGACTCTTATTTCTATTATCAGGAATTAAGGATAACATTTCTTGCATTCTCTCTGCTGCCTGCTTAGCCTCATAGTCAGCCAATCTATTACCGTTTTCCTGTTCAGTGTTACCCTTCAAGTGCCCTTGACAGTGCATGATGGCGACTTTAGTTGGCAGTTGAATTGCCTTTAATAGGCGAAGTATTTCCTCCGCATGCTTTGTTTTCCTTGTACAGTTAGTAGCCCTCATTCTTTACAAATTGCTCCATGAGCATGGATGACTCCAAAGGCATATTTGGAATCTGTCCATATATTTATTTTTCTTTTTGCCAGCTCCAGGGCCCTTGTCAGGGCAATAATTTTAGCCTTTTGAGCTGATGTTCCAGCAGGTAGTGATTGAGATTCAATTATTTCGTTCACTGTTGTCACTGTGTATCCAGCCTTTCGAGTACCTTGTCGGACGAAGCTGCTTCTGTCCATGAACCAGGAATCTTGTGCATCTTCCAGAGGTTATTCTTTCAAATATGGTCTGCTAGAATATACAGTCTCTATGGTCTCTAAGCAATCGTGTGTCAATGACTCAGGTGTCATCCCGCTGAGGAAAGAAGCTGGGTTTGTAACACTGGTTACTTCAATAGTAACATCATCTGGTTCAATTAAAATGGCCTGGTATTGTAGAAATTGAGATGGGGAAAGCCAGTGCAGCTGATACTGTGTGTAAAACCAGTACTGTGATCTTTTGGCCTAAGGTGAATTTCCAGGCCTCCCAAGTATTCAAGACCACAGCCACCACAGCTCGCAGGCACCCTGGCCACCCCTTGCTTACTTCATCAAGCTGTTTAGAAAAATAGGCCACGGCTCTTCTGTAGGGTCCTAGCCGCTGAGCTAGGACTCCCAGAGCTATACCTTGTCTTTCATGGGAAAACAGCCAGAAAGTTTAGTCACATCAGGTAGGCCCAGGGCCGGGGCCTTCATTAGATCCTTTTTAAGTGACCTGAATGCATTTTGAGCTTCTTTGGACCAGACCAATCGAGGTGGGTTGTTTTTCAAAAGTTCATACAAAGGTTTTACTATTATTCCATAATTATAAATCCATAACAGGCACCAACCTGTCATTCCCAAAAAGATCCTGAGTTCTTTTACCATCTGATGGAGGGGGGTTCTGCAGATGGCTTCTTTTTGTTCTGTTCCTAATTCCCGTTGTCCTCCAGATAATTCATATCCAAGGTAGGTTACTTGTTGCCGCACCATCTGCGCTTTCTGTTGAGAGACTCGATACCCATTTAGTCCCAAAAAGTTTAACAAACTCCATTGTATACAATCAGGTTCTGTTTCAGCTGCTATTAATGTCATCCACATACTGTAAAAGGACTCCTTCCCTGGAGGGAGGCTCCCACATTTCAAGTTCTCGTGCTAATTGATTTCCAAAGATTGTTGGACTATTTTTAAAACCTTGGGGTAACACTGTCCAGGTAAGCTGGGTTTTCCTACCAGTGGTAGGGCTTTCCCATTCAAATGCAAATAAATTTTGACTTTCTTTGGCTGAAGGCAAACAGAAGAATGCGTCTTTTAAATCTAATACTGTAAACCATACTTGATTATCCTGTAATTTAGTAAGTAAGGTATAAGGATTAGCTACCACAGGGTGTAGGTCCTTAATAATTTTGTTCGCTTCTCTTAAATCTTGTACTACCCGATAAGTTCCATCCGGCTTTTTTACCTGTAATATAGGGGTATTATATTCTGATTCATATTCTATTAATAGCCCGTGCTGTAAAAAGTTATTAATTGGTCCTTCTATTGCCTTCTGGCCTTCTAACTTCTAACTTCATTTTTCCAGTGTCCTTCCTCCTGACAATACACACACCGATTCTTTCCCAGTCCCCCTCTATTTCCAAAGGGCCTTCCCCTTCCTCATCCTCTAAATCCTCCTCTGTTTACCATTCCTCTCTGTTCCAAGACTGCCACCGTAGCTGTCGCCATCACTTTTGTCAGTTTTCCTCTATCCACGTTCTCCCGATCCCTCTAAACTTTCTATGCCTCCTCAAGCAATTTCTCTAAGTTTCTTATTTCCAGTTCCTTTAGTTTCTGTAGCTTCTTTCTTATAGCTGTAGATGATTGCCCCAAAAATAGAGAAACAAGTTGTTGTTGTCCCACATCCGAGGAGGGATCTAGGGTAGTGTATTTTCGCATGGCATTTCTCAACTGATCCAAAAATTCAGTATTGGTCTCTTTCTGCCCCTGTTTGATAGCATATAATGCTGACCAATTTGCAGCTTTTGCATTTTCTAATCCCAATTTTATCCAATCTCAGTATCTTTTTAATAATCTATAATCACGGCCATCATTGGGGTCCCAGTGTGGGTCAGTCAGGTGAATGTAATCACCCACATTCCCTTGTAAGGTTCCCCCAGTAATTTGGGCCTGCACATGAGTTTGTGCAGTTTTTAATACTAATTGTTTTTCTGTTTCCGTCATTTCCCCCAAAATCAAATCTACATCTGTCCAATCAGTGTCCTGGTTTTTTTTATTATTATTCAAATAGTTTTGCCACTCGAGAGGGGTCATCCCGGTATCCCCTAGCTACCTCTTTCCAGGCATCTAAATCAGTAGTGGAGAAGGGTACTTCTACTCTAGCCAGTCCTCCTGCCCCCATTACCTCTTGTAATAGAGTCAGGAGTTGTGGAGTTTTCTTTGTTCTACTCCTGGTCTGTGCTGTCACCGGAGTAAAAGCCTTATTGCTCCTTCCTCCTTGCTGTTATCATCCGTTTCAGATAGCAATGATGGATGTGGGGGAGACAGATTAAGGGGTGGAGGGGGCAATCCCAAACCCTCAGGTTGATCCTCTATCTCCTCCCTTTTCTTTCTGAGGTTTGTTATTTTCAAACATCTCTGCCTGATACTACATGCTGAACAGCATCTCCTTATTTTCTCCCGCTCCTTCCTTTCACTTTTCTCTTCTTTTTCTAAAGATAAAACCAGGGGATCTTCTGGTGGAATATTAATACCACAATCTCTCTGCCACTCCAGATTATTCCGCAAAGTGGAAAACATATCTGCATACATAACCTCATCCCACTTTCCTTCTTTCCTTAAAAACATCATCAACTGCAATACAGTGTTTTCTTATTCACACTCCCACCTGATGGTCCCCCTATATCTTTCCAGTGTCCTAGGATACATCCTAGGGGGCTTTTCTTTGGAATTTCACTGCTCTGATTCCCCCCCATTCCATTTTCTTATTTACGAGGCACACAAGATGTCAACATGTACACAGATAGCACAATATTGGTCCATAATAAATTAACAATCGCTTTGTTCCAGTCGTACCCCTCATGGGATAGCAGAACCAAGGCTCAGAACTCCCCACTCGCTTTGCAGCTATGCTGTGTCTCAGTCATTCATTCACCAGTCACACCAGAGTTAACTCAGCTCATTCATACTTAGTTATCAATTTTACAACGCCTGAGGGGTATATCCAAATTCAATGTCAGCAAGCCACTATCCGAGTCCAGTATCAATAAATCCATACCACCAGAACTACAAAACTTATGTGGGTTACATAAGTGTACCAATACCAAAAGCACATTACTGCAAAAGTACGAAGCCTAACCCGTGCCCATACCCATGTACTAAATACAAAAGTACACCACTCAAAACAAGCGTGCACAAAACCAAAAGTACAAATGCTTATAAAAGTTTTGTACCCAATACAGAACAACCAAAGTACACTACCCATGATGAGCATGCACCACCAAATGTATACCCTCAGGCACTAGTAGCCTAGATACGGTGCTCTGCGTAGGACGTCTCCTACGGCTTACAAGAACCCCAAATGACTGGTCCCAAATTCCAAAACAGAAAACCCAAAAAATTAAAAAAAATTTAAAAATACCTTTATTTCTTTAGATGGTCCTTGTCTGCTCCCGCAGTGATCCAATTGAGGTGAGGAGTCGCTCTGGGAAACCCCGGGGGTACCCTAGGGAGTCCTGTCCTCAGCGGGTCCTGCAGCCAAGCAGAGAGGGTCCCATCTGGGTCGCCAAACTAAGGCCATGAAAAGCCAAAATCAGGACTCAATAGTCTGAATGACTATTAAGCAGGTATTCTTTATTGCAGCGCTGGACACACAGGGGATCACTCCTCCTAGTGTGCATGCCCGCACAGGGTTAGTTGCATAACTTATACAAGATTTACATACATATTCATTAGTTTTCTGAGAAAAGATATACATATTCATTAATTTCCCCAAGAACTCATTATCGTATGCAAATGTCCTTTGTGCGTGCCTGTTGGTGTCTCCGGGCGGTCGTCAGGGGTCTCTGGATGAAGGATATACTCTTCCTCACTGTGTCCGCTAGTTAACCCTTGCTTTCGTGCAAACTCAGTTCTGAGATTATGTATATACTGTCCTTGAGGGATAGTCTGTTCTGGTTTACTGTTTGCTCTGCAGTTCCTTATCTTTATGGTTCTGTACATCTGCTTTTCTAAGGTCAAATGTCATCGTAAATTTTTGTTTAGGCACTTCTTGTCTTGAAGCCTTTCTGACTCCCCCAAAGCAACAAGTCTTAGTCACAACAGTTCTAACTCTATCAACAACTTCAGAAATACTTATGTAGGCAGCTTCTCAAACTTCCCCGGCTGCTAAATACTCAAAAAATAAAGTAGTGTATACATATCTGCATATAGGTGCATGTGTGAGAATGTATCTATCTTTTAAATACAACAGATCTGTAGTAGCATTAAGTATGGTTAAACCACCTACAGACCCCAGAAGGTGAAGTAAAAATTTAGCCTGTAAATTGGTCACCCAACACAGCCTTACACTGCAGAGAATCAGAAAATTTTGAAGCAACAGTTCTAAAATGTCAATTGTGGTTTTACAATATAGCTTATCCTTAACTTTACACAAGTTACTGGGATTATATTTTTGCTTAAAACAAAAAACCCACCCTATACAGAGCATTAAAATTTAGCTATAGGAAATCTAAATATTTTTTGTGATGAATAAGATTAAATTCACGTACCTTAATTTCAAATCCCTCATTTGAAGACAGAATACAAACACAGGTATAAAACTACAGGTAAAGGTAAAAGGGTAAAAAAAAAAACGTATTTTGTAAACTTTGTGTACATTTGGACAGCGACAACTGGAATGCATGAAAGTGTGGTTGGCAAAAATGTTCTTTTTGTAATATCATCATGGGAGAGGACAGGGAGCAGGACAATCTGCAGAGGTTTCCCCTTGCTCCCCAGTAGGGTTCATCTTGAAGCACTGGAATAAATTTGGTGGGGATCCTCTAACAAGAGAGACATTAAAAGTATATTGTACTCAGTGGTGGCTACAGGATAAATTGAAACATGAGGAAAAATGGCCAGAAATGGGGTCTTTGAATTATAATACAATCTTGCAACTTATGTTGTTCTGCAAAAGGCCGGATAAATGGGATGAGATTCCATATGTGAATTTGCTCTTTACTTTAAGAAATGATCATGAAACGAGGAAGAAATGTAAAATGTCGATATCTGATTCAGATGTATTGATGATGATTGATGACACAAAAAAGCCTTCGTGGTGGTGTTCTGCTTGTAGCTTAGGAAAAAGATGTTTAAAACTGGAAGATGAGGCAAATAAAATGATTTTTTACCACCTTGTTTGTAGGACAGTTGGCACCTGATATTGGGAGTAAATTACAGAAAGTAGATGGAATGTCAGGAATGACCATATTTCAATCTCAGCTACAGTCCCAGTACCTGGGGAGTTGATCGGGATCATGGAAGAGGATTCAGACTGACAGGGACTGGGGGGTTGAGGAAATGAAATCCCCAGCCAAACCCCTAGTTGCTGTTAAACTGGGGAATGACACAGGAGCAACCTACTCTGTATTGAATAGTTGCAAGGGACCCATGAGTAAATATTCTATGGCCATGGTTGGTGCAATGGGAAAGCAGGAGGTTAGACCCTTTTTCCAACCAATTAAATGTAAAGTTGGCAACAAGATGTTTGAACGTGAATTTTTATATGTGCCAGAATGGCCAATGCATCTAATGAGAAGGGACTTGTTAAATAAATTAGGGGTGCAGATAACCTTTGACAAAAACAAAAATAAGAGTGCATATCCCACAAAATAATGCCTGGGAAGCACAAATATATGCATTACAGGAGTTACTTGAGACAGCAGAAGACAAGAAGGAGGGACCAAACAACTCCTTTGGAGAGACAGAAGATGCTGTAACCCCTTTTGTATGGGCAACTGAGAGTCCTGGAAGAGCCAAATCAGCCGAACCAGTAAAAACAGAATTAAAGCAGGGAGCTAAACTGGTAAGACGAAAACAATGTCCCATAAAAATTGAGGCCCGTATTGGACTGGAGCCTATAATTAATAACTTTCTAAAATAGACTGTTATGAGAATGTCAATCAAAATATAATACCCTGATTTTGCCTGTTAAAAAGCCACATTCACAGGAATACTGTTTAGTACAAGATCTAAGAGCTATTAATCAAATAGTGACTGATGTACACCCAGTGGTACCCAATCCTTATACTTTGTTTAACAATGATAGTTGATTCAAATGTCTATTTCACAATATTGGACTTAAAGGATGCCTTCTTTTGCATTCCATTGGAAGAACAAAGTCAGAAGCTGTTTGCCTTCGAATGGGAAAGCCCTACAACAGGATGCAAGATACAGTTGTGCTGGACAGTGCTCCCCCAAGGATTCAAGGACAGCCCCACAATTTTCGGTAACGTACTTGCAAAAGAGCTGGAACAATGGCAAGGTAAAGGAACTAACGTTACCTTGTTACAGTATGTGGATGGTATACTGTTGGGGGCAGGCGCAGCTGAGGAATGCAAGAAAACAACTATAAGTTTACTGAACTTTTTGGGACTAGCAGGATATAGAGTGTCAAGGAAAAGGCACAAGTTGTTCAGATGAATGTGACATATCTGGGGTTCGAGATTTCCCAGGGAGAGAGAAAGCTAGGGACTGAAAGAAAAGAAGCAATATGCCAAATTGTACACACACACCCCGATCAAAGAGAGAACTTAGAGCATTTTTAGGAATGGCTGGATGGTGTTGTTTGTGGATTCCTAATTTCAGATTAATGGCCAAACCTTTATACGAAGCCAGTGAACACTTCTGCACAAAAAAAGCTGAATTAATTGCATTGATTTGAGCCTTGGAAATATCGGAAGGAAAGCAAGCTAACATCTATACAGACTCAAAATATGCATTTGGGGTAATACACATACATTTACAAGGAGAGCTGCCTTAGCCCCTGAAAGAACTTTTGTTATTAGTGTTCCTGAAAATACATAGAAGAAAAATAAACTGAGTTTCTAAATCGTATCAAGACCTCTGAAGGATGGTGGAAAACTCCAGATGGAAAATGTGTAGTTATTCCTCAAATAATGAGAGAAATTATGAAAAAAACACATGGTGCCACTCATATGGGAGCTGAGGCATTAGTAGAAATGACAAAAACATATGCAATAGGCATTAATATGCTAAAAATCGCCAAAGGTATTACAAAAGGATGTGAGACTTGTTTAAGGAATAATCCAAAAATTCAATGGAGACCCTTACCAGGAGAGGTAAAAAGAGGCTCTGTACCTGGGCGTTATTGGCAAATTGATTTTTCAGAATTACCAAAGTATAAAGGATATAAGTATTTATTAGTGTCCTGGTTTCAGTTGGGATAGAGTTAAATTTCTTCGTAGTAGCTAGTATGGGGCTGTGTTTTAGATTTTTGCTGGAAACAGTGGTGATAATGTGGAGTTGTTTTAGTTGTTGCTAAGTAGCACTTACACTGGTCAAGGACTTTTTCAGGTCCCCATGCTCTGCCGGGTACACAGGAAGCTGGGAGGGGACACAGCCAGGACAGCTGACCCCAACTGACCAATGGGATATTCCATAGCATATGACATCATGCTCAGTATATAAAGCTGGGGGAAGAAGGAAGGGGGGACATTTGGAGTAATGGCGTTTGTCTTCCCAAGTAACCGTTACGCGTGATGGAGCCCTGCTTTCCTGGAGACGGCTGAACACCTGCCTGCTGATGGGAAGTAGTGAATGAATTCCTTGTTTTGCTTTTCTTCCGTGCGCAGCTTTTGCTCTACCTCTGAAACTGTCTTTATCTCAAACCATGAGTTGCCTCACTTTTACTCTTCCAATTCTCTCCCCCGTCCCACCAGGGGGGAGTGAGCGAGCAGCTGTGTGGTGCTTGGTTGCTGACTGGGGCTAAACCACGACAATTAGTAACTGTTGATACCTTTTCATGCTGGCCAGAGGCTTTCCTGTGTCACATCAACAAAGCCAGAGAGGTAGTAAAAGTGTTTTTAAAAGAAATAATACCCAGATTTGGAGTTCCTGAGGGATTTTCATAAGACAGGGGACCCCATTTTGTAGCCAAAATTATATGAGAAGTTTCAAAATTTTTACAACATTAAATGGGGTTTACACACACTGTGGAGACCACAATCTAGTGATTCATCCTTTCCACTTTTCCAAACAATTAAACAACAAATTAGAAAATTATGTCAAGAAACCCAGATGAAACGGACTGAGGTTTTGCCCTCGTCATTACTTAGAATCAGAATAACACTATGGACACAAGAAAAAGTTAGCCCGTTTGGGATAGTATATGGGAGACCCTATGTTGTAAACTTAACAGGGAAAGACAGTCAGATGCACCTGAATGGAGAACAGATTCTAAGAGACTACTTAATTTCTCTGGGCAAAGTTATTAACTCTCTCC
Source organism: Phalacrocorax aristotelis (assembly GCF_949628215.1). Taxonomy (NCBI): domain Eukaryota; kingdom Metazoa; phylum Chordata; class Aves; order Suliformes; family Phalacrocoracidae; genus Phalacrocorax; species Phalacrocorax aristotelis. Next base: position 25,682,486 of record NC_134310.1, read on the forward strand.
AATGGTATATTCTGGTTAAAGCTCCTGTGTCTTTAGATCCACCAGTGCACCCCTTTCAAGCCCAGAGATTCAGTATATCTACAGACATGGAAAGACGAACCACTCAGAGAAGTGGAAAGGACCTTATCAGGTGCTGCTGACTACAAATACTGCAGTGAAGCTCCAGGGAATTGAGTCCTAGATCCATTACACTAAAATAAAAAAAAAAAAAGTATCTTCACCTCAGTAGACTTCTACACCAAAGGGATCCTTGAAATTAAAGTTGTATCCAGTATTGAATTATTTGAATAAGAGTCTATCCAGGAAAAATATTTTTGTACGACATTGGATAATTATTTATGAAACTAATAGTGAAATGGTTGATTGTTTTAGGTGTTCTGATAATTTGGATGGGAAAAAGTTATTCACAAATTATGCTGCCACAATGGGACAGAAATCAAAATCTATGGGAATTACTAGCCCAAGAGGTAACCGATAGATCCTCCTTCTGTATTGGATCTGGGAATGCAGTAGGAGGCATGTATAGTTCATGCCTGATAGGAGTTCCCAGTCCCTTAGAACTCCAGCAAATATAACCAGAGACCCTTGCTCTATAGGAAGATCGGCTCCCTTCCTTATTTAAAAGTAAGATTTACAACATGAATCGAGAAAAAGAAGAGATGTTCATCAGCTACCTAGTGACTGTGATTCACAAATCATTTTATATGGTCCAAGTGAAATCACGGCAGCTGCCATTCTCACCCCTGGAGCTGGGGTAGCTATGAATTACCACATTCTAAAACAAATTGTTTGTGCGCTGGTAAAAGATATAAATTTTACTTCACAGGCCATGGCAGCTATTGGCACTGAAATGACAGAAATCCGAGAAGCCACCTTGGAACACGGGGCAGCTATTGATTACTTACTGTTAAGACACAAGCATGGTTGTGAGGAACTTCAAGGAATGTGTTTTTTCAATGGCTCAGATAATTCACAGTTATTAGAAAATACAACAATTGAGAAAATTAGCCTCTGGAGCTTATGAAAGGCAAGGATTGGATCTTTCTTGGTTAACCTCGTGGCTTCTCAATTTTAGATGGCTAAAGCAACTGTTCGTAACTATCTTAACTGTACTAATAATCATAACCACTTGTTTTATTCAGCATACCCTGAGGAGATATAAAGGAATGGTTTGAGACTTGAAGGTGTTAAGACATCTCAAGCCTCAAAAAGGGGGGAGATGATTGTAAGAGAACACCCCCCCTTAGAAAAAAGAGGTATTGTCTGTATTTAGTTAGCATGAATCTAGACACTCCTTTTTGATCAAGTGCTGCTTACCAAGTGGTTTCATGTTTTAATATTTAACCTAAGCTTAGGGATGGGATATCTTGGCCACCAGCATTATCCATTTAATCAAGGACAACCATTCCTTTGGGAAGAAAATAAAGAGTTAGCAAGAGAAAATAGCCTTAAATTGTCCTGGCATAACACGTGACCATATATATATGGATAAAAAGAGTTAGGGTACTTCAACCCTGAAGACCACCAAAGACCCCTGAAGAGAGGAAGACATGCACAGAAGGATCTGAAGCAGAGCCAAGGGGAGTGAATTAATGCCATTACACAACCTATGTAGATTACAGTTAATATGTATTAGATAGGCAGAATATGTATGGAGTTATTGTATAAATATAATGAGGTAGCTGGCTTCAATGTGCTTGATTTGTGGAAAACTACCGAGCACCCAGGCTTGCGCAACCCTGAAATAAATTAGCAATGTCTCTCCTGAGTGTGTGATTATTGACTCATTGCACACCGGGCGATGAATCTGCTTTTTTGACAACACTAGCTTGCCAAGTACTTCACAGTATGTTTAATTTATATGACAAAAGGTCGAGGGGCTGCTGTACTTCAGTGTTTTCACTAAACAGTAGGCTGGATACAGTCAGATTCTACACCAACCCATTAAAAAGATAGAAGAAAACTCTTCATTAGATGGTGGGATATCAAAGCTTCCTTTTTTAACAATGCATTAGTACACCTAAAAATAAGAATATTTAAGTGTATTGCAACGCAAAGCATTTAGAGACTGCAAATTCCATGCTGGGGTTTTCCACAGAATGGGAAAGCCAACAAAAGAAACAGCATAACCTCCTCTTCCTTCTTCCACAGGAACAGGCTCCAGCATGACATCCTCCAGACACCCACAGCCAGATGCCAAAGACGCTACTGAAGCTGATGGACTCACTGAGTCAGAGCTACCCATGCCTTTTCCAAGCATCAGAGACCACACGTGAAGACACAAGAGGAATCCCAGTGCTAACATTTACAAATGAAAAAGCCTTTAATAAAAAGAAATATTGTCACATTTTGTTCTAGCATTTCAGCGATCTGCAGAGCTGTGGAAAAACACACCACTTCAAAAAGAAGCACCAACACCAGCCTCTTCAAACAGGAGTATAAACAGAACAACATATGCCTTGGAAACAACAAGGAGTGGAAGCAGATTGTATGTGTGAGTTGATGTGCTGGTTTTGGCTAGGATAGAGTTAATTTTCTTCATAGTAGCTAATATAGGGCTATGTTTTGGATTTCTCCTGGAAACAATGGTGATAACACAAGGATGTTTTATTTATTGCTGAGCAGTACTTGCACAGAGTCAAGGCCTTTTCTGCTCCTCACCCCACCAGTGAGTAGGCTGATGGTGCACAAGAAGCTGGGAGGGGGCACAGCCAGGACAGCTGACCCCAACTGACCCAAGGGATATTCCATACCATATGGCGTCATGCTCAGTATATAAAGCTGGGGGAAGAAGGAGGAGGGGGGGAAGGTTTTGAGTTATGGCATTTGTCTTCCCAAGTAACTGTTACGCATGATAGAGCCCTGCTTTCCTGGAGATGGCTGAACATCTGCCTGCCCATGGGAAGGAGTGAATGAATTCCTTGTTTTGCTTTGCTTGAGCATGCGGTTTTTGCTTTACCTATTAAACTGTTCTTCTCTCAGCCCATGAGTTCTCTCTCTTTTACTCTTCTGATTCTCTCCCCCATACCACTGGCAGGGAGTCAGCGAGCAGCTGTGTGGTGCTTAGTTGCTGGTTGGGGTTAAACCACAACAGTTGATTACCAGAAGTCTGACAGTATGATATAGGTATGTCTTCCCCTAAATTTGATATATGGGAAGTTTGCTTTGTCAAGTCGTTTTGACTTTCGAGAATTATGTTTTGGTTTTCAGAATATGAAAGAGTTAACTAACTGGTTCATATAAATATAGAAATAAGATACTCTTCTTCACTCAAATGCCTCAAAAAGAGAATACGTTAGTTTGGGAAAACCATTTGCCCCTTCTTTTTCAGTGACTGTTTTCATACTTACTCTTACTTGCTCAGGTCTCAAAAGTTTCTGAAGCAACAAAACTCAAGGCCTAACAATGCAAAACACACATATTTAGTTGTCCTAACTTATTTCTTTATTCTGTATGAGAGATCTTGAGATTTTGTGGGGGGTTGGGGAGGAAGGGGTTTTAAAAAAGAAAAAAATCACATGCATCCACAGCAAATGGATCAATAGACATATGCCTGTACATCACCACAATGTTAGGCTGCATCTCCAGTCAGTTATCACATCAGTTAAAGTACCTAAACTCACAGCTCATGTTCCAAGCCAAAACAAACTCGTATTTAAGTATCAAATAAACAATACTCTCCAAAAAGCCTACTCACCCGAAACCATTGATTTGACCAATGTGAGTGTACATTAATTATAACACTTCAAAAACCAGAATGAACCAAGAGAGCTGTATTAAAGTAAATGTAGGAAACTATGCAATGTGATTTGGTTCAAACTTATCTTATGTTTGTTTATATTTTACTTCTGAACATATATGAAGAATTGTTTAGCATTGGTGTTCTACAACAGAAATGACTGCCAATACTAGGAAAGAGGTGCAACAGGATAGGCAAAAGTATTCTACACTACTACTCTTCTGCAATAGATTAGATAGTCAGACACACACCCAATCTGTCTACCTATCTTGTGATCAGTTGCCCAAGCAGAAAAAACTGTAATGGAGGAAAGGAAGGATGTACTACAGAAGAGAGTCCACTGTTATAAGTACCAAAGACAGGAAAACATGATGTTGCACACGTGCTTTTCTTATATTGCTCAAAAAAATAACTTCTCCGTGGATAATTTGGGTAAATACAGAGAAGGTGGAAAGGAACACAAAGTATAGCATTGTTTCCCTTCCCACAAAAATCTTAGTTTCATAATATACCACAACATCAGATCATCTGAAGGCACCAGATCAATGTAAGATTGCTTTGCAGATCTACAACACTGTGATGGCTTATTTTTCTCCCCCACTGAACAACTCCAATTTTTTAAGAGGCAGATCTACTAAAGAACTTGGAGGGTGAAAAAAAACCCAAAATCAAACCCCCTTGTTCCCTAAACCATTAAAGCCTTGACATAAGTTTACCTCAGGTTCAGTGTTTGCAGCCAGAGGAAAAATTAGGGTCTTGATACAGTTGGGTTTTTTACTTCATGAAGAAGTAGGAAGGGAAAAACATCACTCTATAATCAGTAGCTTTTCTTTGTAATCATTAAAGGCTCAAAAGTTTGAGTGCATAAGGGAAAATAGCTGTGTTCTGTTTGTAAAGACTTAATCTACCACCCCAAAAAATTCATTGTTAAAAAATACCTAGGTGAAATAGATATGCCTGCTAATTATAAACTATCAGATTTCTGATCATATTTTTTTGCTCCATGAATCCCTTTTGGCATTTATTTCACACCTTATGTTTCAAGTTTATTTGAGGATCACACCTAAGCATTGGAGATGCTATAGCATCTGTAGTAAACTCAAAAATACATAGGTTTAAACTACACAGAAATAGTCTTTACCAATTCATATACATTAACTGTGACAGTAATAGGTAAGAAAAAATCCACAATAACTACACAAAATGTGACAAAGAAAAATGTTATCTTATTTACCTGCCTATATCCTGAAGGCAATGATGACTACGCAGACAAGTTTTCCTCTAGGGGTTCAGTGGTGGTGAAGACTAATTATTCTGTGAAGTCTCATATTTGTGAGAAAAGTTAATGAATGAGAGAACCTAAATGAGACTGGCAAACATTCAGGTCAGTACAAATTTTACACTCTGAACATTTGTGGCATTCTAAATGCATGGATGTGTCTTGTGCCTGTGGCCTTTTATTGCTACGGACTTGTCCAAGAGATTCTGCACCACAGTTTGAGCTGCTAACCATCTGAGGGTTTATATTTATCAAATTAAGCATAAAATATACTGGACTCAATTGTTAGAACCAATAACCACCTAGTAGTTGCCTGAAATTAGGTTAGAAAATAGGTATTAGGAACTTGATGAATCTTTTACATTTCCCATATTTCAGAAACACAATTTTATAGCACAATAAATATTTCAATTAAAATTGTTAAGGAATAGCAACTGTTTGCAGTTAGTTTCTGCTATGATTGTATACTTAACTATAGATCTCACTCTACCAGCCAAGCCATTGTTAGGGTATGTAAATTCTCGAGTTATCTTTCCTTCCAGGGCAGAGGTGAGCAGTGCTAGTTAAGCAACACTGAAATCTATTTTTAGATGTAATTTTCCACACACACATGTACAGGCATAACTTTCCAATTAACAATTGCTATTATGAACCTTTTATTTCCTTCTGTGTTTATTGGTCCTCACTGCTTTGCAAAGTTGAACAAGGAGACATCATTGACCAGTTTGATTACAGATACAATTAGCAATCTGACAACTTACTTGCAAAATTGCTGAACATTCATAGCTACAAATGAAAATAACCTCTGCTGTGCTCTGAACATGCAAAATGATACAAAAATACTAGCCTGTTATCGTTTGTTTGGGTGGGTTTAAAGAAAAAAGTCATACTTTTTAATAGCTTCAAGTGTCAATTATTGTGCACATCAATTCACTGTAAAAACAGTATATTAACTCACCCCATATGCCCATTATGAAGATCAATTTTTGAATGTCAGTGTTCTCTATAAACAGTAACAAAGAAATAAACCAGTAGGAATCATAAACTTTTATATTCAAAACAGGAATTAGATAGTAGAGCAGGAACAAAGCAGAGAGATGTATTTTTATAAATGCACTGATTTGAAGTAGGGATATACCCTCGAGGCAAGTGTCCTGTATTAAAACTTTTTTAGTAGGCTGTGAACAACCAAACAGGTGTTTTACTGAAAGTTGAAATTTCCTGTTTGAACCAATATTAAATTCATAACTAACAGCAGCAGCTACTGATTGTGACTATATACAACATCATAGCAAAATATATTTTTACTCTATTACACTTCACACAGGCATGTGCTATCTGCCACTGAGGTATGCTCCATTTCTCCATGACATTATCACATTACTCTTGAAAAGACTAATGCTGCTGCTTAATCTCATGGTTTGAGCCAATTTATAAACATTGAGCCTTGGCTTGCTGTCAGATCTCTTTACTACCTGCCTGAGAATCAATGATGATTAAGAGAGCAGATTGTCACTTTTTACCATATAATTTAAAGCTACCCAAACCCCTATTGCAAAGCTAATTTGCATTCTGCAAATACTGTTCTAGAAACAATTTGTTTTATGGATGGAATGGAGCTATACAATCCCCTTGGATTTTTACTCTGTAACAGGATTACAATCCTCTTCTATCACACAAAAACAATCCAGGACCATGAGCCACCTGAACTAAAAAGGCAAACAGTTCATTAAGGTAATAAAGATTACTATCATTTGAAATCACAAAGCTGCAAGGTAATTAACCCCCAGCTCACAAGAAAGTTTAAGGAAATTAATATACTGAATTCAACTGATTGGAAAATGGTCCTGTTTTTTTCTGTTAAAAAAACAAAAAAAAAAACCCACAAAAAATACCAAAACAACAACAAAAAAACAAAACAAACCAAAAACCCACAACACTAAACCACTCTGCAGATTAAGCTTAGACGTAACCAATGCAGAGATTTTTTTTTTTTTTCCAGATTCAAAAGCTAAGAACACAATTGTTATTTAAAACCCTGGCTAGAAGATGGCAGTGTCTGGAAAACAACAGGATACGTTTGCTGTGTTCCCTCTGATAATGAGGTTCTAGTGAGGGTTGTTTTGCCTCAATTCTTAATGGCTTTTTATCAAATTTGATCTAAACTAACACAGCGTAAGTGTAACATGCAGAAACTGCTGTTTATGCATAGTCTGCAAATCACCAGTAGGTCTCTCCTCATTCTCAATTTCTCATTCTTGGATCATCTTGGAGAAATACACTGCCTGGAAGAACATGCCCTTCACATATTGACCAAAGTGCTACCAAACTGTATTTTGAAGATTATATTCATGCATCTTCCAAAAACCATTTTACAGTGGTTGTCCATTCCAGTTCACAGTATCTTCCAGTAATATATGAAATGGATTATTAGATCTAACAGACAAATGATTAGTTTTTTGGGTTTATACATACAGCTCCATTCTCACTTCTAAGTGAAGGAGGAATCAGGAAGTGAGCTCTAAAAACATCCTAACACCTGTTTAATCTCAAAATCAATTCTTCTGGATCTTCCAGATCTTCTCCAACAAGCCAATATAAGAGCTGGCCAAAAAAAAAAATTAAGTCTGTATTTAAAGCTTTCATAGCAATAAAGCAAATCACCTGTTTACCCGATTACTTAATTTTAACTTCCTAGAGAGAAAAATGGACATTTATTAAACTGTATTAAATAACATCTCTATGCAATATTCTGTCTAGCAATAAGACATTGCGACAAAAAAAAAACCAACCACAAACCATATTTGAAGGTAACAGTAGTCTGATGTTCACACCAATGAGAGACTGGGCTGAGAATAAATGCTAACAGAATGATCTATAAAAATAGAGACCAGAATAAATACTAGCAGTTAGATATCAGTAGTGCTATTAGAACTCCAGTTAAAGGGAAACATTGTCAACAGCTTCAACTAGACCTGGCAGGCTAGTATCTAAACCAAAAATAGCAAACACTAAGACAGAGCTTAACCAATTTATCTAACATCCACTAGTTTAAGACTAACGAGTCTTAAACTTAAATCTTGCTAGATATTGAAATGCCTGGGTGATCACTCCTTACAGAAACCACATCTCTATCTCCACTCAATCAGTTATTGTTTGCTTTAAATGCACATTTAAAATAAAACTAGAGCTTGACATGCTTCAAAAGGAGGAAAATGTAAAAGAGGAGCCTTTCCTCTGCAAGCAATTCCTCTGAGAGGAATGGGACTAAAAAGGAAAGTAAAGAAAGCCATATTAAAAAGGGAAAGTTAAAACTTGGTTGGTTTGCTAACATGCCTTCTATCAGTCCATGGTTTCTCAGACAGCTAATAATACTTTACAGGCAATCCTTCCAATGATAGCATCCTCATTAAAGAGGAGAGCCCTGAAAAAGTATTCTCTTTTGCGTCCTCATCCATTCCATCACAATTTCTTACACTGGTGGTTAACAATCCACTTTTGCTTGTTCCTCTTGCCCACCCCAAGTTACTTCCCTTGTCTTTCTAACACTACAGTATCCCTTCCATCTCACAGGAAAGCTCCGGATGATAAACACACCTCTGGGGATTGCCTACTTAAATTCAGTGAATATAAAACCAAAACTTGATCTCAATCACTACCAGCAACCGTTCTTATCACTGTCGTGGTTCAGCCTCAGTTGGCAACTAAACATCATGCAGCCGCTCGCTCACTCCCCCCACCCTTGTGGGACGGGGAAGATAATTTGGAAGAGCAAAAGAGCTTGTGGGTTGAGATAAGCACAGTTTAATAATTACAATAAAATAATAACTATAATAACGACTATGATAATGACAAAAATGATAATATAATAAAATGGAAAAGAAAAAAAAACCAAAACCACAAACGATACAGCCACTCACCACCTGCTGACCGACACTGCCCGTCCCGAAGCTGCTATTGCTGCTTCCCTCCCCCGGCCAGCCCCTTCCAGTTGACATACTGGGCATGACGTTACATGATATGGAATCTCCCTTTGGCCAGTTTGAATCCGCAATCTTAGCTGTGGCCCCTCCCATCCCGGATTCTTGTGCACCCGGCAGAGCATGGGAATCTGGAAAAGTCCTTGACTAGTACAAGCACTACCCAGCAACAGCCAAAACATCTGTGTGTTATCAAAATTGTTTTCATACTAAGTCCAAAGTACAGCACTATGCCAGCTAAAGTGAAGACAATTAACTCTATCCCAGCTAAAACCATGACAGTAGCCACCCCTTATTCCATATCATTTACATCATGCTCAGGTCCCATACTACCCAATAAAATTTTGATAACCCCTACCCGCCTTCTCATCCTATAATAGAATATACAGATTTCATTTATCATTCCCCTAGTCTATAGACCACCGCTGTAAAATGTCCATGAAACATCCACTGAGTTCATTTAGTCCATGACTTTGGGTTTCATCTATTGTGAGAGTCTTTCAGAGAGATGGTGTGTGGTGTTGGATTGTTGCAAGCTGAAGTCAGTCCTCGTTCCATCACCGCTGCACCGTCAGTCCTTGTTCTATCACTGCTGCACTTTGCTTGGTTCAACTGAAAGTTCATTTTCTATTATTAACTTGGGAGATTCCCACCATGATACCATTGATATGGCATATAGCAACCATAGTAGTGATAACATACAACATTATATAGCAATTAACAGCATATTATTCAGTTCATTGGCTCTTTTCACCCAAAATCAAATCCCCTCAAGGTACACGCCGGACTCCACCATCCTCCCGCATCACCCACCAAGTGCACCCAGGTCCTCGAGCAAAAACAATGCCACGAATGGGTTTGCCTTTGCCGGAGGCAGGGATAACAGACTGTTTTACCCAACGTATTTTTTTACATGCAGTACAGGGACTTTAACCCCTTTCACGGTACGTAAGGGTTCTGATGGGGCAGGGCCAGCTCGATTGGCACATCCCCTAATGTTGACTAACCACGTGGCCTTTGCTAAATGTGTATCCCAGTGCTTGAATATCCCACCCCCCCCCCATTGCTCTCAGTGTAGTTTTTAATAGTCCATTGTACCGTTCAATTTTCCCAGAAGCTGGTGCGTGATAGGGAATGCGATACACCCACTCAATGCCGTGCTCTTTGGCCCAAGATTCTATGAGGTTATTGCAGAAATGAGTCCCGTTGTCTGACTCAATTCTCTCCGGGGTGCCATGTCACCACAGGACTTGTTTTTCCAGGCCCAGGAGTGTGTTCTGGGAAGAGGCATGGGGCACAGGATATCTTTCCAGCAAGCCAGTGGTTGCTTCCACCATTGTAAGCACATGGCACTTGCCTTGGCGGGTTTGCGGGAGTGTGATATAGTCAATTTAGCAGGCCTCCCCATATTTATATTTCAGCCATCGTCCCCCATACCACAGAGGCTTTACCCACTTTGCTTGCTTGATTGCAGCGCATTTCACATTCATGGATAGCCTGTACAATAGCGTCCATGGTCAAGTCCACCCCTCGATCACAAGCCCATCTGTATGTTGCATCTCTCCCTTGATGGCCTGAGGTGTCATGGGCCCACCGAGCTAGAAATAGTTCACCCTTATGTTGCCAGTCCAGATCCACCTCAGCCACTTCAATCTTGGCAGCCTGATCCACCTGCTGGTTGTTCTGATGTTCTTCAGTGGCCCGACTCTTGGGGACGTGAGCATCCACATGACGTACCTTTACAACCAGGTTCTCTACCCGGGCAGCAATATCTTGCCACAATGTGATGGCCCAGATGAGTTTGCCTCAGCGCTGCCAGTTGCTTTGCTTCCACTGCTGCAGCCAGCCCCACAGGGCATTTGCCACCATCCAGGAGTCAGTACAGAGGCAGAGCACTGGCCACTTTTCCTGTTCAGCAATGTCTAAGGCCAGCTGGATGGCCTTTACCCCTGCAAACTGGCTCGATTCACCTTCTCCTTCAGCAGTTTCTGCTACTTGTCGTATAGGACTCCATACAGCAGCCTTCCATCTCCAGTGCTTTCCCACAAGGTGACAGGACCCATCAGGGAACAGGGCATACTGCTTCTCATTTTCTGGCAGTTTGTTATACAGTGGGGCTTCTTCAGCATGTTTCTCCCCCTCCTCTGGTGATATTCCATAATCTTTGCCTTCTGGCCAGTCCATGATCACTTCCAAGATTCCTGGGCGACTGGGGTTTCCTACTAGAACCAGCTGGGAAATCAGTGCAACCCATTTACTCCATGTAGCATCAGTTGCATGGTGTGTGGAGGGGATTTTTCCTTTGAACATCCAGCTCAGCACTGGCAGTCAGGGTGCCAGGAGCAGCTGTGCTTCAGTACCAACCACTTCTGAAGCAGCTCGGAACCCTTCATATGCTGCCAATACCTCTTTTTTAACTGGAGTATAGCAGGCTTCAGGCCCTCTGTATCCCCAACTCCAAAACCCTAGGGGTCGACCTCAGCTCTTCCCTGGTGCTTTCTGCCAGAGGCTCCAGGTAGGGCCATTCTCCCCGGCTGCAGTGTAGAACACGTTCTTTACATCTTGTCCTGCCCAGACTGGCCCAAGAGCTACTGCATGAACTATCTCCTGTTTAATCTGTTCAAAGGCCTGTTGTTGCTCAGGGCCCCATGTGAAATCATTCATCTTCTGGGTCCCTTGATAGAGAGGGCTTACGATCAGACTGTAATCTGGAATACGCATTCCCCAGAAACCCACAACACCCAAGAAAGCTTGTGTTTCCTCTTGATAGTTGGTGGAGACATGGCTGCTATTTTGTTTATCTCATCCATTGGGATCTGAGTCGGCAGCTCAGCCCCACACAGTCGCTCACTCACTCCCCCACCGGTAGATGGGGGAGAGAATCAGAAGGGTAACGCTCGTGGGTTGGGATAAGAACGGTTTAATAATGAAAATTAAAAGAAACAACAACAGAAATGCAATGTAAAGGAGAACAACGAGAGGCACAAAACCCCGGGGGAGGGGAATTACCGCCAAAGCAAACTGCACGCCGCCCCGATGCCGCGCCGCTTCCGAGCCGCAACCTGCCCCCCCTCAATATACTGGTCATGGTGTCACATGGTACGGAATGAACATGCCATTGGCCAGTCGGGGTCAGCTGCCCCCACCGTGGTCCTGCCCCTCCCAGTCCCCCACCACGTGGCAGAGCACGGGAAGCTGGAAAGGTAGCCGACCCTGCACGGTGAGGAGAATTAACCCCTTCTCAGCCAAAACCATCACACTTGGTATGTGCTACGAGCAAAAACAGAAGGCAGTAGTCAAGCAATTTCCTTGACATCTCAAAGGTGGCTCTTCCCCTCCCCCACCTCATGCTCCAATTAGCTCAAATCACAGCTAAAAGCACAAAGGTAGCTTTCTACAGAGAAGGGAGGTGTTTCAGCTCCTAAATAAGTATGAAGACATTTATAACCATGAATAGATATACAGAATAAGCCTGGAATACTTATTTGAAGTCTGTATTTTAGCAATAAGAAAAGTAGGGAAAAGTAATGAAGGACCATCAGCAGCCATTCATAGTCATTTATACTTTATCAGACACAAAGAGGTTTTCAATATGCAATTGCTTACTTGGCACTTTTCAATGTCAGGTGTTACTCCTAATCCTTCTACAATGACTTCTAAGAATATTGCATCCATCATCTTTTTTGATGAGCATTAGCAGTATGAGACCACCTGCACATAAAAATTAATTTTCCTGTATGTGACTGCAATTTGATGGTCCATAGCAAGCTATTTATGCTGTGGCTTACCAGAGAGAATCCCAATTAAGTCAAAAGCAGGTAAAGTTATTTTAATCAAAATAGCACTATCCTTTTCCCTTACTTTGTCCTTCCTAACAAGGGCCAGTGACATTAAACAGACCAAGCATAAGATTTTTATATTCCCCCCAAGTACCTAACACTTCTTCCTTTATAACAATCCTTCGAATTATAGAATCATAGAATCATTTAGGTTGGAAAAGACCTTTAAGATCATCAAGTCCAACCGTTAACCTAACACTACCAAGTCCACCACTAAACCATGTTCCTAAGCACCACATCTACAGGGTCTTTTAAATACCTCCAGGGATGGCGACTCAACCACTTCCCTTGGGCATCAGTCCTTGATGACCTGTATTTCAATATCTTGGTTTTGTATTAGAATAAAGTTTTTGTCTTTCTGCATGTGCTTTATTTACTATTCTATTTGCCTCTCCTCTATAATTCATGTTCGCTTCAAGTTACTCTCTTCAGAGAAAACTCCATTACCTCTCTCTGCCCTACAACCAAGCTACTGTTTCATAATAGGAAAAATCACCCCTTTTGCACCACTTACCTAGCCAGCTAGCTCACTTCTTATCTGCCTTTGTCCTCATTGGCTCACTAGCAGGAAGAATGTCAGAAGACCACCCAGACCTCTGGAAGCACAGTGCACCTGCCTTTTGTCCATTTATACATTACAGTCTTCCAATTGTCACGGTGTAAAAATCACTCAGAAGGAGAGTTTATCTGTCTTGGATGGCTGAAGATCTTTGTGGATGTGAAATCTTCATGATGACAACTTGATGGTAATTGGATGTTCATAAATACATAGTACTCTTCCCATACTACCCTTCCCTAGAAATCAAAGGCAATTCATTCTTCCTGCTTTCTAGGTACAAAGCTTCTTTGGTCTGAACTAGCTGCAAACTAGCCAGCTGCATTTTCCACTCTTGTTCAGTGATAGCCAATATCTCTCGTGTTGATAGGGAGTTTTATAATACATCAGTCTGTGCAGCTCTCCACACCACTGTTGCATGACCCTCCAGACATGCTAACAGTACTGGAAAAAATCTGTACTTCATATAAATTTGTACAATTAAATCTGTAAAACTTGTACAATTTGTACTTTATATGAAAGAAAATAGTTTGGCAGAAAAACAAACTATGGCACATCCATTACAGCTCCCCACAGTTGCTTATGACATCATTGGAAGTAAAGCATTTTACTAGGTAGGCATTTCTGCCTCATAATTTATTTCCATTAGCAGGAAAATACACTTTCATATTATAATGACTACAATTACATCATTAAGAAAAAACATCAATAAAAATAAATAAAAGGAGGAAATAGTCAATTAGGTCTGTGAGTAACATAGAAACTATATCTTAAATGAAGAAATAGGCACAGACATTCTTAAAACAGCAAACTGCATTGGCCAAGACCTTCAAAGACAACTGTCAAAAGGAAGTTTGCATACATTAGCACTTAATTCTAATCTCCATTGAACAATGTAGCTGGAAAAGAAGAGAGGAAAGAGGAAGAGGAAGTCAGAATGCGCCATGCTATTTAAATAAGTTAGAAGTATTCTCTGCATACTTTTCCTCTGAAACCACCACACATGTTTATGGCACTGTGTAAGAAGTGTTTATTTGCTAATTGCTGAATTAACAAATAAGATCCAAGAACTGCTTATGCAATGCAAAAGGGAGTTTCCTAATACCTAGCATTTCCATAGAATCAAACAAATTTGCCTAGATGCATTCAGGATGAACATTGTTTTCCTTAGACTATCCAATTCTGGACATGTGACAACCAGGAAGCTTATCATGCATGCAAGCCACCCTCTGATAACCTAATCTTGTTTTAGACTGATTCCATTAGCAGTGTGCACATTTAAAGTGACAAGCGAACTACTATCTTCCATAAATCCTCAAACTAAAATAACATTCAGCAAAGGAGCCTAAAATATTTTAGTGTTGAATGCCCCTGGGCCTGAGAATTGTTTCACCTATCAAGATAACTTGTCCATGCCTTTTTTGCACTACAGGGAACACCAGGCTGACAGAACAACAGGTTCCCAACATGCACTGCCAAGATAAAACACATCTTGTGCTGACTGGATTAACCTTCATAGCTGAACCACCTGAGATGTTTGAGCAGGCAGTTCATGCCAGAACTTGTCAACAGAACTAGAAATGGGGAGATTTGGGCCAACATTTATTGCTACAAGGAGAAATGAATCAGCAAGTCAAGAAGGCTCACAGAATAAATGTGCAGACCAGAGGTTATATAAGCAGCTTGGAACATGTCCAATAACTACTGAAATAAAAGGAGCCACAAGAATACTGAAGGGATGGGATACAGGGGCCTCTCTTCAGCCAGTGTTGTTTTCTTTATTCAGGTGGAAGCTTTGAACGCAAGACAATGAAGTAGTATTTTCCTTGATTGACTTTAATTACACACAGCTTCAAAACTGCATCTTTAAATAAGGCATAGTCAGAAGACCAAATATACAATATTACTCCACTGCAAAAGAAGCTGCAATACTCTGTACAAGTGAAGATTTCGGGGACTTGTCAGATTCCTTTATTAGGCGGAATATGGATTACAACGAGTTAAAAAACAAATCGGACAAATTTTAGCATTTAACATTTGGTCTTAAAGTTCCTTTCATATATTGCAGCTATACACAAGTAAGAACTCATTTATGGTCTGTATGTTGACCATGTACTTCAGTACTTTTAAGTACACATTGATCCACTGCCTTCATGCTGGACTTAAACATTTAGCAGTGCTAATTGTGGATTTAGCAGCATGACAAATTATGACACCTTTTCCAGAAATCTATTCATTATAACATTTTGAGAAGCTGGAGAACACACACTCAATTGGTATTAAGAAGCCTCTATCCAAGAGTCACAAAAACACTTACTAGGTCTCTTAGGATACCTACAGTAAACACTTCATAACATGCTTTACAATCCAACTATTCAAAATCTGCTTGCAGCCAGCCACAAGCATGCAGCAAAGCCAACATTTGCTTCCTAATCCTGTTCTTTTTAGCTAGTAGAGATTTTCTTCCCCCAATAAAGGCTAGTTAATCATGCCTGCCAATGAACCAATAGTTAGAAGTGAACAAGGGACTAGACATAAGAGCAAACTACTACAAAGCAACAAAAAATAAACTACTGATTAACAACTCCATTTGAGTTATCTTAATAAGACTTAACAGAAGTGTTTCGATGCCAAAACAAGCAGATCCACAATGAAACTAGGGTTATAAAACAAGATTCTAATTCAATATAAAATTATTCTCAACAAAGAGGTGTATCAGCCTATTTTTCATGCATATTAGGGAATGTTATTGAACAACATGAATAGCATAATAAAGGAAACCCAAGCTGTGCACTGTTGCTTGATCTCCCTGCTTTGTTATTGTTAGCTTAACAATAAAAGCTTATTAAAAGTCTCAGTCTATCTGTCCTGGTTTCAGCTGGGATAGAGTTAAATTTCTTCATAGTAGCTAGTATGAGACTGTGTTTTGGATTTTTGCTGGAAACAGTGGTGATAATGTGGAGATGTTTTAGTTGTTGCTAAGTAGCGCGTACACTGGTCAAGGACTTTTTTCAGCTCCCCGTGCTCTGCCGGGTACACAAGAAGCTGGGAGGGGGCACAGCCAGGACAGCTGACCCAAACTGACCAATGGGATATTCCATACCATATGACATCATGCTCAGTATATAAAGCTGGGGGAAGAAGAAGGAAGGGGGGGACATTTGGAGTGATGGTGTTTGTCTTCCCAAGTAACCACTACGCGTGATGGAGCCCTGCTTTCCTGGAGATGGCTGAACACCTGCCTGCCCATGGGAAGTAGTGAATGAATTCCTTGTTTTGCTTTGCTTCCGCACGCAGCTTTTGCTTTACCTATTAAACTGTCTTTATCTCAAACCATGAGTTGCCTCACTTTTACTCTTCCGATTCTCTCCCCGTCCCACCAGAGGGGAGTGAGCGAGCGGCTGCATGGTTCTTGGTTGCTGACTGGGGCTAAACCACGACACTATCCACATGATAAAATCTTTTGTGACAATTACTTCACAGTACCACTCACTAGTCAGAGAACCGTGAAAGAAATTTCAGAAGTTTAAAAGAGAAAAAAGGCACTTTATCCAATTTTCTGTAACCAAGGATCGACAGAAACATTAAATTCTGAAGTTCTCACACAGTATGTCAAGTACTTTTAATAAATATAATCAAAATTTTCCTCTAAAAAAAATTTCTGCTGCTCAATATATTCTTGTCTTTCATATTTACTAACTTGTTTTATTAAAAAAGTTTCCCCATGCATTGGGTTTGTGTGGCAAGGCTTTGGTAGCAGAGGAGGGGGCTACAGGGGTGGCTTCTGTGAGAAGCTGCCAGAAGCTTCCCCGATGTCTGATAGAGCCAGTGCCAGCCAGCTCTAAGATGGACCTGCTGCTGGCCAAGGCTGAGCCAATCAGTGACAGTGGTAGCGCCTCTGGGATAACGTATTGGGGGGGGGGGGGGGGGGGGGAAACTGCTGCGCAACAGCAGCTGGAAGAGAGGAGTGAGAATATGAGAGACAACTCTGCAGACATCAAGGTCAGTGAAGAAGGAGTGGGAGGAGGTGCTCCAGGCACCAGAGCAGAGATTCCCCTGCAGCCTATGGTGAAGACCATGGTGAGGCAGGCTGTGCCCCTGCAGCCCATGAAGGTCCACAGTGGAGCAGATATCCACCTGCAGCCTGTGGAGGACCCCATGCCTGAGCAGGTTGATGTGGCTGTGACCCCACAGAGAACCTGCACTGGAGCAGGTTTTCTGGCAGGACTTGTGACCCCGTGGGGGACCCATGCCAGAGCAATCAGTTCCTGAACGGCTGCACCCCGTGGAAAGGGCCCACATTGGAGAAGTTCGTGGAGGACTGTCTCCCATGGGAGGGACCCCACGCTGGAGCAGGGGAAGAGTGTGAGGAAGGAACAGCAGAAACAACACATGATGAACTGACCACAACCCCCATTCCCCATCTCCCTGCGCTGCTCAGTGGGGAGGAGGTAGAGAATTCAGGAGTGAAGTTGAGCCCAGGAAGAAAGGAGGGGTGGGGGGGAAGGTGTTTTAAGATTTGGTTTTATTTCTCATTATCCTACTCTGATTTGACTGATAATAAATTGAGCTAATTTCCCTGAGTTGAGACTGTTTTTCCCATGATGGTAACTGCTGAGTGATCTCCCTGTCCTTATCTCAACCCACAAGCCTTTCATTATATTTTCTCCTGCTGTCCAGCTGAGGAGGGGGAGTGATATAGCAGCTTGGTGGACACCTGGCATCCAGCCACTGTCAACCCACCATACCCCCGCAAACCCATTTTCAAGCATAAGTTCGAAGACTTGTACTATCTTTTCATAATGGTTCCTAATTTAAATCTCATAAGGCATTTATGTTTCCAAGCACATGATTTCTACAATATTATTAATAGAAAAAAAAATACTGTCTTAAATGCTTAAAGTATTTCCCCTCTCGGAAGTCAAGCATTTTACATGGACATTTACAGATATTTGTGAGCATATTCTACCTACATTCTTGAATCAGAGCAAGAGATAGAGAGGAGGGTGAAAAATTCATTTGCTCAATGGTCCTAATTAGGACTAAGACAGTATACTAATATCAAACATACCCTATTGCAGATATTACTCCAGTATATTAAGATCAAAACATACTGTGATCTATTAAAGATGTTTGCAACGCTTCAAAATTAAGCATATGCTTACTAAAAAACTCCATATCATTCTGGTTATACTGTCCCTATAATTCTTTATGAGGAGCTATGTGTGCCTGCTGTTAAATTAGGGGATAAAAAGTATAAATAAAAAACCCTTCAGTCTCAGCATCCCTCAGAAACATACCACTAGCAACTAAAACTTACGTAAATGTGACAAGCATACAAAACCAAAACAGTACATGCTTCCAACTGCAAAAAAAAAAATCCCAATCATATTAGCCTTTTGCTGGATAGGACAAGAGCATTTAAGTTAGCTTACCCAGGGCAGAAGTATTTGTTTGAAACTGCTTTTATTTTTGCATAGATCTACCTGAATACATTATCATAAAATGGGTTACTGCCTTGCATACGTTTATGTAGCATTCAAAGTAAAAAAGTAATGCAGAAAATTATACCAGAAGCAATAGAAGCCAAATTGCCTATTGTCCTGGTTTCAGCTGGGATAGAGTTAAATTTCTTTGTAGTAGAAGAACATATGGGGCTATGTTTTGGATTTTTGCTGGAAACAGTGGTGATAATGTAGAGATGTTTTAGTTGTTGCTAAGTAGCACTTACACTGGTCAAGGACTTTTTTCAGCTCCCTGTGCTCTGCCGGGTACACAAAAAGCTGGGAGGGGGCACAGCCAGGACAGCTGACCCCAACTGACCCAAGGGATGTTCCATACCATATGGCGTCATGCTCAGTATATAAAGCTGGGGGAAGAAGGAGGAAGTGGGGACATTGGGAGTGATGGCGTTTATCTTCCCAAGTAACTGTTACGTGTGATGGAGCCCTGCTAAACACCTGCCTGCCCATGGGAAGTAGTGAATGAATTCCTTGTTTTGCTTTGCTTTCGCGCGCAGCTTTTGCTTTTACTATTATACTGTCTTTATCTCAAACCATGAGTTACCTCACTTTTCCGATTCTCTCCCCGTCCCACCGGGGGGAGCGAGCGAGCGGCCGCGCGGTGCTTGGTTGCTGACTGGGGCTAAACCACGACACCTATACGCAAGTGCTCACACAGAGCCATACAAACCTGTCAAAACCACAGATACACAGACCATGTTCTGTGACCCAAGGATGACAGACCCATTCCACTGCAATGAATAACCCTAGCGCTTCCTTCCAGAAAATATCCACAGTTCTCACACATCTTCCCTACAAGCTATTGTAATACAAATTCAACAATTAGAAGTTTATCAGGTGAGGGTGAGAGAAGATATTAGTACATTGTAGAATAACTGAAGTAGTAAGTGCACTCAAAACATTTCTTTCCCCTTATCTCCTTCAACTCATCTGGACAGTCACCTACCCGAATCACTCCATTGTTGCCAATTCACACCATAGGAGTCTCAGTTTCTGAACTTGGACCGTAGAAGCACCAGGACACAAAACAGTTTATGAAACCGTCCACATTGATCTGTGAAAAAGAATTAAGAAGTGTTTTCAAGATGACAGGTATAAGAGACCTTGCACAAAAACTAAGACGGTTTCAAATCTACACATTAACTTTGTTTTACATTAGAATTAAACACAGGAGACACAACTGGCAATATATAACTTACCACCACAACCACCAATCTACAATTACTCATTTTTGTCCTCTGCCAAATCTCAAAGTAATGCAAACAGAAAAAGCAGTGTACCAAAATATAAAAGAGGTAAAACTGATTATCATCTCATAACTCTAAAACCTTCATACTAATAGGACTGTTTAACAGATCTCAGCTGCCTTTTCCAAAACACCGCTGGTATCAGCTTCCCACAGTGCCATGGCCAGCACAGCTAGAAACTGAAGGATGCCAGGGTTGACGACTGTACTGCTCCTTTCCTGGCTTGCTTGGGAATAAAAAATTTGATATTTTTTGTGACAAACTGGATTACTGTCTCTTACAGTGGTGGCTCTGGAACTTTCCTTCTGGAATTTTCATAGAATCATAGGACATCCTGAGTTGGAAGGGACCTACAAGGATCATCAAGTCCAACTCCTGTCCTTGCATAGGACAACCCCAAATTCACACCATGTGTCCGAGGGCACTGTCCAAGTGCTTCTTGAATATCGTCAGGCTTGGTGCCGTGACTACCTCCCTGGGGAGCCTGTTCCAGTGCTCCACCCTCTGGGTGAAGAACCTTTTCCTAATACCCAACCTAAAATTTTCCTACTGCTTTCCCACCTACAGCCAAATTATTTTTTAATGACTAAAAATATTAATGTAAGTATCTTATTCAGTCAAGTTTATATCTGGCCAGCAACTCCCTTCATACACACCCCATTTAGGAACTGCTGCTCTATGATGTAAAGAGTGAAACAGCTTTATGGGCTCTTAACTAGGAAGAGCTAAGTAACTTCCCTCTCGCTCATCTTGCAGTCTTCCACAGAAGGTTAAACTTTCAGTTCCATTTGAGATTGAAGTGGCATCCTTACAGATAGACAGTGGACTGCTGAACATGCCAACTCCTCCAGGTTATGTGTCCAAGTCTGTGACTACCTCTAGCAAGTCTTGAATTCTGCAGTACCCTCCATTAGTACTTCAATCACTGACCCTTCCACTATATCCCAGGTAGCAAGAAAAAGAATACAGTAACTGTATGGTTATATGAACAATTGCACAGATCATTACATGAAAGATGATTATCCAAGGATTGGAAAAGACGACTGGAACACCCCTCCATCCTCCATTCTCTCCCCTACTAACAAATAAGATGTTGTTATACAAGTTCAAAAGAAAGACATCAATTTAACTCCATTGGCAATTGCAATGTATTTCCCGTGAACATTAACCACCTCCTTGTTACCAAGTAAAAAATTTTAGATTTTTCTCTTCAATAAAAAAATTTACTACCCTGGCATACATGCTACAAGTGCTCACTGTTGAGCTAGAGACCAAAAGTTAAGGGTTGGAGAGGAGGAGTAGGAAAATAAGCATTTCACACATCTTTAGAAGAAAGATCTTTTGCTCTGGTACTTCTTCCCCTAATTTAAGGTTTTCCCGCAACATAACATAGAAATTAAGTCGAACTAAGGCTACAGCTTACTCCTAGTTTTTTCATTATCACATACTTTTTTTTTTTAATTAAAATCACATGCTGCCTAATTAACACCAAGAACCAATTCCAACTCAAAGCCCTGATCGGTGGGTTACTGTATGAAAAAGAACCCATATTATATTTGAGTTATAAACTCATTTCAGAAGACTTATGAACAACCAGAACTTTTCAGAACTAGATAGATTTGCACTGTTGAATGCACAAAATCATCCTTTGCAGACAATATCTGACAGAACAAGTATTTTTGTGGCTACAAAGCCAAGTATGAGAACAATCAACTTATATTTTACTCCACCTACTACACTTGTGAAAATCATGCTGCATTTCAAAAAAAGTTGTGAATAAAAATAAAATTTAAAAAACACAGAAGAAAATGTTTTCTTTATACTCTTTCTGGTCCTCTGTTACTGTTCCTTTTTTTCCAATAGCTCTACAACATTAAAGATCAGGGTCTAACTGGCTATACGAAGTTTTGTTTAGCTATTGCAAAAAAGAAGGTGGAGTTAGTACTGCTATCCAATGCTTCGGACTCTGAAAGAACATATCCTACAGCCCATGCTTAAATCAGTAGTAATATATCATATTATAATCCAAGTTCATCTATCACTTTGACTAGACCTACTGGAGGAAGAAGCCAGATGGGACATCGTAATGGACACTACTCTCATTTCATTACACATTCCACACAAAGTCAAGAAGCATCATCACACAACTCTCTTAATACAGGTGCTATTACTAATTGCTCACTGCTATCGAAATGATCGCTTAAAGCGGCAAAATTCATTACAAATCTTCCATTAATCAAGTTTTAATAGGGTCAAAAAGACTATTTGAGATATTTGTTAGTCAGTTCTACTGCATCCGTAGATCTTGTGAAAGCAAAATAGTTGTTATACGAGGAACAGGAAAAAAAATTCAGTTACTGCTACACTATTCTCCTCTTTCCATTTTCTTCATCTACCATAACAAAGGAAAAAAGGATATTTAGATTTGTTTTAAGCATAGTTTAGCTGAATCCATCATTCAAACTAAGGAAAAAATAAGAGAAAAACATGAACTTATGAATTCACGAACACAATGACTAGGAGCGCACATACAAAGCTGATCATTTAGCAGCTACATTAACGCAATTAGGTACGAACAGAATAAACAAGTGTTCTCTGCAGTTACTTTCTGAAAGCAACTAAAAAAAAAAAACAGTTATACAAAGTATGAAGTAGGGCAAACAAAAGATGCATAATTACAGATAACACACACCTAAATTATTTAGCCCGTATTACAAGAACATGTTTTGACACATTTATTCCATTAAAAAAAATAAAATCAGTAAGAAGTGCTTAAACATACTTGACTACTATCCTTCACACTGTTAATGGATAATTTGGTTATACAGAAATTCAGTTTCCTGGAAGCTAAGCAATTGACAGGAGAGGGCATCAACTTCCAGGTACTTTGTATGCTTAGGCACTTGCCATTAAGTAGCTAAACTGTTTTTGATTTGTGTTTTGTGTTTTGGGTGGGGTTTTTTGTTTTGTATTGGGGATTGGGGTTGTTTGGGTTTTTGTTTGGTTTTTTTTTTTTTGGGGGGGGGGGGGGGGGGGGGAGGGCGCGTTTCTTCTCCGGATGAACAACTCAAGGGGAAGGGAAGAGGAGGACACTCCTCAGCAATGTATGTTAAATCTCACAAAACTCAGCTTCACTACTGGCTATAATTTCAGCATGCAAGACTCAGTTCATACGCAATAATCAGGAGCGATACCAGAAAATCTACGATCTTAGCAGAGCGCCATTTCTGGGTTTTGGATCTTAAAATGTATGTTTTCCCCTCTTATTTCAAGATATATGGATATAAATATATACACGTATACTTAAAAAGCACTGTCCAACTTGTATTCTAATCACACAGCAGAATAAATGTAAAAACACATATAAGTTATCTTTCATGAACCTTTTTCCACCCAGCGTTTTAAAACACAACAGAAGCACTGAAAATAGACTGCAGTATCTTAAAAGTCTCTGACACTTCCCCAAAAGAGATAAGACTATCTACAGCATTAAAAAAAAAAAATATCTATTTAACATTTTAAGTGATAAAAACCCAGGAGAAAGATAACTAAGAAACAAAAAAGTGAATGCAGTTCATAAATCAAATACACAGTTGGAGGGGGAGGGAAGAATACAAACATTAAATTATGAAAAAAACAAAAACAAACCCACAAACAAAAAACCCACACACATGCCCTCAGTTTGAGTGAATTCCAATTTACTATGCTCTAGATTCTTATTACAGATAGACTATCACAAATGAAGTTGGCACGAGGGAAATACGAAAAAATGTACAGTTATTTCATGCTTGTTTGTAAGGTCAACAGACGCTTCATTTTTTTAATTACTAGACTATGAATGCATTTTTAAGACAAATTCTAATATATTCGGGCGGGGGAGACTCTGCACCACATTATCTTGGTTTCACAAGGTAAAATTTCACTCCCAGAGAACTTAGTATCATTACAGTAGGTCCTCTGTATGCAGATGATCACCTTTTAGAAAATACTTTCAGGAAAGAATTCACTATCTCCAGATCCTAGTGTAGGTTAATCCTTATACTACACAGTTTGAAAGAAAGGCATGGTAGTTACCTTCTTGAACATAACATTCAAAACAATTTGGGACTTAATGTTTTCTGCTGAGATTTGCTTCCATCCTTGCACCCTAAGAAATTACCTTCCAGCAATCACTATTTCCTCTCACATACTACATGAAATACTTAATCAACCAGAAGATAAGCAGTTACTTTGCAGATTAAAGAGCAGGATATACAAATAGACAGCTATCAGAATTATAAATAGCTTAGATACTTAAGGATGTTTCCAAAACTATCCATTTAACACATTACTACTCTAATAAGCAGGCAACATAGAGCAAAGCTTCTCTTGCACAATGAATCATTACCTGGGAGTGGTGGTTGACAGCCAGCTGAACATGAGCCAGCAGTGTGCCCAGGTGGCCAAGGCGGCCAACAGCATCCTGGCTTGTATCAGGAATAGTGTGGCCAGCAGGTGTAGGGGAGTGATCATCCCCCATACTCAGCACTGGTGAGGCCGCACCTCAAATACCGTGTTCATTTTTGGGCCCCTCACTACAAGGAGGACATTGAGGTGCTGGAGTCTGTCTAAAGAAGGGCAATGAAGCTGGTGAAGGGTCTGGAGAACAGGTCTTATGAGGAGCAGCTGAGGGAACTGGGGTTGTTTAGCCTGGAGAAGAGGAGGCTGAGGGGAGACCTTATCACACTCTGCAACTACCTGAAAGGAGAGTGTAGCAAGGTGGGTGTTGGTCTCTTCTCCCAAGTTACTAGCAATAGGACAAGAGGAAATGGCCTCAAGTTGCATCAGGGGAGGTTTAGATTGGATATTGGGAAAAAATTATTTATTGAAAAAGTGGTCAGACATTGGAACAGGCTGCCCAGAGAGGTGGTAGAGTCACCATCCCTGCAGGCATTCAAAAAACATGTACACATGGCACTTCAGGACATTGAGACATGGTATTGTTGGGATGATGGTTGGACTTGATGATCCTAGAGGTCTTTTCCAACCTTAATGATTCTATAATACTGGTGTGACTGACAAAGGAAAAAAAATTCCACACAACTCAACTTAAATATTTGTCATGCAGTGGCTTTAAGAAACGCATTGCAAGGAAGAGCACTGTAAACAGCTCAAGAAATGAACTTTACTTGAGATTACAGGAACCGGGATACTTCTTCCCCTGTTGCAGTTTAGCCCCAGCCAGCAACTAAGACCCACACAGCCACTCACTCACTCCCCAACCAGCAAGATGGGGGAGAGAATCAAAAGGGTAAAAGTGAAAAAACTCATGGGTTGAGATAAAAACAGTTAAATAATTACACCAATAACAACAACATGAAAAGGAAAATAACAAGAAAGAGAGGCAAAATCCAGGTGGGGGAAAGGGGGAATGAAAACCAAAACAAACAACAAGCACTGCAACCTCTCACCACCCACCAACCTAACACCACTAGTCCAAGACACAACCATTCCACCCTACTGCATGCCAACTCCACCAGTTAATGACATCATGTGATAGGGAATATCCCATTGACCAGTTAGGTCAGCTGTCTTGGCTGTAGCCCCTCCCCTCCCAGCTTCTTGTGCACCTGGCAGATCAAGGGAAGCTAGAAAGGACCCTAAATACTATAGGCCCTACTTAGTAGACAATTACCTGCTACTTAGCAACTAAAACATCAATGTGTCATCAGCACTATACCAGCTAGAGTGAAGAAAATCAACTCTATCCCAGCCAAAACCAGCTCATTCTCCGCCCCTTATTCCATAACAATTATGCCATGCCCAGGACCCATACTATACAATACAATCTAACCATCCACCACCACCTCCCCTTTCCCATCCTTAAACAAAATACACAGATATCATTCCCTTAGTCTACGGACCACCCCTGTAAAAGGTACATAAAATAGCCACAAATGGCCAAAAAAATGTCCACTGAGTTCATTCAGTCAATAACTTCCTGTTCCATCTAAAACAACAGTCTTTCAGGGCAAGAGAGATGGTGTTTCTGGTATTAGATTGTTGCATACCAAAGCCAGTCCTTAGTTCTATCACTGCTGCACTTTGTTTCATCACAGCTCATCTTGCATGAACTGGGAGATTTCTACTATGATACCACTGATATGGCATGTAACAACCACAAAAAATATAATGAACAATATTAAATATAGCAATAAACAACATACAATTCAGTTCACTGGCTGTTTTCACCCAAAATCAAAACCCCTTGGGGTACACAACAGACTCCT
The DNA here is from genome assembly GCF_949628215.1 of Phalacrocorax aristotelis. Taxonomy (NCBI): domain Eukaryota; kingdom Metazoa; phylum Chordata; class Aves; order Suliformes; family Phalacrocoracidae; genus Phalacrocorax; species Phalacrocorax aristotelis. The sequence continues at coordinate 25,708,917 of NC_134310.1, forward strand.
CCATCCCCCGCATCACCCACCAAGTGCACCCAGGTCCTTGAGCAAAACCAATCTCACAAATGGGTTTACCTTCGCCTGAGGCAGGAATAACCCAGACTGTTTTGCCCAACATAGTTTTTGCGTGCACTACTGGGAATCTATCCCTTTCCACAGTATGTAACAGTTCTGACTGCAGGGCCAGCTTGAATCGCAGATTTGAGTTAGTGTTGACTAACCAGGTGGCCTTTGCTAAATGTGTATCCCAGTGTTTAAATGTTCCAGCACTCATTGGTCTCAGTGTAGTTTTTAATAGTCCATTGTATCTTTTGATTTTTGCACGGGCTGGTGCATGATAGGGGATATGATACAGCGGCTCAATACCATACTCTTTGGCCCAGGTGTTGATGAGGTTATTTCAGAAATGAGTCTCTGACTCAGTTCACTCTAGGGTGCCATGTCACCACCAGACTTCTTTTTCCAGGCCCAGGAGTGCGTTCCGGGCAGAGGCATGGGGCACAGGATATGTTTCCACCCATCCGGTGGTTGCTTCTACCATTGTAAACACATGGCGCTTGCCTTAACGGGTTTGTGGGAGTGTGATACAGTCAATTTGCCAGGCAATCAGCCATCGTATACTTTACCCACTTGGCTTGCTTGATTACAGAACGTTCCACATTCATGGAAAACCCGCGCAATAGCATCCATAGTCAAGCCCACCCCTCGACCACAAGCCCATCTGTATGTTGCATCTCTCCCTTGATGGCCTGAGGTGTCATGGGGCCACAGAACTAGAAATAGTTCACCCTTACGTTGCCAGTCCAGACCCACCTCAGCCACTTCAATCTTGGCAGCCTGATCCACCTGCTGGTTGTTCTGATGTTCTTCAGTGGCCCAGCTCTTGGGGACGTGAGCATCCACATGACGTACCTTTACAACCAGGTTCTCTACCCGGGCAGCAATATCTTGCCACAATGTGGCAGCCCAGATGAGTTTGCCTCAGCGCTGCCAGTTGCTTCGCTTCCACTACTGTAACCACCTCCACAGAGCATTTGCCACCATCCAAGAGTCAGTATGAAGATAGAGCACTGGCCACTTATCCCATTCAGCAATGTCTAAGGCCAGCTGGATGGCCTTTACCCCTGCAAACTGGCTCGATTCACCTTCTCCTTCAGCAGTTTCTGCTACTTGTCGTGTAGGACTCCATACAGCAGCCTTCCATCTCCGGTGCTTTCCCACAAGACGACAGGACCCATCAGGGAACAGGGCATACTGCTTCTCATTTTCTGGCAGTTTGTTATACAGTGGGGCTTCTTCAGCACGTGTCACCACCTCCTCTGGTGATATTCCAAAGTCTTTGCCTTCTGGCCAGTCCATAATCACTTCCAAGATTCCTGGGCGACTGGGGTTTCTTACTCACGCCTGCTGGGAGATCAGTGCAACCCATTTACTCCATGTAGCATCAGTTGCATGGTGTGTAGAGGGGATGTTTCCTTTGAACATCCAGCCCAGCACTGGCAGTCGGGGTGCCAGGAGCAACTGTGCTTCAGTACCAACCACTTCTGAAGCAGCTCGAACCCCTTCATATGCTGCCAATATCTCTTTTTCAGTTGGAGTATAGCGGGCTTCGGACCCTCTGTATCCCCGACTCCAAAACCCTAGGGGTTGACCTCGGGTATCCCCATGTGCTTTCTGCCAGAGGCTCCAGGTAGGGCCATTCTCCCCGGCTGCAGTGTAGAACACGTTCTTTACATTTTGTCCTGCCCGGACTGGCCCAAGAGCTACTGCATGAACTATCTCCTGTTGAATCTGTTCAAAGGCCTGTTGTTGCTCAGGGCCCCATTTGAAATCATTCATCTTCTGGGTCCCTTGATAGAGAGGGCTTATGATCAGACTGTAATCTGGAATAAACATTCCCCAAAAACCCACAACACCCAAGAAAGCTTGTGTTTCCTCTTGATAGTTGGTGGAGACATGGCTGTTATTTTGTTGATCACATCCATGGGGATCTGACGACATCCATCTTGCCATTTGATTCCTAAGAACTTGATCTCTTTTGCAGGTCCCTTGACTTTACTTTGGTTTTATGGCAAAACCAGCTTTCAGGAGGATTTTCTCTCCTTTCTCAAAAACTTCTTCCGCTGTGTTACCCCACATGGTGATGTCATCCATGTATTGCAGGTGTTCCAGAGCTCCACCTTGTTCCAATGCATTATGGATCAGTCCGTGGCAAATGGTAGGACTGTGTTTCCACCCCGGGGCAGACAATTCAAGGTGTACTGGGCACCTCTCCAAGTGAAAGCAAACTGTGGCCTGCACTCTGCTGCCAGAGGGATTGAGAAGAATGCATTAGCAATATCAATTGTGGCATACCACTTGGCTGCCTTGGACTCCAGTTCGTATTGAAGTTTTGGCATGTCTGGAACAGCAGCACTCAGTGGGGGAGTGACTTCATTCAGGCCATGATAGTCTACTGTTAGCCTCCACTCTCCATTAGACTTCTGCACTGGCCATATGGGACTGTTAAAAGGTAAGCAAGTCTTACTGATCACTCCTTGGCTCTCCAGTCAACAAATGAGCTCATGGATGGGATTCAGGGAGTCTCTGTTGGTGCGATATTGCCGCTGGTGCACTGTTGTGGTGGCGATTGGCACCTGTTGTTCTTTGACCTTCAGCAACCCCACAACAGAAGGGTCCTTTGAGAGGCCAGGCAAGGCAGACAGCTGTTTAGTTTCCTACGTCTCCAAGGCAGCTACACCAAAAGCCCACCTGTACCCTTTTGGGTCCTTGAAATACCCTCTCCTGAGATATTCTATGCCAAGGATGTACACAGCCTCTGGGCCAGTCACAATGGGGTGCTTCTGCCACTCATTGCCAGTTAGGCTCACTTCGGCCTCCAATACAGTTAGCTCTTGGGATCCCCCTGTCACTCCAGCAAGGCTGATGGTTTCTGCCCCTATATAGTTTGATGGCATTAGTGTGCACTGTGCACTGGTGTCCACTAAACCTTTATACTCCTGTGGGTCTGATATTCCAGGCCATCGGATCCACACAGTCCAGTAAACCTGGTTATCCCTTTCCTCCACCTGGCTGGACGCAGGGCCACTCTAATTCCATTTGCAGTATTTGCAACTCACTTCTGGTAAATGCTTATCAGAAGCATCTCTATTAAGCTCTGAAAGAAAATCAGCGCTTCTGCTCCTCTGGGGAATTGCTTACTGGAAACTGTAACAGCAATTTTCCTGGAAGAACCCCCGAGTGACTGTTCTTCCTTGTAGCTCACGTACCCATGCCTCTAGGGTCAAGGTAGATTTTCCATTCCTCCTCCTCCTGTCCTCTCCACAGTCATGCAGGTAAAACCATAGGGTGCCCTGTTGTGTGTATCTTTTCCTTTAAGCAGAAGGGATGAGACCCTAGTCCGTACAGATGGGGAGTAGGACATATCTTCTTTGTGTTGCTGGACCTCCCATATTTTCTCCGCAGCTGATATGAGTAAGCAGTAGACGTGCTTCATAATCCCAGAGTCTATCAATCACATCCCCTACTGTTGGTGCCTCTTTATCTTTCCAGGACATTACTGCCAATGAGTTCCCATGCGTCGATGATGCACTCCGTACAAACTTCTGCCACATGGGTCGTGTGCACTGGGCTTCATCTGGATCTTTGGATGACTGTTCATTGTCCAGGTCACCATAAATCACCTCAAGCACAGCTAGTTCCCTCAGATACTGGCTACCTTTCTCCATGGTCATCCATTTTCCTGGGTGATATGTAACATCTTCCTTGAAGGGATACCTTTCTCTCACACCTGACAGAAGCCACCTCCAGAGGCTGAGAGCTTGTGTCCCTTTTCCAGTTGCTTTGTCAACGCCTCCTTCCCTAGAATGAGATCCCAGTTGCTTGGCTTCCTTCCCCTCTAATTCCAGAAGCAGCCAGGTGGCAACGTGCTCACCTAGGTGACAGCTGAGATCTTTTCACATATTTCGCAACTCACTCAAAGGACAGGGATTGGGTGGTTTCCATCTCATTTATGACTTCTTCCTCTTCCTCTCTTTGTGATAACCCTGCTTTTTCATCTCTCTAAATGAGCTGACTTCCGCTTCCAAGATTTCTTCTTGTGGATAGGGGTGACTGATACCTACACAGGTTGATTCTCTGGTTTGGCTGCAGTGCCTGTCGCTTTGTCTTTAGATCCAGAGGCCTTTGCTTCCCCTTGTGGATGTTGAATAGCATTGAACAGGGGCTTAACTGTAATATTACAGTTTAAAATATTTTGTAGAAAAATATTCAGTGAATGTCAACCTGTAATTGAATCCCTGAATACTATATAGATTTGTAAAAGAAAAAAATTTTAGACCTGAAATACAGAACAGAGCCACTGCTGAGACAGGACAGTTATCTAGGTGCATCTTTCATCTGTCCCAGAGCTCTTAAAAAGTAATTTAAGATTCACAAGATGCACCTCAAACTTCCTATAGCATCAGAAGCTGCCGTTTTATAGCAGACAATGCCCATTACTTAGGGCAGGATGCACCCTATTTCCAATCTTAAAAAGATTATTTCTCTCATATGAAGTTCATGTAATAAAGCAGTACCTGTTAACCTTTAGGTGTTTGGATATAAAGCAACTCTAATAATTGGTATGGATGAAACCAGTCTCTCTGCAGTGCACACAAGCTTCTAATCCAAATTCCTCTTCTACTGTCCCTCCTACTAATTGATTAAGAGCCACCCACATCATGAGCCTGAAAAAACACACACCTAACAGTAAATCCTCATAGGAAGAAATGGAAACAGGGCTTTTTAAGAAAAAATAAAAGGGCACTTCCACACTTTCATGATGCTGTTGTCTGGCCTGCTCCCAAGTCAACATTATTTATGTCTTGGAGAGCCTAAGAAGGGACACATTCAGGAAGAAACCACAAGAAAGGATGAAACAAAGCAAAGCAACCAATATGCTTTTGAAAGTCACATCAATTATGTGTCATGGTTAATTAAATCACACAGTAGAATTAAGTTGCAAAGTACCTTAAAAAAAGTATCAAGACAACTGTTTAATGGAGAGGTAACAAAAGAGATACTGGGTAAATCCAAGAAGTTGATTCTACAATGCTATCAACAGCACAGAAAGATGTTAGTGAAAAATCTGGAATTAACTCTAAAGGGGGGGGAACAACCAACACCCCCCCAAAACACAAAGACCCCAAAAAAAGTCAAAACAAAAAAAGAAACCACACACCTCAGTAGAATCCATAGCCTTAATTGTCTATTAAAACCAGAAAATGCTTTACTGAGAGTATAAGTTGGTCAAACAGTGAGAAAAGACAACATATAACTGCTGCAAATAAACTGCAGTTTGCCTCCTTTTACAGGTTCTGAACAGCAAAAGCCAACCTTGTATTAAGATTAGGTTTTGTTTTGTGGAACTGCATTAACACTATGATAGTAGCAAGTCCAACCTGAATGCAGATCTGTGAACTACTTTCCAAATTCATTTGAAAGTGAATTCCTGTCACTAGGGAGGACAATGACTGAACTGAGAATAAGTTTTTTAACTTTTGCTTTTCTAGTATTTGTGGTGTTTATTTATTTAGATGAAACCTCTGGTACTGGGCCCAAAGCATTAAGAATAATGCGCTAATAGCCACAGAAAGCTCCCTCCCCCACAAAACATCATTCAGAAAAAAGTATCCTAAAAGACACAAATAAGATGCACTATAGTTAAACAACAGTATAGTAAAATAGTAATGCTCCAATAGTTTCTCCCATATTAACATTTCTGATCTTATCCATCAGAATCCGAGCCAGATGGCTTGCCAAATTCAGAGTTCCAGTTGATTCCCCCTTCCTGTCACATTCCCAGAAAAGATGGAAACTCACAGGTTTAACCATCTTTTTCTCCTCTTCCTACTTAGAGTTAAGTCCTTAATTTTTACATTGCTTTTAATAGTTTTCCAACACCTATATGTGAACCAACAAAAGTGACCTTAAAGTAAAATTCTAAGTTTGTTCCAAATATTATTTTCTAGCATTCTTCACTTGATTCCCTCTGCCTGTAATTCCTCCCCAAAAAGAGATCTACTAAAAAATTCATTAATACTCTCCATTACTTAGAATAGATCATCCTGTATAAGTTTAGTAAAGTACAACTGAAACAAATGGTATAGAGGCTGGATCAGAAAGATGTGAGCTTTTAAATTTTATTCCTCGGTGATGAACTTTATTGCCAACCCCCAAAAAAAAGTTATAAAGCACCTCAGAATTTAAGTGACCTGCAGCTCCAGGGTTAACACCACATATGATTATGTGACCAGGAATAACTCAAAATTACTATGTTCTCCTAAAAGGAGCTAACTACCAAGCTGATGTTCCAGGTTACCACAGACTCATTTGCCACAGCAAGCAAGTGTACCAGCAGCAGGCCATCAGCACATGTGAACAGCTGTCTGCACATCCATCTCCTCCTTCAGGTACACCTACCAAAGTATGGCCAAAGTGGAAACTAAGTAAATTCAACACCTGCATGTAATACTCTGTAGCATAAGCATGGAAAGTAAGTATTTACAAAGCATTTAAGTCATGAAAGATTTAGACTGCCATACTTCTCGGTCTACTTTTACTGAAAATACAGGCCTCAACCTTGTAAATGCTTCTGCAGCCAAGCTTTGTTTAACCACAGGCATGCATAAGCACATAGATATTATTAAGCATAGCATTTCCCCAGAAGAAAAATACCACTGTCATTTACATTAGTATCATTATTTAAGATTTCTCTAATATCCAGTTTCAAATATAAGCCTCCATCCTACTTATAGGTAACCCTGAAGATAAAGACACAAGACCTGTAGTAATTTGATCAAATTGCTGACAATTGGGTTCATCTTCTAAACTATCATTTCTCCCCTCAAGGAGATTAATTCCAGGATGACTACAGTCACACACAAGGAAAAAAGCAAAGAAACTTTGAGAACTGTTACAGCCTACCAGAAGTCTTCCAGACAAGCCTGGAAACACTTTCTACCATCCAAACACTTAAAATGACGTCATAGTAATTTCAGATGACTGAGTCTCACAGGCATCTGGCACTGCATTTCAGACATTTGTTTAGATGTACTGATGCAGCTCAAAGCATCTATGCCCTTCTCCTCTCCTTCTTAGGAGGCTTTGGAAGTTTTAGAAGATATGTACTGAAAAGCTCCAAGGACGAGGAGAGCAAGGAAGGCTGAAGTAGTAATTTCTACAACCGTACTAAACTTCAACCCCACATTAGGGGACAGAGGACTATGGAAGAACATGAAACTTTTCTTCCAGAACTATCTGGGACCACAGAGGCACACCCCACACCCCCCCACAGGTGCTACAGGAACTTCCCATGCCAGCTAGAGCTGAAACCTGCTGAGAAGGCTCCAAAGGCAGCAGTAAAACTCAAAGCACAGTACTTCAACCACCAAGACAGATACTGTTTTTCAACCATCCTTCTGCAGCTACCTTTAACAAACTAAAAGAACTTCAAATATTTTTAATTTGGTTATTAACATTGGAGCTTTCCCCACCAAGGAGAATAGGCCCCCAGCCACTTCAGAGGAAGGTACTATCCATTCCAAATTAAAGTTGCACCAGAAATGTTTCATTTCAAGTATTTGTAACTTTTAGTAAGACTTCAAACCACTTCAGAGCTCCTTTAGGAGTAAAGTTAGCCCCAGATAACTGACACAAGAAGCAGCCGCTGAGCACTAAGAGCTCACAGGAAGACAACTACACCCCAAGCATCTACTTCAGAAGTGCAATTTTAAGTTCAAGAGAACACAAAGCTCAACACTTAAAACAAGTATTTCCTTCCTAGCTGTTCCTAGAAAGGAAATTCTACTCAAATAGCTGCAGTCTCCTCCACTGGAAGTACGTGATAATCCAGAACAGACAATTCACTACCTGGACAATGTTTATGTATCTGTTCATTCCACCCCAGCCAACTTCATGACAGTGTCTACAAGACACGAAGCACAGCACTGTACATGTTGAGCTATACAAACTTGGAGAATTCAGTGTGCTTAGAGGACTTGTGTTTGCAAAGGGAGCTCATGCACCCAGTGAATTCCAAATCAATCACTCTGAGGATACTGATTTGCAGTTTCTTCCAGTTATTATTCTCACAATGTGAGAATCGGTAAGAATGTTTGCTATTAACAGTTGTTTTACTTTGCATATATAACATAGCTTTATGCTTGCAAAATTCAATTATACAAAAGCATGAAACAAGTTTGAGAAGCCATAGTTCTAGTTACAAAAGATTCAAGGGTATATAATATTGGATATTTTAAAATTGAGAAATTATAAAAAAAGTTGTGCACTTTGGAATCACGTTCTTTCTGGTAGCTTTGCTCTTACAGGGTCAGAAGTTGTCCTTACTATCATAAGTAATCTTTGGTGTCTAGACTGTGCCTAATCATTGGACAGATACAGAACAGAGGAAGGCACAAAGCATTCCCCCACCTTCTTTAATCAAAGTTGTGTAAGAGACTCCTTACCTAATGTTTTCCTGGCCATGCCGAAAAAATAGGATAGAAGAGTATGGCTATCTCATTCATTATCTACTGAAGTGGATAAAGAAGGGAGGAAAGTACACGCTATCTTATATAAGAAGATTCAGCCTTCAAATGCAAGAAGCTCCAGAGGCTTAGTTACCTTCTGACATAATTACAACTTCCAGTACAGCCACAGAAGCCAATATAGGTCATATTGTCCTCAGACTCTGCTTAATCATCACTCCTTGTTCCTACGTATAACGATCACTTAGTATCAAGTATCTACAAATTAGTTAGATACAGAAAGAAGTAATCTACTTTTTAACTTAAACTACCCTAGGGAAGCTAGCCACAATGCTCATGTTCTCCAACATAAGTACACTTCAGTTTGGTTTCATTTAGACCAAATGAAGATGTTTGTTTAGCATTATTTCTCAATCATGCAGTCACAATGTATTTTTAAAGGTGGAAGGTGCAATTCAGTGTTGAAACATCATGCTCCTGTATCACCTTCAGGGGAAGTACAGGTGAAACTAAACAAAGAGTAATAAGTCAAATGCCCACATTGAAATTTAAGCATCATAGAAACAAGTATCTTAAAAAGAACTGGTAACTAATGAGGAAGAACAGCAAAAAAAATGGCAGAATTATCCCAATTACTATATAATAAAAATACTACCAATTCCAGTATAACAGTATTCACTTTTTCAATTTTTCTTACACAGGCAGAAGATATTGATAAATCTCTCTTAAATCAGCATCCTCACTCTCAAAACTTAACATTTATAAAGGTTTTACTCACAATATGAACACTGTATTCTTAATTAGAAATTAAGGTTGTATTTCAATAAAGTAATCCTTTTGCAACAAAAAAATCCTTCAAAAAACCCCACGCCCATCTTGTCATTAGAGCAGTCAAGTTTCTCTCTGTATCACCTATACCCTTATAATAAGCTCAGAAGAATTGCTTAACTATTACTGAAGTATCCTAGGCAGTGTTATTTAGGTCCACTAATTTTTACTGATATTTACTCAGCAGGAGATAGCGTGCCAGCTGTGCTGATACAGCAAGCTGTGTATGCCACTTTCACAGTTGGAAACCGCAGTGGCACACTGCAGCTGCTCCCCAAGAGATTAAAAGAACTATAAGGATTACAGGAAATCTGTGTTTGAAGCTTTGACAAGCTCCCACCCTGTCAAAAAAAGTATTTCTTGTCCAGAACTGGACCAGAGTGAGTAGCCACAGAACTGTTCACAAGTTACCCACAACACTAAGACACTAAGCTAGCAATTTAATAGGTTACCACAAATATTGCACTACTTAAATGTGCAAAAAAACTTGAAAAATTAGTTATTTATGGACTATTTATTACATAAACTGATAAACATGTTACCTTTAATGTTTTCATTCTGATGTGAAAAGTGTTGTCTAATATATTGTTTAACTTCAAAGTTGACAAAGGTAAAATAGTGATGTTTCTAAATGTGAATTATCTGGAAAATGAAGATTTAACTACCTATATCAACTGTCACCATCAACATCTGCATGCTCATGTAGGGATATAACCTACTATTTTCATATCCGTAAGAGCAGCTTTTCCATCAGCTCAACTAGTTACTCATCCAGAAAAGGTTAGATTTGTAATTCCTCTGTGTGGAGTAAACATCAGACCCTCCTTTAGCAGATCAAGCTATTCCATAGGGAGAATCTACTGAAAATATGATATATTAAACATTTGATCTTTACATAATATTTTCCCTAGAAGATTTTTCATTTTGCTTGGGAGCAGGAAAGACAAAAACAAAACAAGGAAAAAAACCACAGTCAATGATTCATTATACTCCTACAGGAAAGCTGAGTGGAGGAATATGCTTCCATCCCCTTCTAGAAATAGAATTCTAGAAATCTAGAACTTACACCAACATGCTACCTTTAATGTATGTTACATATGTGCAAACCTTACCTTAGCTTTGATGTTCCAAGCATGGCGCTCTATGCCTAGGACTGCAGACTCTAAACAAATTCCACTGAGGACAAATCATAATGCTGTTTTCTTACACCACCAACTTAACACACCAGGCAACTTTCAATCAATAATACTTTCTCCATGGAGTCCCCTAATCAATTCTATATGAATATGATGGGCAAACAGATACCCTATTGAGCACTACATTTATACTAAACATTATCTACTGTGCAGCTTATAAGAAACCTATTCATGTTTTTACTAATATGATAAACATTCTCATGATAATATTAAACATTCTCACGATAATCATATTCCACAGTATGACATATGCTATAACTTCTAGCTCTCTGATTGCAAGTACATCTACTTAAAATTACCAATGTTTACATGAGTTTAATTCATGAGCAAGGAATAGCCAGGTCAAAAGAATGCTTCCCCAAGCAATCGACACATACCTATGAAAGTGTTGTTTCAAACATGAGCTACCGTGTGTATACTTAAATCATTTTATTCATAATATGAATATCAATGGCAGCCTGATTTTTAGTTGAAACAGTTGATCTTGGGAAAGAATACATTCCTTCAAAACTCCTAAACTATGTTAATGACATGAATGGCATTCTATGATATAACTATTAGCTGTAAAAGCAGTACTGAATTACACATTACAAAAATGACCTTATCCATAGCTACCATGGTGACAAAACACTGATGTAAAAAGTTGTGGCTCCACTACAAGGATCTGTTCTTCTACACGACATTGAAATTATCAAGTGCATCATGAGAACCATAAAAAGGTCTGAAAAGAAACAAAATTGCATCCATTAAAAACATAGTGGTTTACAACTAGATGTATCATGCATTGCTACAATTCACACACACACCCCCAAGAATCTCACTGCTTTGGAAAGTGATCGTTTTTTGTAAAAGGATTACTCTATTTAGACTTCATTGCTTTTCTGCCAAGCATCAGCCATATAAGGAAACTGAAGTTCACTGCCATTTATTTTGTTCAGCCCTTTCAGCCACCTACTAAGAATAACCTTTACTGCTGCCTGGAAAGGTAAGTCTATAAATTACAAGCTAAATCATTTACTTGTTACCAGCCACAGAAGCCACTTTAGGTAAGTTAAATGTTAACATTTTTCCTCACACTATATCAAACAGATGGAGCTGTATTAATAACTTTTTCCTCATACACTACATTACTTGGTGCTGTTAAAGAACTACATATGTAGGAATGTTAAAGTTTTTTTGCATAGAAATGACTTTGTCCAAGTCTCACAAATACCAACACATCTTGGACACTTGAGAGACTGAAGCATGCACATACTATCTGACCAACAGGCTGCTTTTGAGTTTGCAAACAGGAACAAAATTTTAAATAAGCTAGCACAGAGCTATGGCTTCTGGCTCATTTTGAATGTTTGCAGTACAAGAAATTCCTTGCCTTCGTGAAAGAACTAACCAATAATTGCCTCTTTCAGGCATGTGAAATGAATCTGTGGTGAGCAATACTGCTTTCACTACATGCATCTAGTTAGTTGGCATAACATAACAAGCACCAGCAGTACAAAACCTTACACCAAAACTTAGCATTTAGTTTCCCCTCCAACGGCTTCAAAGGGAACTCCTTTAAAAAAAAAGGATAAAGGAGAAAGTGGTCACCAAAACCAAACAAGGCTACATTAACTCAGAGGTTCAAGTACACATACTTTTAATAAGTCAGACCACTAGCTAGCTTTTTAAAAAAAAAATTGAGGTTCTTAAGATAAGCTTGTGAAAGGATCAAAATGCAATACAGACCTCTCCTATACAAGATGAAAACTATGCAGTCCAACTCATCATCTTGAGGACAGAAAGGGAACAGAGGGGAGGAAGAGAGATGGTGGCAGCAGTCAAGGGGGAAAACTGCAACAACATTTACAGGGGACTACGAGGGCACATTTTTATTTAAAAAAAAAAAAATCTAACAGCTACCTTAAACAGTGGCTAGATGCTTACCAGTATTCCAGAAAACAAGGTGAAAGGCAACCAAGAAACGGCAGATACAGGGAGCACCAGGCCTCAAGATCTTTCGATTAAATAGAAGAGATTACCTCCTTTAGAGCTTTCTTATTTCCCGAGAACTTAATTATACTTGCAGTGTTAGTAATCGTTTTGGAAAAGAAGGAGCTGAAGAAGCACAGTCACAGAGTCGAGCGGTTTCGGTTCAATACGAACAAAGAGACTTCTGTGTCTGAGGATCTTAAAAACTTTCGATCTCCTCAGAATCTTTCTTCAACCTCCATGATTATGTTCATACAAACAGCATTTCAGCAAGAGAGAGAGAAACACAAAGGACAGCTAAATTATGCAAGGCAGAAAATACAGAAAAATAAAGACCAAAACCAGGATGTCAAAATTAATCGTAAACTCCTTCCTTTTCCCCACCCCCTTCAGCAGAGGAAGGATTTTTCTGTTATTGCTGCTGCTCTCCAAAACTTTACCATTTAATTTACCTTATCTGTCGGGCGCCTAAACTTGATCCAGCAGGCAGAAGTTTCTTCCGACCCCAAGGAAATATATTAAATCCAATCGAATTTTCTTCTCGTTAAGGGGGAAGAGAGTGAGGGGAAGGAAAAAAAAAAAATGCAACAGCTTTCAACGAAGACGGAGGCGTCTACGGAGTGCAGCGTGCGATATGCGTGTGCATTAAGGGAGGACAGGGGACCCGGGCTCCTCCCAGCCCCTGCCAGCGGCGGCAGCGAGGTCTGCCCCGCGACCACCCAACAGAAATGATGCTCGATGGCGAGACCAGTGTCCCCCACCACTCAGCCACCCACCACCACCACCGCCCCTCACCTACCTACCTCCCCGGCGCGCTCAGCACCGCCACTCTGCCCCCAACTCCTCACCCCGAGCCGTGCTGCCCGAGATCTGTGGCCGCCACCTCCACACTGCTGCCGCAGGCACGAGGGGAGCAGGATAGCCGCCTGCCTCACCTGCTCGCCCACTACCGCCCCCTCTCCTCACCTCCTTTCACACACTTCCCCTTTCTCCTTCCGATTCAGCCTTCCCCCCCCCCCCCCCCCAGCCTCAGCAGGGACCCGGAAAGGCAGCAGAACTATGGAGTAGAGGAATGCCCTGAGTAAGAAAATGCCGCACACCGCCACCCAGGCTGGGGGAGGTACCGCAGCGGCAGAGGCGGAGCGGGCAGGCGCGGCGCTCGCGCCCCCACTGGTCGCGACGGAAGGAAGGAAAAGACGAACGAATGCCGCCACCCTCTCCCCCCATTAGCGTAGGGCTAAGGCGCGCCGCAGGCAATCCCAAGCCAGGTGCACCGTGAGGGACGGGCCGCCGCAGCCAATGGCGCTCATCGGAAGGCGGGAGCGCGCTGTAGGGGAATGGTGCGAGGTGGGGGCTGGGAGTGTTGGCGCGGGGGTCAGGGCCCGGGGGACAAGGGGGGGGGGGGGCGAGTAAGGAGGGAGGGGGCGGGAGAGGTGCCCTGCAGAAGGGTTGTGTCCTGGGGCCGTGTGACAGGACCTCCCGCCTCTACCCGATGTGGGGCCGGGGCCTATTCGCGGGCCAGGCCAGGCCGCGGTGGGCGGATGCGCGGGCGGGCGGGTCTGTGGGGCCCCTTCCTGGCCCAGTAACCACACGGGACTGAGGGACCCCTGCTTTAGGGTACAGGTGTCGCTGGTTTCCCTTTGTGTTTTTGGCATAGTTTGTCTTCTACAGGGGCACATCAGTTGCCCAGACAAAGTCAATCCCATGTGACAGATGTTTTCTCAGGCATAAGCAGCCCAACTTCCTAATTTAATACTTGCACATATTCTATCCAAATCACTGAAACAATTGATCACATATCAGGTGTTGATGTCTTAAGTCCATTGCCATCACAGCAGCTGCCTTATGCTCCCTAGCTTTCAGTTACCAAGAACTGGGAGAACAAGCACATCCAGGGAAAAAAAAACTAAAATCCTCTACCCAAACACAATGTTTGAATATGTTGAACTTTGATGCAAACAACAATTAAAGTAATGCCATGTATATACTCAGTGTTCCACGTTAACCCCAGAATACAGTTGTATTTTTTCTTCAAATATTTCAACCCCTCTGTATAACATTGTTATTGAAAATGTTGTTAACTATAACATAGTAATGTACAAATATGTTTGAAAAGCAGCCAATGGGTTCATTATAGGTCACACAACTTCAATATTCATGTTTGTTAGATCTCAACAGTATGGTGATGGAAATGTTTTTCTGTTTAATTTCCTTGTTTGTTTGAAATAGGTATTTGATAACCTATTGTGTATGCAATATGCCATTTTAACAGTCCTGGAGCCTGAAGGTCTGCTCAGCCACAAAACAGTACACAAAGCTGACAGCAGGGTGGATTTGCACATGCTGCTCACCTTATGCTCCTTAATTGTGTTCTGCAGAGACTGCATCTAAGGACAGAGGTAGTTTTGCTTTCACGCCCATTTAATCCCTGGATTCTCTACTGGGACTGCCACCAACTAAGCTGGGATCATGTTTTACTATGGTAATCGACTGAGAAATGGACAAAATGCTAAAAAATGCCATTTTACATGAGCCACTGAACAGCAACAAAAAATGGTATGTCAGGTTAGTATCAAACTGCCCCTGATTTTAGCATACAACTAGAAGTGAAGAGTCCTTTAAACCCTCACCAGTCCCTGAAAGTAACTCCATTTGATATTTCCTGTTCAGGATCATTAGTTGCTTTGTTCAGTTTCTTACAAGGCTTTGGATGAAGATGGTTTAATCTTTAGCAACAAAACATACAGTTCCTCACATTTATAAAAGTCCACTATGTTTAACGATACTGTTATTTATTTAAAACTTCTTGTCTGTGTATGGGCATTGTATGTTCTCGTATCCAATTTGTATCCAGGTATAGAAAATAAGCATGCATTTCTGTTGAAAGAAACTTAGCTTTGTACATGTTAAAGCCAAAAGGTCACTAAGCTATCTTTAATTAGAACAATAGGCATTCGGTATCCTTGAAGAAGGGCTGAGAAACTGATAAAAGGGAAAACTCTCACCTCACCTGGGTGAGAAAGTACGAAGTCAGTAACTTTTAACCAAGGCCATTCCAGGGCAATTAGAACTTAGAAAGAACAACTAATTAGATGTTTTATGTAACTAATCAGGGTGTTTTATGTATGTTGCCAACTTGGTAAGAACTAAGTGTCCTTTGGGTGAACTATCCTCATTATAATATTAAAAATCATGCCCATGGGTCAGAAAACCCCCTACTCAAATAAGCCACTTACTCTCTGAGCATGCATGGTAAATTTAAAAGGAGCTGTACCATTAAGATGAAGTGAGAAAGAGACTGACTGATGAATAGCTGGGGGTGTGAATATTAGCTGATTACTAACACATTTAACTGTATAAGTACCCTGTAGTTTCTTGGTGCAGTGTGCTAGCTTTGTGGGAAACCACTAAACATCCAGGCTTGCGAAACCCTGAAATAAATAAGCAATCTCTTTCCTGAGCATGTGATTATTGACTCATTGCATACCGGGTGATGAATCTGCTTTTCCAACAACATTTCTACTAGGGTAACAAAATTTATTGTTTCTTTACTTTTCTATGAATCATCTCTCCATCTTTACAGATGATACAGTCCTCTTTGGGGGACTACATTGTCATGATTTAGCCCCAGTCGGCAACTAAACACCACGCAGCCACTCGCTTACTACCCCCCACCCCTGTGGGATGGGGGAGAAAATCAGAAGAGCAAAGCAAGAAAACTTGTGGGTTGAGATAAGAACATCTTAATAATTAAAACAAAACATTAATTATAATAATCTAATAAAAAGGAAAATAACGAGAGAGAAATGAAGCCTGAAAAGAAAAAAACCCAGAAGCAATACAATCATTCGCCAACCGACACTGCCAGTCCCCAAGCGGCAGTCACTGCCCGCCCCCGGCCAGCATCCCCCAGTTAATATACTGGGCATGATGTCATATGACAACATCTATGGCTAAATTTAAATAATTAAACTAAATTAAATGTAACCATCAGAGTTCATAAAAAAAAAATTACATACATATATATGTTTCCCAACACATTAAATCTCCTCAGTTTTTTCTTGTTTAGATAAGCCATTTTCTTCAAATGACTACCCTTTGGACTAAGGCCAAGTATGAGAACTTCAGCCCCTCAAGTTAAAAGCACTGACAACATATTTAGAATTTCTCGCTATAGTGTACTACACCAGTGCTATAATGAAATTACTAATATTTTATCTCATGAGAACAATTGATCATTCCTGTCTAATACCCAATAATGTAACTTTATCATACTTAATATGAATGCCTCTCTGTAACTGATGTCCTCCATCATGAACACTTCAAGGCACCTGTTTTATGAATAAATTAGCATAACTTCTTTAAAGTAAAAATGTTTACTACAAATAGCTCAATACATTTATTAATGCAGCAGGGAAATAGATGGGTGTGGGAAATTTATAGCAACTGTTGCTTCCATGGTGAATCTACCATAGTCATAATGTTAGTATCTTACACTGAAACTATTTCACTTACAGTTTTAGCCATCAAAAATAAAAGCCTATCCAAAGTCTGCTGAAACTATAACTAGCTAGACCACAGCTCCTGAAGATATTTTACATAGACAAGACACAAATATCTATACAAATGTCGTGGTTTAGCCCCAGTCAGCAACTAAACACCACACAGCCGCTCACTCACTCCCCCCACCCCGTGGGATGGGGGAGAGAATTGGAAGAGCAAAAGCAAGAAAACTCATGGGTTGAGAAGAGAACAGTTTAATAATTTAAATGAAATAGTGATGCTAATAATAATGATGATAATACTAATAATAATAAAAAGGAAAATAACAAGAGAGAGAAATGTAGCCCAAAATTAAAAAGGGAAAAACCCCACAAGCAATGCAACCACTCACCACCCGCCAACTGATGCTGCCTGCCCCCGGCCAGCTCTCCCCCAGTTAATATACTGGGCATGACATCACATGATATTAGAATGAGTTCTGGAGTAACAAGTTGGTCAATAGGCGCTGTGTAAACAGACACTGTAAATGTTATCAGAAATATTGTTCCAGAATGTTCTATATAGGCACATTTATGATAAAGATACCCATCATGTTAACCATTAAATAAATCCAGAACTCTCTAACTGTAGGATGAATTGCATTTATTTTACATTTTATGGCTTCCTCATCTCTATTCCAACCATCAATATTTCTTACAAGGGGCTAACAGAAGTCTGATCTAGGTTAGGGGCCCAAAATGGAGAAAACTTTCTCAAGGTCAGACAGTTACCCAACTTTTTTCCTTAAAAACAAAACTAAACAAAACCAAAACTAAAGAGATGGAGACTGTGAATAAGTCACATGGCCATTGAAGTAGTACATGGAGTTCCAGTGCTATTTAATCACTAATGCCATTGGAGAACTCATTCACTTCTTCCTTTCCTACCATCTCTATTATTTGGACCACAGTATCAGACCAGGTGTATTGATCTCTTGCATGCAGTGCATTTCCATGCTGAAGCACTGGTTAAAATGTCCTGTCCTAATGAAGCTGCCAGATGGGTAGTAAAGTTTTAACTGAGTTCTCAAAGGAAATAAGCATTTTTAAAATTTTTTTCTCCAAATTCTATTCTTCAGAGTTAATTCATACAAATTGGCTAAGAAAGCCATGCATGGAGGTAAAACTACTGAGGGACAAAACCACAATTTGCCATTGTACTGGAAGTAAAGGAAAGCACTGTGTGTTTGCTATTTGCTTAAGAGGTGATTTCTTTGCATTTATTGTTAACTATGCAGAGAATAGAAGAGATATTTTTACACCATGCTGTTGACAAGTGTTTTGCTACTCATGCATCTATAAAAACAGCACAGCTAATCTGTACATGTTGTTGTTCATAAGTAGGATAGAATCAATTGGAAATAAGACAGGCATTATAGGAGATTTATGCTTCACTCTTGGTTTGAGTGACTTAGAAAAGTTTAAATGCAGTATAATGAAACCATTGCCATTATAATAAGCATTAAAATAACTTCTGTTATTAAACAAGAATTGTTCTTAAAACTTCAGTTTTAAAAACAATATAATGTAAAGCTTGAAATATACTCACCATACTAATGAAGGCAGGATTGTTTATCAAGCTTGCCATGTCAAAACTCAGGCCAGTTCCAGTCTACAAAAAAATTACAATTGAAGAAAAGTTTACCTACAAAATTCCAGTTAAAACTGCTGTTTATTTAAATAGATGCAGGGCTAACTTACAGGACTAGACACATCTCTTAGTTTCTGTTCTGCTATTTTCAAATTTGACTTATAAGAGTTATTTTCTGGATCAAGATCCAGTGCTTTTTGGTAACTTGCAACTGCTTCTTCATATTTATTCACTGAGGTCAGAGCCAACCTAATGTGAAATAAAGAAATCCCGGTTAGAACATAAATGACCATCAAAAGATAATGATACATTTTCTGTTCCAAGTAAAACAGTATCTCACAACTAATTTTTAGCTTGAGCACTAAGTTAAAGCAAGTTTTGCTCTTGTGCTACTATTGCTTAGTGTAAGCCCTTATTTTTGCAGAACAGATGAACCCTCAATAACTCATCTTGCATTGCCTGTTCCATATATAAGCAAGTTTCATTAAAAACTCTTTGGCATCATCAAGTGATTTAGTCTGTATTTGAGAGTGCAAGCTGGATCCAGCATACATGACTTTTCGCATAAGCTCAGGAATTCCTCTAAATGTCCTCCAGTCCTTTTGATCCAAGAGATTATTCACAAGGGTACATAGGTAAGTAGGGTGAAGATACTGCAGCCTCAAGAAACCAAATACTGGAACCATAAGTTTCAGCATAACAGATTTTTGTCTTAGGATCAGTGCAAGATTCTCCTCTTGGATCTTCTACTTCAACAGCATGACAAATGAGTTATACAGGATAGTAGTAACATCTGTAAGACTCTGTAAGAAACCCTTGTATCAGGGAAGTCTGCCTAATGTTTTGAAAAATATTCTTCTCCAGCAGCTCAGGAGAGCACAGAACAGATTATCTACTACTTTTGAAACAGTATTTGTTTTCAGATTTTATTAGCTACTACATTTAAAACATCACCTTTCTTTGAGCTATTCCAGAAGTCCATCTGGTTGCAGTTTCAATCCTGTCTTCTACTGTATTTTCAATTTATGCTGACCATAAAACTAAACTGATCTTTTCCATATTTTGTGAAAGATCTGTATAACCCACATTCAGCTATTCAGTACTCCAGTCTCCCTTTAGTATGTGCTGAGCTACACAGACTGGGTTGATAAGTCTGTGCTAATGCCCACTAACAGACCTTAGTCTTTTATCTCAGGCAAGAGCGCTCAGTGTGTTAGTCAGTCACAGTCATTATTCTCAGTGAAAATGAACTCAATAACAGCATGAAACTCCAGGAGACTCCAGCAACGCTCCTGGAGGAATATATGCAATAGTAATGTTTTCTCCCTTAATACAGTTACTCCCATAACATACTCCTTGTTGGGCCATTAATTTGCCAGAATAGTTTCTGACCAGATGAAAAATGCAATCAGGTATTTCTGTGATGCAACCGTGGCTTTTGGTTGCTTTTTTCTGAAAGTATGTAAAATTTTCTTATTGGAACACAGTACAAGTCAGAACAGCGGGTGACACTTTCTTTGCTCACAATTCCAGGACCACCACCTACCCAGACAAGTGCTTTCTCAGGGTCATGCTGTAAGCATCCCTAACTGTCTACATGGCTCCCATCTCTGCATATTTCTCTGGCACTTCTACTTCTTTCTGTGATATATACAGAGTTTCTGTCAAATCCTTTGAAAAACTAATATACCTGCATAATGTGGTCAGAAAACAGCTTTCTCATAAGTATTTTTTGTTGAGAAGGTGGTTTCTGCACTTGGTTTTTTTTGTTATTACTAAAAAAAGCACTGTTTCCTCATTTAACCTATGTATGCCAAATATATTATTATATCCGAGTTAAGCAACAACCTGCTGCTCAAAATATGTCCTCTATCAAAACAACCACACAATAAAAAAAAGTTTGATTGCCTGTCGTGGTTCAGCCTCAGTCGGCAACTAAACACCACGCAGCCGCTCGCTCTTTTATTTATGTATGTATTTTACATTTTATGGCTTCCTCATCTCTATTCCAACCATCAATATTTCTTACAAGGGGCTAACACTGACAATCCAAATCTCTTAGTAGTTTCTAGCAACACTGTTGTATATATGTGCACACTTAAATTCCTTACTTTTTCCTTGTCATTTTATTTTCTGTGAAAAAATCTCAGTCACGTAAAAACAAGACCTAACAATACGTGAATTCCTAGCTTCAGTGATGGCTCAATGATATTTAAGGTTGAATTTCTTAGGGACTGCCATGTTTGGAACCACAGGTTAAATGCCTTTGGAGCAAGGAGATCTGGACAGTACAGTGAGATGAGCTATCATGCAGTATAATAGCCACAGCATCATAACTGCACTCTCAAATCTACAGAAGTGAGATAAAGTTTTAATTTAAACACTTCTACTTTTACAGCAAATGAAATGGGTATAAGAAGAAGAATGAACTTTTACTTTCATTTACTTTCATTTACTTTTACAGCAAATGAAATGGGTATAAGAAATTATTACAATAATTTTTAACTTCAGATAAAGACGAACCACTATACGTAGTTTGGAAAGCAGTGCCCTAAGGGCCTCATAACAGCAACTGTATTTTACACTGAATGTTTTTCCATTAATTTACACTGAATGTTTTTCCATTAATTGATAGATGTCTGTGCCACCTGCATTTAGATTTAAGTGCATTTGTCTCACCAACAATAAAGAACAAGGCTATTTTTTCCTTGCTGAAATATTTTCTGTGCAAATTCAAAGGGCTTTCTTGCCAAAGTTGTGTGTCTGTTTAATCTGAATGTACACTGTCTAATCACAACACTTTGCAATATGTTAATGAAAAATATGTTGCGTTGATGCTGTCATGATGCTCAGTTGTGAACTCTGCTATGTTGTTAACAGAATGCTTAATCAGAATCTATGCATTTTCTCAACCTTCGTTTAACAAAGTAAATTATTTAAAATATTTTGTTTATAGAAATCATAATAAAGAATAATTACAGCTCTAGATTCCCCCTTCCCCCCCGGGTTTCGCCTCTCTCTCGTTATTTTCCTTTTTATTACATTATTTTTGTTGTTATTATTGTTTTATTTTAATTATTAAACTGTCTTTATCTCAACCAGTGAGTTTTCTCACTTTTACCCTTCTGATTTTCTCCCCCATCCCACCGGTGGGGGAGTGATCGAGTGGTTGTGTGGGGTTTAGTTGCTGGCTGGGGCTAAACCACAACACTCTGTTGAGAGCTTTTGCTTGTTTGCAGGCATGGAAAGAAGTTAATACACATCTTTTTCACCTTTGTGGCCTGGAAAGTCAATATATCCTTACTGACTTAGCACATTACGCATATTGGCCATGTAAGGCTTGTATTAAAATATCATTTTGATGGAAGAAATTAGTAGATGAAACCTGTAGATTAAAACATTAAAATATATATTTTAGCTCCGTTGTTTGCTACTCTCACGTCTTAGAATTTAGGAGAGATATAACTGAAATTGTTTATTTTAGATTTTAAAAAGCCACTCTGAAAGCATTCTTCCCCCAGGAAAATGAAAAATGTCTATAATGGTTTTCAGTTCTGCTAGTAATCTTTTATATTTTATATTTTGTTTCTTCAAAGGAGAAGGGGTAAAATACTAAAACAAAGAGAACATCTCTTAACACTCACAACTATGTCATTTATATCTGTTAGGTGGGGAGAAGAAAGGGAAAAAATAACCGAAGTGAACTGAAGACTTCATAAAGAAGAGAAATGGGGAAGACAAACTGATTCTCCTTTAATTACACCTAAAATTATAAATCTTTTATGGTAAAAAAATCTACAACTGTTTTAACAGATTCTGAAAAATAGTTATTATGTTTCCCAAACTAAAGCTACCTTTTATCGTAAACCCTATTTTACAGATGAAGGACAATCAAAAGGATTGTTTTTTGAACTCTCCTAAAAATGTTTCATGGTAGATTTTCTGCAAACAAAAACTCTGTACTTAAAGTACAATCTATTAGTCTAACAGGCCTAGAGTGAGACAAGATTTGTAGAAGAGGTGCTATCTTTAATTAGACCAACTGACAGAACAGGAAAAACCAAACTTTTGGACTTGACTGGCATCCATTAATCAGATCTGACAAGTAGCAAAATCCAAACTAAATACAAGTGGGACACGATTGTTCTTAGTATAATAAAACTATTTTAATCAATTAAAACACTGGAGAGAAAACAGTTGCTATAATGAATGTACAGGGATGAATCAGCAAGAAAACTGTAAGCTTTAAAAACAATGTTGCCAGTGAGGTCACAATTTGTTTATCCACTGTTAAGAATATAGTTCCCAGGATTTTTTTTAAACATAACTTGTAGGTCCCCTGTGAGGAGCTGGACTGTACAACAGACAGAATATTTTCTTCATGACAAAAATATGCTCCTATCCTTTTCTGTGTTTTGCTTTTGTTCAGTTACCTGTGTGAGTTAATGAATAATGGTTGATTAGTTTCATGCACAAAATTCTCATGTGCATTTATCATAGAATCCCATCGGAATTTATTATAGACTCATAGAATCATTTAGGTTGGTGTTGTGGTTCAGCCTCGGTCGGCAACTAAACACCACGCAGCCGCTTGCTCACTCCCCCCCCACCCCTGTGGGATGGGGAAGAGAATCAGAAGAGCAAAGGCAAAAAAAACCCAAATTGTAGGTTGAGATAAGCACAGTTTAATAATTACAATAAAATAATAATTATAATAATAATGAGTATTATAATAATAACAATAATGATAATATAATAAGAAGGAAAAGGAAAAAAGGGAAAAAAAAAGAAACACAAACGATGCAACTGCTCACCACCCGCCGACCGACGCTGCCTGTCCCCGAGCTGTGATTGCTGCCTGCTTCCCCAGCCAGCTCCTCCCAGTTAACATACTGGGCATGACGTTACATGATCTGGAATATCCCTTTGGCCAGTTTGAATCTGCTCTCTTAGCTGTGCCCCCTCCCCTGCCGGATTCTTGTGCACCTGGCAGAGCATGGGAAGCTGGAAAAGTCCTTGACTAGTAAAAGCACTACCCAGCAACAACTAAAACATCGGTGTGTTATCAACATTGTTTTCATGCTAAGTCCAAAGCACAGCACTATGCCAGCTAAAACCATGACATTGCCTGAGAACAATCACAATGTTTATCGAAAGGCAGAGTGGTCTTACACCCAAAACTAAAATAACCTCAAATTTTCAATTAAATCAGCCTGTAGCTTCCCTCCGTCTCACTGAAATTGGGGGATCTTGGGTTGTGCTATATGAAGAAACAATCTGAACAGAGTTAAATAGGACAAAACCAATTCAACAGGCCCTAAAATTTCAAAGTGAATTAAGCCTGTCAGGCTACATTTGTACCGGTAAAATAAACTGTATCAGGGAAAGTTTTCAAGGGATAGCATTCCATCATCATTGATCTTAAATAAAACGCCCCCTGGCATGACTTTGTCCCAGGCCAAAAAGTATTGTCTCATACAATTTTGGGGCATGGTTCAGAATTTAAGATAGACCAAGGCAATTTAGCAATTAGCAATTTAGCAGTTTGGATGTGGTCACTCCATACTGCAAACTAGATTTTAATAATACGGACATGGGCCATTTTGTGCCAGCTGACCCCAAAGAACAATCCCAAGTATTTTTTAATTTACTAGTATAGATATAACCTCAAAAGCCTTAAGCAGCCTTCAGCCCACACCCACAAGATGTTTGATTATTGAAGAAGCAAAGCTACACATATCAGAAGAACAGCCCTTCACTCAAGTAGATAGCCCATTCAGGGGAACATTGCTGACGTCATTTTTTTTCAGATAGCACTTAATCACACCCACCACCTAAAGGGGCAATACTGCTAAGCTCACAGACATGACTCAGAAAAACTACTAAGTGACATAGCTTAGTCTTGCTAAAATATCTGCTTCCTGAGAGTTACTGAACAGAAAAATTAAGCCTCTATTCCTGCTAGTGTGAAGCCTCAATACTTTTACTATCCTATTCTCTAACAGCATCATTAACAGATTCCCTGTTCCAACTGCAGAAATTTTATTACTCATAACTAGGTAGGAGGTAGAAAAACACAGCATGACTTCATAAACTAAATTTGTAAAGTTAAAGCTTTTTTTTCTTGCAGCTAAACTGAAAGGAAAAAAGCAAACTGACAAAATCCGATATGAAAATACTGAGATCAACTACCTATATAAAACTTAAAGCTGACAGCCTGATAGGGTCATCTTCAGAAAATTGCTACACTTTCAGAACAAGCATATCAGCTAAGTAAAACAACATAGTTCCACTTATTTCTGAAAACCTATGGTGACTTACACTTGGGTCTTCAGCATTTACTCAGATTTGTATTAGCTTACCCCATTCTCCCATATGCTTTGCTGTACTTTGGATCTATTGCTATGGCGCGCTCACAATCCTTTATTGCTTCACTGTAGTTGTTGAGCTTACTTTGAGCAGCAGCCCTAAGAGGAAGAGACAGAGCTTTGGGGGGAAAAAAAAAGAAAACACAACCACAAAAAAACACAAACAAACAAAACAACAAAAATCCCAACCAATAACAGCAAAAAAAACCCAAACCACAACACCCCTTCCCCAAAAAACCTAAGAACCAAACAAAATCCAGCTTAGATAGTCACATGTCCATGACTAACCTTAGACTTGTTTAATCTTACTGACTTTTCATTCACTATTTAGGCAATGCCTCAGCTTTCCTCAATTACGCAGGACAAGCAAATGTTCTGAATTACGTATGTGCTTAAATGCATTGCTAGACAAGGGCTTTGGAGAACACACACTCACCTTTGAAGACATAAAGGATAAGTAATTCTAAGGAACTGTTTTAGAGCCAGCACATGACTATGCACAAAATACATCACAAAACCTACTGCAAGAAGTAGATTAAATAGAATTATTTTATACAATTGCGCTTTTCCAGTAAGAAATATAGTTTTACTGCTGCTCAAAGAAATGCTGTGATTTTTCCCTATTTAATTTTTTATCAGGCAACTCATGCTTGCAGGTTGGGATAACATTTCTCAATAATCTCTGAATTACTAAATTAAAATTGCATCTCTATACCAGAGAAATACTAAATGTTGTGGACATTTATACAATAAGACTAAAGACTTGCCCAAGTTAAAAAGGACATTGGAACAGATTAGTACTCAAAATTTTACCTGCTTAAAAGGCCTCAAAACACTAATTTGTTCTTCCTTGATTAAAAAGCTTGAAAGAACTAAACCCCTGACAGTCCTTGACTTAGTCCTTATTGTAAGCATCCTTGTTCTCTTGTGGTTTCCTCCCTTGCAAAGATAGTTTCAGGGTTTTGAAGAATGCAACTTGGTGCCAGACAGGATTAAAAAGATAGTGAATAAGCTCGTAAATTCATTGATAACAGAGACTCAGGACACCAGTGCCGAGATAAGCACTCGAGGAACTAGTTTAAATCAACCCCTTGTGACAGTCCAAGGCTAAAGGACCGAAGAGCTCATTCAATGACTATATATGGGCAAAGGAAACCCAAAGTTCAGCCAGCGGACAGGTGAGGAAGACCATCAGAGACCACTGGAGGACTCCCAAAGACCACTAAAAAGACAACTATGCATGCAGCTTGAGCTTTTACATATGTTAATGAATCCTCGTGAATCTCATTAATATGTATGACTTTATAGTATATAATCTTTAGAAGTTTACTGAATCACTGGAGCACTCATGGTGGATCAATCCCCAGCGCTGCCCAGCGCTGTAATAAAGGATGCCTGCTTAATAGTGACTTTGTTGCTATTGAGTTTTATTTCGGGAACTTTCTGGATACTCCGCTTCCTCTTACGGGGAGGTTCGGACTTTGAAAGATAGTATCCGCGAATTTTTGTATCAGTTTGGCGACCCAGATGGGACCATCTCTGTCCGACTGCAGGACCCCCTGAGTCGGAGACTCCCTTGGCCGGCCCCGGAGAATTCTCTGGAGGGACTCCCTGATTCGGCGGATCCGTGCGGGGGCAGACAAGGACCTCTGGTAAGAATAAGGCATTCTTTTTGGTTTTGGGGACCGGTCATTTGAAGCTACCCGTCAGTTGCAGTTCGTGAGAACCCCGCAGGGTAGCATACAATTGCATGTACGATTTGTATTAATCACTTGGTTACTACGTTGCATGGTTGTATTGATCAATTGATTGGTATGGTCGTTTGTTTGTGCATTTGTATTTGATTTTGGTTTACATATGCGTATGTGATATACGCTATATGTTTGGTATACGTGTATTTGCAAGTTTCTGGCCAGCTTATGCTGGCATTTGTTATCAGTGGGAGGTAGTAGTGGTTATTGTGTCTGTGCTGTAATTGTTAATTGTGTGTGGTGTTTATACCCTAGCCTTTGTCTTTGTCTTTGTCTTTGGGTAGTATAAGTTTAAGAATGGGGAACCAACAGGGTGGAGTTCTGAAAAAGAGCCCTTTGGGCTGCATTTTGGCCCACTGGAAAGATATCGGGGAAACACCTGGAGGTAGTGTGGATCGTAAAACCTTGATAAAATATTGTAATCAGTGGTGGCCTTTATATAAGCTAGATGAAGGAGAAAAATGGCCTTTTAATGGAACTTTAAAGTATAATACTTTGTTACAACTCATTTTATTTCTACGCCGTGAAGGAAAATGGGATGAAGTGGGTTATGCCGATATGTTTTTCACCCTGCGAAATCACCCTGAATGGCAGAAAGAATGTGGAATCAATCTAACACCCCAGGACCCTATGGTTCTGGCGATAGAAAAAGAGAAAAATAAGCAAAAGACAAAATTAAAGAGGTGTTGTTCGGCGTGTAGCATTGGACAGAGATGTTTAAAAGTTGGCTCACAGAATGAAAGGCTGGAGGATTATTTGCCTCTGCCAGAGAAAGAAGGTGATAGGGAAGGAGATGCTGGTGCAGTCGGGGTTAAAGAATCGGAGGCAGGAGTCAGGGAAGAAACTGATATCGGATTTTCTCCCATCACTGCCAGAACTCGGAGTAAAATGGGACCTATTATATAGGCCCCTCTAAGGCAGGCGATGGGAGTGGGAGGACCTGTTAGAATCAAAGTGCCTTTTACTTTAGCAGACTTGGACGGCTGGCGAATTACTGCAGGGAATTATCGGGACGATCCTGAAAAGGTTGCTAAAGGATTTGAATTGATTGTGAAAACTCAGGACCCTGATTGGGAGGATGTGGATGCAATGTTGGATGTGGTGTTTAGTGAGTCGGAGAAGCAGATGGTTGTGAGAGCAGCCAGAGCCCAGGTACAGGCTCTGGTTTTGGCTGGAACCCTGCCAGGAACGGTGGATAATCATGTTCCAGTTACCAATCCTGGCTGGGACCCCAACCAAACAGGAGCCAGGGAATTATTAGTGAGGTACAGGGAATGGATTGCTTATGGAATAAGAGATGCTGTCCCAAAACCAGTAAATTGGTCTAAATTGTACGAAATAAAACAAGATAAAAAGGAATCTCCTACTGATTTTTTGAATCGGTTAAAAGAAGGAATGCAGAAATATACTCCTTTAGACCCTACCTCCCAGGAGGGAAAGGGTCAGTTGATATTCCTGTTTTTGGGACAGTCGGCGGATGATATCAGGAGAAAGTTACAGAAAGTGCAAGGAACAGATGCAAGAGATTTAGAAAAATTGCTGGAGACTGCTTGGCAAGTGTATCGGAACAGAGACAGTCAGAAGGAGAGAACGATGGGCAGAACAATTGCTAATGCTACAGTGGCTGCCTTGCGCACCACAGGGGGTCAGATAAACAACACTAATGAGGGGAGAGGAGTTGTAAGAAGTGGTGTAAGTGCCCCACCCAGAAGAAATCAACCCCTCTTGAGAGATCAATGCTCTTATTGTAAGCAAATGGGGCATTGGAAGAAGGATTGCCCAAGATTGAGCAAACCGGTGACAGTTGCCAGCACGGAAGAAAGTTGATGGAGACCAGGGGAATCTTCCCTAGCGGAACCCTTGGTAAAAATACAGCTAGGGAAAGAAGAAAAACCTGTAGAATTTCTAGTAGATACAGGTGCCACATTTTCAGTATTAAATCAGGAGTTACTGCCCATAAGTAAACAAAATGTTAATATTGTGGGAGCAACCGGACAGGTCGAGAAAGCTTTCTTTTTGAAACCCTTGAAATTCAAAATTGGGAAAAGTGTAGGGATTCACAAATTTCTCTACCTGCCTGAAGCTCCTAGACCACTTTTGGGAAGAGACTTATTAGAACAATTGAATGCTGAAATAAAATTTAATGAAGGGGAAATTGAATTTAAAATACCAGAAGAAAACCACATTGAAATTTTAAGTTTGACCCTCACTGAACCACAGGTTAGGGGACAGGAAATTATACAGGAAATAAAAGACCAGGTATATCCAGGAGTATGGGCATCAGGAATCCCTGGAAAGGCCAAAAATGCAGAATTGGTTGTTGTTAAACTCAAAGTGGGGGCACAGCCTGTCAAAGTAAGTCAATATCCCCTGAAATTAGAGGACAGGCGAGGAGTGAAAAGTATTATAGAGGAATTAATAAGATTTGGATTATTGATTGAATGCTCTTCAGAGTATAACACTCCTATTTTGCCTATCAAAAAGCCTGATGGCAAAACATATCGATTGGTACAAGACCTGCGGGCAATAAATAAGATAGTTGAAGATCTATATCCGGTAGTGGCAAACCCATACACCTTACTAACTAATTTAAAAGAAACTTATGAATGGTTCACAGTATTAGATCTGAAAGATGCATTCTTTTGCCTCACCTTGGCCCCTGAAAGCCGCAATTTATTTGCCTTTGAATGGGAAAACCCTGATTCGGGACGAAAAACCCAACTAACCTGGACAGTGTTACCTCAAGGATTTAAAAACAGCCCCACGATCTTTGGAAATCAATTAGCTAAAGAATTAGAGGCCTGGGAAAGACCTCCAGGAAATGGTACTCTTTTACAGTATGTAGATGATATTTTGATAGCCACAGAAAAGGATGAAGAATGTAAAGAATGGACTGTGAGTTTGCTAAACTTTCTTGGACTAAGTGGTTACCGAGTCTCATTACAGAAAGCCCAGATCTTGAAGAAAGAAGTAATATACTTGGGATTCGTGATTTCTAAGAGACAGAGACAGCTCGGGAATGACCAGAAAGAAGCCATTTGCAGGACTCCAGAACCAACCACGGTAAAAGAACTTCGAACCTTTCTGGGAATGACAGGTTGGTGCCGATTATGGATCTATAATTATGGACTTCTGGTTAAACCTTTGTATGAACTGTTGAAAAATAGCTTGACACAATTAATATAGACAGATGAAGCCAGGCGGGCATTCAAAGAACTGAAATTGGAACTAATGAGGGCTCCAGCTTTGGGCCTGCCCGATGTAACTAAGCCCTTTTGGCTGTTCTCGTATGAAAGACAAGGAGTAGCTTTGGGAATTTTGGCCCAGAAATTGGGTCCTTATAAATGAGCTGTAGCGTACTTCTCCAAACAGTTGGATGAAGTAAGCAAAGGATGGCCAGGATGCCTTCGGGCAGTAGCTGCCGTGGTCTTGATTATCCAAGAAGCCCGAAAATTCACATTGAGACAGAAGATGATTGTGCACACTTCCCACACTGTAACCTCCGTTTTAGAACAAAAAGGGGGACACTGGCTCTCGCCATCAAGATTCTTGAAATATCAATCAGTTTTGATGGAACAGGATGATATAGAAATTGTCACATCCACTATTATCAATCCTGCTTCCTTTTTAACTGATAAACAGGAAATGGAGACTGTCGTGCATGACTGCATAGAAACCATTGAGACTGTGTATGCGAGTAGGCCCGACTTGAAGGAGGAGCCGCTGGAGGAGGCTGACCACACTTGGTATATTGATGGGAGCAGTTTTGTAAGGAATGGAGTTCGAATGGCAGGATATGCGGTGACCACCACAGACCAAGTAGTGGAAGCAAAGTCACTCCCTAAGGGCACATCTGCACAACGGGCCGAAATAATCGCTTTAGTAAGAGCATTAGAGCTTGCTGAAGGTTTGCGAGTAAATATCTGGACAGACTCAAAATATGCCTTTGGTGTAGTTCATGCCCATGGGGCAATTTGGAAGGAGCGAGGACTTTTAACCGCTCAAGGGAAAGACATAAAACATGCTGATATAATTTTGCGACTTCTAGATGCTGTACAACTTCCGTCGGCAGTAGCAATTATGCACTGCAAAGGACATCAGAAAGGTAACACTGACAGGGAAGTGGGAAATAAATTAGCTGATCATGAGGCAAGGCAAGCTGCGGAACAAGGTGAGGTATTAGGCATAATTCCTGAAAAATCTTTGCCACTACCTGAGATAGTTGAATATGATAAAAAGGATCAGAAGTTAATTACTGATTTAAAGGCTGAAATTGGCCCGACAGGATGGGCAATGTTAAAAGATAACAAAATAGTAGTTCCCTTCAGAATATTATGGAAATTAATAAAAACAGAACATGATAAAACTCATTGGGGAACTGAAGCTTTGTACAATTCCCTCACCAAGCAGATGATAGCTAGAAATTTGTTTCAAACTATAAAAACTATAGTTGATAGATGCGAAATATGCTTAAAGAATAACCCAAAGGTAGAGAATCGGGTGAAATTTGGAAGTATTGGTAAAGGGAATGTTCCAGGCCAGAACTGGCAGATAGACTTCACGGAACTCCCTAGAAAAGGGGGGTACAGATATCTATTAGTATTAACTGATACCTTTTCCAGATGGCCTGAAGATTTCCCCTGCAGAACAAATAAAGCCCGAGAAGTAACAAAAGTCTTATTGAGAGAAATTATTCCCAGATTTGGCGTGCCAGAAGTGATCTCCTCTGATAGGGGACCACACTTTGTGGCACAAGTAGTTCAACAAGTTAGTAAATTTTTAGAAATTAATTGGAAATTACACACAACTTATCGCCCGCAAGCAAGTGGGCAAGTAGAAAAGATGAATCATTTAATAAAGACACAATTGAGCAAAATCTGCCAGGAGACGAATTTAAGGTGGGATCAAGCCCTCCCTATTGCGTTACTAAGGCTCCGAGTCAAGCCAAGAACTAAGGAAAAACTGAGTCCTTTTGAAATTCTATATGGGAGACCCTTTCAGACTAGATATCAAGGACAAGATCCCACCCAGGTAGGAGAGATTAATCTACAACAATATCTGATTGCATTGGGAAAACAATTACAAGAAGTAAATGGATTAGTGATGTCTACTAGAGCATGGGGGTTAGATTCCCCAGTGCATTTGTTCAAACCTGGAGATTGGGTTTATGTTAAAAATATTTCAGGTGATCCTCTCAAAGAGAAGTGGAGCGGCCCTTTTCAAGTTCTGCTTACGACTTACACTGCGGTCAAGCTTGAGAAGCACGCTGCTTGGATCCACTATTCCAGGATTAAAAGGCACCTGAAGGACCATGGAAGTCCCAACCCGTAGGACCCACGTCTATAAGGCTGACCCGAAACTAACATTAATATTGCTATGTTGTTGTCTTGAATTAATAAGTACATTTACTCCCAGTTGGCCCCTGAAGAAAAGAAGCGAATCTGTTGATAGTCTCTGGTGGATTTAGGGAAATAACACCAATACGTTAGTTCAGTTTGCTGAAAACTGCTCTTTGTGGGAACCCTATACTAGGAGTGATAAATTGACGGGATGGCATGGAATGACCTTTGTATTATGTTCAAATTTGACAAATGTCACTGTGATAACGAATGTTGCCTTAAAATGTTGTGCAATCAAAGGGATAGGGCCTCCACTGCAGATGAAGAAGTGCTTTCTTCAAAATAACACCCCCATAAAGGAGACACATACTTGGAAAACTGGTAACTGGGATACACTAATGTGTACAAATGGAAGCATTAATAGAACTGCTGGGGTGGCAGTCTCCTTAACATTGTTGAATCCACGACCTGCAGTGAATCAGGACCAATTAATTAGATTACCATCCACTTGTAAGAATGTGGCAAAGATAAGGCAAAAGCATATGTTGTTCTTTAACATATCTTTTCCAGCCACCCCTCCCTGCAAAGTAAAACGAGCTTGGTATGATACTTTACTCGGAGGTGCAGGAACTGGGTTAGGACTACTAAATTCAGTAGATTTGGAAACTTTAAGGAGTAAAGTTGGAACCGCAGGATTCGATGTAGCTCAAGCAATCAAGATTTAGGCTGAATGGATGCCAACCACCTTTAATCCTCAGATACAGAATTTAGAATATGATAAAGAGTCCTTATATCTCTTTAATAAGAGTATAATTACCCAGATACAATCACTTAAAAATTTGACAAAATTTGTGGACTGGACTGTCTGTACTCTACAAGTCATGTGGCAATTAGAACAAAAGAATAAGGTGCAGTCCTACTTGATGAGTAATAATGAGTTTATGTGGAGAAAATTATTTGGACAATGGGTTTTACCTAGACACTGGATAAAAGCCTATTCACAATTTGTGCAGTGTTATGATAGATGGTGTGCAGGAAATTAGTATACTATAATATAACTGACCCCGAAGTAATGTGTAAATATTTAATTCTGCCAACCCTCTTTTTGAGTCAAGGGAACCCAGAATATTGGTTACCAGAATTCCAAGGGAAGTATATTGGGAACAATAACAAAACATACGATTTAGATCTTTGTGAAACCACCTCTGATGGAATCTTGTGTGGACAACAATCTCGAGTATATGAACCCTGCTTATTAGAATACTCTGTTAACAATTGTAAATGGACGATCCTGTCTCCTAATGTGTTCGAAATGTTTGTAGAAGTTAATGCCAGATATGTGTGTTTAGTAACTAACAATCGATCAGTAGTTGAACAATACAATGTAACTACCCCATTCATAGGATGTCTCAAGAACATAACCCATTTAACTTGGCATGGACAAACCTATTCATTTTTTTGCATATACAGAAGAACAAGTAGCAATGTTTTGGCATTATGAGAGCTTAAATTTAAGTCATGCAAGTTTATCTCTGAAGAAATTAAATGAAATCTTGAATCAATCACAGAAACTTCAAGAACATTTAGGAAAACGAAACAAAACATTAGCTGAATCTATTATTAAAACAATAATAACTGGAGACAAGCTTGTCGGACTGTCGAGTCAAATTGAATCTGATACTGCCCATCATTGGTGGGATATCTTTTCAGGGTACTCACCCTCTGCAGAGAAAACTTTGAATATTTTAGTTCACCCGCTTTTGATATTGTTAGCATTTGTTATTATACTAAGTGTCGTCAATTACTGTTTGTGGTATAAGCTAAAGAAATTGGCAATAAGAGTTTGGGCTTTACCTAAGATAATGAAATATGAAAATTTAGAACCTTTGAAAAGGAATTTACAAAGCTTAAAGAAAAGGGGGGAATGAAAGAACTAAACCCCTGACAGTCCTTGACTTAGTCCTTATTGTAAGCATCCTTGTTCTCTTGTGGTTTCCTCCCTTGCAAAGATAGTTTCAGGGTTTTGAAGAATGCAACTTGGTGCCAGACAGGATTAAAAAGATAGTGAATAAGCTCGTAAATTCATTGATAACAGAGACTCAGGACACCAGTGCCGAGATAAGCACTCGAGGAACTAGTTTAAATCAACCCCTTGTGACAGTCCAAGGCTAAAGGACCGAAGAGCTCATTCAATGACTATATATGGGCAAAGGAAACCCAAAGTTCAGCCAGCGGACAGGTGAGGAAGACCATCAGAGACCACTGGAGGACTCCCAAAGACCACTAAAAAGACAACTATGCATGCAGCTTGAGCTTTTACATATGTTAATGAATCCTCGTGAATCTCATTAATATGTATGACTTTATAGTATATAATCTTTAGAAGTTTACTGAATCACTGGAGCACTCATGGTGGATCAATCCCCAGTGCTGCCCAGCGCTGTAATAAAGGATGCCTGCTTAATAGTGACTTTGTTGCTATTGAGTTTTATTTCGGGAACTTTCTGGATACTCCGCTTCCTCTTAAGGGGAGGTTCGGACTTTGAAAGATAGTATCCGCGAATTTTTGTATCAAGCTATCGTAGAAATGACAATAATTCCACTGTATAAAGCATTTTTATTAGAAATGCTAGATGCTACAATCATCACTGTATTCAATCCTTTCTCCCGTGATAACCTCCAAATTGCATGTTTTTTCTGAATTTGATTAAAATCTCTTCTGAATGAGACTACTTGCATCTTTTAAATATTCAGGCTACTTAACAGTTGTCCAACTCCACAGATGCCAGTGAAGATGTATGGATAAAAACTGGGCACAATGCTTAGTCTTGCATGTGTTTGAACAGAAAATGTTTTTCCATGTTTACAAAAAAATTATATAGCCAGTTAAAACTTCAAGGGCATCTCAGCTCTCTCTTTTTTCCACCGCTGTGAGTAAAAAGCATTACTGTTGAAGGCAATAATTCTCCATTGCTTCCATACTGGCTTAAGAAAAAGGCTTACGTTTATTCAGATACCACATTACCCTCAAAACTCCAAGCAACTGCCTGTCTTCTTTTAAATAACTTTGTACAATACTGTGCACATTAACATCAAGATTAATTTTGGTCCTCACAAATGTAATATGCGATAATGTAGCACACAGTGAAGTATTTCCAGTCTTTTGCCAATTACAGATTTGGTGCTTAAGCCCGATTCAGTGATTTTGGGAGGCTTTTGAATCAGGACTTATATTACCATTTGATAATTAAAATCACATGTGGTCAGTTTTCTCAAGGAAAATAGATGATTTACACTTTGAACTACCATCTTAAAGATGTAAAATATTAGCAAACTGTGCATTCCCGTTCTCTTTATGCTTGCCACGGAACACTGACTCAAACACTTTTATTTATCACAAACTAAACTCTGACGTAATGGAAGCACAGCTCTAAAAATGGAAAAAAAAAACCACTGGGTACAGTGCCACAAGGCCAGATTGTGCTTAAGTTAGTAAACCCTTCTGGTAACAGAGGCACTGAAAAGTGTAGAGCAGATGGGCTCTAGAGGCAGGCCAGTTCCAGTAGGGCTCATAGACCATACTGCCTTTGTTCTTATGCTGGTCTTCAGGGCAGTATACTGAAAGAGCATACTGCTGCTACTGGGCTAACATGCCCTTCCAGACTTCCTCTGGTCCCATGTCAGCACTATGGTGAAGAATTGATTATACAATGAAACTACAACAGTCTTGTTATTTTTCAAAAGGTCATGCATAAAAATGCTGAGTATTTATACAATGCTTGAAATCTCCAAAATCATATACCCACACTGATTATATGCTTTCCAGGGAAAGTCAATACTAAGGGAGATAGAGATGGCAGCTGAGTCACTAGAAGACCAAAAAAAGGCTCTTGCTACTCAATAGGCTGGAAACAACAGCCTAAGTTATAATTTAACATAGACATCCTAACTCACAAAAACCTGATCTCAAGGTGCTACAAGTAATTTTAAAGCCCATATTACACCTTTAACTGATACAGATAAGATGAATTAGCTCACTTTTCCTTTAAATCTGTTACAAATTTAACAAAATAAATGTCTGAATTGCAGGTTTTTCTAGCTTCATGTTGTTTTGATCTACTTCACAACTTATCTTTAAAATAACGTTCATGAAGTTCGGGAATGAAAAGTGCATATTATTTTGGTTTTACCTGTTGCAGTAATAGACTGCATTGTTTGGATCCAGTTCTATAGCCCTGGTATAACAATCCACTGCGGCACCATAATTTTCTTCTTTCATATGACTGTTACCTGAAATAAATTATAAAAAGCTCTTAAGTAGTTAAAAGACACAGCACTATGTTTGAAAGAAACAGAGCAGCCACATTATAGCATTTATGCATAAATAAACAGCATTATAAGGCAGTTATGACTGTACCTTTTGGAGATACATTCATTTAAATGGAATTGGCATTGAATAATGCAAATAAAAATATCTACTATGCCTGTAAAGTTTATTATGTACTGTCATGGTTTCAACTGGGATAGAGTTAATTTTCTTCACTCTAGCTGGTATAGTGCTGTGCTTTGAAATTAGCAGGGAAAAAAAATCCTGTTGAGATAACACACAGATGTTTAGGCTGTTGCTGGGTAGCGCTTATACTAGTCAAGGACATGTCCAGCCTCCCATGCTCTGCTGGGTGCACAAGAAGCTGGGAGGGGAGGGGGCACAGCTAAGAGAGCAGATTCAAACTGACCAAAGGGATATTCTATATCATGTAACGTCATGCCCAGTATGTTACCTGGGAGCGGCTGGCCGGGGGAGGGGGGAAGCAATCGCGGCTCGGGGACGGGCAGCGTCGGTCGGCGGGTGGTGAGCGGCTGTACCGTTCATGTTTCTGCGTTTTTTTCCTGTTTTCCCTTTCCTTCCTTTTCCCTTTTATTATACTAACATTATTGTCATTATTATCATAATCATTTATCATCATCATTTTATTGTAATCATTAAACTGTGCTTATCTCAACCCACAAGTTCTTTTGCTCGTCCGATTCTCTTCCCCATCCCACAGGGGTGGGGGGGGGATGTGAGCGAGCGGCTGCGTGGTGTTCAGTTGCCAGCTGAGGCTGAACCACGACAGTCTATTTTTGGCGCCCAACGTGGGGCACGAAGGGTTTGAGATAATAACAGTTGCTGGTCACAGTATTGATTCATCTGCTCGCAGTATTAGTTTGTCCAGTCTTTACCATGCTGATTGTAAAGTACATGTTAAAACTTGCTGTTGGTTTTGTCAGTTTGCTGTGCTCTGCAGTGATTAGAGATATTTTGCCTAGGAGACTTGTTATTAAAACACTGACCTTGACTGTTATCAGTTATTTAGGTTTTGCATGGAAGCCGTTACTGTACTACAGCTACCACCTCATGGAGGCAATTAGCAATTATACCTCCTCCTCTGAGGAGTTTTTTATGGAGGAAATACAGAATGGCACCGTAGCTACTATCTTATGTAATGCCTCCTCCTTCATCACAACAACTTTTCAGTATCTTGAACATCCTTGTGTAGTTAAGATACATCTGTTGATATTGCTTTGGCAGGTGGTATCAGATCTGTCTAAGGTTAGTAAGCAAGTTAAGAATATAATCCAGAGATCGGTCCCAAGGCTCGATAGCTATGCGTGGCAGGGTATGTGGGAAAGTATGGGCAAATGCCTAAGACGGTGGGCACCCCCCGTGGTGTGGGACTTCACCCCTGAACAAGTGCAGAATCCTGAAAAATTAGTAGAACATGTGGAGGAAGTATGTTGTCACCCTGGCAATGCCAGAGAGATACAAATCACTGCCATGTGCTGGGGTCTGGCTTATGCCTATCGGGCCCTATTTAACACTATTCAGTACCCCCAAGGGAAAGAGAAGGGAGCTACTCCAACCCCCGTGACAAGCACTGCGGCCACTCAAACCCCCATGATAGACTCTGCAGCTACTCCAACCCCAGCGACAAGCACTGTGGCCACCCAACCCCCTACGACAGATACTGCAGCTACTCCAACCCCAGTGACAAGCACTGCGGCCACCCAACCCGTCGCGACAGATACTGCAGCTACTCCAACCCCAGTGACAAGCACTGCGGCCACCCAACCCGCCACGACAGATACTGCAGCTACTCCAACCCCAGTGACAAGCACTGCGGCCACCCAACCCGCCACGACAGATACTGCAGCTGCTCCAACCCCGGTGACGAGCACGGCGGCCACTCAAACCCCCACGACAGGCACTGCAGCTACTCAAACCCCAGTGCCAAGCGTTGCAGCTAAACCAGAGGACCAACCTGTGCCAGTATCAGTCGCCCCTATACGCAAGAAGAAATCATGGAAGAGAAGGTCAACTCGTTTAGAAAGAGATTTCGAGGAACCAGGGCCATCACGAGAAGAGGAGGAGGAGGAGGAACCATGTGTACAAGAAACGGAAACTACCCGATCTCTATCCTTGAGTGAGTTGTGGGATATACGGAAAGATTTCGGGCGTCATTCAGGTGAACACGTTATCACCTGGCTGCTCCGATGCTGGGATAATGGGGCCAGTAGTTTGGAATTAGAGGGGAAGGAAGCCAAACAACTGGGATCCCTCTCTAGGGAAGGGGGTATTGATAAAGCAATTGGAAAAGGAACACAAGCCCTCAGCCTCTGGAGGCGGCTCCTGTCCACGGTGAGAGAGAGGTATCCCTTCAAAGAAGATATTGTATTTCGCCTAGGAAAATGGATGACCATGGAGAAAGGCATTCAGCATCTAAGGGAATTAGCTGTGCTTGAGGTGGTTTATGGTGACCTGGATGATCAACGGTCATCCAAAGATCCAGATGAAGCTGAGTGCACATGACCCATGTGGCGGAAGTTTGTATGGAGCGCACCATCCTCGTATGCAAACTCATTGGCAGTGATGTCCTGGAAAGATGACGAGACACCAACGGTGGCTGAGTTGATTGATAGACTCCGGGAATATGAAGCGAATCTCTCTTCCTCACTCGTCTCTGCTGTTGAGAAACTGTCCCGAGAGTTCCAGCAACTCAAAGAAGATATGTCCTACTCCCCACCAGTACGGACCAGTATCTCAGCCATTAGGAGTAATCGTCCCTTGGCTCAAGAGAAGGGATACACACGACGGGGCACCCTATGGTTTTACCTGCGTGATCACGGAGAGGACATGAAGAAGTGGGATGGAAAACCTACCTCAGCCTTAGAGGCACGGGTACGTGAGCTGCAAGGGAGAACAATTACTCAGGGGAGTTTCTCCAGGAGAGCTGCTGCCCCAGTTTCCCGTAAGCAATTCTCCAGACAGAGCAGCAGAAGTGCTGATGGCCTGACTGATCTTAACAGAGACACCCGTGATTCATATTTACAGGAAGTGAGTGATGAATACTATGATCAGGACTAGGGGGGCCCTGCCTCCAGCCAGGTGGAGGAAAGGGATAACCGGGTTTACTGGACTGTGTGGATCCGATGGCCTGGCACATCTGACCCACAGGAGTATAAAGCTTTAGTGGACACCGGCGCACAGTGTACCTTAATGCCATCAAACTATATAGGGGCAGAACCCATTAGCATTGCTGGAGTGACAGGGGGATCCCAAGAGCTAACTGTATTGGAGGCCGAAGTGAGCCTCACTGGGAATGAGTGGCAAAAGCACCCTGTTGTGACTGGCCCAGAGGCTCCATGCATCCTTGGCATAGAGTATCTCAGGAGAGGGTATTTCAAGGACCCAAAAGGTTACAAGTGGGCTTTTGGTGTAGCCGCCTTGGAGACGGCGGAAATTAAACAGCTGTCTGCCTTGCCCGGTCTCTCGAAGGACCCTTCTGTTGTGGGGTTGCTGAAGGTCAAAGAACAACAGGTGCCGATCGCCACCACAACAGTGCACCGGCGGCAATATCGCACCAACAGAGACTCTCTGATCCCCATCCACGGGCTCATTCGTCGACTGGAGAGCCAAGGAGTCATCAGTAAAACCCACTCACCCTTTAACAGTCCCATATGGGCAGTGCGGAAGTCTAATGGAGAGTGGAGACTAACAGTAGACTACCGTGGCCTGAACGAAGTCACTCCACCGTTGAGTGCTGCTGTGCCAGACATGCTAGAACTTCAATATGAACTGGAGTCCAAGGCAGCCAAGTGGTATGCCACAATTGATATCGCTAATGCATTCTTCTCCATCCCTCTGGCAGCAGAGTGCAGGCCACAGTTTGCTTTTACTTGGAGGGGTGTCCAGTACACCTGGAATCGACTGCCCCAGGGGTGGAAACACAGCCCTACCATTTGCCATGGACTGATCCATAATGCTTTGGAACAAGGTGGAGCTCCTGAACACCTACAATACATTGATGACATCATTGTGTGGGGCAATACAGCAGAAGAAGTTTTTGAGAAAGGAAAGGAAATAGTCCAAATCCTCCTGAAAGCTGGTTTCGCCATAAAACAAAGTAAAGTTAAGGGACCTGCACGAGAAATCCAGTTCTTGGGAATAAAATGGCAAGATGGTCGTCGTCAGATCCCCATGGATGTGATCAACAAAATAACAGCCATGTCTCCACCAACTAGCAAAAAGGCAACACAAGCTTTCTTGGGCGTTGTGGGTTTTTGGAGAATGCATATTCCAAATTACAGTCTGATCGTAAGCCCTCTCTATCAAGTGACCCGGAAAAAGAATGAGTTCAAATGGGGCCCTGAACAACAACAAGCCTTTGAACAGATTAAACGAGAAATAGTTGATGCAGTAGCTCTTGGGCCAGTCCGGGCAGGACAAGATATAAAACATGTACTCTACACCGCAGCCGGGGAGAATGGCCCTACCTGGAGCCTCTGGCAGAAAGCGCATGGGGAGACCCGAGGTCGACCCCTAGGGTTTTGGAGTCGGGGATACAGAGGGTCCGAAGCCCGCTATACTCCAACTAAAAAAGGATATTGGCAGCATATGAAGGGGTTCGAGCTGCTTCAGAAGTGGTTGGTACTGAGGCACAGTTGCTCCTGGCACCCCGACTGCCAGTGCTGGGCTGGATGTTCAGAGGGAACCTCCCCTCCACACACCATGCAACTGATGCTACGTGGAGTAAATGGGTTGCACTGATCACCCAGCAGGCTCGAGTAGGAAACCCCAGTCGCCCAGGAATCTTGGAAGTGATCATGGACTGGCCAGAAGGCAAAGATTTTGGAATATCACCAGAGGAGGAGGTGACACATGCTGAAGAAGCCCCACTCTATAACAAACTGCTAGAAGGTGAAAAGCAGTATGCCCTGTTCACTGATGGGTCCTGTTGCCTTGTGGGAAAGCACCGGAGATGGAAGGCTGCTGTATGGAGTCCTACACGACAAGTAGCAGAAACTGCTGAAGGAGAAGGTGAATCGAGCCAGTTTGCAGGGGTAAAGGCCATCCAGCTGGCCTTAGACATTGCTGAACAGGAAAAGTGGCCAGTGCTCTATCTCTATACTGACTCCTGGATGGTGGCAAATGCCCTGTGGGGCTGGCTACAGCAATGGAAGCAAAGCAACTGGCAGCGCAGAGGC
Source organism: Phalacrocorax aristotelis (assembly GCF_949628215.1). Taxonomy (NCBI): domain Eukaryota; kingdom Metazoa; phylum Chordata; class Aves; order Suliformes; family Phalacrocoracidae; genus Phalacrocorax; species Phalacrocorax aristotelis. Next base: position 25,750,549 of record NC_134310.1, read on the forward strand.
AAACCCATCTGGGCTGCCACATTGTGGCAAGATATTGCTGCCCGGGTAGAGAACCTGGTTGTAAAGGTACGGCATGTGGATGCTCACGTCCCCAAGATTCGAGCCACTGAAGAACATCGAAACAACCAGCAGGTAGATGAGGCTGCCAAGATTGAAGTGGCTGAGGTGGATCTGGACTGGCAGCATAAGGGTGAACTATTTCTAGCTCGGTGGGCCCATGACACCTCAGGCCATCAAGGGAGAGATGCAACATACAGGTGGGCTCGTGATCAAGGGGTGGACTTGACCATGGACGTTATTGCGCAGGTTATCCACGAATGTGAAACATGTGCTGCAATCAAGCAAGCGAAGCAGGTAAAGCCTCTGTGGTATGGGGGACGATGGCTGAAATATAAATATGGGGAGGCCTGGCAAATTGACTATATCACACTCCCACAGACCTGCCAAGGCAAGCGCCATGTTCTCACCATGGTAGAAGCAACCACTGGCTGGCTGGAAACATATCCTGTCCCCCACGCCACTGCCCGGAACACTATCCTGGGTCTCGAAAAACAAGTCCTGTGGCGACATGGCACCCCAGAGAGAACTGAGTCAGACAACGGGACTCATTTCCGAAATAACCTCATAGACACCTGGGCCAAAGAGCACGGCATTGAGTGGGTGTATCACATCCCCTATCACGCACCAGCCTCTGGGAAAATCGAAAGATACAATGGACTATTAAAGACTACACTGAGAGCAATGGGGGGTGGAACATTTAAACACTGGGATACACATTTAGCAAAAGCCACCTGGTTAGTCAACACGAGGGGATCTGCCAGGCGAGCTGGCCCTGCCCAATCAGAATCCTTACGTACTGTGGAAGGGGATAGAGTCCCTGTAGTGCACATAAAAAATATGCTGGGCAAGAAAGTCTGGGTTATTCCTGCTTCCAGCAGAGGCAAACCCACTCGTGGGATTGCGTTTGCTCGAGGACCTGGGTGCACTTGGTGGGTGATGCGGGAGGATGGAGAAGTCCGGTGTGTACCTCAGGGGGATTTAATTTTGAGTGAAAACAGCCAATGAACTGAATAATATGCTGTTAATCGCTATATGATGTTGTATGTCATCACTACTATGGTTGCATCAATGGAATGTTATCATGGTGGGAATCTCCCAATTAATAATAATAGCCAATGAACCTTCAATGGAACCAGGCAAAGTGCAGCGGTGATGGAACAAGGACTGACATGCAACAACCTGACCCCACGCACACCGCCTCTCTGAAGGACTCTTACAAGAGATGAAATCCAAAGTCATGGACTAAATGAACTCAATGGACATTCCACAGGCATTCTACAGGGGTGTTCCATAGACTAGTGGAATGATAAATGAAAATCTGTATAGAGATATATATATATATTGTTAAAGGATGAGAAGATGGATAGGGATTATTGAATTTGTACTGAATAGTATGGGACCTGAGCATGATGTCAATGATATGGAATAAGGGGTGGATACTGTCATGGTTTCAGCTGGGATAGAGTTAATTTTCTTCACTCTAGCTGGTATAGTGCTGTGCTTTGAAATTAGCAGGGGAAAAAAAAAAAATCCTGTTGAGATAACACACAGATGTTTAGGCTGTTGCTGGGTAGCGCTTATACTAGTCAAGGACATGTCCAGCCTCCCATGCTCTGCTGGGTGCACAAGAAGCCAGGAGGGGAGGGGGCACAGCTAAGAGAGCGGATTCAAACTGACCAAAGGGATATTCCATATCATGTAACGTCATGCCCAGTATGCTACCTGGGAGGGGCTGGCCGGGGGAGGGAGGGAGCAATCGCGGCTCGGGGATGGGCAGCGTCGGTCGGTGGGTGGTGAGCGGCTGTATCGTTCGTGTTTCTGCGTTTTTTTTCCCTGTCTTCCCTTTCCTTCCTTTTCCCTTTTATTATATTAACATTATTGTCATTATTATCATAATCATTTATCATCATCATTTTATTGTAATCATTAAACTGTGCTTATCTCAACCCACAAGTTCTTTTGCTCGTCCGATTCTCTTCCCCATCCCACAGGGGTGGGGGGGGATGTGAGCGAGCGGCTGCGTGGTGTTCAGTTGCCAGCTGAGGCTGAACCACGACACTATATTAGAGTGGAACCGCAATTACAATTACACTTCTCAACAATGTGATCTTTGCTTAACACCAAAAACTATCAGGGAAGTGTGAAATAGCAAGATGAGAAGGGGAAGGTTTATGTGGTGGACTACAATGTACATAATAAACTTTACAGGCATAGTAGATATTTTTATTTGCATTATTCAATGCCAATTCCATTTAAATGAATGTATCTCCAAAAGGTACAGTCATAACTGCCTTATAATGCTGTTTATTTATGCATAAATGCTATAATGTGGCTGCTCTGTTTCTTTCAAACATAGTGCTGTGTCTTTTAACTACTTAAGAGCTTTTTATAATTTATTTCAGGTAACAGTCATATGAAAGAAGAAAATTATGGTGCCGCAGTGGATTGTTATACCAGGGCTATAGAACTGGATCCAAACAATGCAGTCTATTACTGCAACAGGTAAAACCAAAATAATATGCACTTTTCATTCCCGAACTTCATGAACGTTATTTTAAAGATAAGTTGTGAAGTAGATCAAAACAACATGAAGCTAGAAAAACCTGCAATTCAGACATTTATTTTGTTAAATTTGTAACAGATTTAAAGGAAAAGTGAGCTAATTCATCTTATCTGTATCAGTTAAAGGTGTAATATGGGCTTTAAAATTACTTGTAGCACCTTGAGATCAGGTTTTTGTGAGTTAGGATGTCTATGTTAAATTATAACTTAGGCTGTTGTTTCCAGCCTATTGAGTAGCAAGAGCCTTTTTTTGGTCTTCTAGTGACTCAGCTGCCATCTCTATCTCCCTTAGTATTGACTTTCCCTGGAAAGCATATAATCAGTGTGGGTATATGATTTTGGAGATTTCAAGCATTGTATAAATACTCAGCATTTTTATGCATGACCTTTTGAAAAATAACAAGACTGTTGTAGTTTCACTGTATAATCAATTCTTCACCATAGTGCTGACATGGGACCAGAGGAAGTCTGGAAGGGCATGTTAGCCCAGTAGCAGCAGTATGCTCTTTCAGTATACTGCCCTGAAGACCAGCATAAGAACAAAGGCAGTATGGTCTATGAGCCCTACTGGAACTGGCCTGCCTCTAGAGCCCATCTGCTCTACACTTTTCAGTGCCTCTGTTACCAGAAGGGTTTACTAACTTAAGCACAATCTGGCCTTGTGGCACTGTACCCAGTGGTTTTTTTTTTCCATTTTTAGAGCTGTGCTTCCATTACGTCAGAGTTTAGTTTGTAATAAATAAAAGTGTTTGAGTCAGTGTTCCGTGGCAAGCATAAAGAGAACGGGAATGCACAGTTTGCTAATATTTTACATCTTTAAGACGGTAGTTCAAAGTGTAAATCATCTATTTTCCTTGAGAAAACTGACCACATGTGATTTTAATTATCAAATGGTAATATAAGTCCTGATTCAAAAGCCTCCCAAAATCACTGAATCGGGCTTAAGCACCAAATCTGTAATTGGCAAAAGACTGGAAATACTTCACTGTGTGCTACATTATCGCATATTACATTTGTGAGGACCAAAATTAATCTTGATGTTAATGTGCACAGTATTGTACAAAGTTATTTAAAAGAAGACAGGCAGTTGCTTGGAGTTTTGAGGGTAATGTGGTATCTGAATAAACGTAAGCCTTTTTCTTAAGCCAGTATGGAAGCAATGGAGAATTATTGCCTTCAACAGTAATGCTTTTTACTCACAGCGGTGGAAAAAAGAGAGAGCTGAGATGCCCTTGAAGTTTTAACTGGCTATATAATTTTTTTGTAAACATGGAAAAACATTTTCTGTTCAAACACATGCAAGACTAAGCATTGTGCCCAGTTTTTATCCATACATCTTCACTGGCATCTGTGGAGTTGGACAACTGTTAAGTAGCCTGAATATTTAAAAGATGCAAGTAGTCTCATTCAGAAGAGATTTTAATCAAATTCAGAAAAAACATGCAATTTGGAGGTTATCACGGGAGAAAGGATTGAATACAGTGATGATTGTAGCATCTAGCATTTCTAATAAAAATGCTTTATACAGTGGAATTATTGTCATTTCTACGATAGCTTGATACAAAAATTCGCGGATACTATCTTTCAAAGTCCGAACCTCCCCGTAAGAGGAAGCGGAGTATCCAGAAAGTTCCCGAAATAAAACTCAATAGCAACAAAGTCACTATTAAGCAGGCATCCTTTATTACAGCGCTGGGCAGCACTGGGGATTGATCCACCATGAGTGCTCCAGTGATTCAGTAAACTTCCAAAGATTATATACTATAAAGTCATACATATTAATGAGATTCACGAGGATTCATTAACATATGTAAAAGCTCAAGCTGCATGCATAGTTGTCTTTTTAGTGGTCTTTGGGAGTCCTCCAGTGGTCTCTGATGGTCTTCCTCACCTGTCCGCTGGCTGAACTTTGGGTTTCCTTTGCCCATATATAGTCATTGAATGAGCTCTTCGGTCCTTTAGCCTTGGACTGTCACAAGGGGTTGATTTAAACTAGTTCCTCGAGTGCTTATCTCGGCACTGGTGTCCTGAGTCTCTGTTATCAATGAATTTACGAGCTTATTCACTATCTTTTTAATCCTGTCTGGCACCAAGTTGCATTCTTCAAAACCCTGAAACTATCTTTGCAAGGGAGGAAACCACAAGAGAACAAGGATGCTTACAATAAGGACTAAGTCAAGGACTGTCAGGGGTTTAGTTCTTTCAAGCTTTTTAATCAAGGAAGAACAAATTAGTGTTTTGAGGCCTTTTAAGCAGGTAAAATTTTGAGTACTAATCTGTTCCAATGTCCTTTTTAACTTGGGCAAGTCTTTAGTCTTATTGTATAAATGTCCACAACATTTAGTATTTCTCTGGTATAGAGATGCAATTTTAATTTAGTAATTCAGAGATTATTGAGAAATGTTATCCCAACCTGCAAGCATGAGTTGCCTGATAAAAAATTAAATAGGGAAAAATCACAGCATTTCTTTGAGCAGCAGTAAAACTATATTTCTTACTGGAAAAGCGCAATTGTATAAAATAATTCTATTTAATCTACTTCTTGCAGTAGGTTTTGTGATGTATTTTGTGCATAGTCATGTGCTGGCTCTAAAACAGTTCCTTAGAATTACTTATCCTTTATGTCTTCAAAGGTGAGTGTGTGTTCTCCAAAGCCCTTGTCTAGCAATGCATTTAAGCACATACGTAATTCAGAACATTTGCTTGTCCTGCGTAATTGAGGAAAGCTGAGGCATTGCCTAAATAGTGAATGAAAAGTCAGTAAGATTAAACAAGTCTAAGGTTAGTCATGGACATGTGACTATCTAAGCTGGATTTTGTTTGGTTCTTAGGTTTTTTGGGGAAGGGGTGTTGTGGTTTGGGTTTTTTTTGCTGTTATTGGTTGGGATTTTTGTTGTTTTGTTTGTTTGTGTTTTTTTGTGGTTGTGTTTTCTTTTTTTTTCCCCCCAAAGCTCTGTCTCTTCCTCTTAGGGCTGCTGCTCAAAGTAAGCTCAACAACTACAGTGAAGCAATAAAGGATTGTGAGCGCGCCATAGCAATAGATCCAAAGTACAGCAAAGCATATGGGAGAATGGGGTAAGCTAATACAAATCTGAGTAAATGCTGAAGACCCAAGTGTAAGTCACCATAGGTTTTCAGAAATAAGTGGAACTATGTTGTTTTACTTAGCTGATATGCTTGTTCTGAAAGTGTAGCAATTTTCTGAAGATGACCCTATCAGGCTGTCAGCTTTAAGTTTTATATAGGTAGTTGATCTCAGTATTTTCATATCGGATTTTGTCAGTTTGCTTTTTTCCTTTCAGTTTAGCTGCAAGAAAAAAAAGCTTTAACTTTACAAATTTAGTTTATGAAGTCATGCTGTGTTTTTCTACCTCCTACCTAGTTATGAGTAATAAAATTTCTGCAGTTGGAACAGGGAATCTGTTAATGATGCTGTTAGAGAATAGGATAGTAAAAGTATTGAGGCTTCACACTAGCAGGAATAGAGGCTTAATTTTTCTGTTCAGTAACTCTCAGGAAGCAGATATTTTAGCAAGACTAAGCTATGTCACTTAGTAGTTTTTCTGAGTCATGTCTGTGAGCTTAGCAGTATTGCCCCTTTAGGTGGTGGGTGTGATTAAGTGCTATCTGAAAAAAAATGACGTCAGCAATGTTCCCCTGAATGGGCTATCTACTTGAGTGAAGGGCTGTTCTTCTGATATGTGTAGCTTTGCTTCTTCAATAATCAAACATCTTGTGGGTGTGGGCTGAAGGCTGCTTAAGGCTTTTGAGGTTATATCTATACTAGTAAATTAAAAAATACTTGGGATTGTTCTTTGGGGTCAGCTGGCACAAAATGGCCCATGTCCGTATTATTAAAATCTAGTTTGCAGTATGGAGTGACCACATCCAAACTGCTAAATTGCTAATTGCTAAATTGCCTTGGTCTATCTTAAATTCTGAACCATGCCCCAAAATTGTATGAGACAATACTTTTTGGCCTGGGACAAAGTCATGCCAGGGGGCGTTTTATTTAAGATCAATGATGATGGAATGCTATCCCTTGAAAACTTTCCCTGATACAGTTTATTTTACCGGTACAAATGTAGCCTGACAGGCTTAATTCACTTTGAAATTTTAGGGCCTGTTGAATTGGTTTTGTCCTATTTAACTCTGTTCAGATTGTTTCTTCATATAGCACAACCCAAGATCCCCCAATTTCAGTGAGACGGAGGGAAGCTACAGGCTGATTTAATTGAAAATTTGAGGTTATTTTAGTTTTGGGTGTAAGACCACTCTGCCTTTCGATAAACATTGTGATTGTTCTCAGGCAATGTCATGGTTTTAGCTGGCATAGTGCTGTGCTTTGGACTTAGCATGAAAACAATGTTGATAACACACCGATGTTTTAGTTGTTGCTGGGTAGTGCTTTTACTAGTCAAGGACTTTTCCAGCTTCCCATGCTCTGCCAGGTGCACAAGAATCCGGCAGGGGAGGGGGCACAGCTAAGAGAGCAGATTCAAACTGGCCAAAGGGATATTCCAGATCATGTAACGTCATGCCCAGTATGTTAACTGGGAGGAGCTGGCTGGGGAAGCAGGCAGCAATCACAGCTCGGGGACAGGCAGCGTCGGTCGGCGGGTGGTGAGCAGTTGCATCGTTTGTGTTTCTTTTTTTTTCCCTTTTTTCCTTTTCCTTCTTATTATATTATCATTATTGTTATTATTATAATACTCATTATTATTATAATTATTATTTTATTGTAATTATTAAACTGTGCTTATCTCAACCTACAATTTGGGTTTTTTTTGCCTTTGCTCTTCTGATTCTCTTCCCCATCCCACAGGGGTGGGGGGGGAGTGAGCAAGCGGCTGCGTGGTGTTTAGTTGCCGACCGAGGCTGAACCACAACACCAACCTAAATGATTCTATGAGTCTATAATAAATTCCGATGGGATTCTATGATAAATGCACATGAGAATTTTGTGCATGAAACTAATCAACCATTATTCATTAACTCACACAGGTAACTGAACAAAAGCAAAACACAGAAAAGGATAGGAGCATATTTTTGTCATGAAGAAAATATTCTGTCTGTTGTACAGTCCAGCTCCTCACAGGGGACCTACAAGTTATGTTTAAAAAAAATCCTGGGAACTATATTCTTAACAGTGGATAAACAAATTGTGACCTCACTGGCAACATTGTTTTTAAAGCTTACAGTTTTCTTGCTGATTCATCCCTGTACATTCATTATAGCAACTGTTTTCTCTCCAGTGTTTTAATTGATTAAAATAGTTTTATTATACTAAGAACAATCGTGTCCCACTTGTATTTAGTTTGGATTTTGCTACTTGTCAGATCTGATTAATGGATGCCAGTCAAGTCCAAAAGTTTGGTTTTTCCTGTTCTGTCAGTTGGTCTAATTAAAGATAGCACCTCTTCTACAAATCTTGTCTCACTCTAGGCCTGTTAGACTAATAGATTGTACTTTAAGTACAGAGTTTTTGTTTGCAGAAAATCTACCATGAAACATTTTTAGGAGAGTTCAAAAAACAATCCTTTTGATTGTCCTTCATCTGTAAAATAGGGTTTACGATAAAAGGTAGCTTTAGTTTGGGAAACATAATAACTATTTTTCAGAATCTGTTAAAACAGTTGTAGATTTTTTTACCATAAAAGATTTATAATTTTAGGTGTAATTAAAGGAGAATCAGTTTGTCTTCCCCATTTCTCTTCTTTATGAAGTCTTCAGTTCACTTCGGTTATTTTTTCCCTTTCTTCTCCCCACCTAACAGATATAAATGACATAGTTGTGAGTGTTAAGAGATGTTCTCTTTGTTTTAGTATTTTACCCCTTCTCCTTTGAAGAAACAAAATATAAAATATAAAAGATTACTAGCAGAACTGAAAACCATTATAGACATTTTTCATTTTCCTGGGGGAAGAATGCTTTCAGAGTGGCTTTTTAAAATCTAAAATAAACAATTTCAGTTATATCTCTCCTAAATTCTAAGACGTGAGAGTAGCAAACAACGGAGCTAAAATATATATTTTAATGTTTTAATCTACAGGTTTCATCTACTAATTTCTTCCATCAAAATGATATTTTAATACAAGCCTTACATGGCCAATATGCGTAATGTGCTAAGTCAGTAAGGATATATTGACTTTCCAGGCCACAAAGGTGAAAAAGATGTGTATTAACTTCTTTCCATGCCTGCAAACAAGCAAAAGCTCTCAACAGAGTGTTGTGGTTTAGCCCCAGCCAGCAACTAAACCCCACACAACCACTCGATCACTCCCCCACCGGTGGGATGGGGGAGAAAATCAGAAGGGTAAAAGTGAGAAAACTCACTGGTTGAGATAAAGACAGTTTAATAATTAAAATAAAACAATAATAACAACAAAAATAATGTAATAAAAAGGAAAATAACGAGAGAGAGGCGAAACCCGGGGGGGAAGGGGGAATCTAGAGCTGTAATTATTCTTTATTATGATTTCTATAAACAAAATATTTTAAATAATTTACTTTGTTAAACGAAGGTTGAGAAAATGCATAGATTCTGATTAAGCATTCTGTTAACAACATAGCAGAGTTCACAACTGAGCATCATGACAGCATCAACGCAACATATTTTTCATTAACATATTGCAAAGTGTTGTGATTAGACAGTGTACATTCAGATTAAACAGACACACAACTTTGGCAAGAAAGCCCTTTGAATTTGCACAGAAAATATTTCAGCAAGGAAAAAATAGCCTTGTTCTTTATTGTTGGTGAGACAAATGCACTTAAATCTAAATGCAGGTGGCACAGACATCTATCAATTAATGGAAAAACATTCAGTGTAAATTAATGGAAAAACATTCAGTGTAAAATACAGTTGCTGTTATGAGGCCCTTAGGGCACTGCTTTCCAAACTACGTATAGTGGTTCGTCTTTATCTGAAGTTAAAAATTATTGTAATAATTTCTTATACCCATTTCATTTGCTGTAAAAGTAAATGAAAGTAAATGAAAGTAAAAGTTCATTCTTCTTCTTATACCCATTTCATTTGCTGTAAAAGTAGAAGTGTTTAAATTAAAACTTTATCTCACTTCTGTAGATTTGAGAGTGCAGTTATGATGCTGTGGCTATTATACTGCATGATAGCTCATCTCACTGTACTGTCCAGATCTCCTTGCTCCAAAGGCATTTAACCTGTGGTTCCAAACATGGCAGTCCCTAAGAAATTCAACCTTAAATATCATTGAGCCATCACTGAAGCTAGGAATTCACGTATTGTTAGGTCTTGTTTTTACGTGACTGAGATTTTTTCACAGAAAATAAAATGACAAGGAAAAAGTAAGGAATTTAAGTGTGCACATATATACAACAGTGTTGCTAGAAACTACTAAGAGATTTGGATTGTCAGTGTTAGCCCCTTGTAAGAAATATTGATGGTTGGAATAGAGATGAGGAAGCCATAAAATGTAAAATACATACATAAATAAAAGAGCGAGCGGCTGCGTGGTGTTTAGTTGCCGACTGAGGCTGAACCACGACAGGCAATCAAACTTTTTTTTATTGTGTGGTTGTTTTGATAGAGGACATATTTTGAGCAGCAGGTTGTTGCTTAACTCGGATATAATAATATATTTGGCATACATAGGTTAAATGAGGAAACAGTGCTTTTTTTAGTAATAACAAAAAAAACCAAGTGCAGAAACCACCTTCTCAACAAAAAATACTTATGAGAAAGCTGTTTTCTGACCACATTATGCAGGTATATTAGTTTTTCAAAGGATTTGACAGAAACTCTGTATATATCACAGAAAGAAGTAGAAGTGCCAGAGAAATATGCAGAGATGGGAGCCATGTAGACAGTTAGGGATGCTTACAGCATGACCCTGAGAAAGCACTTGTCTGGGTAGGTGGTGGTCCTGGAATTGTGAGCAAAGAAAGTGTCACCCGCTGTTCTGACTTGTACTGTGTTCCAATAAGAAAATTTTACATACTTTCAGAAAAAAGCAACCAAAAGCCACGGTTGCATCACAGAAATACCTGATTGCATTTTTCATCTGGTCAGAAACTATTCTGGCAAATTAATGGCCCAACAAGGAGTATGTTATGGGAGTAACTGTATTAAGGGAGAAAACATTACTATTGCATATATTCCTCCAGGAGCGTTGCTGGAGTCTCCTGGAGTTTCATGCTGTTATTGAGTTCATTTTCACTGAGAATAATGACTGTGACTGACTAACACACTGAGCGCTCTTGCCTGAGATAAAAGACTAAGGTCTGTTAGTGGGCATTAGCACAGACTTATCAACCCAGTCTGTGTAGCTCAGCACATACTAAAGGGAGACTGGAGTACTGAATAGCTGAATGTGGGTTATACAGATCTTTCACAAAATATGGAAAAGATCAGTTTAGTTTTATGGTCAGCATAAATTGAAAATACAGTAGAAGACAGGATTGAAACTGCAACCAGATGGACTTCTGGAATAGCTCAAAGAAAGGTGATGTTTTAAATGTAGTAGCTAATAAAATCTGAAAACAAATACTGTTTCAAAAGTAGTAGATAATCTGTTCTGTGCTCTCCTGAGCTGCTGGAGAAGAATATTTTTCAAAACATTAGGCAGACTTCCCTGATACAAGGGTTTCTTACAGAGTCTTACAGATGTTACTACTATCCTGTATAACTCATTTGTCATGCTGTTGAAGTAGAAGATCCAAGAGGAGAATCTTGCACTGATCCTAAGACAAAAATCTGTTATGCTGAAACTTATGGTTCCAGTATTTGGTTTCTTGAGGCTGCAGTATCTTCACCCTACTTACCTATGTACCCTTGTGAATAATCTCTTGGATCAAAAGGACTGGAGGACATTTAGAGGAATTCCTGAGCTTATGCGAAAAGTCATGTATGCTGGATCCAGCTTGCACTCTCAAATACAGACTAAATCACTTGATGATGCCAAAGAGTTTTTAATGAAACTTGCTTATATATGGAACAGGCAATGCAAGATGAGTTATTGAGGGTTCATCTGTTCTGCAAAAATAAGGGCTTACACTAAGCAATAGTAGCACAAGAGCAAAACTTGCTTTAACTTAGTGCTCAAGCTAAAAATTAGTTGTGAGATACTGTTTTACTTGGAACAGAAAATGTATCATTATCTTTTGATGGTCATTTATGTTCTAACCGGGATTTCTTTATTTCACATTAGGTTGGCTCTGACCTCAGTGAATAAATATGAAGAAGCAGTTGCAAGTTACCAAAAAGCACTGGATCTTGATCCAGAAAATAACTCTTATAAGTCAAATTTGAAAATAGCAGAACAGAAACTAAGAGATGTGTCTAGTCCTGTAAGTTAGCCCTGCATCTATTTAAATAAACAGCAGTTTTAACTGGAATTTTGTAGGTAAACTTTTCTTCAATTGTAATTTTTTTGTAGACTGGAACTGGCCTGAGTTTTGACATGGCAAGCTTGATAAACAATCCTGCCTTCATTAGTATGGTGAGTATATTTCAAGCTTTACATTATATTGTTTTTAAAACTGAAGTTTTAAGAACAATTCTTGTTTAATAACAGAAGTTATTTTAATGCTTATTATAATGGCAATGGTTTCATTATACTGCATTTAAACTTTTCTAAGTCACTCAAACCAAGAGTGAAGCATAAATCTCCTATAATGCCTGTCTTATTTCCAATTGATTCTATCCTACTTATGAACAACAACATGTACAGATTAGCTGTGCTGTTTTTATAGATGCATGAGTAGCAAAACACTTGTCAACAGCATGGTGTAAAAATATCTCTTCTATTCTCTGCATAGTTAACAATAAATGCAAAGAAATCACCTCTTAAGCAAATAGCAAACACACAGTGCTTTCCTTTACTTCCAGTACAATGGCAAATTGTGGTTTTGTCCCTCAGTAGTTTTACCTCCATGCATGGCTTTCTTAGCCAATTTGTATGAATTAACTCTGAAGAATAGAATTTGGAGAAAAAAATTTTAAAAATGCTTATTTCCTTTGAGAACTCAGTTAAAACTTTACTACCCATCTGGCAGCTTCATTAGGACAGGACATTTTAACCAGTGCTTCAGCATGGAAATGCACTGCATGCAAGAGATCAATACACCTGGTCTGATACTGTGGTCCAAATAATAGAGATGGTAGGAAAGGAAGAAGTGAATGAGTTCTCCAATGGCATTAGTGATTAAATAGCACTGGAACTCCATGTACTACTTCAATGGCCATGTGATTTATTCACAGTCTCCATCTCTTTAGTTTTGGTTTTGTTTAGTTTTGTTTTTAAGGAAAAAAGTTGGATAACTGTCTGACCTTGAGAAAGTTTTCTCCATTTTGGGCCCCTAACCTAGATCAGACTTGTTACTGATGGAAGAGAGAAAAAAATCCTATACTTCCCATAGAATTTACCTGAATTTGGCATTTTATATCCAACTGTAGACTAGAGAAAACAGTTGATTTTCTTTTGAGAGGTTGTATGGAAATATATCAATCAATAAAATTAATACTGTATATGTCTCGGTTTTGTAGTGCCTTTAATAAGATAGTGAATGAGCAGATACAGTGTTGTGCCTATTGGACTTGTATTCTTACAGACACTGATTTCCATAGGAAGTATGTTGCTAACTTTAAACCGTCACCTGGTTAGTTCTATGGTATCTGTCCATATACACCCTTACACTATGGTAAACACAATATAATTTTTGAGGTACCTTATGAATGAGAAATTTAAATAACCTCACGCTTACTACAAAATAAGAATATATGCAAGTTGAAATGGAAGATATATGTTACCACAAAATCAAGGTGCAAAATAAGTCCCCACTGGTTTACTCTGCAATATTTTGTGGTTGTAATCTTAACAGTTTTTACCCACTAGTAATAGTAATAATAGTTGAAAAACTGATTTATCTAGTCTGGGAATCAACAAAATACAGACTTTTCTCCTTTCACCCAATAGAAGACCTTTGTCCTTGGAAGCCTTAAGTTAATTTTTTTAAGTTTTCAGTACTGGGTTTTCATGTTTAATATCTTGTTGTCATATTTTTCATGTCTGACTCTGTAACCAGTATCTAAAATGTAACAAATTGTCTCAGCTTCAAATCCTTGAAATACTTTCCCGTAATAATTCTTTTTTCTGGAAACCATACATCTGTGTGCACATAGACTTAGCTTAATTTTGTAATACAATATTGAATACACTTTGTATGTTTTTTTTACATTTTCCTCAGTGATACCCAAGCAGTAAATACATTATAATTTCAGCTATATATTGTCTATTCTAGGCAGAAAGCTTAATGCAGAATTCTCAAGTTCAACAATTGTAAGTATTAAAATGGAGTACCATTAAAACAAATATCTTCAGGGGTTTGAATTAATAAAAGAAAAGGTGGATAGTACTTGTATTCCTGAAAATGTAATTTTATTTTTGCTTACTGTAACTAGAACTACTGCCGTTTATTCCTCTTAAAGCTTATTTCCTCCCAGTAATTCAACGAAGAATTACAGTTTATTGCTTACTGTAAAGGTCCCTGCGTACCCTAATACCAACACTGTGCTGTTTCAGGATGTCGGGGATGATGTCAAATGCCATTGGTGGCCCTGCTGCGGGTGTTGGTGGCCTGGTGGATTTGTCCAGCCTGATCCATGCATAAGTGTTATGAATTGCATAGTTTTAACTGTTACATTTGTAGAAGCATCATTGTGCACCGTCTATTTAAAAGGGATAGAGTCAAGCCAATTATATTGTGTCCTGTCCCCATTGTGTACCTGATTATAATTAAAATTGAGATCTTGAAGACTTGTTTTCCACTATCTTGTTTGCTTTCTACATTTCTACCAATTGAAATGACTGTGTGCTCAGTTTCACTTTCTGGTTCTTGTGCACTGTTTACTTTCTAAATGCCAGATATTAAAAACGTTCCTTTAAACCTTTAGGTACTCCTATGTGTGCTTTCAAATTGTGTTGATAAATTTATTACCGGATATCCCAGATACTAGTTAGAAAAGTTACAGATTTATTTAGCACAGGTTTCAACTGTTCTAAAGTTGACTCCTGACTGACCATGCTCTGGCATCCCTCCATTTGGACTAGGAAGGCTTCAGGGAACTCAGTATAAGAAGGAGACGAGTGGCTTTCACAAAAACCAGGACCCAAGTCTTTTATAATATAATAATGATAATCCATCTGGAAGAGTCTGCACAAAAACATAAAATTTGTTTATATGGCAAGATCTCTTAACAAGCGTACAATTTTACTTTTTTCAGCATTCTAGCCTGTTTCAAACTATTTTTAAGTTTTGCCCCTTCAGGGCAAGAGTAATTTATAATTCACATCACAGACAGGAGTATCCCCCACAAAATCAAGGGCTGTATTCACAAAAATCACGTGCTATGCCTAGATCTATGAAAATGGTGGCTTTCCTTCAACCTATACTGTAGTTTAAAGGAGTCTTGATAATTTGCTACTTGGGCGAAATGCAGAAGTTACAGAGAATGCCATGCCAGGCTATTCATGAAGTAATACGTTTTACTTACTTGCTTTTTCTAGTAAACCAGTATTATGCTTATCTTTTACATGGATTTAATCTCACCTATTAATTTTACTCTTAAACTACAACTGTTATGGAGATGGATCTGTCATTACTTCAGTCATACAGGTGTAATTGTATGCTTGCTTTCTATTACTGACATCTTGTTGGCTGTACAAGTTGGCAGCTGCATACTATATTTCTGGAAAAACTAGAACTTCAACTATAAGAGTAGTTATCTTAAACAACTAGAATGGATCCTCTCAAAAAGAAGGGAGCAAATCACTGGAGCAGATTTGTTGCCAAATTTTAGTTTTAGCAAGTAAGATAATACTTTATCCTCCATCTTATCAAGTAGAAGTAATAGTCCTAAAGAATGAAAATGAAGACCTGATGATAATCCTGTTTGGAGAGACACTAACTAGATAAAGTGGTAACACTACAGCTATCTTGCTGTATAGTCTTAATCAAGGTATCTTTAGTCTTAACTTTCATATAATGCAGCTTTCAGTTATATTAGGATATCCTGTTTTCTTACAAATGCTGCTTGTCAGTTGGTTTGGGGTTTTTTCCACTTGTTGATTTTACTTAAAACAGTTCAACACAGGGGGCAACAATTTGCACAACAGATACAGCAACAGAATCCAGAGCTCATAGAGCAACTGAGAAATCATGTCCGGAGCACATCTTTCAGTGGCAGCACTGAAGAGCATTCCTGACTTAAAGGAGGCATGTGAATTGGAGTGGTATATAACCCCAAAATGCATACCATAGTTAGTAGCAAAAGCACCACTGTAACTTCTGCTTGAATAGAAGACAGTAAATTGTTTGTGCATGTCTGCAAACAAGAATAAAACTGTTAAACAGACCTAGTGCACATAACTTGGAACATATTGTTTATGTATAGTTACTCCTCTGAATACACTAAATAGATTAAGTGGTTTATTAAAATCCCTAAGTACAAGTCATTTTCAGTACATGCATTAGATTGATCTCCAGGACTATTGAGTAGGGAGGAGTTTTGTAGTAGGCTGTTCTTGCGTAACAGCTTAATTCTAAAATCCTAGTGTAAAAGACACATTATTCTTATGGTGAAAATTGTTATGGCTGTACTCCCTGTCAAATATGCTATTGAAACAATAGGGCCATCTGATGTGCCCTTGTATAATGAGCATAAATCAGTGTTGGAGTATAGAATGTACCTAAAACTAATGCTTGAAAAGTCTATTTCTTTAAGCCTGTGAGGGGGCTGTCATTAGTAACACAAAATACTTTTCAACTTCATTTGGCAGGAGAGAGGGAGATGATTCCATATGAAGGAGTATCACAAATTGTAGAGAAAGAGAAAACACTAATCCTGAGAAGGATAATACACAGAAACCAAAATAGAACTTGGCTTGGGAAAGGAAATATTATTAAGAAGTTTTAGGTTTTTCTACTGCCATGTCTACCCTCAAATCAGGATGGTAGCCTTGGAGGTCAGCATTATGGCACTGTTTTCCTAGGCATGGAAAACTGTATTATATTCCATATGTGTGCAGTATTTAATATAAGCTTAAAATACTTAACTGCAATAAGCTAAAACTGATCCTGTGACTGTACAAATAATTACTACTGAAAATTTATCAAAAAATAACTGCCTTAGAAAGATTATCTTTCTATTCTTGTGTGGTAAATCATTGGCTTAAAAAATTAAGGTTTTTTTTAAAGTTTCATTACACATATCTATCTTAAGTGATGGTTATATGGCCAAGTTAAAGATTTTTCCAGTCTACAGCATTTCTCTTCCTACCCTGCTCAGGTGATCTTACTGTTTTAGAGACCACTGATTTTCTGTATTTTATTATGTTACCTTTTTAATTCTGGTTACTGTTCACACTGCTTTTTGCTACAAGGTACACTTGTTTTTACTCCAGGGAGGTTCTCAACACTCCCAATTTCCAATTTGTATATCAAAACTAATTTGATTCCTAAGACAAAGTGACCACTGCTGGCCAGTTAGACTGGAGAAAGCATGTGGAGGAGTAACAATAGAGACTGCCAAATGGAGAAATACACAGGAGCTCCTGGACCTCAGACATTATATCTGATTCATCTTGTGGACAAAAAAAAGGAGCACTGTGAGTAGAAGCAAATGCAAAATTTGGGACTAAGTCAGGCACTTGACTGTAACAAATGCTACTTGTGCATGTTGTATGAGTTGTCTTCTAAAATGGGGAAAAATGCAGCTGGATCCAAGGAGAAATGAAAAGAATCGGAGAAAAAACAAAAATCGGAAATCTATATTGCCATCTGTTAAATAAAGAGGTAGAGCTTAATAGAGCAACTTAAACAACTGTAAGGCATTTAATACTTTATTCAATAGAGCTTGCCTACACACAGCATTAAAATCTGTGGATTTTTTTAAATTCTCTATATAAATTGCTGTAGCTGCCTTTTGAGGCTATAGAGCTACTTAAGCTTTACATTAAATACATTTCCAAATAACAGCTTCTGAATTAACATCTGATGACAAAGAAGAAAATCCCTAACACGATCTTTCAGAGGTTGTTCCGATTCTGAATCAAATCCATTCAATAAACCTGATAATTAATTTCAGTCACATTTAATAGGACAGGATACCATTTACAAGAAAGATCGATGGAGGCCGTAGGTGGTCTACAACTACTGTACAAACATTGCTTGGAGTAGTGTGTTGTGTCAGGAGAGAAGCATTGCTCCTAGCATATCTCCTATTAAACTTAATGTTTATTCTTAGTTCTCTTTCATGTTTTCAACTGCTCACTACTAACTTTGATAAAGGGAACCAATAAATCCAGAGTGGACTGGACAGCACTGTAGGATTTCTCAACACTCAGTTTACCCTTACTGTGTGACAGTGTAGCAGGTTGCCCTTGGCTGGCCATCAGATGCCCACCAAGCTGCTCTATCAGTCCCCTCCTCAGCAGGACAGGGGGAAGAAAATAAGATGAAAAATAACTCATGGGTCAAGATAAAGGCAGTTTAATAAAGCAAAGCCTGCATGCAGAAGCAAAGGAAAACAAAAGATTTATTCTCTACTTCCCATCAGCAGGCAATGTCCAGCCACTTCCTGGGAAGCAGGGCTTCAGTATGTGTAGCGGTTGCTCTAGAAGACAAATGCCGTAAGTAACAAATGCCCACCCCGCCTCCTTTCTCTTAGCTTTTATTGCTGAGCAGAGGTCATATGGTATGGAATATCCCTTTGGTCAGTTGAGGTCACCTGTCCTAGCTGTGTCCCCTCCCAAGATCTTGCCCACTCCCAGTCTATTGGCCTTTGGGAGTGGGGGGTGTTGGAGAGACAGCCTTGATGCTGTGTGAGCACTGCTCAGCAGTAGCCAAAGAACTGGTGTGTTATCAACACCTTTCTAGCTACCAATACAAAGCACAGCATTATAAGGGCTGCTATGGGGAAAGTTCACTCCATCCCAGCCAGACCCAATATAGACAGCAATCTTCATGCAGTTGGCTACCTTTCTCCTTCAAAACAGGAGTGTCATGAACCTCTTCAGAGTTCCTTAAGAACTGCAAAATATAATAATATTCAAAGACTGGCTATAGAAGTTGTACTGTCAAGTACAAGCCCTATAGCTTACAGAATTTATGGGAGAACTATCCCCAAGGTTAAATGGAATGAAGCATTGGTTAGTTATCTGACAACTTCTCTTGAAATAACCTTTACAGAGCAGTAACTTTCATTTCCCATACTACACTATTGTCATGTTTGGGTTTTACTCCAGTACAGATCATATGTAACCAGAGTATTTATTAAAATGTTGATGGCATCAGCTAACCCTTTAGGAATTTCCTACAACTGGCACAATACTTGTAAACATTCTCTGTTTCTTGTATATTAAAAGAAAGGGCTTTATAGCCTAAATAAAAAAGCAGTGAAACCAATAACAGGAGCTATCATTACACACTTTACCACTGAAGCCAGGAACAGAGATCATTTATGCTAAAATCTATTTTGTCTTAAATAGGCTGGAAAGAGAGTCATGCAATAAGTCTTAAGGGTAAGGAAGCAATCTTTTCCTGTGTAATAACTGCACTTCTGTTTTGGTTTGGTTTGGTTTTTTTTTCACTAAAAGTTCTCATCCTGCTAGATCAAGTGGTAAATGACAATATCAGTAAATACTGCTTTAAATTAAGTTCAAATGCAATTGATTGTTCAATTGAACAAATATACATTTAACACCTAATTGGTTTTGTATCATTACTGTTCCAGCATATAAGTGTGATAATTTTTAGAGAAGAAAATATCTTGCACTCAAATTGTAAACTCCTGTAACTTGCTTGTATGGAAATATATTCTTCTAACTATGCCTGATAAGAAAAACAGCTAATGAAATATTCAGTGTAGAAATTGTTTCAGTTGCACTTCTGCAACTGCTACTTGTTTTGTAACAACTACAAAGTAAAATCACTCATTCATACTGAGAAAGAACTAAGTGCGCAACCTTGAAAGAAACCTTCATATGCTGTATGAAGGCTACAGATAGTCATACTGGCAAAATGCAACTTGTCTACTGTTTCTGTATCTCTCCTACCTCTTATTAGCATATAGTTACATCTCCTTCAACTTGTGTCGGTTTAACTTGGAAACAGATTATAAATAAAATTACTGACATTTTTTGTGTGGATAGTTGTGGTTTTACTATTTTGGTTTGTTGATATATCGAGAGTAACAGGTAAATTGTATTCTTTTTTTTAAATTGTATTGGGTTTGCGTGGCAAGGTTTGGGTAGCAGAGGAGGGGGCTACAGGTGTGGCTTTTGTGAGAAGATGCCCCCATGTCTGATAGAGCCAGTGCCAGCCAGCTCCAAGATGAACCCACCGCTGGCCAAGGCTGAGCCAATCAGTAACAGTGGTAGCACCTCTGGGATAACATATTTAAGAAGGGGGAAAAGCTGCTACAAAACAGCAGCTGGAAGAAAGGAGTGAGACTATGTGAGAGAAACAACCCTGCACACACCAAAGTCAGTGAAGAGGGAGGAGGGGGAGGAGGTGCTCCAGGCACCAGAGCAGAGATTCCCCTGCAGCCCCCGGTGAAGACCATGGTGAGGCAGGATGTGCCCCTGCAGCCCATGGAGGTCCATGGTGGAGCAAATATCCACCTGCAGCCTGTGGAGGACCCCACAAAGGAGCAGGTGGATGTGACCCAAAGGAGGCTGTGACCTCATGGGAAGCCCACACTGGAGCAGGTTTTCTGACAGGACCTGTGACACCACAGGGGAGCAGTCTGTTCCTGAAGGACTGCACCCTATGGAAGGGACCCATGCTGGAGCAGTTTGTGAAGAGTTGCAGCCCCGTGGGAAGAATCCATGTTGGAGAAGTTTGTGGATGACTGTCCCCCATGGGATGGACCCCACACTGAAGCAGGGGAAGAGTGTGAGGAGAGAGTGTGTCATGGTTCAGCCCCAGTCAGCAACTAAACACCAAGCAGCCACTCGCTCACTCCCCCCACTCCTGTGGGATGGGGGACAGAAATGGAAGAGCAAAAGAAAAAATAAAAATTGTGGGTTGAGATAAGAACAGTTTAATAATTTAAATGAAATACTTATTATAATAATGATTATTATTATACTAAAAACAAAAATGATACTATAATAAAAAGGAAAAGGGAAAAGGGAAAAAAACAGAAAAAAAGGACACGCTCACTCACCACCTGCCGACCACTGCTGCCAGTCCCCAAGATGCGATTGCTGCCTCCCTTCCCCCAGCCAGCTCCTCCCATGTAACATACTGGGCACGACGTTACATGATATGGAATATCCCTTTGGCCACATTGAACCTGCTCTCTTAGCTGTGCCCCCTCCCCTCCTGGCTTCTTCTGCACCTGGCAGAGCATGGGAAGCTAGAAAAGTCCTTGACTAGTATAAGCGCTACCTAGCAACAACTAAAACATCGGTGTGTTATCAACACTGTTTTCATACTAAGTCCAAAGCACAGCACTATGCCAGCTAGCATGAAGAAAATTAACTCTATCCCAGCTAAAACCATGACAGTAGCCACCCCTTATTCAATACCATTTACATCATGCTCAGGTCCCATACTTTCCAATACAATTTCAATAACCGCTACCAGCCTTCTCATCCTTTAATAGAATATACAGATTTCATTTATCATTCCCCTAGTCTATGGACCACCCCTGTAAAACATCCGTGAAATGTCCATTGAGTTCATTTAGTCCATGACTTTGGGTTCCATCTATTGTGAGAGTCTTTCAGAGAGGTGCAGTGAGTGGTGTTGAATTGTTGTATGCTGAAGTCAGTCCTCGTTCCATCACCGCTGCACTGTTAGTCCTTGTTCTATCACTGCTGCACTTTGCTTGGTTCAATTGAAAGTTCATTTTAAAAATTATTATTAATTTGAGAGATTGCCACCATGATACCATTGATATGGCACATAGCAACCATAGTAGTGATGACATAGAACATTATATAGCAATTAACAGCATATTATTCAGTTCATTGGCTGTTTTCACCCAAAATCAAATCCCCTTGAGGCACACATCGGATTTCTCCATCCTCCCGCATCACCCACCAAGTGCACCCAGGTCCTCGAGAAAACGCAGTCCCACTAATGGGTTTGCATTTGCCTGAGGCAGGAAGAACCCACACTGTTTTGCCCAGCATAATATTTACGTGCACTACAGGGACTCTATCGCCTTCCACAGTATGTAAGGGTTCTGATGGGGCAGGGCCAGCTCGATTGGCAGATCCCCTAATGTTGACTAACCACGTGGCCTTTGCTAAATGTGTATCCCAGTGCTTGAATGTTCCACCACCTATTGCTCTCAGTGTAGTTTTTAGCAGTCCACTGTATCTTTTGATTTTCCCAGAGGCTGGTGCGTGATAGGGGATGTGATACACCCACTCAATGCCATGCTCTTTGGCCCAGGTGTCTATGAGGTTATTTCAGAAATGAGTCCTGTTGTCTGACTCAATTCTCTCTGGGGTGCCATGTCGCCACACAGGATAGTGTTCCTGGCAGTGGCATGGGGGACAGGATATGTTTCCAGGCAGCTGGTCATTGTAGCTACCATTGTAAGCACATGGCGCTTGCCTTGGCGGGTTTGTGGTAGTGTGATATTATCAATTTGCCAGGCCTCCCCATATTTATATTTCAGCCATTGTTCCCGATACCACAGAGGCTTTACTCTCTTCACTTGCTTGATTGCAGCACACGTTTCACATTCGTGGATAGCCTGTGCAATAACATCCATGGTCAAGTCCACCCCTTGATCACGAGCCCACCTGTATGTTGCATCTCTCCCTTGATGGCCTGAGGTGTCATGGGCCCACCGAGCTAGAAATAGTTCACCCTTATGCTGCCAGTCCAGATCCACCTCAGCCACTTCAATCTTGGCAGCCTGATCCACCTGCTGGTTGTGTAGATGTTCTTCAGTGGCCCGACTCTTGGGGACAAAAGCATCCACATGACGTACCTTTACAACCAGGTTCTCTACCTGGGTGTCCTGGTTTCAGCTGGGATAGAGTTAAATTTCTTCATAGTAGCTGGTATGAGACTATGTTTTGGATTTTTTCTGGAAACAGTGGTGATAATGTGGAGATGTTTTAGTTGTTGCTAAGTAGCGCGTACACTGGTCAAGGACTTTTTCAGCTCCCCGTACTCTGCCTGGTGCACAAGAAGCTGGGAGGGGACACAGCCAGGACAGCTGACATAAACTGACCAATGGGATATTCCATACCATAGGACGTCATGCCCAGTAAGTAAAGCTGGGGGAAGAAGGATGAATGGGGGAAACATTTGGAGTAATGGCGTTTGTCTTCCCAAGTAACCGTTACGCATGATGGAGCCCTGCTTTCCTGGAGATGGCTGAACACCTGCCTGCCCATGGGAAGTAGTGAATGAATTCCTTGTTTTGCTTTGCTTCCGCGTGCAGCTTTTGCTTTACCTATTAAACTGTCTTTATCTCAAACCATGAGTTGCCTCACATTGACTCTTCCGATTCTCTCCCCGTCCCACCGGGGGGGAGTGAGTGGCTGCATGGTGCTTGGTTGCTGACTGGGGCTAAACCACGACACCGGGCAGCAATATCTTGCCACAATGTGGCAGCCTGGATGGGTTTGCCTCTGCGCTGCCAGTTACTTTGCTTCCACTGCTGTAGCCAGCCCCACAGGGCATTTGCCACCATCCAGGAGTCAGTACAGAGGCAGAGCACTGGCCACTTTTCCCGTTCAGCGATGTCTAAGGCCAACTGGATGGCCTTTACCTCTGCAAACTGGCTCAATTCACCTTCTCCTTCAGCAGTTTCTGCTACTTGTCTTGTAGGACTCCATACAGCAGCTTCCATCTCCGGTGCTTCCCCCAAAACAACAGGACGCATCAGTAATGAGGGCATATTGCTTATCGTTTTCCGGCATTGCTTCTCATTTTCTGGCATTGCCTCTCCTTTTGTGGCAGTTTGTTATACAGTGGGGCTTCTTCAGCATGTGTCACCTCCTCCTCTGGTGATAATCCAAAATGTTTGCCTTCTGGCCAGTCCATAATCACTTCCAAGGTTCCTGGGCGACTGAGGTTTCCTACTCAAGCCCATTGGGTGATCACTGCAGCCCATTGACTCCATGTAGCATCATTTCCATGATGTGTGGAGGGGATGTTTCCTTTGAACATCCAGCCCAGCACTGGCAGTCGGGGTGCCAGGAGCAGCTGTGCTTCAGTACCAACCACTTCTGAAGCAGCTCGAACCCCTTCATATGCTGCCAATATCCTTTTTTAGTTGGAGCATAGCGGGCTTCAGACCCTCTGTATCCCTGACTCCAAAACCCTAGGGGTCGACCTCAGGTCTCCCCAAGTGCTTTCTGCCAGAGGCTCCAGGTAGGGCCATTCTCCCCGGCTGCAGTGTAGAGCAAATTTTTTACATCTTGTCCTACCCGGACTGGCCCAAGGCCTACTGCATGAACTATTTCTCATTTAATCTGTTCAAAGGCTTGTTGCTCAGGGCCCCATTTGAAATCGTTCTTCTTCCGGGTCACTTGATAGAGAGGGCTTACGATCAGACTGTAATTTGGAATAGGCATTCTCCAAAAACCCACAACGCCCAAGAAAGCTTGTGTTTCCTTTTTGCTAGTTGGTGGAGACATGGCTGCTATTTTATTGATCACATCCATTGGAATCTGACGACGTCCATCTTGCCATTTGATTCCTAAGAACTGGATTTCTTGTGCTGTCCCTTCACCTTACTTTGTTTTATGGCAAAACCAGCTTTCAGGAGGATTTGGACTATTTTCTCTCCTTTCTCAAAAACTTCTGCTGTATTGCCCCACACAATGACGTCATCAATGTATTGAAGGTGTTCCAGAGCTCCACCTTGTTCCAAAGCATTATGGATCAGTCCATGACAAATGGTAGGACTGTGTTTCCACCCCTGCGGCACTCGATTCCAGGTGTACTGGTCGCCCCTCCAAGTAAAAGCAAACTGTGGCCTGCACTCTGCTGCCAGAGGGATGGAGAAGAATGCATTAGCGATATCAATTGTGGCATACCACTTGGCTGCCTTGGACTCCAGTTCGTATTGAAGGTCTAGCATGTCTGGCACAGCAGCACTCAACGGTGGAGTGACTTCATTCAGGCCACGACAGTCTGCTCTGTTAGTCTCCACTCTCCATTTGACTTCCGCACTGCCCATATGGGACTGTTAAAGGGTGAGTGGGTTTTACTGATGACTCCTTGGTTCTCCAGTCGACGAATGAGCCCGTGGATGGGGATCAGAGAGTCTCTGTTGGTGCGATATTGCCGCCGGTGCACTGTTGTGGTGGCGATCGACACCCGTTGTTCTTTGACCTTCAGCAACCCCACAACAGAAGGGTCCTTCGAGAGACCAGGCAAGGTAGGCAGCTGTTTAATTATCTTCTGTCTCCAAGGCAGCTACACCAAAAGCCCACCTGTACTCTTTTGGGTCCTTGAAATACCCTCCCTCTCCTGAGGTAGTCTATGCCAAGGATGCATGGAGCCTCTGGGCCAGTCACAATGGGGTGCTTTTGCCACTCATTCCCACTTAGGCTCTCTTCGGCTTCCAATACAGTTAGCTCTTGGCATCCCCCTGTCCCTTCAGCAATGCTGATGGGTTATGCCCCTATATAGTTTGATGGCATTAAGGTTCACTGTGCACCAGTGTCCACTAAAGCTTTATACTCTTGTGGGTCGGACGTGCCAAGCCATCAGATCCACACAGTGTAGTAAACCTGGTTATTCCTTTCCTCCACCTTGCTGGAGGAAGGGCCCCTCTATTCCTGATCATAGTATTTGTCGCTTACTTCTTGTAAATGCGAATCACAAGTGTCTCTATTAAAATCAAACAGAAAATCAGCTCTTCTGCTCCTCTGTCTGGGGAATTGCTTACTGGAAACTGGAGCAGCTGCTCTCCTGGAGAAACTCCCCTGAGTGATTGTTTTCCCTTGCAGCTCATGTACCCATGCATCTAGGGTTGAGGTAGGTTTTCCATCCCAGTTCTTCATGTCATCTTCATGGTCACACAGTTAAAACCATAGGGTGCGTCGTGGTGTGTATTGTCTCTCTTGTGCAAAGGGACACTTACTCCTAATGGCTGAGACACTGGTCTGTAGAGGTGGGGACTAGGACGTATCTTCTTTGAGTTGCTGGAACTCCTGGGGCAGGTCAATGTCTCTGCAACTAAACCTATCTGTTCGCCATTCCTGGATACATCCTATACAGGATGGTCAGCATGGTTGCATAGACAGACCCTCATCTCTTGAAAACGATCAAAGAGTGATGTGACCAGTGTGTTGGGAACTGGTTTGGGAATCTTAAACAGCATTGATGCTGAGGTGCTTACAAACTAACTAGTTGTGGAATAATTGAATGTGGCCTCCCATGACAGTACCAGAGATCTCATTGCCCTTGTTGGATGCGAGCCTTGGGATAGATAAACAACTCACAAAAACACAGAACTGAGGCCTTGATATGTGGGACAGAAGGTCAGGGGCACAGCTGGAGCACCAAAGCAGGAGAGCGTGAGAGTGCGCTTATATATGTTTATACCATATATGGAGCTAGTGTGATAGAACACATTCAGAGGCGGAGAGAAGGGAAAAATACTAGCTCAGGAGGGAGACTATATTAAGGCTGCTCTTTTGTTAATAAAAGGCTTCAGCTTCGCTTGTGCATGAATACGGAGTCCGTGTCGTGAATCGCCACAACTAGTCACAATGACTAGTGATCTAAACAAATTAGAACATCCTTTACAATCTTCTCTTTCAGCTCTGGGAAACAACCAATGGCTTTTATTGGATATATTGCCTCAGTTGGTAAAGGTAAATGAGAAAGACCACCAGCTGATTACAGATGCACTTGGTGCTGCCCAAAATAATGCTTCTCTAGCTCTTAGTTGTATCCAAGCTCAACTGTGGATACAATCTATAGTCGCTGCAGTTGTATGAGAAGGTGAGGGAGGCACCCTGCCCACTGAAATTTGAAAGATAATCTGGGATAATGCAACTAAATTTGAGAAAGAATTCCAGTCCTGGTGGTATCCAGTTAATTTCACCTACAACCCTACTGATGGCAAAGACACAGCTTTTGTTTTGAGAGTACACAATGCCTCAGTATATACCATATACCCTCTCATTGCACTGGGGTTGAACCACAATGGGGCCGTACTCTACCCATTGGAACATCGAGCATGGGCCTGATGAAGAGAAGACAAATGGGAAACCCTTGATGTTGCTGCATGTGTCATGCGGGAGCAACAAAGATTTATTTGTGAGAGCAACACCATCAAAGCCCAAGACATTTGTCTCGACACTGAAAAAAATGTTTGTCATTTTGAAATACAGCCCTATGAAACCTCTGAAACTGTACTTGCATATATTGGGAAAGGATGCGCTTGTATGAGAACCCTTTGTGATTCTATACTTGTAGACAGCACCACTATACTTACTTACTTATAATCACTCTAATATTTGTGTTTGTAACTTTACTAACATAATGGAATGTGACTTAATTATTCAGCTCCTGTCACATCCTACCAATTGATACAATCTAACTACATATCATATCAAGGCTTGTTACCTACTCCCATTGGAATGAATCTCACATTGGTGAGAAAACTGGTGCAACATGATGACCTAAACCTATTGCTGCAATGAGTTCAGAACAATGGAAAAGGAACTCTAATTACTGTCCATCATGATGCAGAGGAGATACACCACGTTTTAGAAGGAGTGAAGAAGGATAGAGAACACTACTGGTGGGACGCTTTATTTGAATGGTCACCGAGAGCAACAGGAATCTTCAACAAGATGCTTCACCTTGTCATAGTTTTACTAATACTTAACATATCGTTTTGCATTTTAACAATTACCTTGAATGTTAAACTCTGGTTTGTCTCACCAAATGTCCCCACAAGATATATGTCTTCAATACTCCTCACCACAAAAATGCATGTGATACACCCAATGCATCCCAGATCTCGTGAAGCTTGAGTGACTATAGTCATGGGGTGGATTATATTATTACTGAGGGACAGCCCAGGAAC
This sequence comes from Phalacrocorax aristotelis, assembly GCF_949628215.1. Taxonomy (NCBI): domain Eukaryota; kingdom Metazoa; phylum Chordata; class Aves; order Suliformes; family Phalacrocoracidae; genus Phalacrocorax; species Phalacrocorax aristotelis. Next base: position 25,778,237 of record NC_134310.1, read on the forward strand.
TTCCAATTTATGCCTTTCTATACACCAAGTATAACACGATTCAAAAGCAGTGATTCTTACAAAATCATTTTCCATAGAACATTCATGTGTAGGTTCTAATTAGCAGGGAGTTTTCTCCAGATAAAGATAGTAATGTCAAACTTGTTTTCTACAATTACACATTTCTCTTTCTTAGAGCTGCCTTCCATCTTACAATATCTGCATGCTCCCTACCCCACAATAGCATCTACAGGGATATTGTATCTTAATTGCTCAGACTTTGAGGTCACATGTTTGCAGTATAATCACCAAGCTCTCAAAGCACCTTGGTATTTGCCCATAGCCATTACCAAACATAAAATATATTGCTGTTTCAGATATCACATAATCACAGGTTGGAAGGGACCTCAGGAATCATCTAGTCCAACCTTTCTGGGAAGAGCACAGTCTAGACAAGATGGCCCAGCACCCTGTCCAGATGACTCTTAAAGGTGTCCAACGTGGCCAAGTCAACCACTTCCCTGGGGAGATTATTCCAATGGTTGACTGTCCTCACTGTGAAAAATTTTCCTCTGGTGTCCAATCGGAATCTCCCCAAGAGCAACTTGTGTCCATTCCATGTGTCCTCTCCATGTGACTCCGTGTAAAAAGGGAGTCTCCATCTTCTTTGTAGCTATCCCTTAAGTACTGGTACATGGTGATGAGATTGCTGCTAAGCCTCCTTTTCTCAAGGCTGAACAAACCCACTTCTCTCAGCCTATCCTCATATGACAGGCTTCCCAGTCCTTTGATCATCTTGGTGGTCCTTCTCTGGACCCCTTCCAGCCTGTCCACATCCTTTTTGTATAGGAGGGACCAGAACTGGACACAGTACTCCAGGTGTGGCCTGACAAGCACTGAGTAGAGTGGGATAATGACTTCTTTCTCTCTGCTGGAGATGCCTCTTTTGATGCAATCAGCATCCTGTTGGCCTTCTTGGCCACAGCAGCACACTGGTCACTCATGTTGAGCTTCCTGTCCACCAGGACCCCCAGGTCCCTTTCCACAGAGCTGCTCTCCAGCCAGGTGGATCCCAGTCTGTGCTGCACTCCCGGATTATGTTTTCCCAGGTGCAGGACCTTACACTTGTCCTTGTTGAACTTCATAAGGTTCTTGCTGACCCACTCCTCCAGCCTATCCAGAACTCCCTGCAGAGCAGCTCTCCCTTCTGGAGTGTCTACTTCCCCATTCAACTCGGTGTCATCAGCAAACTTCATCAGGCTACATTTGATACCATTATCCAGATCACTTATAAAGATGTTGAACAACATTGGGCCCAATATTGATCCCTGGGGGACTCCACTAGTGACAGGTTACCACTTGGAAAAGGAGCTATTTATCACCACCCTTTGGGTGCGGCCTGTCAGCCAGTTCCCCACCCGCTGCACAGACCACTTGTCTAGGCCATAACACAGAAATTTCTCCAGCAGACTGTGGGGGACCATATCAAAGGCCTTGGAGATGTCTAGGTAGACAATGTCCACTGCCTGCCCCATGTCAACCAGGCAAGTCACTTTGTCATAGAAGGCCACCAGGTTCGTCAAGCACGATCTGCCTTTAGTGAAGCCATGTTGGCTTTTCCCAATCATGTGCTTCGTTTGACTTGTGATGGCCCCCAGGAGGATTCGTTCCATAACTTTCCCAGGGATTGAAGTAAGGCTGATGGGCCTATAGTTACCAGGATCCTCCCTCAAGCCCTTCTTGTAGATAGGGGTAACATTTGCCTCCAGTCCTCTGGGACATCCCTCGTTCTCCATGACTTCTTAAAGATTATGGAGAGCGGCCTTGCAATGATGTCAGCCAGGTCTCTCAACACCCTTGGGTGGATGGCGTCAGGGCCCTTTGATTTGTAGGGGTCAAGCTCCTGTAGTAATTCATATACTAACTCTTCCTTCACTGACCATCTATAAGAGGTGGTAAAACGCCTCTAACATCTCAGTGTCTCAGACACATTGCTTAAGCCTGGTAATACGTAAATAATAACCCATTGGTAGAAAAGACATACCTGGCAAATATTTTTCTTCAGAAGTCACTGGAATATTAGTGAATAAAGTAGCTTTGGTTAGCCTCATCACAGGGGTGGGGGGGCGTGGGGCAGGGAGAAAGAAAAGGTCAATGAAACAAGTTATTTTGTGGGGTTCGGGGTTTTGGGTATGAAACCTCAGGAGGGTAATGCCTTTTTTGGATCATACACTCCAGGATATAAGGAACGGCATTATCACCCTAATCTCTAAAACATACGCAAGATAGAGATACAAGTCTAAAAGCCTAGATTATTTATACAACTGCTTTTTCTTTTAGTCACAAACTTTAAAATCAAACCAGCAAAACAGTCACAAAAAAACTCAGGAACCCACTTACAAAAAGCATTTTATCGATACAGAAAAATTCAAAATCATTGAGATCTTGCTATTTTAAAACCCTCTACTTCAAGAAAGCTATATTTTCAAACGCTATTTTAACTCAGAATACTGAAAATTAATTATTTTTATTTGTATTACACATTTAAGGTGTTGCTTATTAAAAGAATTTCTCCCTAGTCATATAAACCGATGTCAATATTCTTGCACAGAACTTCACATGAAAGCATGAATCTTAAAGTTGAGCATTTGTAAACTTAGGTGATGATCTGAATATGTAAAAATAGCTGACCCATTTTGCTTCTAAACTTAAACATAAAACCATATATTTTCTGAAAATATAAGACTGAGCTTCTTTATAGAATTATTACAATGTGATGTTCACCTTTTATTACATGACAGTTATCCAGCTGAGGTGCTCACAGCTAGCAGGTGCATGTATCATCATTCATATACAAGCCAACCCACAACAGCAGAAAGCTCTCAGCTACCACTGAAGGTGACACTGATCTCTCCTATTTAGCATGATGTTTGTTTAGCTCTGTTGTCAGTGTATTAAATAAATATAGTGGGACTGTATGACTGGCAGTTACCTAATTGCATTCAGTTCTACAGTAAGCTCATATAAACTAGTACTTGCTGAGTGTTTCTAAAGGAACAGTTACAACTCAAATTTAGTCACATGTTTAAAACAAAGATAACAGCAATAAATAAATTAAAAAAACCACTGATGTCAAAACACACATAAATTAAGATATGCAAATTATCATATTGAATGGGACTACTAAATTAATATTAGAAAATATTGTATCTTTACAGGACTACCTCTAAACTCTTGCTTTTCTTATAAGATCCCAGATAGAAAATAGAACATTAAATGCAACTCAAATCACGTTGCATTCTACTCCATTATATCTTTAAAAATTCTGACTGCACAAAGTAACTTTGTTACTATTAGTGTTAAGCTCAGAAAAATAATTTCAGTGAAATAAATCAGCTATATAAGTGTAAAAATTAATAAAGACCCTGCAGTACTCCAAACAGCATTTTACATCAATTTTGTGAAGTGGTAATATTAAATGTCACATAAATACCCCAAATGTCAATATAAGACCGCCTTAACATTCAAAGTTTAGAAATATGTCAATGATCCAAATTGAGCAATATCCTTAATTTTAAGCTACAAACAGATACGTAATGCCTATAATAAAATATAATTGTTACAACATCAGGATGTCATCAAAAGAAAAAATTAAGTAGAAGTCCAAGGGGATTTTATTTAGTTTTCACACAGAGGGATCTGTGTTATGTTTATGTTCACTTTTATTTGACCAGTCTTAATGATGGTCTAACAATCTGAAAATACCATTAACTTATTTTACTCCTTTTCCAGATGCCACAGACCTTAATCTCCAGCTACAGCAAAATTATCTGGAGAGGAGTTAGGAGGGGTCCCTATGAAAAATACATACCCATGCAGTCATATAGATCCCAGTTTATTTGCTCTACTGACCCTCCAAAATATTATACTGAGCAGGGACAGCATAACCTTGTGTGCTGGTTTTGGCTGAGAAGAGGTTAATTCTCTTCACTGTGGGGGTCGGCTACCTTTCCAGCTTCCCGCTGTTGGTGGGAGGCTAGGAGGGGTGGGGCCACGGCCGGGGCGGCTGAACCTGACTGGCCAATGGGATGTTCTTTCCATCCCATGTGAAACCATGACCAGTATATTAAGGGGGGGTCAGTTGTGGCTTTGGGAGGTGTGGTGTTGGGTGGTGAGTGGCTGTATGGTGTGTTGTTTGTTTCGGTGGTTCATCCCCCCTCCCTCCCCTGAGGGTTTTGTGCCTCTTGTTGTTTTCCTTTCCATTGCATTTTTGTTGTTGGTTTATAAGCTATTTTTATTTTAATTAGTAAGCTGTTCTTATCTCAACCCACAAGTGTTACCCTTCTGATTGTCTCCCCATCTACCGGTAGGGGAGTGAGTGAGCGACTGTGTGGGGCTGAGTTGCCAGCTAAACCAGTCGATTTGGCACCCAAAGTGGGGCTCAAGGGTTGGAGATAATAACAGCTGCTGGTCACAGCACCATGTTGTCATTTTTGCAGTTGGTGTTAAAGAATGGTGTTGGTTTGTTCAGTCTGCTGTGTTCTGCTGTGATTTGTAATGTTTTGCCTGAGAGCTTTGCTATGCAGACACTGGTTTTCAGCTTTATCTGGAGTTTCGGGTTTTTGCTGAAACCGTTACTGTACTTTGGATACCACCTTGTTGAGGTGATTAGCAATTATACCTCCTCCCCATACCAGTATCAGTTGCCCCCATATAAAAGATGACATATTGGAAGCAGAGGTCAACTCGTTTAGAACAGGATGATGAAAAAGCAGGGCCGTCAGAAGGAGAGAAGTCAAATGATATCATCAGATCCCAATGGATGTGATCAACAAAATAGCAGCCATGGCTCCACCAACCAGCAAAAAGGAAACACAAGCTTTCTTGGGCGTTGTGGCTTTTTGGAGGATGCACATTCCACACTACAGTCTGATCGTAAGCCCTTTCTATCAAGTGACCCAGAAGAAGAATGATTTCAAATGGGGCCCTGAGCAACGACAGGCATTTGAACAGATTAAATGAGAAATAGTTCATGCAGTAGCTCTTGGGCCAGTGCAGGCAGGACAAGATTTAAAGACTGTGCTCTACACTGCAGCCGGGGAGAATGGCCCTACGTGGAGCCTCTGGCAGAAAGCACATGGGGAGACCCGAGGTCGACCCCTAGGGTTTTGGAGTCGGGGATACAGAGGGACCGAAGCCCGCTATGCTCCAACTGAAAAAGAGATATTGGCAGCATATGAAGGGGTTCGAGCTGCTTCAGAAGTGGTTGGTACTGAAGCACAGCTGCTCCTGGCACCCCGACTGCCAGTGCTGGGCCGGATGTTCAAGGGAAACGTCCCCTCTACACACCGTGCAACTGATGCTATGTGGAGTAAATGGGTTGCACTGATCACCCAGCGGGCTCGAGTAGGAAACCCCAGTCGCCCAGGAATCTTGGAAGTGATTATGGACTGGCCAGAAGGCAAAGATTTTGGAATATCACTGGAGGATGTGAGGAAGCCCCACTGTATAACAAACTGCTAGATAATGAGAAGCAATATGCCCTGTTCACGGATGGGTCCTGTTGCCTTGTGGGAAAGCACCGGAGATGGAAGGCTGCTGTATGAGTACTATGCGACAAGTCACAGAAACTGCTGAAGGAGAAGGTGAATCGAGCCAGTTTGCAGAGGTAAAGGCCATCCAGCTGGCCTTAGACATCGCTGAACGGGAAAAGTGGCCAGTGCTCTATCTCTATACTGACTCCTGGATGGTGGCAAATGCCCTGTGGGGCTGGCTGCAGCAGTGGAAGCAAAGCAACTGGCAGCGTAGAGGTAAACCCATCTGGGCCATCACATTGTGGCAAGATATTGCTGCCCGGGTAGAGAACCTGGTTGTAAAGGTATGTCATGTGGATGCTCACGTCTCCAAGAGTCGGGCCACTGAAGAACATCGGAACAACCAGCAGGTGGATCAGGCTGCCAAGATTGAAATGGCTGAGGTGGATCTGGACTGGCAGCATAAGGGTGAACTATTTCTAGCTCGGTGGGCCCATGACACCTCAGGCCATCAAGGGAGAGATGCAACATACAGGTGGGCTCGTGATCAAGGGGTGGACTTGACCATGGATGTTATTGCACAGGCTATCCACGAATGTGAAACATGCGCTGCAATCAAGCAAGTGAAGAGGGTAAAGCCTCTGTGGTATGGGGGACGATGGCTGAAATATAAATATGGGGAGGCCTGGCAAATTGACTATATCACACTCCCACAAATCCGTCAAGCAAGCGCCATGTGGTTACAATGGTGGAAGCAACCACCGTCTGGCTAGAAACATATTCTGTCCCCCACGCCACTGCCTGGAACACTATCCTGGGTCTCGAACAACAAGTCCTGTGGCGACATGGCACCCCAGAGAGAATTGAGTCAGACAATGGGACTCATTTCCGAAATAGCCTCATAGACACCTGGGCCAAAGAGCACGGCATTGAGTGGGTGTATCACATCCCCTATCATGCACCAGCTTCTGGGAAAATTGAACGGTACAATGGACTGTTAAAAACTACACTGAGAGCAATGGGGGGGGTGGGATATTCAAGCACTGGGATACATATTTAGCAAAAGCCACGTGGTTAGTCAACACGAGGGGATCTGCCAACCGAGCTGGCCCTGCCCAGTCAGAAATCCTACATACTGTGGAAGGGGATAGAGTCCCTGTAGTGCACACAAAAAGTATGCTGGGCAAAACAGTCTGGGTTCTTCCTGCCTCAGGCAAAGGCAAACCCATTTGTGGGATTGCTTTTGCTCGAGGACCTGGGTGCACTTGGTTGGTGATGGGGGGGATGGAGAAATCCGATGTGTGCCTCAAGGGGATTTGATTTTGGGCGAAATCAGTCAATGAACTGAATGTCATAAAGTGAACTGCTATATAATATTGTGTGTCACCTCTGTGTTGTATCAATGATATCAGAGTACGAGTCTCCCAAGCCACGGAAGATCAACTATGAAACAAGCAGTGCAGCAGTGATGGAACGATGGCTGACTCGGTATGCAGCAACCCAACGCCACACACACCACCTCTCCCACCCTGAAAGACTGATACGACAGATGGAGCCCAGAGTCATGGACTGGGTGAACTCAATGGACATTTTAATGGACATTTTACAGGGAAGGTCCGTGAACTAAGGGAATGATGTCTGTGTATTATGTTAAAGGATGGGAAGGAGAGGGGTGGTGGTTGGTACAGTTGTATTGCATCGTATGGGACCTGGGCATGGTGTAAATGGTATGGAATAAGGGGCGGAGAATGTGCTGGTTTTGGCTGAGAAGGGGTTAATTCTCCTCACTGTGGGGGTCGGCTACCTTTCCAGCTTCCCGCGCTCTGCCGCGTGGCGGGGGGGCTGGGAGGGGCGGAGCCATGGTGGGGGCGGCTGACCCCGACTGGCCAATGGCAGGTTCATTCCATACCATGTGACTCCATGACCAGTATATTGAGGGGGGGCAGGTTGCGGTTCGGAAGCGGCGCGGCGAGCGGCTGTGGCGCGTGCGGTTTGTTCCGGCGGTTCGTTCCCCCTCCACCTCCCCCGGGGCTTTGCGCCTCTCGTTGTTCTCCTTTACATTGCATTTTTGTTGTTGTTTCTTTTAATTTTAATTATTAAAGTGTTCTTATCCCAACCCACGAGCGTTACCCTTCTGATTCTCTCCCCATCTACCGGTGGGGGAGTGAGCGAGCGACTGTGTGGGGCTGAGCTGCCGGCTAAACCACGACACCTGATTAAATCCTGTGTGCTGTCTTAAGAGATGTTTAAAAAGTAGGTATTGGAATGATCAGATTAACCTCGTTTACATGGTAATAATTTTATGCATTTCAAATTGGCAAAGAAGTTTCCTAATATTCACTGTGATGTTAGTAAATAGGATTTGCATGATGTTGATTTCTTCTTGAGATGACATGCTATGATTCTTTAACCTTTACAAATAATCCACTGGCTGCAAGGCTATTACCTGTCTGAATGGATGTTGTAAATCACTCCCAGAATTTTAGAAAGGCAAATTTATCTGGTGCATGTATAAATGCCTATGTATGCTTTTGGAAATTTGTTTTTAAACTGTTTTCCCTTCTTAGGTGTTCTGTTTTTCCATTGTCTGCCTCTGCAGAGGTGTGCTGTGAGTGCTTAAGAGGACTGATTAGTACCAGCTGACACAACACATGGTTTAGTATCCCATGATACTGGACTGTTAGTTGGCTATGCAGACCTTCCATTTAATCCCTGGTCACAGCTAAAGCTGCTTTTTAGTATTACTGCAATAGTGTTTTAAATGCAAAAAAAAAAAAAAAGCGGGTGGGGAGGGCAAGTAACATGTTATTTGCTCAATCCTGTGATATGCAAAATAGTAGAATTTTTTTTCCCATGTCAAATTGTAGTTAATATGTATACAACAAAGATTTGAAAATGTAGAATGTGTATGATAGTTTCAAATACAGAAACTTGTTCTTTCATTAACAAAAAAATACATGCTGCAGAAAGATCAGATAACTACTCTGGATTCTTTCCCAGGTTCTTCCTTTGTCTACCAGTGTACTGGGTCTAGTTATTCACTGCTGAAATTAATTCAGCATTGATTATAGCTGGAACAAATCTGAACACAGTATTTGAGCAACAAGAAACCTTAATTTTATGAATTCTTATGCCTATTTAACATAAAGCATACATACCTTAAGTTATATGGAACTAGTAGTTCAAAGTTAATGGTAACTTACGGATTTTGTAAGGTTGTGACCTTGGACCATGAGAGTGATAATGGTTGATTATTTCAAAATGTTATATTGCGTAGTTTGCTATGATGGCTTAGTGTTTTGCAGTATAGATGTGTTTTAATAGAAAGAATTTGCCTTGACTCGCTTTCTTTTGGTTTTCAGGAAAAGAAATGGAGCAAGTTCAGTTAACTAACCAGTCTAATGTCTTACTGATATCTTAAGGAAACTTACAAATACTTATTTTGAATTGAGAAAATGACTGCAGATATAGAAGAAAATACAGGTTGTTGGAAAAGAATACCTGTCAAAAAGTGAAACATCCAATAGTTAATTTGCAAGTAGTATAAAATGCATATGCCTGTTATGGTGTGATTCTGGAGTGGAGTTAATTCTATAGCATACAGGTAGCCCTCCAAGAAGGGGGGAGGAGAGATTTCTGTTTGGGTTTTTTTTTCTAAATTATGGAATCTTTTGGAAGATGTGGACATGGATTTTGAGCCTAGTCGTGGTTTCATCAGAATTTCACAGTGACAACAGACTTTCATATAGTTCTCAAGGTATGGTTCAGACCTCCGTAGCTGACAAGAAGCATAGATTTTTTTGCATTGCATTTGGGTAATATTTTCTAAACCATGTTTATATAATTCATGAGATCATATGGGCTCTGCTCTTAGTTTTATTGTGATTCATTTTCACGGAAGTGTAAAAACAGCAAATCTGATGAAATTGTTTTAATTTGTTTTTGTCTACTTTTAACTGTAGGAAAGCCTTGCATATTAAATCTAGTAAAATGTACTTAATGATGTTACGGCAAGTTTCTAAACTATTATCAACATGTTTCTAGACTAAGAAGTAAGAATCTAATCTTACTTTGATCCATTAACATTTATAGGTTTTTAATGAAAAGAGCAATTTACATGTTTTTACAATATAATACTTTTCATTACTGTTTTTATTCTTGCAGGTGGATCTAATTGCTTTTGTCTTTGAATGGTATCACTGGGAAGAATATGTCCTTCTTAGGTAGAATTTAGCCCCAAGTGTTTACATATTTTGGGTAAATAAGAAAGATATGTAATTAAAAACGTCTGTATTTCCAGTGACATCAGATTAATAGGAAACTGAATGTTTTCTTGACTTAGAAAGAAAAAAATGTTTTGTTTTATTTAGTAAAACTCTCTATCGTGTGTTTACCTGAAAATGACTTTTACTCATGAGGGTGATGAGATTTAGCCAAATATGGTTTATGTTTATACTACTACTTGTTGTTTCCTGTTATATTTTCTTCTCTTCTATGCCCACTCCCTGGAACGCTTTACCTTGTGATTACAAAGAGGAATTCCTGTCTTACCTTGAACACTACCAACTAACAATCCCAATAAGGGTTGATCAAAATGGAGCCTTCCTCAGCTTTACTGTGAAAAATGCTAAATCTTTAAGAAGGAGGAGGAGTACAGACCCTTACGACCAAGAACTGGCAGCGTCTAAATTATTTTTTAAACTTTCTGCCTATGGCAAGCACTTTCATTTAAACCTAACTCTCAACACAGGTTTTTGTGTCTAGACATTTTACAGTAGAATACTGGGGGAAAGATGGACTTCAGTGGAAGCATGATTTTTTAGACCACTGTCATTACACAGGATATTTGCAAGACCAACACAGTACAACTAAAGTGGCCTTAAGCAACTGCAATGTTCTGGTAAGTGCACATTACATGTTCCAGTATAATAATGTGCTTGTCCCTTTTTAAATTACAGTAGTAGTACTTAATTGACGTATCTTTCAGTTTTTTGAGTCCCTGTGAGAAGCAAGCAGAAAGGAATTTGCAAAAAAAACCCTGAAACCTGGTCTGGGTCCTGGGGAAAAGTTTTTCCAAGGTTAATTGCAACTACTAAGACCCAATTCTGTAGTTCTTTAGCAGGCAACATTTTCAGTGTTTACAGTGTCTGCACTAGGGCTGTAAGATTAGGTCTGTGCTGAGATCATTACAGGTTATAAAAATGTTAAACTCAAGGAGGGGGAGGAAAACAGTGGGTCCTTTAGGATGCTGAATCTCTCCAGAGAGACACTGAACTGAACACCTGCTTGTCATTTTTGAGAATTTGGGTTTAAAAACTTTGAGTAAATAACAGAGAAGAAGAATTGCTTAGTGTAAAAGTCATCATTATCATAAATTCAAGGAGTGAAAAGGAGAGTAGTTCCTTTGCAAGTACCAGCATCAGATATTATTTACCTTTTTTAGAAATATTTTATTTACAAATCATAAACAGTTTCATTTAAAAGTAGGATTAGAAATTCTCATCTCTTGTTTTATTCTTGATCACATGACAGTAGTACTTGCATGGGAAAAAAATGCTTTTGTTCCCAACAGAAATTGATTTCTCAACAGATTGAAACCAAATGCAAAAAAAATATTAAAACCCAAACTATTGAGTAACAAAATACTAAAATAGAAGGGCATGACTAGAAAATACTAAATCAAGTGCCTAGTAATTTCTCTAGTAAAAATGTATGTATTGCGGTTATTCATTCTGGTTTTAATTATAGTAGAACACAGGTCAATCTTCTTGTTAGGAGTAGACAGATCTAAATAATTGCTAAAGGGGAGAAAGAAAAAAAATTACACAGACTTTAGGATCATCAAGTCCAACTGTCAAACGAACACTACTGTGCTTCCTAAACCATGCCCTCAAGTGCCGCATCTACGTCTTCTAAGTACTTCCAGGGATGGTGACTCTACCACCTCTCCGGGTAGCCTATTCCAATGCCTGACCACTCTTTCAGTGGAGAAGTTTTTCCTAATATCCAATCTAAGCCTCTCCTGACACAGCTTGAAGCTGTTTCCTCTTGTTCTATTGCTAGTAACTTGGGTGAAGAGACACCCACCTCGCTACAGCCTCCTTTCAGGTAGTTGTAGAGAGTGATAAGGTCTCCTCTCAGCCTCCTCTTCTCCAGGCTAAACAACCCCAGATCCCTCAGCCACTCCTCATAAGACCTGCTCTCCAGACCCACCACCAGCTTCATTGCCCTTCTCTGGACACGCTCCAGCAACTCAATGTCCTTGTAGTGAGGGGCCCAACACTGAACACAATATTCAAGGTGTGGCCTCACCAGTGCTGAGTACAGGGGCACAATCACTTCCCTACTCCTGCTGGCCACAGTATTCCTGATACAAGCCAGGATGCTGTTGGCCTTCTTGGCCACCTGGGCACACTGCTGGCTCATGTTCTGCTGGCTGTCAACCAGCACCCCCAGGTCCTTCACTGCCATGCAGCTTTCCAGCCACTCTTCCCCAGGCCTGTAGCGTTGCATGGGGCTGCTGTGACCCAGGTGCAGGACCTGGCACTTGGCCTTGTTAAACCTCATACAATTGGCCTCATCCCATGGATCCAGCCTGTCCAGATGGCTCTGCAGAGCCTTCCTACCCTCAAGCAGGTCAACATTTCCACCCAACTTGGTGTCATCTTCAAACTTACTGAGGGTATACTCAACCCTCTCATCCAGCTCACTGTTAAATATATTAAAGAGAAACAGCCCCAAAACTGAGCCCTGGGGAACACCACTTGTGATTGGCCGCCAACTGGATTTAGCTCCATTCACCACAACTCCTTGGGCGCAGGCATCCAGACAGTTTTTTACCCAGCGAAGAGCATGCCCATCCAAGCCATGAGGAGCCAGTTTCTCCAGGAGAATATTGTGGGGACGGTGTCAAAATCTTTACTAACTTCAGGACCCAAGGGAATGGCTGAAAGATGTGCCAGGGGAGGTTTAGGTTGGATATTAGAAAAAGGTTCTTCACCCAGGGGGTGGTGGAGCACTGGAACATGCACCCCAGGGAAGTAGTCAGTCACAGCACCAAGCCTGACGCTATTCAAGAAGCACTTGAACACCACCCTCAGAGATATGGTGTAAATTTGGGGTTGACCTGTGCAGAGACAGTAGTTGGAGTTGATGATCCTTGTGGGTCCCAACATTCTATGATTCCATGCTTCTATGATAACATCCAGGTAAACAACATCCACAGCCTTTCCCTCATCTACTAGGCAGGTCACCCTGTCTTAGAAGGAGATCAAGTTGGCCAGGCAGGACCTGCCTTTCATGAACCCATGCTGACTAGGCCCGATCACTTCGTTATCCTGCACGTGCTGCGTGTTGGCACTCAGGATGATCTGCTCCATAACCTTCCCTGGCACCGAGGTCAGGCTGACTGGCCTGTAGTTCCCCGGATCCTCCTTCCGGCCCTTCTTGTAGATGGGCATCACGTTTGCTAACCTTCAGTCCACTGGGACCTCCCCGGTTGACCAGGACTACTGATAAATGATGGAAAGCAGCTTGGTGAGCACTTCTGCTTCTGCCAGCTCCCTCAGTACCCTTGGGTGGATCCCATCCAGCCCCATAGACTTGTGTATGTCTAGGTGGTGTAGCAGGTTGCTAACCATTTCCCCTTGGATTATGGGGTCTTCATTTTCTTCCCTGTCCCTGTCTTCCAGCTCAGGGGGCTGGGTACCCCAAGAACAACTGGTCTGACTATTAAAGACTGAGGCAAAGAAGGCATTAAGTACCTCAGCCTTTTCCTCATCCTTTGTCACTATGTTTCCCTCCGCATCCAATAAAGGCTGGAGAGTCTCCTTAGCCCTCCTTTTGCTGCTAATGTACTTATAGAAGTATTTTTTAATTTACTTTTACCGCAGTAGCTAGGTTAAGTTCTAGTTGGGCTTTGGCCTTTCTAATTTTCTCCCTGCATAACCTCGCTACACCTTTGTAGTCCTCCTGAGTGGCCTGCCCCTTCTTCCAAAGGTCATAAACTCTTCCCCCACCCCCACCCCCTACCGAGTTCCAGCCAAAGATCTCTGTTCAGCCAGGCTGGTCGTCTTCCCTGACGGCTCATCTTTCGGCACATGGGGTCAGCCTGCTCCTGCGCCTTTACAATTTCCTCCTTGAAGAATGCCCAGCCTTCCTGGACTCCTTTGCCCTTCAGGACTGCCTCCCAGGGGATTCTGTTGATCAGTGTCCTAAACGGGCCAAAGTCTGCCCTCTGGAAGTCCAAGGTAGCAGTTCTGCTAGCCCCCCTACTTACCTCTCTGAGGTTCGAGAACTCTATCATTTCATGATCACTATGCGCAAGAAGGCCTCCAACCGCCACATCACCCACAAGTCCTTCTCTGTTCACAAGCAACAGGTTCAGTGGGGCCCCTTCCCTAGTTGGCTCACTCACCAGCTGTGTCAGGAAGCTATCTTCCACATTCTCCAGGAACCAGCTTTCCTCTCTGCTGTATTGTATTTCCAGCAGACATCTGGTAAGATGAAGTGCCCCACAAGAACAAGGGCTAACAATTGTGAGACTTCTCCCAGCTGCTTATAGAATATTTCATCTGTCTCTTCATCCTGGTTGGGTGCTCTGCCTTGTTGGCCTTTCCCTTGATTCTTACCCATAAACATTCAACCCTTTCATCATCATCGTCAAGCCCTAAATTGCAGCATTAATTCTCTAAACAAATTGCATATAAAATAAGCAAGAACTGTTATGAATGTCTCCAGACTATCACCACAGTTCCTTCAGGTACCAGCAGAGAAAAAGTTTAGGAGAGTATCACCAATTTTTCTTATGCTTAGTCAACATATGACCTCATCTGCCCAAACACTCTGGTGGTAAGAGGAGAAAACACAGAAAACACAGAAAAACCACACACACGGGGGAAACTGCAAATAAATTTTAACTCACACCTGCCACCAGGTAGTCAGAATATGCATGCAGTCAGTTGCTGCAAATAGCCAAGTGATTTGACAAACACTGGAAACTCAACTTTCCCTGCATATGTCCTTCACATAAGTCCTGCATATATATACACCATTTTAAACCTAACATATATTAATTTTGCTCACAAACAAAACTGTTCTTCCAATATTAAACTGATGCAAGTGGTCTTGTTAAATCAAAGTGAATTATTTTTAAGAAACACTCCAAATTCTGTACAGAAGAAATACCTGTTTCAGTGACAACCACCATTTATTCTAATTAGGAGTTTAGAAAACTCATGTGGTTAGAGATGCTTCCATTGTATGTGCATTCAGCAATGCCTGATTAATAGTGGGAATTACACTATTATATCTGAACCAACTTTCTAAAACACACTTTTGGCTTATCTAGTGTTTGAGCACAACACAGTTTCAGTTGCAAGAGGTTGAAATAATGTCTTTTTGAAGCATTAAAAGGAATTGACACCTTTTTTTTTGTTTTGCCATTGTATTTGAACTTAAACAGTTTGTACATTAAACTTCTGCTCCAAAGCATAAGAAATATAATTAAGACATAAGAATGACCAGCAAAAGGTTTTGACAAAATACCATGAATTTAAGAAACAAGCTGAATGACCCAAGTAGGTTACTACAAGCAACATTCCCAAGGTTATTATCTAAAACAGATTGTTTGAGGTCCTGTGTTATCCAATCCCACTACAGACTGTCAACTCCTGCTAACATATATAAGGTCTAGATCCAGCATTGGATTAGGCTACCCGGAGAGGTGGTTGAGTCACCATCCTTGGAGGTAATGTTGACTTGGTAGTGTTAGGTTAAAAATTGTCCT
Source organism: Phalacrocorax aristotelis (assembly GCF_949628215.1). Taxonomy (NCBI): domain Eukaryota; kingdom Metazoa; phylum Chordata; class Aves; order Suliformes; family Phalacrocoracidae; genus Phalacrocorax; species Phalacrocorax aristotelis. The sequence goes on from NC_134310.1 coordinate 25,793,537, forward strand.
CAGTGACCTTAAGGGTCTTTTCCCACATAAATGATTCTATAGTTCTACTTAAATCTGGTATACCAGGAGTGAAGAATCACAGATAGTTGATGTAGAAAACAGCAGCAGGAGGAGAGGTATGACCAACAATACAATGGCAAGCCCTGATCTCAGGAACAGCTTTGGGAAATTTATTGGGTCTTATGGCTAATCATAGAGGTTTCATCAGAGGATGGAGCAGCACCACCCCAAAAAATACAAACCCCAAAACCAAATACAAACTTTTTTTTTAAAAAAAGCACTCATTCATAGTACTTGCTTTACAGATCAAAGATGCAGTAGAAATTTATGACTTGTGAAATCAGGATATGAATGCAGAAGTTCCTGCTTCCAGTCCCCTACCTGATCAGTAGCTCCTTTTCCTGGTGCAGAAAGTTTATACATTCAGAATTTTCTAGATACATATACCAGAATTTTTTATTTAGCAAATATCGGTGTAGGAGTCCATCTGGGCTTATTCCCCAATATTTCTATAGCTGAAAGGATCCCAAAACTGGATTATCTGCTGAAGTTCAGTTTTAATTGCCAGAGATTGCATAGGTGGCCTGAAATCTCCCCTTTTTTCCGTAAACCACTTCCTGTTTGGAGGAAGCTGAGTTTACGAATGTGAAAGTTAAGAGAACAGAATATCTACTGTTCTGCAGTGCAGTATGAGGGGAAAAAAAGTCCATTTGTTATGGAGAATGAGATCTAGTACACAGTCTGCAACAACTCAGATTTGCCAAAGATTTGTGGTGAGACCTTTTAGGAAATAAATACTTTGTAGGTAGTGTAGCCTAAGTTAATATTAATACTTTGATTTTAATAACTAGCTCAGTTTTGGAACTAATTATCTGGATGTAAAATGCTGAATGGTTTCCCTGAATATATTTTCTAGAATTATTCCTTCATGTGTGTTTTCTTTGCAGTATGTGGCATTAAGCATCTACTGCTATGGTATCATAGGCCATTTTGGCATGGCGTCACTTTTAATGGATAGTAATAGTATAGTTTTGGAACATCTCTATGAACAGATTGTTTGTCATATACCAAGAATATATCTTGCTTTCTTACCACATCTACCAAAAATGATAGGAAAGAACTCCAGAAATAGGGCAATGATATTTTAATTCTTTTCTCATTGTGTTGCTTATAGGCACTTACTCCTGCTCCCACTAAAGTCAGTGAAGGACAGCTGGCTCATTCATTGTTTTCTGTGCTGGCTTATAGCTGTGGATTTATTCACAGAAATAAGTTATAATGAAATGTTTTTTAAAATTAAGCTTTTTAATAGGAGTTTTATATTGTATTTTGCCCATTTTTATTTTCATTCCTTCTTTAAGCATGGAGTCATATTGCTACAGAAGATGAAGAGTATTTTATTGCGCCTTTAAGGAATATAACAAAAAATTCCAGTAACTTTAATTATGAGAATGGTCATCCTCATGTGATGTACAAAAAGTCTACCATGCACCAGCAACACCTCTATGATCATGGTCACTGTGGAGTCTCAGGTAAGTGAGTATGAATGTAATTCCTTTTAAAAAATTATAACTTAAGGCTTATCTTAAAATATCTTGCTTGGTTCACATGTAAGGTACAGTGGAGAATGTAGCAGTAGGAATCCTCCTTTTGGGTGATGCGGTGATTAATGTTGAAAAGTAGTTTTGCTTTTTTCAGATTCAGATCAAGAGTGTAGTGTCTTTCAAAAACTAAAATACTGGGAGTAAGTCTTGTTTTAGTCCTGTGTTGTGTACAGTGCTAATGATGAACACAGGCTTCCTCAAAATGTACTGTAAATGTACTTTGTTCCCCAACTGGAAGGTGTGATTGAGTGACTATGTATTACAGCTCAATGTTTAGTAAGTGTTCCATGTCATTTGAGGAAAATTGATGTGTAATAAATGTGTTAGTATTATGATTAATAATACATTTGTAACTGGAGTCCACATCTTTCTCATTAATGGATGTTTATGTTATGTTGATATTGGCTTTTGGTTCAGTGGGTTAACATTATTTCATGATAGTTGAGATGTGATTTACAGGTGCCTTACAGGGAGGATTGTATAGTTTTGATTGAGACATTTTCCTTGTAAAGCAGTTTTAACTTCCACAAACACACTTTTCAAGTATTCTTTGGCATGATTTTCACTTGCTTAAACTGAAGCTGAAAACCAATTTCCTCAAGACAACTTGGAGTTAATCTGACATTATTTTAAAGCACTAAAATAATGGGGTTTCATTTAATAGAAAAATGTTCTAATGTTGTAATTTTTTTATACCTCAGAAATAGCTTGCTCTTAAAAGTTCAGTCCTGGACAGTTGTATTCCATAAGATTCAGTGCACAGGATAGGCTGACAAATACTAATGTTAAAATTAAATAATATCACTGTTCATTGATGTAACTTATTTCAGCTTCTTTTGGAGGCTGTAACTTCTACTGACACCAGCTGACTAAACTTACAGTGCAGATTGTCTACAAAGGATACAGGTTTTCCTGAATGGTTCAACTAACTGTGTTTAGACTACTTGTAGTGAATGTCAGACTTTATGTATGTAAGTTTGGAAGTGTTATTCCATCTACATGCTTCTAATGATTGCAAAACAAGTCTCCTAACTACTACTGCCTGCTAACTGATTGTAAAATAAGAGTACTAATGTATGCGGATGCTCCCATTTATGCATTTTATGAGACATTTGCAAAGCATACATCTTTTTCTTACATTTCATAGGGAATTCTGTCACTTAAGACTCTTGAAATAAGTGGAAGGATCATGAAATGTAGGACAATACTATCTTTACAATTATAATATTGCTAGAAAAAGAAAATGTATTGGCCTCTGTCAGGTGTTATCTTTTAGATTAATGCTTAGGAAGTCACTCTCCTACAAGTGAGGATGAAACAGTGGCGGCTAGTTTGATCATGTTTGCATCCAACTGTTCTAGTGGTATCTGTTGTATGGATCATAGATTGATCAGAGCTACATATCTTGCATGCATTTTTTTTTTTGTGAAACGTGCAGTACTCTTTAGTGATGATTTCTTTGCATATTTGATGCTGCCTTTATTCTTGGAAGCTCCTGTGCATTTCCTGAGCTTTCACATCTGTCACATCCTGAACATCCTGAAGTCCTTAATTATTGAAATACAAAGCCGCTATTTCTTACAAGCCTGAGACTACTCTCATGCTCATTCATCTCGGTTTCTCCTTTTTCTGTTGTTCTGTGTACTAATTCCACTCTATGAAAATTTCTGAAAAACTTTGCTCTCCTTCAAAACTACAAGGTCTTACTTTTCCAGATGATGTGCTGTTTTAATGCTCTCCTGAGTGCTGTTTCAGCTTTATCCTAAAGTGACATGGCATCCAAAGCATCCCCAGACTATCTAAAAAGTAAAATCAAATATTAATTTTCAGTTTCTCAGCTTTTAGACCCTAGGACTAAAGCCAGGTTTACAGTAATAACTTTTTGATAGTAGAGTAAATCTTTGGGGCATTTGACTGGTTTTGGATGTTCTGAAAACTCGAATTTTGTAGTTGGTTTTTATTTATTTTTAAAAGTCTAAATGCAGTTGTAATAAAACTGTAACTGCATTTTTCCTAGTATATAATTTAGTTTGTCTGGAAGACTGATTTTATTTTATTTTATTTTATTTTTAGCTTTACCTTCAGAAAACTTCCTCCCAGCATGTTATACTGGGAAAATCTGCTTGTGCAGCTGTGCCACTATTGTGGCAAGTTTCTCCTACTGTAATATAGACCTAAATTTATCCTGTATCTGTTCTGTATCAGGGAAGTGGTCAGGATTTTGAAGTGTTGATAGAGACAAGGGGAGTGTTACTGTTGACATTTCTGAGAAATGGCAATAATTGACAGAAAGTGGGGTAGGGAGTTTGGAGAAAGGATGATCAGAATTGGTTGGTATGAGCAAGTAATGGACTACTTCATAGTAGATAGTAGAATTACAGCGGCAAATACAAGACAAGAATTGGAGAGGTAGAGATAAAAATATTTTACTATTTGACAGATAGTTTAGATTCAGGTAAGAATATGGGATAGAACTGTGGCTGGTTTTCATAACCTAAATTAGATTTTAAGCAGTTAGACATAAGAATATACTAAAAATAAAAAATATGTTAAAATTAATAGTTTCACAGAATCACAGAATGGTAGGGGTTGGAAGGGACCTCTGGAGATCATCTTGTCCAACCCCACTGCTTGAGCAGGTACCCCTAGAGAAGGGTGCACGGGAACGTGTCCAGGTGGGTTTTGAATGTCTCCAGGGAAGGAGACTCCACAACCTCTCCGGGCAGCCTGTTCCACTGCTCTGTCATCCTCACAGTAAAGAATTTTTTTCTCGTCTTTAAGTAGAACTTCCTGTGCTCCAACTTGTGCCCATTGCCCCTTGTCCTGTCATTGGGCACTACTGAAAAGAGCCTAGTCCCACCGTCCTGACACCCACCCTTTAGATATTTATAAATATTGATGAGATTCCCCCCTCAGTCTTCTCTTCTCCAGGCTGAACAAACCCAAGTCTCTCAGCCTTTCCTCATAAGGGAGATGCTCCAGCCCCCGATCATCTTGGTAGCTCTCCGCTGGACTTGCTCAAGCAGTTCCCTGTCCTTCTTAAACTGGGGGGCCCAAAACTGGACACAGTATTCCAAATGTGGTCTCACTAGGGCAGAGTAGAAGAGGAGGATAACCTCCCTCGACCTGCTGGCCACACTCCTTTTAATGCAACCCAGGGTACCGTTGGTCTTCTTGGCCACAAGGGCACATTGCTGGCTCATGGTCAAATTGTTGTCCACCAAGTTTGTGTATATTGTTGTGGTTCAGCCTCAGTTGGCAACTAAACACCACGCAGCCGCTCGCTCACTCCCCCCCCACCCCTGTGGGATGGGGAAGAGCATCAGAAGAGCAAAAGAACTTGTGGGTGGAGATAAGTGCAGTTTAATAATTAAAATAAAATAATTATAATGATTATTATAATAATTACAACAAGGTTAATATAATAAAACAGAAAAGGGAGGAAAAAAACCCACACAGAAACACAAACCATACAGCCGCTCACCACCCGTTGACTGACACTGCCTGGCCCCGAGCAGCGATTGCTCCCTCCCTCCCCCATCCAGCCCCTCCCAGCTAACATACTGGGCATGACGTTACATTATATGGAATATCCCCTTGGCCAGGTTGAATCCGCTCTCTTAGCTGTGCCCCCTCCCCTCCTGTCTTCTGCACCCGGCAGAGCATGTGAAGCTAGAAATGTCCTTGACTAGTATAAGCACTACCTAGCAACAGACAAAACATCTGTGTGTTATCTCAACATTTTTTTCATGCTAAGTTCAAAGCACAGCACTATGCCAGCTAGCATGAAGACCATTAACTCTATCCCAGCTAAAACCATGACAGTATCCGCCCCTTATTCCATATCATTTATATCATGCTCAGGTCCCATACTATCCAATACAATTTCAATAATCCTTACCCGCATTCTCATCCTTTAACAGAATATACAGATTTCATTTATCATTCCCCTAGTCTATGGACCACCCCTGTAAAATGTCTGTGAACTGTCCATTGAGTTCATTTAGTCCATGACTTTGGGTTTCATCTATTGTAAGAGTCTTTCAGAGAGGTGCTGTGCGTGGTGTTGGCTTGTTGCATGCTGAAGTCAGTCCTCGTTCCATCACCGCTGCACTGTTAGTTCTTCTTCTCTCACTGCTGCACTTTGCTTGGTTCAATTGGAAGTTCATTTTTTATTATTATCATTAATTTGGGAGATTCCCACTATGATACCATCGATACGGCATATAGCAACCATAGTAGTGATGACACACAACATTATATAGCAGTTAACAGCATAGTATTCCGTTCATAGGCCGTTTTCACCCAAAATCAAATCCCCTTGAGGCACACACCGGACTCCTCCATCCTCCCGCATCACCCACCAAGTGCACCCAGGTCCTCGAGCAAAAGCAATCCCACAAATGGGTTTGCCTTTGCCTGAGGCAGGAAGAACCCACACTGTTTTCCCAGCATACTTTTTGTGTGCACTACAGGGACTCCATCCCCTTCCACAGTACGTAAGGATTCTGATTGGGCAGGGCCAGCTCGCCTGGCAGATCCCCTCGTGTTGACTAACCATGTGGCTTTTGTTAAATGTGTATCCCAGTGCTTGAATGTTCTACCCCCCATTGCTCTCAGTGTAGTTTTTAACAGTCCATTGTACCGTTCAATTTTCCCAGAAGCTGGTGCATGATAGGGGATGTGATACACCCACTCAATACCGTGCTCTTTGGCCCAGGTGTCTATGAGGTTATTCTGGAAATGAGTCCCGTTGTCTGACTCAATTCTCTCTGGGGTGCCATGTCGCCACAGGACTTGTTGTTCGAGACCCAGGATAGTGTTCCGGGCAGTGGCATGGGACAAAGGATCTGTTTCCAGCCAGACGGTGGTTGCTTCCACCATTGTAACTACATGGTGCTTGCCCTGGCGGGTTTGTGGGAGTGTGATATAGTCAATTTGCCAGGCCTCCCCATATTTATATTTCAGCCATCGTCCCCCATAGCACAGAGGCTTTACCCGCTTCGCTTGCTTGATTGCAGCGCATGTGTCACATTCGTGGATAGCCTGTGCAATAACATCCATGGTCAAGTCCATCCCTCGATCACGAGCCCACCTGTATGTTGCATCTCTCCCTTGATGGCCTGAGGTGTCATGGGCCCACCGAGCTAGAAATAGTTCACCCTTATGCTGCCAGTCCAGATCCACCTCAGCCACTTCAATCTTGGTAGCCTGATCTACCTGCTTGTTGTTCCGATGTTCTTCAGTGGCCCAACTCTTGGGGACGTGAGCATCCCCATGATGTACTTTCACAACCAGGTTCTCTACCCGGGCAGCAATATCTTGCCACAATGTGGCAGCCCAGATGGGTTTACCTCTATGCTGCCAGTTGCTCTGCTTCCACTGCTGCAGCCAGCCCCACAGGGCATTTGCCACCATCCAGGAGTCAGTACAGAGGCAGAGCACTGGCCACTTTTCCCATTCAGCAATGTCTAAGGCCAGCTGGATGGCCTTTACCCCTGCAAACTGGCTCGATTCACCTTCTCCTTCAGCAGTTTCTGCTACTTGTCGTGTAGGACTCCATACAGCAGCCTTCCATCTCTGGCGCTTTCCCACAAGGCGACAGGACCCATCAGTGAACAGGGCATACTGCTTCTCATTTTCTGGCATTGCCTCTCCTTTTGTGGCAGTTTGTTATACAGTGGGGCTTCTTCAACACATGTCACCTTCTCCTCTGGTGATATTCCAAAATCTTTGCCTTCTGGCCAGTCCATAATCACTTCCAAGATTCCTGGGCGACTGGGGTTTCCTACTCGAGCCCGCTGGGTGATCAGTGCAACCCATTTACTCCACATAGCATCAGTTGCATGGTGTGCAGAGGGGACGTTTCCTTTGAACATCCAGCCCAGCACTGGCAGTCGGGGTGCCAGGAGCAGCTGTGCTTCAGTACCATTCACTTCAGAAGCAGCTCGAACCCCTTCATATGCTGCCAATATCTCTTTTTCAGTTGGAATATAGCGGGCTTCAGACCCTCTGTATCCCCGACTCCAAAACCCTAGGGGTTGGCCTCGGGTCTCCCCATGTGCTTTCTGCCGGAGGCTCCAGGTAGGGCCATTCACCCCAGCTGCAGTGTAGAGCACATTCTTTACATCTTGTCCTGCCCGGACTGGCCCAAGAGATACTGCATCAACTATTTCTCATTTAATCTGTTCAAATTCCTGTCGTTGCTCAGGGCCCCATTTGAAATAATTCTTCTTCCGGGTCACTTGATAGAGAGGGCTTACGATCAGACTGCAATTTGGAATATGCATTCTCCAAAAACCCACAACGCCCAAGAAAGCTTGTGTTTCCTTTTTGCTTGTTGGTGGAGACATGGCTGCTATTTTGTTGATCACATCCATTGGAATCTGACGACGTCCATCTTGCCATTTGATTCCTAAGAACTGGATCTCTTGTGCAATATGGCAAAACCAGCTTTCAGAAGGATTTGGACTATTGCACCACACGATGATGTCATCAATGTATTGATGGTGTTCGGGAGCTTCTCCCTGTTCCAGCACAGTCTGAATCAGTCCATGGCAAATGGTAGGACTGTGTTTCCACCCCTGGGGCTGTCGTTTCCAGGTGTACTGGACGCCCCTCCAAGTGAAAGCAAACTGTGGCCAGCACTCTGCTGCCAGAGGGATGGAGAAGAATGCATTAGCGATATCAGTTGTGGCATACCACTTGGCTGCCTTGGACTCCAGTTCGTATTGAAGGTCTAGCATGTCTGGCACAGCAGCACTCAACGGTGGAGTGACTTCATTCAGGCCACGACAGTCTGCTCTGTTAGTCTCCACTCTCCATTTGACTTCCGCACTGCCCATATGGGACTGTTAAAGGGTGAGTGGGTCTTACTGGTGACTCCTTGGCTCCTCTTTTGGTGAATGAGCCCATGGATGGGGATCAGAGAGTCTCGGTGGGTGCAATATTGCTGCCGGTGCACTGTTGTGGTGGCGATCGGCACCTGTTGGTCTTTGACCTTCAGCAACCCCACAACAGAAGGGTCCTTTGAGAGGCCATGCAAGGTAGACAGCTGTTTTATTTCCTCCGTCTCCAAGGCAGCTACACCAAAAGCCCACCTGTACTCTTTTGGGTCCTTGAAATACCCTCCCTCTCCTGAGGTAGTCTATGCCAAGGATGCACGGAGCCTCTGGGCCTCTCACAGTGGGGTGCTTCTGCCACTCATTGCCAGTTAGGCTCACTTCGGCCTCCAATACAGTTAGCTCTTGGGATCCCCCTGTCACTCCAGCAATGCTGATGGGTTCTGCCCCATATAGTTTGATGGCATTAAACTGCACTGTGCACCGGTGTCCACTAAAGCTTTATGCTCCTGTGGGTCGGATGTGCCAGGCCATCGGATCCACACAGTCCAGTAAGCCCGGTTATCCCTTTCCTCCACCTGGCTGGAGGCAGGGCCCCTCTAGTCCTGATCATGGCAGTCACAACTCACTTCCTGTAAATGTGAATCAGGAGTCCCTCTATCACGCTTAGAAATAAAATCAGCACTTCTACTCCTCTGTCTGGGGACTTGCTCGCTGGAAACTGGAGCAGCAGCTTTCCTGGAAGAGCCTCCCTGCGTGACTGTTCTTCCTTGCAGTTCACGCGCTCATGCCTCTAGGGTCGAGGTAGGCTTGTCATCCCACCTCATGATGTCCTCTCCGTGGTCACGCAGGTAGAACCATAGGGTGGCCCGTGGTGTGTATCCTCTCCTTTGACCCAAAGGACGTTTATTCCTAACAGCTGAGACACTGCTCTGTAGAGGTGGGGAGTAGGACAGATCTTCTTTGAGTTGCTGGACCTCTTGGGATAGTTTCTCCACAGCAGAGACGAGAAAGGAAGAGATATTTGTTTCGTAATCCCAGAGTCTATCAATCACCTCTGCCACCGTTGGTGTCTTGTCATCTTTCCAGGACATTACTGCCAATGAGTTTGCATGTGAAGATGGTGCGCTCTGGACAAACTTCCGCCACATGGGTCATGTGCACTCGGCTTCATCTGGATCTTTGGATGACCGTTGATTGTCCAGGTCACCATAAATCACCTCAAACACAGCTAATTCCCTTAGATACTGGATGCCTTTCTCCATAGTTGACCATTTTCCTGGGCAATATGTAACATCTTCTTTAAAGGGATACCTTTCCTTCACTCCAGACAGGAGTCACCTGCAGAGGCTGAGGGCTTGCGTTTTTTCCCCCAATTGCTTTGTCAACGCCCCCTTCCCCAGAAAGGGATCCCGGTTGTTTGGCTTCTTTTCCCTCTACTTCCAGGCTACTGGCCCCATTATCCCAGCATCGGAGCAGCCAGGTGACAATGTGGTCACCTGAACGCGGGCTATAATCTTTTCGCATATCTCACAACTCACTCGAGGACAGGGATCGGGTGGTCTCTATTTCATTTATTACTTCTTCCTCCTCTCCCCGTGATGGCCCTGCTTTTTCATCATCTCGTTCTAAACGAGTTGACGTCCGTTTCCAATATTTCGTCTTGTGTGTGGGGGCAACTGATACTGGCACAGGTTGATTCTCTGAGTCAGCTCCAGTACTTGTCGTGGGGGTTTGAGTGGCTGCACTACCTGTCGTCAGGGCTGGAGCGACTACAGTGCCAGTCACTTTGCATTTCAATCCAGAGACATTCTCTTCCCCCTGGGGGCACTGAATACTGTTGAGCAGGGCTCGGTATGCATGGGCCAGGCCCCAGCACATTGCAGTTATCTGTGTCTCTCTGGAGTTCCCAGTGTAACAACATACTTTCTCCAAATATTCTACTAGTTTTTCAGGATTCTGCACTTGTTCGGGGGTGAAACTCCAAAACACTGGGGGTGCCCACTGCCCTAGGTATTTGCCTATGCTATGGCACATGGCAAGAAATAACAAGCTAGGAAATGGCTTGTTATGCATATCATTAGTACTACAATTGGAAAGCAGAGATAATTGATTGCTTATGAATGAGGAAAAAACCACTTCACCTGAGTAGCACATTTCAGATAACTTCAGTGCTATAAAAGGGCATGGTATTCAAAATAAACCTCTGTGAGCAGTACTGACGAGTATTCAGATTGATTTGGATCTGTCTTCTCTGAATCTTAAATGTTTAGATAATAAATCAAGATGGAAGCATCCTGGCTGTCTCACAAAAATAACTGCTGTCATTTCAGATACATCAGGAATAAGTGTTTTGGCAACTGTAGCCATTATAATTTAGAGCCACCCAACAAATCAGCAATCTCATCTTAAACAGAAATGAAATTGTAGGGACCTGTAGTATTGTTCTGTCACAAGATAAAGGAAGGGTAGATGAGAAGTTTACATTCCCATCTTTCCCTCTGTTTATACTCCAGGGTCTCTGGTTATCTATTGTTGTCTTATTCAGCGCAGCTAAGACCAGTTATCTCCCCTGTGATTTTTGAGGTCAGATCTTAAGCTGGATGTGTATTACAAATAATTCCCTCAGATTTTTTTTCTCATATAAGGAAAAAGATCGCCAAGAAAAAATATCTGTTCCATTGCAGATGTTAGTAAATGAAACAGGCACAGAACACTAGTCAGATGTGCTGCTGCTGTAGCATTTTTTAAGGAGGATACAAAATATAGAGAAATTGCAGAAGAGTTTCAATTATAATTTCTTGGTGCTGCTGCTTTCCTAAATGTAATGTGGTCTCTCTTGGGAAAAGAGATAGCCATAATGCTTGGAAAAAAAGTGATTCAGAGCTGCTGGGCTAAACATCTTGCCTTGAGACGGTAGGTGGAAAGGTAACTTCACAGAAAAACTCCTGTTTCAGCTCTGAAGACGTCTCACTCTCCTTGCTTGTCTGGCTGTATTTTTAAAGCCAGAATTATATTAGTAGTTTTAAACGGGCTCTTTAAGCCAGTGAAAGAAATACAGTGTGCATGTGTTTAGTCAGTTTGAAAAAGGTCAGTAAATTATAACAGTGGCTCTGTGAGGAGTATTTTATGTTCCTTCCTTTCTTCCCTGCCTTTCCACCCCAATCTAATTGCAAACATGCTTTTGTAAAAGATGTAGCCTTAATGTAATGATGACCAAATATAACCAACATGTTCTGGTGGAAATAAAACTGCTATTTTGGACAGAAACATGTTTTCATCTGCAATCCTGGCCATAGGAGTGCAAACTGGGGTTGGACTAGATGACCCCTAAAGGTCCCTTCCAACCTAAACCATTCAATGATTCTATGAAATTACTGGGCTGTAATGGCATACTGCCAGTACCATCTTTGGAAAAAGATGACAGTAATTGCAAAACCCCTTTCCAAGCATCAGAAAAAATTACTTGCACCTAATGATCAGTTTCCTCCTAAATTCAGAAGCAGCGGCAAGTAGAAAAGCCTTCTTGGAAGGGAATAGATGATTTAAGTGGATGAATAGTTATAAAAAATTATAATACCATTAGCTCATGAAAAGGCATTGAGTTCCTGTGTGCATCAGGAATAGCAGCTTCATACACATGCTTTTTATCAGACATACCACTGCCACCATCAGCAACAACATCTTTTTCATAAGGAGAGTGGATAGAAGAATGAAAGCTATTAAACTACAAACTTTGGGTTTTCTTTTCTTTTTTTTTATAGTCCCAAAAGATATTAATTTCTTAGAGAATTGAAGTCTATGTCATTTCTTTGCCAAAGAGAATATACTAACTAGGGATAAGCTTGGATATCAGAAATAGTCAACATGATCCAATTCAACTCTTTCCCACATACCCAAATGCCCATTTCTATAAAGGGAGTCATTCATGGAGTTTTTTAAAAACTAAGTTTTTCTATTTTAAAAAATTGTACAGAGGTAATTCAAAAGGAAATGTTTCCATTTGAGGTACTCCTAATTCTAGGAAATTATGGCAGTTGAGAACTAGGCCAATAAAGTACTTATTTTCATTTTAAAATTCTGTTTCAGTTTGTTGCATTGGACATCTAACTCTCCCTCCCAAAATATATATCACTATTGAAGACTGATCATAATAATTAACACTCATCTGAAAGCTTCATTATAGCACATACATTGCTCAGATTAGTATTTTTAAAGCTGTATTTTTTATATGCTGGGGGTATTCTTTGTTTGATGGTATTATAATCTAAGGTGTCAGTCAGACCTTTCCCATGTATAATATAGCATATGACTTTCTGCATCACACACTAAACTAGATACACACAGATATTGCTACAGAGTAGGTATTCTACAGGGAGGCATCCTATAGGTATGGAAGTGATGCTTTTTTGATGATTAAGTCCTTCCCCAGCCTGTAGGAAACATCCATCATTCACTGATGTACCTTTTCTTATATACATGCAATTAATGGGTTTTGGGAGTAGTGGTTAGCAGTACCTTGTGCTTTTAGTTTGTTATGATTGGCTGAAGAGGTGAAACAGTACCCAGTGTATTGAAGCTCAGAGTCACATGAAAGTCTTGAATTTTTATACCACGTTCTGGAGCAATATCTTCAGATTAATATAACAACACTATCACTGTTTTCAGTAAAGTGGTATGAAATACTCTTGTCAGTAGATAAATGGTCAACCTTTAAGCTACCACTATTTGTATCTATCTTATGGCAGTCAGTCTAAAAGTTTCTAGAAAATCAAAATGGAGTGCCTCAACACAAATTTTATTCTTGAATGATGAATAAGAAATCAGGGAGTCAGATTTTTTAGCATTTGTAATAGAGAAGCCTCCAATGACTGACCTCTTAAATGTCATGTAAAGAAGTGACAGTTTCACTGCTCTGGGTATGCAGAAGCTCAGTTATGGAATTCCCTTTGACTACTTCTCTGTCCCATGGTCAGGAAGGCTCCTGTGTATCTCACTACCCATTCCTCTGATTTCATAAGCCTTTTACCATGTTTGGGAAGGAGGAACTAACTTGGCCAAAGGTTAATATTTAAAGAAATAAGTTCCCCCCAAGTGACTGAGAGGAAATTAATCAAAGGTAGAGTAAGAAAATCGAGTTTTAAAAAAGTATATGATATTAAGAAAGGTCATTGTTTTGCATATACTCTTCAAGTGCTTCATTTATGTCAGGCCAGTGAGGTATATGTTGCTGATTGTTTAGGAATAAGTAATAATTTAAGATAGTTTAATACATATAATGAAAGGCTTTAAAAATAGATTTTCTGTGAGTTAACTTCTAGTTTTAATTTGATGATTATGTTGGCCATCTGTATCTCCAAGGGTATCTTTCAGTTGCACAGGATTTCTAGGGCATAAGGCTTCTTTTGCTGTATTTCTTTTTCCAGAATCATATCATCTTTGCTGAAAGTTAATTTGTTGCCTGGAAATCTCTGTTGGCCAAGTGCCACCTAGAGGTTTCTTACTGTATTTTCTGCTGATTTTTATTCTTCATTCTGAAGTTCCATGACAAAGGAGAGCAGTAATAGAAGGGCTCCAAGTCACCCTGTGAGTGGATACATAGAGGGAGCAAGCACACAGCATGGCCCTGGGAATTGCAAAACCCATGTTCTGCTTGAACTCTCATTGGCTACTGTGTGCCTATACTGTACTGTTACAGCAACATCACCTACTCCCTGTTTGTCCCTGTTTACTAATCCAAGCATCAGTGCCACAATGTATATTCCTTATCCAGGTACAATACCCAAATAAGGACTGAGTGCTTGCAAGAGCACTGTTAAATTTTCTTTAAAAACTTTAGAAAATAAGTAAAATGCTTTCTAAAGTCCATGAAAAAAATATTACGTAGTTGCGCAGTATTCTGAGATCTGAATAAACTAAACAGAACTTAACTGATCCTGATTCTCCACTTAGATTTCTCTGTACTAAATATGTTCTTTTAGGTCCGAGCATAATTTCTGTAAAAATCATGTTAAGTTTTAAGAGATGTCTGATGCTGCAGAAGAATAATGGGTGGTTTCTCTCCTCTTTTGGGCAGTTTTGGTATGAATCATGATGGAATTGGAAATTCCTGTGGGACCAAAGGTCACGAAGCAGCAAAGCTAATGGCAGCTCATATTACAGCGAACACCAACCCTTTCTCTTGGTCAGCCTGCAGTCGGGATTCCATCACCAGCTTTTTAGAGTAAGTAATCTCTCAAGAAAAATCATGAGTTGTTGCAAAGATTCACAACTTTCAGAATAAATAGTAGAGACACAGTGACCTGTTCTGATGCTTTACATTTTTAGAATGAACAGACAGAAGTATAGCAAGTTACTGAAAGCTTTTATAGAGTCCTTTTCCTATGTAATGGCAAAAATGTCTTCTGCTACATTCCCCACCTTACAGTTCTCATTTTTAATCTAGTCAAAACATTTTAAAGTGTTGATCATATTTTATTATTAAATTAATCTGAGGGTGAGAAATAGAGAAGGGCTGAATTTGTCTGTGAATAATGGGAAGTAATTCTTTTTTAAATAAATGCTTAATGTGAGGGAATTGAATGAAAGGAACAAGGTTCTAGCCCTGTTCCTTGTACCTTTCATTCTCCTGATTTTTTTAATGCAGTCTTGTGGGGGATTTTTTAATCAATGTTCATTGGTACCTTTAGTGAGACTATAAAGATCATAAGAGAGGATGGTATAGATCTTTATATTACTACCTTAAAATTGTGCTAGCCTATTCTTCCATGGTGATTTTTATCCAGAAATAGATTTCTACCTGAAATTTTACTTCTATATGAAAGAATTAAAATAGTCAAAATATGTTAGTCTCAAAAATGTGCTTGTATCAACGTATACATTGGTATACATGATGCATAATTAAACCTTTGTATGTATTTTAATTTGTGGAAGACATGTAACTTAGTTCACTGAGAACATGTTAATAACAGAATTCTTAAAAATGTGCGTAAGACAGGCTTTATGGGAGCAAATGGTAGTTGGTTGGTAGGTTCAGTGCCATCAGTGCAATTGTTCCTTTTAGAAATAAAGGTTGTTCAGTAATTCAGACACTGTTTTAGGAGATGGACTTAAACCAGTCAAGTGGTCTAACCACTAGACTACTAAGAACAAACAGGGCTTCTCCTCCTCTTTCAGGGATCTAACCTCAGAATAAGGTGCTGTATTCTGAATCTTACCTGAAAGGACCCATTCAGACAAATAAATTTTCTTTAGATTGGTTCAAATGTAGCTTCCCACACAATGTACAGGAGCACTGAATTGTTCTGAAGAGGTGTTTGAGTTCCCTATAGAGTCAGTGGGCAGAGACAGATGTTTCATGTTGCTGTTAGGTGCTGTTCAGAGGAAAACACTTCTCAGTTTCTGTATCAGGTTAAGGCATTTTGTATCACCCCAGTGAACTATGCACCCACCCAGTTTTATGTACTGGAGTGTTTAAGATGAGTGTCTAAACTAAAGCACACTGAATAAGTCACCCTATATGCATGTGTGGTACAGGTTTCTCACAATCTAAGTTGATTTTCTCAGGAGAGATATATATGTATTAATTTAACACTAGCATTAGAAAAAAAATACAGGGTAGACTTGTTTCATCATTGCTGATCATTTCTGTTAAGTCAACACTGTTCCCATTAGTAGTCTTTCTAGTATGTCATATAGTCTAGTTTTAACTATGGCAAAGAAGAGGTTTTTCGCATCTCTTCTGAGAGATTATTTCACAGCTTGGTAGTTCTGACTGTTCAGGTATTTTCTTGTAGCATTTGGGAGTTTGTTTCTTACTGGTTCAGTTCTGCTCTTCTCTGTCTCATCTTACTTCTGTTTGTTGCTCTCTTCTGAACTCCATTTTGAACTCGTAATTGTCCTGAAAATATGTCTATTGATGAAGATGTAATTTCACAGGTAGCTAAGCAGTCATTTCTTATTTATGGCTTTTGAGAAAGAAATAGGGTAAAATTCTGTGGCTTGTATTATGCTCCAAATGTAATAGAGCTGAGTATTTGTTCATAAAGTTCCTGAACAGTTTTAAATTTCAGTCTGAACAAACTTTCTTGTTTCTTTACTTGAGATGTATGCAGTGACCTTTCAATTTTTTACTGTCAGTTAAAAAAAGTTTAGCTTGTGCCTCCTCTACTTTATGTTTAAATGTTTTAATTTATTTTATTTTTTACTGTTAGCATTTTCAATATTCTTTTCCATTCCCCAGGTTTGATTCACTATTAAGTTTCATTTTTAAGTCTGGGGGATGCCACTGAAATTGTAGTTATATTAGCATAAAGCCAGAATAGTACTCTGGTGAATCTATTCCCATAGTTCTAATCTCTTCAGACCTTTTGAGATGCTTCTCTATCACTGCCAGTGTTTGCAACTCTACTTGAATTGCTACTATCTGTGAATTTCATTTAAAAATCATTACTGAAGGCACTAGGTGATATTTGAGCTAGAGTAAAAAAAACCCTGGAAATAGCAGCTCCAATAATAAATTATCTTTTATAATATTTTGTAATCAAGAATGTAGATGTTATTTTTTCAAAGCCACCTTGGATAAACATTCTTCTATGCATTGCAATTATGAATAGATTTTACCAATTGGATAGGATACTGTGTTAAATAATATACTAAGAGCCAAAATTCTCCTTCCTCTATTAATTTTGCATTCTATCTTTAAAAAAATCAGATTTCTCAAACATGATCTGTTCATTACAATTCCATACTTCTTATTGTTTCAGGTTCCAATATCCTATAAATGAATTGATACTTTTCTCTTAAAATAGTTGTTTTATTATTTCACTGTCGTGGTTCAGCCTCAGTCGGCAACTAAACACCATGCAGGTGCTTGCTAACTCCCCACACCCCTCTGGGATGGGGAAGAGAATCAGAAGAGCAAAAGAAAAAAAAAAAGCAAACAAAAAATATGTGGGTTGAGATGAGAAGAGTTTAATAATTAGAATAAAATAATAATGATAATAATGATTATGATAATAACAATAATGATAAAATAATAAAAAGGAAAAGGGAAAAAGGGAAAAAAACAAAACCACAAGCGATACAACTGCTCACCACCTGCCGAGCAACGCTGCCGGTGCCCAAGCCGCTATTGCTGCCTCCCTCCCCCGGCCAGCTCCCCCCAGTTAACATACTGGGCATGATGTTACATGATATGGAATATCTCTTTGGCCAGTTTGAATCCGCTCTCTTAGCTGTGCCCCCTCCCCTCCCGGCTTCTTGTGCACCTGGCAGAGCATGGGAAGGTAAGAAAGTCCTTGACTAGTATAAGCACTACCCAGCAACAACCAAAACATCAGTGTGTTATCAACATTGTTTTCATACTAAGTCCAAAGCACAGCACTATGCCAGCTACCGTGAAGAAAATTAACTGTATCCCAGCTAAAACCATGACAGTAGCCACCCCTTTATTCAATACCGTTTACGTCATGCTCAGGTCCCATACTATCCAATAAAATTTCAATAACCCCTACCCACCTTCTCATCCTTTAATAGAATATACAGATTTCATTTATCATTCCCCTAGTCTATGGACCACCCCTGTAAAACATCCGTGAAATGTCTGTTTAGTTAATTTAGTCCATGACTTTGGGCCCCAATCCTATTGTACGAGTCTTTCAAGGACGGAGAGATGGTGTGTGGTGTTGGATTGTTGCATGCTGAAGCCAGTCCTCATTCCATCACTGCTGCACTTTGCTAGGTTCAACTGAAAGATCATTTTTGTATTAATTTGGGAGATTCCCACCATGATACCATCGATACGGCATATAGCAACCATAGTAGTGATGACACACAACATTATATAGCAGTTAACAGCATAGTATGCAGTTCATAGGCTGTTTTCACCCAAAATCAAATCCCCTTGAGGTACACACTGGACTCATACATCCTCCCTCATCACCCACCAAGTACACCAAGGTCCTTTGTAGGGGAATAGACAGGGATCGGCGACCGGAAGATCACGGGCTGTGACGGAAAGACAGACTCCTCCCCATAGGAGTGGCAGGAACAGGAAGCGCAAGAGCAATATAAGCGTGTGACGCAGTTAAATAAACGGACATTTTGTATCCATCACATTGATGTCTGTGCATCACTGTCCCCAGGGTGGGTAGAGCCCTGTGTCCCGGAGATATGCGACCCAAGATAAGTTCTCCCACAGAAGCGTACAGCTACAAGTGGTGACCCTGACGTGATCGGCGGGGCGGCATGGCAAGTTCGCCGGGGGGAAAAGATAGCTTGGGGCACGCAGGGGCGGGACGGGGAGCCGCAGTACGGCGGGCGCGCCATGGATTCAGTCGTAAAGGTACTGAAGGGATTGGGGAAGGAATATGGTACTTCGATATCAAAGGCGCCTACCTCAAAGGCCATCCAATGGATGATTACGCAGGGGCTCATACGGAGTCCCGCAGACATATTTAATAAAGATAATTGGGTGAGAATTAAAGAGGAGTTAGCCGAAAGGGCTATGATGGGAAAAACCCAGTACATACAGCTCTGGGGAAAGATACACCGGTTACTATTGAAAGCTCGGGATGATCAGGAGACGTGGCGGCAGGCGCGGCGGTGCCTGCACGGTGCTACAGGCGACAGTAGCCCGGAAATAGACCCAGGAGGGGCAGTGGGGACGCAGACAGGGGCAAGCATCGCGGGGGATGGGAAAGAAGGGGAGAGTTCGGACGGAGTAGCCTGGCCAGCGACTCAGTCTGAGGCTCCCGAAGAGGCGGATCGGGAAGCGGCGGTGTTCCCTGTTGAGCCAGCAGGACCTTTGGAATGCCCCCTGCATACCCCTGGGACGATTTGGCACAGGCGCGGGTACCTGTGCACGGGGAGGGGGACATGGCAGCGGACGCAGCGGGAGTGACGGAGCGGAAGGAGGAGGATGATCAGCGCCGGCAGCGGCGCCGCCCTCTGCCCGACCCTCGAGACTGGCTCCCGGGGCAACCCTTGAGATGGGAGTCGGGCGAGGAGGGGGATTGGGGTGCCTGGAGGGGAGGACAGGGTGGGTATAGATCAACCTCGAGTAGCAGCGAATCACAAGTTGGGGGAGAAACCGATGCCCACATGTGGGAAGATGGGGCAGCTTGCCTGCAGCGCGCAAAAAAGAGGCATAAGGCAGCAGGGACTCGGAGGACCAGTCAGAGTGAGGGAGGAGAGGGACCGCCAAAAGGGGAGGTCCGGAGCGCTGCAGCTCCGGAGGGGTCCGCGGAGGACGTGCTGCGGCAGCTGCAGCAGGTTATGCGCGCACTAGGGGAAGTAACTCGGCGGCAGACAGGACTCTTAACGAAGGGGGCGCCCCAGCGACAGTCAGTCGAGTTACCTAACTGGCGGCTGATAGCCAGAGATTGTAGCCTCGATGGAGTAAGGATAGAGATGCCCGGGATCTTCCCTGTCCGACTAGCTCCAGGAGGAGGGGTGGAGTGGACGACGATAGATGCCAAGCTAGTGCGAAGTTTATGGCAAGAAATTAGAGAAAAGGGGTGAAAGACGAAGGAGTAGGATTGCTGCTGGACGCTGCGCATGCAGCGCCGTTGACCCCCTCTGATGCTAAGCAGTTGGCGAAAGCAATATTGGCTCCCACAATGTACATACTTTGGAAGGAGGCAATGCACAGTGCCTGCCACGCCCTCGTACAGCAAGCGGCGGCAGTTCCGGGCCACCCGCTGAGAGGGACCACCCTTGACCGGCTCACTGGCAGAAGTCAAGGACTGGAAACCCCGCAGTTGCAAGCAGCAGAATTAAGGGGCAGGGAGCTGCAAGCGGTAACGGAGAGTTCCCGCAAAGCGTATAGCGAAGTGGGCAGGTATGAGAAAAAAGCAGAACCTTGGCAAAAGATACAGCAAGGACTAGCAGAGCCATTTACAACGTTTTGTGACAGGTTGCAGAAGGCTATTATAGAATCAGAATTGCCACCAGCAGCCAAGGAGGCAGTCCTTATGGATTGCCTCCGAAATCAAGCAAATCCGCAAACACAAGATATCCTCCGCACCCTGGCAGTGGGGGCTTCATTGGGTCAAACCATTAGGCATGTCTTGCGCCAGGAGGCGTTGAATCAGCATGGCGGCGTGGGAGCGCACATCTGCCAGAACCCTGACTGTGGAAGCGAAGAAAGGATGCTGGTGCAAGCGGCCGGGGTGGGGCCGAGATGTCACTTGTGTGGACGGCAAGGGCACTTTAAAGCTGGGTGCCCGCTAGCGGAAAGGGGAGGACGTAATGGAGGAGGAGCGCGCCCAGTAGGGAGGTGCTGGGTGTGTGGGAAGCCAGGACACCTGGCAAGAGATTGTCCAACCACAAAGCCGGGAAACGGCCAAAGGAGGGCGAAGCGAGGGGGATTCGCGCCTCCTGTGAGTCAAATGGCCCCCATCATGGTGCCAGTGCCAGGAGCTTGGCCCACCATAGCGGGCCAAGGGGGAGTGAAACTTCAGGCAGGGGAGCAGAACCAGCAAGATTTGCAGGTTACAGCCCCCGCGTGGCCTTGGTCATAGGCTGTAACGAGAGACCCATGGCAGCAGTGATGATTACCCCGCAAGAGCCGAGTTGCCCGGCACGGATATGCCTGGGAATGTTAGTGGATACCGGGGCGGATGTCACAGTGATGCCACTCGAACGGTGGCCACCAACTTGGCCCCTTGCCATGGGAAAGTGTATCATAGGGGTAGGAGGAGAACAACAAACGAGGACTAGTACTTGCCCTGTGAAACTCGAAGTCATGGACGAGGAGTCAGGGAAGCTCCTCACGGCCATAGTGATCATACTAGTAGCAGATGGGGTAGCAAGCCCCTTGTTGGGACAGGACGCCCTTGCCCAGATGGGGATCGGGTTGAAAAATTTAGCATAAGGGCCACTGCCTCAGAGGGGTTTCATCAGCACAAGTTAGTGTGGAAAACCAAACAGCCTGTCTGGGTGGAGCAGTGGCCCCTAACAACAGAGAAAACAGAGGCTGTAAGAGCTATAGTAAAACAAGAGCACGAAGCAGGGCACCTAGAGCCCTCGATGAGCCCGTGGAACACCCCTATATTTGCTATAAAAAAGAACGATAAAAACCAATGGAGGATGCTGCATGACCTTAGAGCAGTAAATCAGCAAATGGAGGACATGGGGCCTCTCCAACCTGGACTACCAGATCTGAGTGCTGTCCCGAAAGGATGGCGAGTCATTGTTTTAGATATCAAAGACTGCTTCTTCAGCATTCCGCTACATCCAGATGATAGAAAGAGATTTGCCTTTACTCTGCCCGCGGTGAACCGCGCAGAACCAGGTAGTAGATGGCAGTGGACAGTACTTCCGCAGGGGATGAAAAATTCTCCAGCGATCTGCCAGAGGTATGTGGCTTCTGCATTGCAGCAAGTAAGGCAGCAGTATCAGGAGAGAATCTACGTGATCCACTACATGGATGACGTCCTCATAGCTGCGCCCACCGAGGTGTTGTGTGAACAAGTCTTTTCAGACACCCAAAGGGGCCTTGCGGGACAGGGCCTCAAGGTAGCTGAGGCAAAGGTACAGCAAGGACCAGTGTGTGGATTTCTGGGTGCTAGAATACAAGGGGATTCCATACAAGCTCAGCCTATTAAACTTACACCTAGGGTTAAAAATTTACATGATGTACAGAAGCTAGTAGGAGCACTGCAGTGGTTGCGGACATTCGTGCGCGTCGCCGGTGAGGAGATGCAACCTTTCTATGTGTTGCTGAAAGGGAACGACCCATGGGAGCCCAGGAGTTTAGACGCTGAGGCAGTCCAGCAGTTGCAGATGATAGAACGTCGAATGCAAAAGGAAGGAGTATGGCGGTGGGACCCCCAGGAGGAATTAATTGCAGGATGGATTCTGACCGCCAGTGGAGGATTAGGATTGCTATATCAAATATGGACAGGGGAAGAAAAGCCACTGCGATGGGTATATCAGAAGGTTCCCAAGGATGCGTTCTCCACAAAAGTCAAGGTAGCCAGGGGAATGATTTGGCGTCTGCGACGGGAAAGCAAGGGAATCTTTGGGAAGGAGCCAGATAAGCTGACAGTGCCGTGGAATGGGGAGAAATGGCGGAAGGTGGTAGAGAGTGAAGAGGATATACAATTGGCAGTATACTCGTACCCAGGGAAAATCGTCACAGGCACGGTACAGAGGTGGGCCGAGACAGCCAAAGTGGTGGATTTGAGTGTGGATAGTAGAGTTTTGGATACCCCTCACCCAGGACCGACATATTTCACAGACGCTTCCTCGAAGACGAACAGAGCGGCAGTAGTGTGGAAACAAGAGAATAGTTGGATGCGCCAGACGTATGAGGAGCAGGGTAAAAGTGTGCAGTGGCTAGAAGCGAAAGCGCTAGAGATGGCCCTGCGAAAGGATATAGATCGGCATATCAATGTGTGCACAGACTCCTTATACGTGTATAAATTAGTCATGTCCATGAAACGAGAGGGTGTACCACACATGGAAATTGCCTTGATGCTAGAGGTTGCTTTATCGCAGCGAGGAGCAACTGTGACAGTAATTCACATTCGCAGTCATCAGACGGGGCCTGGACCACTGATTGAGGGGAATCGCATGGCTGATGAGGCAGCCGCGGGAGTCTGGACATTGGCGGAGGCAAAGAAACTGCATGAACAACTGCACCTGGGTGCTAAAGCCTTGGCAAAGGAGTGTGGCATCTCAATAAGAGCATCAAGAGAAGTAGTAGCCACCTGTCCTTACTGTCAGCACTCGCCACTGTGGGAGGCAGGAGTCAACCCTCGAGGACTGGAAGCAAATGCTATCTGGCAGACTGACTTTACTGAATGTCCACAGTTGGCCCCTGGACGGCACCTGGCAATTACAATTGATACATATAGTGGAGTCATCATGGCTACTCAACATCGGCAGCAGACCGCAACGCATTTGACTGCGCATTGGACCACGGTAATGGCGTGGCTTGGAAAGCCCACCGAGATAAAAACAGACAATGGACCGTGCTTTCGGGCTCGAAGTACCGAAGAATGGTGTAAAGCTTGGAATATTGTATTAAAACACGGCATTGCTTACAATAGCACGGGGCAGGCAATAGTTGAACGCGCTCATCGCACCTTGAAAGCAAAAATAATACAGCTTGGGGAGAGGGAGAGGTATAAGGGAGCTATACCCATAGCAGCTCAGCAAACTATTTTAATGCGTGCATTATATTCGCTTAATCATTTTATACGCGGGCAGGAGCAAGTTACAGCAGTGGAGAAGCATTTTGGCAAAGCTCAAGCAGGCGAGCGCTATCCGCAGGTACGAGTAAGGTTCCCAGGCAGTGAGCAATGGGAGAGAGGATGGAAACTGAGATGCCTGGGGAGGGGCTACGCCGCGGTTGAGAATGAAGGGCGCATAGAGTGGGTGCCTGCAAAGTGTGTGAAAGCAGAACTGTGCAAGGATGTACAATGAATAATCCCTTTCTGAGTTGTCTCTTTGCAGGGTCTGCTGACATGGATCCTCATGCTAGCCGTGCCATTGGGAAAAGAAATGAGCTCCTTGACAAGATCGCAAGCAATATTGCAACGAGAGCGACACTGGGAAAGGGCAGCAAAAGAGAGATATGAACTGGGATTGGATAGTAATAATTGGGGGGATCTTGTTGTGTGTAGTAACCATGGTTACTTGTGGGCTGCCATTGTTATGCTGTGTTATAAGACAAATCAAAGAGCGCCTGCGAGAGTTACATGAATATAGACCTGACCGCAATATGTATCCGCTTACGCAAGTAGCTTTGTAGAATTTTTAGTAGCATGGGGAGGGGGAGATGTAGGGTAATAGACAGGGATCGGCGACCGGAAGATCACGGGATGTGACGGAAAGATAGACTCCTCCCCATAGGAGTGGCAGGAACAGGAAGCGCAAGAGCTATATAAGCGTGTGACGCAGCTAAATAAACGGACATTTTGTATCCATCATATTGATGTCTGTGCATCACTGTCCCCAGGGTGGGTAGAGCCCTGTGTCCCGGAGATATGCGGCCCAAGATAAGTTCTCCCGTAGAAGCGTACAGCTACAGTCCTTGAGAAAAAGCAACCCAATGAACAGGTTTGCCTTTGCCTGAGGCAGGAATAACCAAGACTGTTTTCCCCAGCACATTTTTTACATGCACTACAGGGACTTTATCCCCTTCCACTGTACAGAAGGGTTCTGATTGGGCAGAGCCAGCTTGATTGGCAGATCCCCTAGTGTTGACTAACCAGGTGGCTTTTGCTAAATGTGTATCCCAGTGTTTAAATGTCCAACCACCCATTGCTCTCAGTGTAGTCTTTAATAGTCCATTGAATCTTTCGATTTTCCCAGAGGATGGTGCGTGATAGGGGATGTGATGCACCCAGTCACTGCTGCGCTCTTTGACCCAGGTGTCTATGAGGTTGTTTCGAATATGAGTCCCATTATCATCTGACTCAATTCTCTCTGGGGCGCCATGTCACCACAGGACTTGTTTTTTGAGACCCAGGATAGTGTTCTGGACAGTGGCGTGGGGCATGGGAAATGTTTCCAGCCTGCCGGTGGTTGTTTCTACCATTGTAAGCACATGGCGCTTGCCTTGGCAGGTTTGTGGGAGTGTGATATAGTCAGTTTGCCAGGCCTCCCTGTCGTGGTTTAGCGGCAGCTCAGCCCCACACAGTCACTCGCTCACTCCCCCACCAGTAGACGGGGGAGAGAATCAGAAGGGTAACACTCGTGGGTTGGGATAAGAACAGTTTAATAATTAAAATTAAAAGAAACAACAAAAATGCAATGTAAAGGAGAACCCCGGGAGGGGGAAGGGAGGGGAGAGGAGAATTACCGACGGAAAAAACCACACACGATGCAGCCACTCACCGCCCACCAACACGACGCCATGCCGCTCCCGAGCTGCAAACTGCCCCCCTTAATAGAGTGGTCATGGTGTCACATGGTATGGAATGAACATGCCATTGGCCAGTCGGGGTCAGCTGCCCCTAACAAGGCCCTGCCCCTCCCAACCCCCTACCACACGGCAGAGCGCGGGAAGCTGGAAAGGTAACCGACCCCGCCACGGTGAGGAGAATTAACCCCTTCTCAGCCAAAACCAGCACACTCCACATATTTATATTTCCGCCATCGCCCCCCATACCACAGAGGCTTTACCCTCTTCACTTGCTTGATTGCAGCGCATGTTTCACATTCGTGGATAGCCTGTGCAATAACATCCATGGTCAAGTCCACCCCTCGATCACAAGCCCACCTGTATGTTGCATCTCTCCCTTGATGGCCTGAGGTGTCATGGGCCCACCGAGCTAGAAATAGTTCACCCTTATGCTGCCAGTCCAGATCCACCTCAGCCACTTCAATCTTGGCAGCCTGATCTACCTGCTGGTTGTTTCGACATTCTTCAGTGGCCCGACTCTTGGGGACGTGAGCATCCCCATGATGTACTTTCACAACCAGGTTCTCTACACGGGCAGCAATATCTTGCCACAATGTGGCAGCCCAGATGGGTTTACCTCTGCGCTGCCAGTTGCTTTGCTTCCACTGCTGCAGCCAGCCCCACAGGGCATTTGCCACCATCCAGGAGTCAGTATAGAGATAGAGCACTGGCCACTTTTCCCATTCAGCAATGTCTAAGGGCCAGCTGGATGGGCTTTACCTCTGCACACTGGCTCGATTCACCTTCTCCTTCAGCAGTTTCTGCTACTTGCCGTGTAGGACTCCATACAGCAGCCTTCCATCTCCGATGCTTTCCCACAAGGTGACAGGACCCGTCAGTGAACAGGGCATACTGGTTCTCATCTTCTGGCAGTTTGTTATACAGTGGGGCTTCTTCAGCACGTGTCACCTCCTCCTCTGGTGATAATTCAAAATCTTTGCCTTCTGGCCAGTCCATGATCACTTCCAAGATTCCTGAGCGACTGGGGTTTCCTACTCGAGCCCGCTGGGTGATCAGTGCAACCCATTTCCTCCACATAGCATCAGTTGCATGGTGTGTGGAGGGGATGTTCCCTCTGAACATCCAGCCCAGCACTGGCAGTCGGGGTGCCAGGAGCAGCTGTGCTTCAGTACCATTCACTTCTGAAGCAGCTCGAACTCCTTCATATGCTGCCAATATCTCTTTTTCAGTTGGAGTATAGCGGGCTTCGGACCCTCTGTATCCCCGACTCCAAACCCCTAGGGGTCGACCTCAGATCTGCCCTGGTGCTTTCTGCCAGAGGCTCCAGGTAGGGCCATTCTCCCCGGCTGCAGTGTAGAGCACATTTTTTACATCTTGTCCTTCCCAGACTGGCCCAAGGTCTCCTGTATGAACTGTCTCATGTTTAATTTGTTCAAAGGCCTGTCATTGCTCAGGGCCCCATTTGAAATCATTCTTCTTCTGGGTCACTTGATAGAGAGGGCTCACGATCAGACTATAATCTGGAATATGCATTCTCCAGAAACCCACAACACCCAAAAAAGCTTGTGTTTCCTTTTTGCTCTTTTGTTGATCACATCCATTGGAATCTGACAACAACTATCTTGCCATTTTATTCCTACAAACAGAATATCCTGTGCGGGTCCCTTGATTTGAAATTTTTTTATGGCAAAAACGGCCTTCAGAAGGGTTTCGACTATTTTCTTCCCTTTCTCAAAAACTTCTTGTGCTCTGTTGCCCCACATGATGATGTCATCAATGTATTGTAGGTTTTTGGGAGCTCCACCTTGTTCCAAAGCATTATGGATCAGTCCATGGCAAATGGTAGGGCTGTGTTTCCACCCCTGGGGCCATCGATTCCAGGTGTACTGGACGTCCCTCCAAGTGAAAGCAAACTGTGGCCTGCGCTCTGCTGCCAGAGGGATTGAGAAGAATGCATTAGCCATACCAGTTGTGGCATACCACTTGGTTCGTATTGAAGTTCTAGCATGTCTGGCACAGCAACACTCAGTGTCAGAGTGACTTCTTTCAGGCCACAATAGTGTACTGTTAGTCTCCATTAGAATTCTGCACTGCCCATATGGGACTGTTAAAGGGTGAGCGGGTCTTACTGATGACTATTTAGCCCTCCAGTCAACGAATGAGCTCATGGATGGGAATCAGGGAGTCTCGGTTGGTGCTATATTGCTGCCGGTGCACTGTTGTGGTGGCGATTGGTGCCTATTGTTCTTTGACCTTCAGCATCCCCACAACAGAAGGGTCCTTTGAGAGGCCAGGCAAGGCAGACAGCTGTTTAATTTCCTCTGTCTCCAAGGCAGCTACACCAAAAGCCCACCTGTACCCTTTTGGGTCCTTGAAATACCCTCTCCTGAGGTAGTCTATGCCAAGGATGCACGGAGCCTCTGGGCCAGTCACAATGGGGTACTTTTGCCACTCCTTCCCGCTTAGGCTCACTTCGGCCTCCAATACAGTTAGCTCTTGGGATCCCCCTGTCACTCCAGCAATGCTGATGGGTTCTACCCCTTTATAGTTTGATGGCATTGGGGTGCATTGTACACCAGTGTCCACTAAAGCCTTATACTCCTGTGGGTCAGATGTGCCAGGCCATTGGATCCACACAGTCCAATAAACCTGGTTTTCCCTTTCCTGCACCTGGCTGGAGGCAGGGCCCCTCTATTCCTGATCATAGTGTTCATCACTCCCTGTAAATATGAATCACAAGTGTGTCTATTAAAATCAGAAAATCAGCGCTTCTGCTCTTCTGTTTGGGGACTTGCTTACTGGAAACTGTAACAGCAGCTCTCTTGGAAGAACCCCCCTGAGTGATTGTTTTCCCTTGCATCTCATGTACCTGTGCCTCAAGGGTCGAGGTAGAATTTTCCATTGCACTTCCTCATGTCGTCTCCGTGGTCACACAGGTAAAATGATAGGGTGGCCCGTGGTGTAATTCCTTTCTTTTAAGGAAAAGGACGCTTACTCCTAATGGCTGAGATACTGGTCCGTACTGGTGGGGAGTAGGACATATCTTCTTTGAATTGCTGGACCTATTGGGATAGTTTCTCCAGAGCCGAGACGATGGAGGAAGAGACATGTGCTTTGTAATCCCAGAGTTTGTCAATCACATCCCGCACTGTTTGTGCCCCTTCATCTTTCCAGGACAGTATTGCTAATGAGTGTACATGGGTCAATGGTGCACTCCGTACAAACTTCCACCACATGGGTCGTGTGCACTCGGCTTCATCTGGATCTTTGGATGACCGTTGATCGTCCAGGTCACTATAAATCACCTCAAACACAGCTAATTCCCTTAGATACTGGATGCCTTTCTCCATAGTTGTCCATTTTCCTGGGCGATATGTAACATCTTCTTTAAAGGGATACCTTTCCTTCACTCCAGACAGGAGTCGCCTCCAGAGGCTGAGGGCTTGTGGTTTTTTCCCAATTGCTTTGTCAACGCCCCCTTCCCTAGAGAAGGATCCCAGTTGTTTGGCTTCTTTTCCCTCTAGTTCCAGACTACTGGCCCCATTATCCCAGCATTGGAGCACCCTGGTGGCAATGTGTCTATCTAGACAACCTCCAAAATCTTTTTGCATATCTCTCAGCTCACTCAAGGATAGAGATTGGGTGGTCTCCGTTTCTTGTACGAGTTCTTCCTCTTCCTCCTCCTCTCCTCGTGATAGCCCTGCTCTTCCATCATCTCTTTCTAATTGAGTTGACTGTCTCTTCCGAGGTTTCTTCTTGTGTATAGGGGCAACTGATACTGGTACGGGTTGATTCTCTGGTTCAGCTGCAGTGCCTGTCCTTGGGGTGTGAGTAGCCACAGTGCTTGTCCTGGGGGTTCAAGTGGGTGCAGAGACTGTCGCCAGGGTTGGAGTAGACGCAGTGTCTGTCGCTTTGCATTTCATTCCAGAGGACTTCTCCTTGGGTGTCCTGAATACTGTTGAGCAGGGCTCGGTATGCATGGGCCAGGCCCCAGCACGTTGCAGTTATCTGTGTCTCTCTGGAGTTCCCAGCATAACAACATACTTTCTCCAAATATTCTACTAGTTTTTCAGGATTCTGCACTTGTTCGGGGGTGAAACTCCAAAACACTGGGGGTGCCCACTGCCCTAGGTATTTGCCCATGCTATCCCACATGCCCTGCCACTCGTAACTATCAAGCCTTGGGGCAGATTTCTGGGTGATATTCTTAAGTTGCTTAGTCAAAACCAAAACAACATGCCCAAAAACTAACAATAAGTGCACCTTAACCACCCGAGGATGTTCATGATTCAAAAAGGTTGTTGTAACAAAGGCACAGACATCATAGAACAAAGTTGCAAAGGTACTCTTCTGTATTTCCTCCATATAAAGTCTCTCAGAGGAGGAGGTATAATTGCTAATTGCCTCAACAAGGTGGGATCCAAAGTACAATAACAGCTCCAATACAAAATCCAAATACCATATAAAGATGAAGGCCAGTGTTTGAATAACATATCTCCTAAGCAAAACATCACTAATCACTGCAGAACACAGCAGAGTACACAAAATAACAGCAATCTTTAACACGTACTGCAAAAACGAGAGCATGGTGCTGTGGCCAGCATCTGTTATTTTCTCAAACTCTTCGAGCCCCATGTTCAGCTCCAAAAGAGTCTGCTGTGGTTTAGCCTCAGCCGGCAGCTAAGCCCCACCCAGCTGCTCGCTCACTCCCCCACCAGCAGGATGGGGAGAGAATCAGAAGGTTAAAAGTGAGAAAACTCGTGGTTTTTCATAAGAATAGTTTAATAATTGAAATAAAACAATAATAACAACAACAACAATAATAATGAAAAGAAAAAAAAAAACAAAAGAAAGAGGTGAAACTCGGAGTGGGGGAGGGACGGGGGAATAAACAACCAAAACAAGCAAGAAGTGCTGCAACCGCTCACCACCCGTGGACCCAACACCACCAATCCCTGAGGTGTCCTGCCTCCGCTCCGCACCAACTCCCCCTGTTAATATACTGGTGATGACATCATATGATACGGAATATCCCATTGGCCATTTTGGGTCAGCTGTCTAGGCTGTGGCCCCTCTGCTCCCTGCTTCTTGGGCACTGGCAGAGTATGGGAAGCTGGAAAGGTCCCTAACTACTATAGGCGCTACTTAGTGACACTTAGCAGCTACTTAACAGCAACTAAAACATCAATTTGCCATCAGAACTACACCAGCTACAGTAAAGAAAATTAACTCTATCCCAGCCAAAACCAGCACAGGAGTAGAAACCCTTAATATCTGTCTATAGGTGAAAGGAACTAACCATAAAAATATTGTCTGTGATTGAAAACCAATTGGTATAAATTTCATTCTATGCTGCATGCATATATATATAAATAAATATAGAGAGAGAGCATGCAAGTTTCATCATATCTAGTATATATTTATGCAGTATGCCTATATAGCCATGCAGAACCCTAGGCATAAAAAACAACTTGGAAAATCTTCATGTTCTTTTTGCTTTGGAATTCTGTCCTAATATCTTATTAACCTTTCGAAAAAATACCTCTTTCAACCATCTAGCTTTGATATTCATCTGTATTCATTGCCTTTTCTCCCATATTTCCTCATCCATTCCCTCTGTATGTTTTTAAACTGTTTGTTGCTTTTGATCATAAATTACATCCTAATCCTGCAAAGAATTTTGCACATTTAAGTACACGAAGCCTTTCTCACTTATGAACTTGAAGTTAAATACCTGGAGTGGTGTTTGAATCATTAAGGCATCAGAACTAAAGTACTCAAGGGACTGCAAGAATCTGCCTTTCTGTGTGTATGTGTGTTTACTGACAAGGAGCCTATTTGACCTTGAAGGAGCTCTTTGGTAGTTGCACTGATACTGTTGTGAGTACTAGACATAATTAAACTTTTTAGTCACTTATGGACAAAACTGTTCCAGCAAAAGCATTGTGGCTATTGGTCAGATTTTTCTATATCGTTCATCATGTTAAGTCAGAAAAGAACTCAAAGAGATGCTTTAGCTCTTTGAGCAAAAAAAATAAGACTACATGTTTGCAAGACAGTGATCCTTCTGATGTCACATGTGCATTGTTCTTTATAATATACTTTCCACCATCTCTGATATAGGGGCAATTTTAGAGAATTTCAGTGAAGAAACATACTTTGCATAAAGAATTGAGAGGCAATGTCTCAATATACTTAAAATATTTCATTTTTAGGGTACACTTTCAGATTCAGGAGAATGTTAGATTTATGACTTCCAGCGAGCCAAATTGTAATGGTGGACATTTCACCATATAATACTGACACATAGCTTTTTCTTACAGGTAATACATGCTTTCAAGTGTCTTACTGGAGTCACTGCAGTGGGATATTTTGAGATTATTAGGAACAATGCTAGTTCATACTCTTTTATGCAGGTACTAGATATGCTACATCTTCTAGAATGATGCAGTGTGAATTATCTGCTGATTGTCAGGTGTGCCTCAGTTCTTTGCTCTGTTTGTGTGCCAGTTCCCCTGAAAGTTCAGAAACTTTTTCAATCCTAAACATGAGAAGAAACTTCTTTACTGTGAGGGTGACAGAGCAGTGGAACAGGCTGCCCAGGGAGGTTGTGGAGTCTCCTTCCCTAGAGACATTCAAAACGCACCTGGACGCGTTCCTCTGCCCCCTGCTCTAGGTGTACCTGCTCAAGCAGGGGGGTTGGACAAGACGCTCTCCGGAGGTCCCTTCCAACCCCTACCATTCTGTGATGCTGTGAGAAAACTCATGGGTTGAGATAAAGACAGATCAATAGGTAAAGCAAAAGCTGCATGCATGTCATGGTTTTAGCATGGATAGAGTTAATTTTCTTCACTGTAGCTGGTATAGTGCTGTGTTTTGGACTTAGTATGAGAAAATGTTGATAACACTGATATTTTAGTTGTTGCTAAGCAGTGCTTATAGTAGTCAAGGACCTTTCTGGTCTCCCATGCTCTGCCAGGTGCACAAGAAGCCGGGAGGGGAGGGGGCACAGCTAAGAGAGCAGATTCAAACTCACCAAAGGGATATTCCATATCATATGACGTCATGCCCAGTATATTAACTAGGGGGCGTTGGCCCTGGGAAGGAGAGAGCACGGCTCATGGACCGGCAGCGTTGGTCGGTGGGTGGTGAGCGGTTGCATCAGTTGTTGTTTGTTTTTCCCTCCCCGAGGTTTCGCCCCTCTCTCTAGTTATTTTCCTTTTCATTATATTATTGTTATTATTACTATTACTATCACTGTTTTATTTTAGTTATTAAAGTGTTCTTATCTCAACCCACGAGTTTTCTGACTTCTTTGACCCTTCCGATTCTCTCCCCCATCCCACTGGGGTGGGGGGAGTGAGTGAGCTCCTGTGTGGTGCTTAGTTGCCAACTGGGGCTAAACCACGATAGCATGCAAGCAAAGCAAAACAAGGAATTCATTCACCGCTTTCCATCGGCAGGCAGATGCCCAGCCAGCTCCAGGAAAGCAGGGCTCCATCAAGCATAATGGTTACTTGGGAAGACAAATACCATTACTCCAGTCGTCCCCCCCTTCCTTTTTCTTCCCCCAGCTTTATATACTGAGCATGACGTCATATGGTATGGGATATCCCTTTGGTCAGTTTGGGTCAGCTGTCCCGGCTGTGTCCCCTCCCAGCTTCTTCTGCACCTGTCAGAGCATGGGAAGCTGGAAAAGTCCTTGGCTAATGCAAGCACTACTCAGCAACAGCCAAAACATCCCTCTATTATCAACACTGTTTTCAGTACAAATCGAAAACATAGCCCCACACTAACCACCTTGAAGAAAATTAACTCTATCCCAGCTAAAACCAGCACAGTAGTTCTATCAGATTGATTTATATTATGTTGCTCACAAATTGGTGTTAAAAGTATGTGTAGGCAAATAGAGGAATTGAAGATCCTCATACTATATTCTTGTAATTTTTATAAACCTTTCCATTATTTTTTTATTTCATAACAGTTTGCCTGTCAAGTGCAAAAACACTCATCACTATTGTGCGGGCCTTTTGCATTTAGAATTATTAAAGTTTTGAGCTTTTCTTGTGTAAGGACTTACAGGATCATTGTTGTCATTAAGAATGTTTTAAATGCTTTCAGCTTTACTCTTAAAGTGAATTTTTTTCCCTGTTTTGGTAAGATTAAGAGGTGTATATCCAAGGGAAATCCCAGAAGTTTTCCTCTTTCTGAGTCCTAAAGTGGTATAAAGTCCTTTTTGTATCTTTTTTTAACAAGTTGCTTTAGTCCCCTTTCTTTTTTCCTAGGACTGTCTTGTCTCCAAACTCCATTTCCCTCGCTTCGTTCCCCCTCTCCCCTCTTCTGTCTCTCACAAGAGATATAGACATAACCTGGATCTTATGAAAGTTGTTGTCATGGTTTCAGCTGGGATAGAGTTAATTTTCTTCACTCTAGCTGGTATAGTGCTGTGCTTTGAAATTAGCATGGAAAAAAACCCTGTTGAGATAACACACAGATGTTTAGGCTGTTGCTGGGTAGCGCTTATACTAGTCAAGGACATGTCCAGCCTCCCATGCTCTGCTGGGTGCACAAGAAGCTGGGAGGGGAGGGGACACAGCTAAGAGAGTGGATTCAAACTGACCAAAGGGATATTCCATATCATGTAACGTCATGCCCAGTATGTTACCTGGGAGGGGCTGGCCGGGGGAGGGAGGGAGCAATCGCGGCTCGGGGATGGGCAGCGTCGGTCGGCGGGTGGTGAGCGGCTGTATCGTTCGTGTTTCTGCGTTTTTTTTCCTGTTTTCCCTTTCCTTCCTTTTCCCTTTTATTATATTAACATTATTGTCATTATTATCATAATCATTTATCATCATCATTTTATTGTAATCATTAAACTGTGCTTATCTCAACCCACAAGTTCTTTTGCTCGTCCGATTCTCTTCCCCATCCCACAGGGGTGGGGGGGGGATGTGAGCGAGCGGCTGCGTGGTGTTCAGTTGCCAGCTGAGGCTGAACCACGACAGTTGTTTAAAAAGTGGAAGGTGAAGCCAGTAATCAAAGCAGGAGGAGTGCATTAGATGATTGTAGAAGCAGTAATGAGATTCCAGATACTGAAATGTGGTTGGACTAAAGATGGGATAGATTGCATGGGTTTGAAAGGGAAGATGCTACTTGGAGGTGATTGATCTTGTGGGGCTTCTGTAGTTTCCAGAAGGTTCATATAAGCACCCAATATTTAGGAAAAAACACTGGTAACATAATAAGGATGTACGACCTAAGCTTCGGATTCTATTTCACATTCTTTCAGCATGTTGTGTTTCATAACATGCTGTACCACTTAATGAGCATTTTGTAGCAGAGCACTAAAACGGTTACTTTTGGGGAGGGCTTCTGAACTAAACTTTGAACCCTCTGAAGTTCACCCATAATTATAACCAGCCTTCTAATTTTAATCGTGTTGCCATCAGTGTTTCAGCAATGAGGCTGAAAATACTCTAGGTTGATGCTTTTCAGATTGGAATTATTAGTTACAATTCAAACTAGTTATTTTTATGCTCTGTTTTAGCAAATGCTCATCAAGAGGTGCAGCATATTATAGATGAAACATGCTGAAGTAACATAAAATCCTAATTAACATTTTAAAATTTTATTTAAAAAAAGAACATTCCCAAATTATCATAGCTTAATGTGCATTGTGAATGTATTTCCCATCTTTTTTTTTTTAATTATGGGCCAAATGGCTAACTTTTGTTGGAGGCTGTCATTAGTGTTGAAAACATGAAGAACACCACAGCAATTTGATTTTTGCTCATATTACTGAGTTTTCATTGTGCTGTATTGTTACCATTTCTGATGATTACGATATAGGATGCTTAGATGTTACAGAGGGGATCTCATATCCGTGTACCAGTACTTAAGGGGTAGCTACAAAGAAGATGGAGACTCCCTTTTTACACGGAGTCACATGGAGAGGACAAGGGGAATGGACACAAATTGCTCTTGGGGAGATTCCGATTGGACATGATAGGGAAATTTTTCACAGTGAGGACAGTCAACCATTGGAATAATCTCCCCAGGGAAGTGATTGACTCGGCCACGTTGGACACCTTCAAGAGTTGTCTGGACAGGGTGCTGGGCCATCTTGTCTAGACTGTGCTCTTCCTAGAAAGGTTGGACTAGATGATCCCTGAGGTCCCTTCCAACCTGTGATTCTGTGATTCTGTGATAATTTGAAATGCCTACGTGTAACTCTGCATGACACAACAGAAAGAGGCTCCATCATTGATAACACTTAGGCAAAAGGAGGATAATTTGATTTGCTGTTTTTTTCTCTAGATGGTTCAGCTTTGTTTAATTTACTGCAAATACAAGCATCTGAATTCCAAACTGAAGTCATGGAGCCCTAAGATACACTGTTACAGGTTGTCATCTATCTTGTCTTGATCTTGTGAAAGGCCTCAGCTTCAATTTGTTTCATGGATTTTTAAAACACTTTCCCTTGTCTACTTTACAAATTAATAGTTATTAAATTCACACACTTGGAGACTGACCTTGAGGTCATTGATTACTTTTCAGATTATGTTTCTTTCTCTTAGTTTCAGTAAATTATTCACACAAATTTAATGTTGGCAAAAAGATATGTTAGCTTCATCCTATGTCCACCAATATAGAAAAGGCTACCATAAAGAGTCACCTTATGTTTGTGGGTAGGTGGATATGCATGCATGCATGCATGTTAGTGTGTGAAAAAAAAAGCAGTATACTTTCTACTAGTGATTTTAGACCTGACCTTTCCAGGGCAGTTCCTCATATGGTTTTAAGGCTGGCTTATTAAAAACAGCTGCTTTGAGATGTTACTGATGGGATAGTGGTAATAAGGAAATATCTCAAATCAGTAACTATGGGACTAAGGTAGTACCGGGTATAGGGTTGAGCTGGAGAATAGAAAGCTTTATTTCTCTGTTAACTTTCCAAAATCAGCTGAAAATAAAGAAGATATAGCCATAGCAGTACCTGGTATAATTCTATTTTCATTTAATGAAATAAGAGCAGAGATGGCTTTTCCACTTCTTTTTAGATAGCTTATTTGTTTTCAAATTACTATTAATGTTATTATTCATTTCATGTACAGGCTGATGGAGAATGTACTTCAAATTCTACTCTTTTAAATGCAAAGCAGCAGGGGAAAATAAAAAACTTTTTAAATAAGTGTGGCTATGTTTAAAAGAAATTACAAAAATACATTCTTTCATTCTTGCTTTTAGTATAAAATATTTCTACAAATTGATACATTGTGTTGTTTTAGTTAATAAGTCCTCTGTGTTTCGCATAGTTTTCCATAAGGAAATATTCTGTTGATTTTGGGATATTGTATGTCTGTCTTGGACAGAACGTCTTTCTGGTTTAAGCAGAGTTTTTTTTCTCAAATATTAATAGCATGATACAGCCCATAGCAATTTTACATTACTTTCATTTTGTCTTTATGGATTTACTGAGGCAAACTCCTGCTGAAATTAAGGTCTGAATAAGGACTACCAGACTATGTCAGTAATGATATTTAGTTTTGTTGTATTACTTTTCATTCTATCTCCCAAAGCAATTTAGGAAGAAGGAAACTATTTTTCTCATTTTATGGAGTAGGGAGATGAGCTGACATGCTTCTAATCCTCCTGCAAACAGACGAATGACTAAAATAGTTTTGAAGTGCTGTATCCATTAATTCACACAGTTCAGCTGATGATTTGTTTGGAATTACAGTGTCTGGGAGATGTTAGTTCAGTGAATTTGGAGGAGTCTAGTGCTACAAAGAATGCATTTCCTATTGGAAGGAAATTGTTAAATACTCTCATTTGTGGATATGTTAGCCTGGCAATGAAATACATGTTTAAATTATTACATATACTTGTGTAGGCATATCAAAAGTGAAATTCTGAAACCCTGGAGCACAAACCAGAATTCTGGATTGGAATCACCCTGAAATATAGATGTTTTAAAATTCCAGACTGTTATCCAGATCTTATTTTTTTGCTTCTGTCTAGATTGTAGTGGTTGAAATCTTTGTTCCTTAATGCAGCTGAATTTTTGGCTTTTCAGAACGTTGAACCAAACTTCACAGTCAGCACAGCTATTTATTTAAACATTTGAACTTGATCAGATGCAAAATAAACACAGAGTCAGAAGTAGAATCATCACAGTCTGACACTTCTAATTGCAATTTTCAATATAAACCACACATGAAACAAGTAAATAAATTAGATTAATTTTGCTCAAACAAAATGAGCAAGTAAATTAGATTAAAAATATATATAAGGCAGGATTAGGATAGGAGCACCTCATACTGTCTCTGAAAGCAACTAATTTTAGGTTTTCACTTTAAAATCAATACTGTATGTTAGGGAGAGTTTTGATTGTATAAAGCTCAATGATTGTGGTGATAAGGTTGAGTGCCTATGGGTAAGGATGAGGGGGAAGGCCAACAAGGCAGATAGATATCCTGCGGGGGGTCTGTTATAGAACACTCAACCAGGATGAAGAGGTAGATGACGCATTCTACAAGCAGCTAGTAGAAGTCTCACAATCGCTAGCCCTTGTTCTTGTAGGGGACTTCATCTTACCGGACATCTGCTGGAAATACAACACAGCAGAGAGGAAACAGTCTAGGAGGTTCCTGGAGTGTGTGGAAGATGATAACTTCCTGACAAGGCGGCTGAGCCTACCAGGGGAGGTGCCTCACGTGACCTCCTGTTTACAAACAGAGAAGGACTGGTGGGAGATGTGGTGGTTGGAGGCCATCTTGGGCTCAGCGACCATGATATGATAGAGTTCTTGATTCTTGGTTAAGTAAGAAGGGGGATCAGCAAAAACACTACCATGGACTTCTGGAAGGCACTTTAGCCTGTTCAGGACACTGGTTGGGAGAGTCCCCTGGGATGAAGTCCTGAAGGGCAAAGGGGACCAGGAAGGCTGGGCATTCTTCAAGAAGGAAGTCTTGCAGGCACAGGAGCAGGCTGACCCCATGTGCTGCAAGATGAACCAGAGGGGAAGACAACCAGCCTGGATGAACAGGGAGCTTTTCCTGGCACTCAGGAAAAAAAGGAGAGTCTACTGCTTTTGGAAGAAGGGGCAGGCAGCTCAGGAAGACTACAGGGATCTCATTAGGCCATGCAGAGAGAAAAATTAGGCAAAAGACCAGCTAGAACTCAATCTGGCTGCTGTTGTAAGAGATTAAAAAAAATGTTTTTACAAATACATTAACAACAAAAAGAGAGCCAAGGAGGGTTTCCATCCTTTACTGGATGCGGAGGGGAACATTGCCACCAAGGATGAGGAAAAGGCTCAGGTACTTAATGCCTTCTTTGCCTCGGTCTTTAACAGTAAGACCCCAGGGTATTCAGCCCCCTGAGCTGGAAGACAGGGACGGAGAGCAGAATAAACCCCCCATAATCCAGGAGGAAGCAATTTACAACCTGCTGCTCCACCTGGACACCCACAAGTCTACAGGGCCAGATGGGATCCACCTGAGAGTACTGAGGGAGCTGGCAGAGGAGCTCGCCAAGCCATTCTCCATCATTTATCAGCAGTCCTGGTTAACAGGGGAGGTCCCAGATGACTGGAGGCTTGCCAATGTGACACCCATCTACAAAAAGGGCTGGAAAGAGGATCTGGGGAACTACAGGCTAGTCAGCCTGACCTTGGTACCGGGGAAGACTATGGAGAAATTCATCTTGAGTGCACTCACCAGGCATGTGCAGGACAACCAGGGGATCAGGCCCAGCCAGCATGGCTTCATGAAAGGCAGGTCCTGCCTGACCAACCTGATCTCCTTCTATGACAGGGTGACCCATGTAGTGGATGAGGGAAAGCCTGTGGATG
The DNA here is from genome assembly GCF_949628215.1 of Phalacrocorax aristotelis. Taxonomy (NCBI): domain Eukaryota; kingdom Metazoa; phylum Chordata; class Aves; order Suliformes; family Phalacrocoracidae; genus Phalacrocorax; species Phalacrocorax aristotelis. The sequence continues at coordinate 25,832,713 of NC_134310.1, forward strand.
TTGTCTACCTGAAGTTTAGCAAAGCCTTTGACACTGTCTCCCACAGCATCCTCCTAGAAAAGCTAGCAGCTCATGGCTTGGACAGATGTCCTCTTCACTGGGTTAAAAACTGGCTGGATGGCCGAGCCTAGACAGTTGTGGTGAATGGAGCTAAATCCAGTTGGCGGCTAGTCACGAGCGGGGTTCCCCAGGGCTCAGTGTTGGGGCCAGTCTTGTTTAATATCTTTATCAATGATCTGGATGAGGGGATCGAGTGCACCCTCAGTAAGTATGCAGATGACACCAAGTTAGGGTGGAATGTTGATCTGCTCAAGGGTAGGAAGGCTCTACAGAGGGATCTGGACAGGCTGGATCCATGGGCTGCGGCCAACTGTATGAGGTTTAACAAGGAAAGGTTGTGAGGTTTAAGCAACCATATGAAGTTCAACAAAGGCAAGTGCCGGATTTTATACCTGGGGCACGGCAACCCTGGACGTACATACAGACTGGGGAACGAGAGGCTGGAGAGCAGCTCTGCAGAGAGGGACCTGAGGGTTCTGGTTGATGGCAAGTTGTACACGAGCCAACAGTGTGCCCTGGCAGAAAAGAGGGCCAACCGTGTCCTGGGGTGCATCAAGCACTGTATTGCTGTCTGGTCGAGGGAGGTGATTGCCCCACTCTACTAGTGGTGCGTCCTCACCTTAAGTAGTGTGTGCAGTTTTGGTCGCCACAGTACATTAAGGATATAAAGCTACTACAGAGTGTCCCGAGGAGGACTACGAAGTTGGTGAAGACTTTAGAGGAGAAACCTCATCGCAGTCTACAGCTTCCTCACAAGGGGAGGAGGAGAGGCAGGCGCTGATTGGTCTCTCTATTAACCAGTGATAGGACCTGAGGGAATGGCAGGAATATGTGCCAGGGGAGGTTTAGGTTGGATATTAGGAAAAGGTTCTTCACCCAGAGGGTGGAGCACTGGAACAGGCTCCCCAGGGAGGTAGTCACAGCACCAAGCCTGACACTATTCAAGAAGCACTTGGACAACACCCTCAGAGATATGGTGTAAATTTGGGGTTGTCCTGTGCAGGGACAGGAGTTGGAGTTGATGATCCTTGTGGGTTCCTTCCAACTCAGGACACTGTATGATAAGGCCATGTGCCAGGTCCTCCAACTGGGTCACAACAACTCCATGCAATGCTACAGGCTTGGAGAAGAGTGGCTGGAAATATGCCTGGCAGAAAAGGACATGGGGGTGCTGGCTGGCAGCTGGATAAACATGAGCCAGCAGTGTGCCCAGGTAGCCAAGGCAGCCAACAGCATCCTGGCTTGTATCAGGAATAGTGTGGCCAGCAGGAGTAGGGAAGTGATCATGCCCCTGTACTCGGCACTGGTAAGGCTGCACCTTGAATACTGTGTTTAGTTTTGGGCCCCTCACTACAAGAAGGACATTGAGTTGCTAAAACGTGTCCAGAGAAGGGCAATGAAGCTGATGAAGGGTCTGGAGAGCAGGTCTTATGTGGAGAGGTTGAGGGAACTGGGGTTGTTTAGTCTGGAGAAGAGGAGGCTGAGGGGAGACCTTATCGCTCTCTACAACTACCTGAAAGGAAGTTGTAGTGAGGTAGGTGTTGGGCTCTTCTCCCAAGTTACTAGTGATAGGATGAGAAGAAATGGCCTCTAATTGCATTCGGGGAGGTTTAGATTGGATATTAGGAAAAAATTCTTTACTGAAAGAGTGGTCAGGCATTGGAACAGGCTGCCCAGGGAGGTGTTGGAGTCACCTTCCCTGGAGATGTTCAAAAAAATGTATAGATGCGACCCTTTGGGACATGGTTTAGGAAGCATGGTGGTGTTGGGTTGATAGTTGGGCTTGATGATCTTGGAGGTCTTTTCCAACCTTAATGATTTTATGATTCCATTGATTGAAGTTTAGATTCATGGTTGGTTTTGATGTGAATTTGATTTAGTGTTGAATTTTAACAACTTAATGGTTGTGAAATTTGTAATCTATTTAAAGAGATTTTTTCAAGAATCTTTGTGATGTATCTTCTGTGTTTTCCCTGTTCTATTTGATATTTTAACCAATATGTTTATTTGTGAATGTGTATCTTAATCTGAAAGTGTTATCAGCTGAGTGGCAAAAGCAAGAGCTTTAGTCAGAGTTTTAAGTAAGTAAATATTTATACTGTTTACTTTTCTTCAATGAAGAATTCTAATTTGAAAAGTAAGATAGTCTACATTGGCTGCAGGTGTGCTTTTACATGTGGCAATATTTCTCCTTAAAAGAGGCTCAAGAATGTCAGTTTATTCCGCAAGTTGCTCAAGTTTTCGTATAGCCACCCACCAAATGGGAGTTGGTGGATAAAAATATAATGTAATAGCAAAGGCCTAATTGTCAAACATTGGATGGAAACTCCAGAAATCATCAGTACTCATGCCTCATCATTTCAGACCATTCTAATATGGTATGTTTTTAATGGATTTTTAAAAAGATATCTCGCTTCTAGCAGTCGTGAAACTAAAAGCATTGTAGATATCAATCCTGCAAGAATGGCACCAAGTGATTTCAAACTTGGAAAAAATTTTCCAATATTCAAGAAAAGCTTGTGCTGTGTAACTGTTACTGCAGCTGCTAGTGAATAATGTATAAATAAATCCTTTTCTATATGCAGTACAATGCAAGAAACATGAATCTTAGGGTAAAACTTAACATTTGCTCCTGTTGATATGTATAGAAAAGATAGCCTAGGTGCCAGATACTCATTCATTTCCTCAGAGAAAGAATGAATTTTTTGGGGGGGACACCTACTAGCTTTCATTTACTCACACAGTCTTTTCCTTTTTGCTGTTTGTACCAAGGTTCAGCCATAGAATCTGTACAAGAATTATGTGTAGGGTATGATTTCAAACAGCTGTTAAATAAAATGCAGTAGTAATGACTATCATAAGACCATTTTAAAAAACTGAGTGTCCTTCCAATTTTCAAAAATGCTTAAAGATAGAAAATAGAAATATGTTTTTGGCAGAATATTCTTAGGTAAAATATTGTACCTTTGAAATTGCTCCAGAGTGTTTTACAACCATCTATAGATTTATCTCCAGCCCAATTCTTATAGTCTCTGTTCAAAACAAATTTGTGTATATGTGTGGAGTGGAAGCAATTTTAGGCTGTTATTCTGATCAACTTATGTCTGCCTTCTTTCCTAGGAAGTGTGTAGAGAGCTCTGGTGCCTCAGCAAAAGTAACCACTGTGTTACCAACAGCATTCCAGCAGCTGAAGGTACTCTTTGCCAAACAGGGAGCACTGAAAAGGGGGTGAGTACAAATAATTTATTGTTTGAAGACTACAGGAAGAAAGAACTAGAAAATTAAAGTCCTTATGAACAATTATAAGAGTTCAAAAAGAGAGTTATTAGTTCAGAATGCATTTGCATCCTAATAGAGTGTCCTACAGAATTTATTTAACAATTATTTTTTATATGTAGTTTAATAAAACTTTTATCCTTGCTATAAAATTCTAAAGCCTGGATCAAAATAAATCCTGTTACATTCTCCGTATATTTTTTGAGTCACTTCTGTAACAACTGTATTAGTTTTATCTTTATTAAATTTTATAGCACTCTTCCATAAAGGACTGCTAAACTCTAGGTCTGTTATGGTCTCTGAAAATGTTTAACGTAAATCAAGAGCCTGAACTCTGTTATTTTGTTAGAAGATAAAATAAAAAACTTTATTCCTTCAGATATAAGTTGAATCATACAAGCATATAGGAAAAACAGTTGTCTTAATAAAAGGGTTTTCTAAAAGCCCATATTCCCCATCGACCATTCTGTTCTGACTTTGAACTATTCCTTTAATATTCAGTTATACTTGCATAACTGTTTAGCTTGAAAGGATTTTGCTATGCAGTCTGATAAACTTCCTACCCAACAGAAAAGTACAGAAAGTCAGTGTTGTAATAGATAAGCTTAGTGCTACTCTATCTGTCTGAACATTTGAATTTCGATTTTAAAACATTGACTATATATCAGTAGTTTCAGACAAAGTTCTGAAAATGAGTTTTAGATTAAGAAGAATAGGAAAAGAGTGCTTCTCAATTATAAGGGAAAATCTATACAGATCTTAAAGAGGAGAGAAAAATATTTAAATTATTAATTTACATGATATGTTCTGGGAAAAAAGTGAATTCCGTATACCTTTTTTCAAGATAATACATTTTATGCAGGTATTCACAAAGTGAAGAGAACTTCTTATATTGAACAATTTCTAGTATCTCTCCAAGAGTTGCTGCATCTGTCCTTAAGATTTACTGCTCCAGATTGGAATTTTTTTCCTAACGATGACTACTGTCATCTGTTGTCTGTTCTGACTCTTGCCATGCTCTCTGGGCTAGTTTCAACTAAGACTACACTGCATTTTGACCTGCAATCTGATGTTTAAATAAAAATGAAAGCTTTTGGGCAGCTGTCACAGTTTATTAATCCTTGATGATGGCTTCATTCAGGACCCATGACCTAGCATCATTCTGATGGCTTTTCCATGCTGAGTTTGTAAATATTGGTAAACCATGTTAAATAAATTCATTGAATGAGTCCCTTAAAAAAAGAGTTCTTTTAGACTTAGCCAATGAAAACAGAGAGACCTTCACATTCTACAAAAAATGTTACCTTTCATTAGAGTAATAGAAAATGCTAGGAGCCCTGAGTCCTACTCTTAAATCAACAGTCTAGGTTTATTTTGGGACCACCACTCCTTGTCAATGACAAGGAGCAATTTATATTTTTTTAAACCATGAGACTACAGTGAACAAGTCAAGATGCTTTAATATGCTATTGCTGCGCCCATTTGCCAGAGGCTTTAATCAGTTCGCTCTCTACAAAACATCTTTTCCAGTCATCAGTGTCTTGTTCCATCATTAGATTTTAGAGGGAAATGAGAGAATTGGTATTATTTTACAAAGGTAAACTGTTTGTGCCTTTAGACAGCAGAGAACTGTATCTATAAAATGCAGCCTCAAAGGTTCCTCTAAATTAATAGTTCCTGATAGCAAAACCGCCAGAAAATACAAGTTCTTTCCAAATATGTATTTCTCTTCACCACACGCTAAGGAGACAATAATAATAGGTTACAATTCTTTAACACTCTATTATAACTATTATTACTACTACTAAACAACAACATTTATATTGCAGTCACGCTAAAAGACCACAACCAAATTAGGCCCTATTTTGCTGGGCTATGTCCAAATATATAATAAATGACATTCCCTAACAAGATCCCAGAGTACTTTATCATATTTGGAGGGCCAAGTTCTGCTTTTAGTTACACTGATGTAAATTTGGTGTAACTATTAACTCAAAGCAAAATTTGATGCAGTGTGCATTAATGTCTTATTGGCAGAGTTGGGAGGGATTTCTACAATTAAAATTGCCTAAAACTATTATAAAACCTTCTTTCACTTGCTTATATAAACCTGCTAAACATTAACTCTTTGGGTTGAAATTTTCCACAGTACATGTTTGCCTATGCCTGAAGGTTTTTAGAGTGTTTTCTATAAAGGTTACTCAGCTGTTTTCTGCATACAGGGAAAGAGAATAGAGTGGGTTTTTACTACTGACAGAACTTATACATCTTTTCTGTTTTGAAGCTTTAGCATGTTCATGTTTGATGAAGGGTTTTACATATTGTCTGGGTTCAAAAAGGTGCACTTTTTCCTAATCTTGTAATAATAATTTTACATATACATGAAGCTTCTCTCTGGTCATGTATACCGAGAGATGTGTTTGTGAAGGTAAACTGATAGATTTAAAAATACTCTGATGAGGAAATAGTGCATATAAAACAAAAAGACAAACCTGATAGCAATGTTTATTTTTGTCTTTAAATTCAAAATAATAAAAAACTAACCTTTTCTAACATCATTGTATAGCCCCATGCTAGGGATTTAAATGAGGGGAAAAATGTGCAAAAAGTGAAAACACAGGGTGCTGAAAGCACAATTTAAATAGCTGGATTGTGTGGTGATCTAAATTCAAGTTATTAATGGACATTAAGTTTCCTTGCAAAATAGTTGTAAAGCACTGACTGAAACATTAATTTAATCTTTTTTTTCCCCATGAAAAATGAAATTGATTTTCCTCACTATTACAGTACTTGCTGTATGAGTTTTCTAAATGCATACTGTTGTAAGTCTTAGTTCTGGTAAACAGCTAAAGTTAATATAAAAAGTGATTTCAAATATGCCACAATGTCATATTTTGTTTTATTGTTAATTATCTGTAGAAGAAAAATCCCAGACTGCTGATGTAAATTCACAGGGTTAAAAATAAATTTTGTGCACATTTTAGATGTATTCAAATGCATCATCACTGTCCTTCTAATTGAACTAATTGAAAGTTGCTTCTTCAGTGGGAGAGAAGTAACATTTCAGTTCTTTTAAAATAGCTGTCACCTCCTCTTCTTTCTTCATATACTGGTTACTCAGTAGTCCTTACCTCATTATAGCAGATGAGATTGCTATAATTCATGGAGGAAGCATATTTCTGTAGTCCCATTAGAAATAATGAAGATTTTGGTCATTTTTAATTACTCTGACAGAGGTTCTATGCATCACTGGCCTCTGGTGAAAGACAAATTTTCACTAGAAAATTAAAAAGAGACGCCAAAGTGAGCAGTAAGTCACAGAATCACAGGTTGGAAGGGACCTCAGGGATCACCTAGTCCAACCTTTCAAGGAAGAGCACAGTCTAGACAAGATGGCCCAGCACCCTGTCCAGCTGATGCTTGAAAGTGTCCAACGTGGCCAAGTCAATCACTTCCCTGGGGAGATTATTCCAATGGTTGACTGTCCTCACTGTGAAAAATTTCCCTATCATGTCCAATCGGAATCTCCCCAAGAACAACTTGTGTCCATTCTCCCTTGTCCTTTCCATGTGACTCCGTGTAAAAAGGGAGTCTCAATCTTCTTTGTAACTAACACTTAAGTACTGGTACATGGTGATGAGATCCCCTCTGAGCCTCCTTTTCTCAAGGCTGAACAAACCCAGCTCTCCCAGCCTATCCTCATATGGCAGGCTTCCCAGTCCTTTGATCATCTTGGTGGCCCTTCTCTGGACCCCTTCCAGCCTGTCCACATCCTTTTTGTATAGAAGGGACTAGAACTGGACACAGTACTCTAGGTGTGGCCTGACAAGCACTGAGTAGAGTCCTCAGGTTTAACTCCAGTAGAGAAGAAATAAAAACAGCATTTAAGGAGTTTTTACAGGGGAATATGGGAATGTGGAAGAAAGAAATGTTTGGGTGACAGAGGAAGTTACAGAGCACAGTGATTTTATACAGCTTTGGAAAAATAAGGCAGGTGAAATGCACCTGTCTATTCTATACAGTCATGATAATATAGAGTTTTGGGGTTTAACTTTAACTCTGAGTGTCTTTCATTTATGAACTTTGGTTTTGACATATTTGTAATATTTAGAATGTATCTTAAATTTTTAGCATACATTTTTACTCTTAGAAGCATTTTAATTTCTAGCTTTTGACTTCGGCATTAAATACTTGATCATGTACTCCTGTGGCCTCTTTAATAGAATGCTACAAGGGGATTATTGTCTTTAGTCAATAAAAACATTATCACTTAATTTATCACTATAATGAGAAGAAAACAAAACTGTTGTAATCCTTCCTGTGAAATTGCGCTGGTTTTGGATGAGAAGGAGTTAATTCTCCTCACCATGGGTGGGTTCGGCTACCTTTCCAGCTTCCTGTGCTCTGCCATGTTGGCAGGAGGCTGGGAGGGGCAGGGCCATGGTGGGGGCGGCTGACCCCGACTGGCCAATGGCAGGTTCATTCCATACCATGTGACACCATGACCAGTATATTGGGGGGGGCAGTTTGTGGCTTGGGAGAGGCATGGTGTTGGGTTGGTGGGTGGTTTTGTTCTGTGTGGTTTGGCAGTTCCTTCCCCCCTTCTCCCACACCTGGGTTTCATGCCTATTGTTGTTCTCCTTTACATTGCATTTTTGTTGTTGGTTTTTTTTAATTTTAATTATTAAACTGTTCTTATCTCAACCCATGAGCGTTACCCTTCTGATTCTCTCCCCCATCTACTGGTTGGGGAGTGAGCAAGCGACTGTGTGGGGCTGAGCTGCTGGCTAAAGTATGACAGGTTTTTTTTTGGTGCCCAACGTGGGGCTCAAGGGTTGGAGATAATAACAGCTGCTGGTCACAGCACCATGTTGTCCTTTTTGCAGTTGGTGTTCAAGATTGGTGTTGGTTTGTTTAGTGTGCTGTGTTCTGCTGTGATTAGTAATGTTTTGCCTACAAGATTTGTTATACAAACACTCGTTTTCAGCTTTATCTGGTATTTGGGGTTTTTGCTGAAACCGTTTCTGTACTTTGGATCCCACCTTGTTGAGGCAATAAGCAATTATACCTCCTCCTCTGAGAGATTTTATATGGAGGAAATACAGAATAGTAACTTTGCAACTTTGTTCTATGATGTCTCTGCCTCTATTACAACAACCTTTTTGTATCTTGAACATCCTTGGGTAGTTAAGATAAAATTATTGTTAGTTTTTGGGCATGTTGTTTTGGTTTTGACTAAGCAGCTTAAGAATATTACCCAGAAATCTGCCCCGAGGCTTGATAGTTACGAGTGGCAGGGCATGTGGGATAGCATGGGCAAATACCTAGGGCAGTGGGCACCCCCAGTGTTTTGGAGTTTCACCCCCGAACAACTGCAGAATCCTGAAAAACTAGTAGAATATTTGGAGAAAGTATGTTGTTATGCTGGGAACTCCAGAGAGACACAGATCATTGCAACGTGCTGGGGCCTGGCCCATGCATACCGAGCCCTGCTCAACAGTATTCAGTGCTCCCAAAGGGAAGAGAAGGCATCTGGATTGAAAAGCAAAGTGACAGGCACTGCAGCCACTCAAACCCCCATGACAAGTACGGGAGCTGGCTCAGAGAATCAACCATTACTAGTATCAGTTGCCCCCGTACACAAGATGAAATACTGGAAGTGGACGTCAACTCGTTTAGAACGGGATGATGAAAAAGCAGGGCCGTCACGGGGAGAGGAGGAAGAAGTCATAAATGAAATAGAGACCACCCGATCCCTGTCCTCGAGTGAGTTGCGAGCTACGCAAAAAGATTTCTGCCGTCGTTCAGGTGAGCACATTGTCACCTGGCTGCTCCGATGCTGGGATAATGGGGCCAGTAGCCTGGAATTAGAGGGAAAAGAAGCCAAACAACTGGGATCCTTCTCTAGGGAAGGGGGCGTTGACAAAGCAATTGGGAAAAAAACCACAAGCCCTCAGCCTCTGGAGGCAACTCCTGTCTGGAGTGAAGGAAAGGTATCCCTTTAAAGAAGATGTTACATATCGCCCAGGAAAATGGACAACTATGGAGAATGGCATCCAGTATCTAAGGGAATTAGCTGTGCTTGAGGCGATTTATGGTGACCTGGATGATCAGCGGTCGTCCAGAGGTCCAGATGAAGCCGAGGGCACACGACCCATGTGGCGGAAGTTTGTACGAAGCGCATCATCCTCACATGCAAACGCATTGGCAGTAATGTCCTGGAAAGATGACGAGGCACCAATGGTGGCAGAGGTGCTTGATAGACTCCGGGATTATGAAACAAATCTCTCTTCCTCCCTAGTTTCTGCTGTGGAGAAACTATCCCAATAGGTCCAGCAACTCAAAGAAGATATGTCCTGCTCCCCACCTCGACAGAGCAGTGTCTCAGCTGTTAGGAATAAGCGTCATTTGGCTCAAAGGAGAGGATACACACCACGGGCCACCCTATGGTTCTACCTGCGTGACCACGGAGAGGACATGAGGAGGTGGGATGGCAAGCCTACCTCGACCCTAGAGGCACGGGTGCGTGAACTGCAAGGAAGAAGAGTCACTCAGGGAGGCTCTTCCAGGAAAGCTGCTGCTCCAGTTTCCAGTGAGCAAGTCCTCATACAGAGGAGTAGAAGCACTGATTTTATTTCTAAGCGTGATAGAGAGACTCCTGACAAACATTTACAGGAAGTGAGTTGTGACTGCCATGATCAGGACTAGAGGGGCCCTGCCTCCAGCCGGGTGGAGGAAAGGGATAACCGGGTTTATCGGACTGTGTGGATCCGATGGCCTGGCACGTCCGACCCACAGGAGTATAAAGCTTTAGTGGACACTGGTGCACAGGGCACCTTAAGGCAATCAAACTATATAGGGGCAGAACCCATCAGCATTGCTGGAGGGACAGGGGGATCCCAAGAGCTAACTGTATTGGAGGCCGAAGTGAGCCTAACAAGGAATGGGTGGCAAAAGTACCCCATTGTGACTGGCCCAGAGGCTCCATGCATCCTTGGCATAGACTACCTCAGGAGAAGGTATTCCAAGGACCCAAAAGGGTACAAGTGGGCTTTTGGTGTAGCTGCCTTGGAGACGGAGGAAACTGAACAGCTGTCTACCTTGCCTGGCTTCTCGAAGGACCCTTCTGTTGTGGGGTTGTTGAAGGTCAAAGACCAACAGGTGCTGATCGCCACAACCACATTGCACTGGCAGCAATATAGCACCAACCGAGACTCCCTGATTCCCATCCATGAGCTCATTCGTCGACTGGAGAGCCAAGGAGTCATCAGTAAGGCCCACTCACCCTTTAACAGTCCCATATGGCCAGTCCGGAAGTCAAATGGAGAGTGGAGGCTAACAGTAGACTATCGTGGCCTGAACGAAGTCACACCACCGTTGAGTGCTGCTGTGCCAGACATGCTAGAACTTCAATACCAACTGGAGTCCAAGGCAGCCAAGTGGTATGCCACAACTGATATTGCTAATGCATTCTTCTCAATCCCTCTGGCAGCAGAGTGCTGGCCACAGTTTGCTTTCACTTGGAGGGGCGTCCAGTACACCTGGAATCGACTGCCCCAGGGGTGGAAACACAGTCCTACCATTTGCCGTGGACTGATTCAGACTGTGCTGGAACAGGGAGAAGCTCCAGAACACCTTCAATACATTGATGACATCATCGTGTGGGGCAACACAGCGGAAGAAGTTTTTGAGAAAGGAGAGAAAATAGTCCAAACCCTTCTGCAGTCCGGTTTTGCCATAAACCAAGGTAAGGTGAAGGGACCCGCACAGGAGATGCAGTTCATCAGAATCAAATGGCAAGATGGACGTCATCAGATCCCAATGGATATGATCAGAAAAATAGCAGCCATGTCTCCACAAACAAGCAAAATGAAATATAAGCTTTCTTGGGCGTTGTGGGTTTTTGGAGAATGCATATTCCAAATTACAGTCTGATCGTAAGCCCTCTCTATCAAGTGACCTGGAAAAAGAATGATTTCAAATGGGGCCCTGAGCAACGACAGGCGTTTGAACAGATTCAACAGGAGATAGTTCATGCAGTAGCTCTTGGGCCAGTCCGGGCAGGACAAGATGTAAAAAATGTGCTCTACACTGCAGCCGGGGAGAATGGCCCTACCTGGAGCCTCTGGCAGAAAGCACATGGGGAAACCCGAGTTCGACCCCTAGGGATTTGGATTTGTGGATACAGAGGGTCCAAAGCCCGCTATACTGCAACTGAAGAAGAGATATTGGCAGCATATGAAGGGGTTCGAGCTGCTTCAGAAGTGGTTGGTACTGAAGCACAGCTGCTCCTGGCACCCCGACTGCCAGTGCTGGGCTGGATGTTCAAAGGAAACGTCCCCTCTACACACCATGCAACTGATATGACAGATGGAGCCCAGAATCATGGAGTGGGTGAACTCAATGGACATTTTACAGGAAAGGTCTATAGAGTAAGGGAATGATGTTTGTGTATGATTTTAAATGATGGGATGGGTAGGGGTGGTGGTTGGTAAGGTTGTATTGGATGGTATGGTAACTGGGCATGGCGTAAATGGTATGGAATAAGGGGTGGAGAATGTGCTGGTTTTGGTTGAGAAGGGGTTAATTCTCCTCAACGTGGGTGGTCGGCATCCATTCCAGCTTCCCTTGCTTTGCCACAATGTGGGGGGCTGGGAGGGGCAGGGCCATGGTGGGGGCAGCTGACCCCGACTGACCAATGGCTTGTTCATCCCATACCATGTGACGCCATGACCAGTATATTAAGGGGGGGGCAGTCTGCAGCTCGAGAGAGGCATGGTGTCAGTTTGGTGGGCGGTGAACGGCTGCGTCGCATGCCTTTTGTTTTGGCAGTTCATTCCCCCCCCCGGGTTTCCTGCCTCTCGTCGTTCTTCTTCACATTGCATTTTTGTTGTTGTTTCTTTTAATTTTAATTATTAGTCTTTTCTTATCTCAACCCACGAGCGTTACCCTTCTGATTCTCTGCCCCGTCTACCGGTGGGGAGTGAGCGAACGACTGTGTGGGGCTGAGCTGCGGCTAAACCACAACATATAGGCATTACTTAGGGACACTTAGCTGCTACTTAACAACTAAAACATCAACATGCCATCAGCACTATTCTCATACCCTATCCAAAACACTCTATACCAGCTACAGTGAAGAAAATTAACTCTATCCCAGCCAAAACCAGCACAGACAGTTTAGTAAGTGACAGGAAAAGAAAGAAAAAAAACAAATGTGATGCAAATGCAATCACTATCTCCCACCAAGAGCAATGGCTACTTTGGAAACACCCATAGTTTTATTGCTGAGCATGTTGTTATAGGGTATGGGATATTCCTTTGGTCACTTGGGGTCAGCTCTCCCTGCTGTGTCCCCTCCCAGCCTCTTGCCCACTCTCAGCCTACTCACTGGCGTAGCAGAGTGAGAAACAGAAATCCTTGATGCTGTGCAAGCACTCTTCAGCAGTAGCTAAAACATCAGTGTGTTATCTGCACTGGTCACAAACCTAAAACACAGCATCATACTGGCTCCGATGAGGAAAACTCTGTCCCAACCAGACCTGGTAGAAAAGGCAATGCATTTTGATCTTGAGATTTAAAATAGTTTGCTTTATATATTTTCTGAAGATGCATGAATGCTGTTTTTTTTGTTTCTCTAACTGATAGAGGATGGATGAGGTTTATACACAGAAATGTGATGGATTGTAACAGCTGTTTTAAAACAGGTACAGCACATACAGAGGAAAAAGAGGATAAAAATGTTTTGAGAAGAAACAAGTATGAACCTGGGTAGAAAAATAATGCTACACGGTTTGTTTATATTAATGTTAAACGGTAGCATGTGTTCATTCACATGCAGAACTACTTTGTATCTAGGTGCATTTGCTCATGAAAAGCTACACATTTTATTATTCATTGTTTTAATGTACATTCCTGAGATCTGGCACTTAGACTCTGATGTGTTTGACAGTCTAGAAGTACCTTTTTATTCTAAATGAAATTTCTAATGAAAAATTATGGATTTTTATTCATTTTCTTTGACTCTGTACAGTCCTTGTTCATATCTAACTTCTATTAATCCTTTTTTTTTTCTGAGTAATGACTGACAGTTAAATTCTCTTTTCATTTTCTTTCGTAAAAATCCGGAGTAATTCAGGTCATTGAGAGTGGTTGCATTTACTTGTTTACTTATGTCTCATGTTGCCAGGACTGAGGCTTTAGGTGAGCCTTAGGACTAAGGAAAAGAGAAAACTTGGCTTTGCTCTATTGATTAGTATAAAGTCAATACTTAGTCTTTCAGTAGTGCTTTTGGGTGGACAGGGATATGTCTATCTGTACATGCCTTCTGTGTATGTCTCAGTGCTTTTTTGTCAAATTCATATGGCTGATTTTGGAGACAAAAGTTGTCTTTTATTGGAATTCAGGGGAATTAAACAGCAGATGCCCACCTTTTAGAAGTGAAATGTGCAGATTCAGGTCACAGTAAACCTGAGGTCGTGCTCTACTCTGTTGTCTAAGCCAATAATGGCAAGAAAGGCTTATCTAATCGAGCTACTCTAGATTTTCAGTGATGCAATAGACACCAGAATGTGGATCAAACTGTGGGCTCCAGGATTATTTCTGAATGGTTTAAAAATTGTTTCTAAGGAAATGATAAATTTATTTTAACAATTAGCCATTGTGTGAATTGTCTGTCATTTTGTATGTTGGATGTAAATAAAAATGTTGCAAAGACTCAGTGTTTGCATGAATACAGTACATGTTCATTCTCTCTCTGAACAAATGGCCATTCATTATTATATAGTGATTTTCTGTACTGTATCTAATGCCTTGGCACTACTTTTATTATATCTGTAGGACTATTATAAATGAAGCACTGGAACAAATTATTCTTCCATTGTAACTACTCCAGATTTTCTTTTTCTTTTTTAAAATGTAAGGGAATACTTTCTTAGAAATACTGTCTGGGGGAATTTCTCATTTTGCGTAATGAAGCCCCTACATGAATCTTAAGTGGAGGGTGTTATACTAAACTAATCTTGGAAATGCATCTTAGCATTTAAAAGACTGTAAGCTACTTGCAGTTCCTTTAATGTGAAACGTTAAGGAGGATGTATGAAGAAAAAAAGAAAATCTTTATTTTAAGCTTGCTTTAATTTCTGGTGTGTGTTAGGGACCTACAATACAGGACTTAGTGAAGACAATTAACAAATCACACACACGCTCACCAACGTCTAAACATGGCTAGAAAAAGTAATATATTAGTCTTGTTACCTATATAGAGAATGCTAATGCCTATAATTGTCATTGCCTGACCTGTATATTTTTCTGTCCTAATAACTCTGTCAGCCTGGAAACTAATTTTGTGGATTTTTTGTGAAATCTTTCAGTGGTGTTATCAGGGAGAGTGTGTACCTTTTGGCACTTGGCCCCAGAGCATAACTGGGGGCTGGGGTTTGTGGTCATCATGGGGAGAGTGCAGCAGGACCTGTGGGGGAGGAGTCTCCTCATCTATAAGACACTGTGACAGTCCAGCGTAAGTAGCTAAAGTAAGCCAGAGCCAACAAAAAGACACACTTGGAAATTATTCAAAACTGCGGTTTCACATGTTATCTTTAAAAATGTTTTGCTAGTTTGCCAACATTTGTCTTAAAAAATAGCAGACAGAAACAGTTTAACAGGAGCAGCTCACTAAACATACTTGTAACATTTTTTTAATGTATCTGTTATGTATGTACTGCAGAGACAGACGGATTTATATTTAGCAGTAACTGGAACAGTTTTCTTTCTGCAACTTACAGTTCATGCAGCAAAATATATTTAAATTAGATTAGATTTCTTTCTTCTTCAGACATTATTTCTGATGCTTGTCTAGGATATAAAGTAGCTATTGCCAGTTATTAAAAAAGCAACACAGTATTTCCAAGATTTGCATACAACTGCTTACATATAAACCATAATTAGTATTATTATGTTGCATACAATACACTTATATGCTATCACATCCAACACTTAATTGTGACTTCCCACTGACTCTTAAAACAATGTAGCAACTTCTCTCCCTGCCACTCCTTCCTATTGGTCCATTGACTCTCTCAAGAGGGGCCAGCTTCTCCACTACAGCTTGGTCTGTTGTGTGTATTTTTACTGGTCCTTTCATTTGTCTACTTCCCTGTTGTGGTTTAGCCGGCAGCTCAGCCCCACACAGTCACTTGTTTTTCGAGACCCAGGATAGTGTTCGGGAAATAAGTGTAAATATCTTAAAATAAATGTAGCTTATAAAGCTAAGGATTGTTTCCAGAAAGATTATTGCTCTCCCTGCCTCCATGGGCTGGTGGAAGTCAGGGACGGGACTGTAGGCTGCTGCTGCTGCAGTGAGAAACCCTGAGCTAATGTCCCAATCACTTAAGAAATCTCCAACTCATTGAAGAGCGTCAGAATGGATTATACATACTTGTGATTCACATTTGCAGGAGGTGAGTTGTGACTGCCATGATCAGCACTAGAGGGGCCCTGCCTCCAGCCAGGTGGAGGAAAGGGATAACCAGGTTTACTGGACTGTGTGGATCCGATGGCCTGGCACATCTGACTCACAGGAGTATAAAGCTGAAAATACTTCAGATTATCACTTATTAGACCTGACTATGAAAACAGGCTCTTCTTTCTGCAGTTCTGACTTCATTCAAACTCTTCCAGCTTTTTGGCCTAATCAAGTAGTTGCAGAAGACATCCTTTCGTACTAGATGTGCAGCCTTGATTCAGCCTACAAGTCTGGAACATACAGAATGGGGCAGAGGTCATTTAAGAGAAATTGTTTTGTGATCATTATGACCTTAGCATGTATAAACAAGCAGTTGAATTAATGTTGCACAAGTAGGTCTTATTTTCATATCTTTGTTACGCTTAAGTGCTTGACTTTTAAAATCATGCTTGCTACTTTCTTTAAACTGACTTTTTGGATCTAAATAGACTGAAATCTTTGCTCTATCATATAGAAGCAACCCTTTGAAGTGATCAGGTAATTGGCAGCAAGAGTAGGTTGCTTTCCTATAAATCTTGGATGTTTTAGCAGTGGTTTTCATAGATCTTGTTAGCAAGGGAACAGGGAAGCCAAAAATGATAAATATTTTCATTAAGATCATTATTTTTTTTAAACACTGCATTTTTTCTAACCTTTTTCTCAGAATCACCTAGGTCACTGCTGGTTTTGGCTGAGAAGGGGTTAATATTCCTCACCATGGGGGGCAGCTACCTTTCCAGCTTCCAGCGCTCTGCTGTGTGGTGGTGGGCTGGGAGGGGCAGGGCCATGGTGGGGGCGGCTGACCCCGACTGGCCAATGGCAGGTTCATTCCATACCATGTGACACTATGACCAGTATATTAAGGAGGGGCAGTTGGCGGCTCGGGAGCAGTGCGGCGTCTGGTCCTCAGGCGGTGAGCGGCTGCGTCTTGTGCAGTTTGTATCGGTGGTTGGTCCCCCTCTCCCCCCCGTGGTTTTGCGCCTCTCGTTGTTCTCCTTTACATTGCATTTCTGTTGTTGTTTCTTTTAGTTTTAATTATTAAACTGTTCTTATCCCAACTCACGAGCGTTACCCTTCTGATTCTCTTCCCCATCTACCGGTGGGGGAGTGAGCGAGCGACTGTGTGGGGCTGAGCTGCCGGCTAAACCACAACAGTCATTTTGACTGGTGTATTAACTGTAGCTTGCTTGCCTGCAGAACTGCTCCTCCCAGATCTCAGATTGCATTACTGTCTTGCAAAAAGCTGTAAAACAATTTGGCAGGGTGTGTGTCTTTCCCCTCTACAGACAGGGCCACAAAATGAAAGCCAGTATTTTATTGCTATCATTAGCTCCAGTCCTAGGAAGGTGCTACAGAGGAAAATTCCTAATCTGTCTTTTTAATGTATTGCAAGCAGGTATTTCTGGTTTTAATATAGTTAAACAATGAAAGGTTAAGAAATGCCAGGATTTAAAGTTGCATACTGCTGAGCATAGTTTATCTTTTGAGGCTTGATGAAGTCCTAAATGCAACAGTATGTCTTTTCATTTAGAGCTGGCACCTGTCCTGCTGGCTCAGAGTTTGAATGGAATATTCATGTGCATCCCTGCAAAATGCCATGTAAACAAATACTATGGGGGGAATTACCAAGAATGTGTAATGACTAGATTCATGAGGGTATGTTGTGTCAGTGTAATAGGATATCAGGCATATGTCTTCACTACCTGCTTAAGGTATCCCATAGCTTGGTGTTTGGGGAAAAAAAAGCTGTCGTGTTTTAACCTGGCAGGCAGCGAAGCACCACACAGCTGCTCCCTCACTCCCCCTCACTGGGATGGGGGAGAGAATTGAAAAAAGGCAAAACTCATGGGTTGAGATAAAGACAATTTAATAGGATAGAAAAGGAAGAAAACAATAATAATGATAAAAGAATATACAAAACAAGTGATGCACAATGCAGTTGCTCACCACCCACTGACTGATGTCCAGCCAGTTCCTGAGCAGTGGACACCTGGCCAGCTTTTCCCCTAGTTTATATACTAAGCATGGTGTCATATTGTTATCCCAAAAAGAGGATTCATTCACCTGGTGGTTAAAACGCCAAACTACACACAGAGTGGAGGTATTTTATTTTTGTGCAAAGATTGGTGCTAGGTGGCAACCCACAAAGCTAGCACACTGCACTGAGAAACTACAAGACATTTATACAGTTAAATGTGTCAGTCACAGCTAATAATTGGTTAATTTCTTTCTCACTTTGATGTAAAGGTATAGCTCACTTTTAATTTACCATGCATGCTCAGAGACTAAGGGACTTACTAGAGGGGGGCAGGTCCTGGCCTATGGGCCTGATTTTTAGTATTATAACGAGGATAGTTCCCCTACTGGGCTCTTTGTTTTAGTTCTTATCTACGTCCCAATTAGTTGTTCTCCTTAACTACACACTTTATCACTCCGTTCTCAGCATCTGCTAAGGCGGGATGTTTGCTTTGACCCATCTCTCAGCTCTCCTCAAGGATATAGTCATAAAACAAGTGCTTCCCTATGTCTCACTTTCTGTCTCTGGATGTCAACTTCTGTTTTGCCAGGCTCACATACTTCATTGTTATGTCTTTAGTGGAAAATTCAAAAAATTCCCTTTTCTTAGGGCTATCAATATGGTATGGAATATCCCTTTGGTCAGTTGGGGTCAGCTGTCCCAGCCATGTCCCCCAATTTCTTGTGCACTCCCAGCCTACTGACTGGTGGGGTGGTGTGATAAGCCAGAAAAGGCCTTGATTCTGTATAAGCACTGCTCAGCAGTAACTAAAACATCAGTGTATTATTGTGCTGGTTATGGCTGGGATAGAGTTAATTTTCTTCACTGTAGCTGGTATAGTGCTGATGGCACACTGATGTTTCAGTTTTTGTTAAGTAGCGGCTAAGTGTTGCTAAGTAGTGCTTACACTAGTCAAGGACTTTTCTAGCTTCCCATGCTCTGCCAGGTGCACAAGAATTCGGGAGGGGAGGGAGCACAGCCAAGTCAGCTGACCCAAAATGACCAATGGGATATTCCATATTGTATGATGTCATGCCCAATATATTAATTAGGGGAACTGGCCAGGCAGGGGAGTGATTGTGGCTCAGGGACTGGAGATGATGGTTGGTGGGAGGTGAGCAGTTGCATCACTTGTTTGTTTTGGTTGTTTATTCCCCCTCCCCACCCCCGTTTTGCCTCTCATTATTTTCCTTTTCATTATATTATTATTGTTGTTGTTTTTATTGTTTTATTTTAATTACTAAACTGTTCTTATCTCAACCCACAAGTTTTCTTACTTTGGCACTTCCGATTCTCTCACCCATCCCGCAGCAGTGGGGGAAGTGAGCAAGCGGCGGTATTTTGCTTAGTTGCTGACTGGGGCTAAACAATGACAGTCTCTTTTGACGCCCAACGTGGGGCACAAAGGGTTTGAGATAATAACAGTTGCTGGTCACAGCATTGATTCATCTATTCTCAGTATTAGTTAAGAATATTATCTGATCTACACCATGCTTTCATTTTTGCAGTACATGTTAAAGACTGGTGTTGGTTTGTGTACTCTGCTGTGCTCTGCAGTGATTAGTGATGTTTTGCTTAGGAGATTTGTTATTCAAACACTGATCTTCAGCTTTATGTGGTATTTGGGTTTTGTATTGGAGCCATTACTGTACTTTGGGTACCACCTCATGGAGACAATTAAGAATTATACCTCCTCCTGGAAAGATGAAGAGGTACCAATGGTGGGGGATGAGGCTGACAGACTCCAGGATTAGGAAACACATGTGTTTTCCTCCCTCATCTCTGCTGTGGAGAAACTGTCCCAGGAGGTTCAGCAATCCAAAGAAGATATGTCCTACTCCCCACTGGTATGGACCAGTATCTCAGCCATTAGGAGTAAGCGTCCTTTTGCTCAAGAGAAAGGATATACACCACAGGGCACTCTATGGCTTTACCGGCATGACCACGGAGATGCCATGAGGAAGTGAGATGGGAAATCGACCTGAACCCTACAGGCACGGGTATGTGAGTTTCAAGAGAAAACAGCCACTCAGGGGTGTTCTTCAAAGAAAGTTGCTGCTCCAGTTTCCAGTGATCAGTTCCCCAGATGGAGGAATAGAAACAATGATTTTATTTCTCACATGAATACAGGGACTTTTGATTTGCATTTACAAGAAGTGAGTAGAAAATACTACGATCAGGAATAGAGGGGAGTCTTGGTTGGTGCGATATTGCCGCCGGTGCACTGTTGTGGTGGCAATCGGCACCTGTTGTTCTTTGACCCTCAGGAACCCCACAACACAAGGGTCCTTCGAGAGACCAGGCAAGGTAGACAGCTGTTTAGTTTCCTCCATTTCCAAGGCAGCTATACCAAAAGCCCACTTGTAACCTTTTGGGTCCTTGAAATACCCTCTCCTGAGGCAATCTATGCCAGGGATGCATGGAGCCTCTGGGCCACTCAAGCCTGGCTAGCTCAGTCGGTAGAGCATGAGACTCTTAATCTCAGAGTTGTGGGTTTGAGTTCCACATTGGGTGCCAAAAGAGACTGTTGTGGTTTAGTCGGCAACTCAGCCCCACACAGCTTGCTCACTCCCCCACCAGTGGGACAGGGGAGAGAATCAGAAGGGTAAAGCTCATGGGTTGAGATCAGAACAGTTTAACAATTAAAATAAAACAATATCAGCAACAATAATGGAATGGAAAGGAAAACAATGAGAGGTGTGAAACCTGGGGTGGGGGAATGAACAACTAAAATCAACAGCACGTGATGCAGCTGCTCACCGCCCACCAACCGGATGCTGCCAATCCCTGACCCACAACTGCCCCCCCGTGCACCAACTGCCATGGTTAATATGCTGGTCATTGAATGAATATCCTATTGGCCAGTTTGGGTCATCTGTCTTGGCTGTGACCCCACCCGGAGGGGCCTCTTGCCCACATGGGAAGCTGGAAAGGTCCCTGACTACTACAGGTGCTACAGTGAAGAGAATTAACTCATTCTCAGCCATAACTAGCACAGATTGCTGATGCAAAATCTGGGGGGCTGGAAGGGACAAGTGGCATACTTTTCCAAACAATTAGATTAGGTTAGTTAAGGCTGGCCTGCCTGCTTGAGGGCAGTAGCAGTGACCGTAGCCTTAATTGAGGAATCTTGAAAACTGACGCTGGGTCAACCAATTACTGTGTTTGTACCTCATGCTGTATCATCTCTCCTTTAGAACAAGGGACACCACTGGATTTCCCTGAACAGATTAGTGAGATATCAAGCCGTACTATGAGAACACTTTATCACCCTGTTCTCAGCGTCTTCTGAGGTGGGATGTTTGCTTTGATCAGTCTCTCAGCTCTCCTCAAGGATATAGTCATAAATCAAGTGCTTCCCTATCCCTCAGTTTCCTTCTCTGGCTGTCAAATTCTGTTTTGCCACGCTCACATAGTTCATTGTTATGGCTTAGCAGAAAATTCTAAAAATTCAATTTTCTTTGGAATATCAATACCTTTTCAGATAGTTCGTGAATGAAGCAAATCCATCTTAATCTATTTTAATTGTATTTGCATTCAATCCATTTTGTGTGTCTTACAGATTTGCTCCATAAAAATCTTCCCAGAATTCCATTGAATGGGAATTCAGAAAACAACCTCTAAACACCATGATAATGTGTGATTATAATTTTTCTCTAGGTTAAAAACTGTAGTTTAATGTTTACAGTTTTCAAGACTCTGTCAGTTTTGAAACTCCAAAGTACTTCAGAATGGCTTTTATCTGAATGTTAAGGTCTCTAACTAGTCTAAAACTAAAGTCCTGAGCTTGAGAGCTGGTCTCCTGGAAATACTGTGTTAGTACTCAGTACCTGAGACTTCCACATCTGTCTGGATGTAAAAAACAACCAGGGTCCAAGTACTGAGCAGGGATATGTTCTCTTTGGATTCCAGGGGAATGAGGGTGACAGAGCAGTGGAATGGGCTGCCCAGAAAGGTTGTGGAGTCTCCTTCCCTGGAGACATTCAAAACTCACCTGGATGCATTCCTGCGCCCCCTGCTCTAGGTGTACCTGCTCAAGCAGGGGGATTGGACAAGGTGATCTCCAGAGGTCCCTTCCAACCCCTACCATTCTGTGATTCTGTGATGTGCCATCTTCAAGCACTTCATTTAATTTTTGACTGTGAGCAATGGGCCAATATAGCAAGAGACTACAGCTGCATTACTTTGAAAGTGAGTTGAACTGCCTCCCTATAGCCTAAAAGTAAGTTTGGCATGGGTGCTATGGAAAAACACTTGTAAAGAGAAAAAAAATCACAGCTGTGAAATCCATGCAATAAGATGGAAGGTTTAAAATATGCTTTTCTGTTTGGTCTTCCTCCAAGACAGCTTTTGGCCCAAACCCACCCCAAACAAACCATAGTTCCACTTAGCTACTTGGTAACAATAACTTCTAATATCAAGTAAAAATAATATCATATTAGGTAAAAGAGAATCAACTGTTTTGGTGCAACCAGTGCTTGGAGATGCAAGTAGTGCTTTTTATTTCTGACACCTAGTGCTTTGCTCTAACAA
This sequence comes from Phalacrocorax aristotelis, assembly GCF_949628215.1. NCBI lineage: Eukaryota > Metazoa > Chordata > Aves > Suliformes > Phalacrocoracidae > Phalacrocorax > Phalacrocorax aristotelis. Next base: position 25,855,101 of record NC_134310.1, read on the forward strand.
GAAAACTTTTTTTTAAATGCACAGCATCAGTGCAGAAATGAGGTGCAAGCAGACAGAGGAGATACGTTAGCACTGTATTTGAAGTGGCATGAGAGTGCTTGAGTGTAAGATAGGCTGAGATTCTGTAATGTGCTTCTCAGAAAGGCAGCCCAGACTGCAGCGCTTGGTCGTGGCCATGTTTTGCCCGATAGGTCCTAGGCTCTACTTGGGAGGGGAGAGGATGGTGGTACAGGCTGACTCTGATTCAGTCCTGATGCAGGACTGCTTTCATTCAGTTATGAAAAGGTCAAATTTTAATCTTTCTCTTCAGACCTGAAAAGAGGTTCTGTACTGTGGCTCCTCCTCTCGAGGGTTTCAGCCTTGCTTGTCATGTTATAATCTTCTAATTTCAGAAAAATGAGTCTAGTGTGTGCCTTTTCTAGGGGCTGCATCCCTGACCACTGGGCAGCTGTTTCTTATTGTCCTGGGAACAAAACTTTGGAGACCTAAAGTACAAACTACTCCTATAACAGCTACATCTGTTCTGATTAGGTAATGCCCACTGAAAAAGAGTTTATGAAGAAATGTAGATGTGTTCATTTAGTCAGATGATATCTTATTGGGTCTGAGGAAAGAAGTGGCTCTGTTCAAGAAGTTTCTGATTTGAGAATGGTCAAAATTTTGATCATGTGATGAAATAATCTTACAGAAAGCATCAACAGCAGAGCATTAAGGCTTGCATTGATACCAACAAGTAACCACATTCTAGTACCAATATCTCCCAGGAAACAACTGTCACTCTTTTTCACTTGTACCTTGTAATGGATTGCTCTACTAATTTCCAGAATTAGAGCAGTATATGGAAACACTGCTCCTCTAAACTGTACTGGTATGCCAGCAGGAACAAGAAAAGGCAATTGCTTCCCAGTTCAACAGACTTTTCAAGAAAATATATATTGTTTTTCTTGACTTTTGTTTAATGAACTACCAGGACCCATTCATAAAAACATGTTCTTTGATCCTGAGAAGACAGCCAAATCATGCTATCTAAAGCGTCACTGATGTGCAAAGTCAAGGTGCCAGAATCAAGGGTTAGGTGATAGCAAAGACTGCACTGCACAGGACAGATACATTTGGACCTGCTTAATCACAGATGAATCCTGATTGCATGTCCAATATTTCGCAAGATAAAGACAGATTCTGTTTTCGCATGCGAGGCTCGGGGTCTTACAGAACATCCTATTATCTTACCCTAAGTCCAGTTGGCTTTCACAAATGTGAGATGCTGTTTTACATTCACAATCACCACTATTTCACACGCTTATCTCCCTTATCTTCCTTCTCTGTAGCATGTGGGCTTCCTCTCAGTGGCAGTACACTTGACTAAAGTGTAAAGAACCATGTGGAAATCAGTCTAAAAACAATTGCTGGATGTGTTTCACTTCCTTTGTGCAGACATGGCAGATCAGTTATCAAATGACAGATGAGAACAGTTGTTCTGACACTTCAGTTCCTTGCCTTTTCATGTTTTTCCTTTGTAAGAGGAATGATAACTGTTCATATGAGGACATTTAGAAAATTAAATTGTTTTCATTACTGTGTCTAGATGACACAATTTGCCATGACAACACAAGGAAGAAGCCTCTACAGATTCCCTCATTTAAGAAGGAGCTCAGTACCCTCACTGACATAAAAAGATTGAGAAAGCTTGGTAGTGCTTACCTCCATCATACCATCTGTTCAGACTCAGAGCTGGCTTTTGGTTCAGTTTCACACATTCATCCAGCCAGTTTAAAGGACTTGAGGCTTAGGGCATGCATATTCTTGCAGTTTTCAGCTAGAGGTTATATTGCAACTGCTCATGACACACCTGGGGAAAAGAAATGCCTGCAACTGAATGGTTAATCAGGCTTTAAGCCTCAACTGTGTGTTAACTTGGTTCATACTGCTGGATTTAGTGAACTATGAAAAGCATTCTTTATATTACACAGACTATATCATATTAAGGATAAATTGCATTTCAGCAAATATTTTCCTTCCAAGGGGTAGATTTTTTCACTTCATATTATTCTTCATAACATAATGAAATTGTACTTAGCTCCAATAGCATGAATTAACTTTGATTACCTAATTTCCTTCTAGTGTATGGTAACAGGGTTTGCAGATAGCAGAGAAATAATGTAAATTTAATCATTGATAGTTTGACCTGTCTCATATGGCATTCTGATAAGCAGTCTAGGAAGTATGGCCTAGGTGAAACTATAGCTAGAAGACCCTGCAAGCATGCTGGAGAATAAGACTAGAATTCATAACAATTGCAACTAATTGAAGAAACACCCTGAAAATATAGGATGCAGTTCAACAAGATGAATACAAAATACCACTCTTGGGATTGATCAACTGCTAAAATACAGGATGGGAAATAACTGCTAACCAGTAGGTTACTAGCCAAGGATTTGAGAATTATAATCATCCACAAGTTGAACATCAGTCAAAAAATTATGTCAGTGGGAAAGGGGGAAGCATAAGCCCATGCTTGGATGAATAGACAGGGGTGCTGTAAGTTAAGATTCATTCCTCTCTTTTTAGCACTAGTAAGGCTTTAGCTAGACTACAGTGTTCAGCTTTCTACAGTGTCCAGTGTGAAGGCAAAAGCAAAAGCGCAGGGAGAGCGAGGGTAGCGCAGCCCCGCTCCCAGAGTGGGAAGGAGAGAGCTCCTGACATGAGGCTGCTCTTAGCGTGGGCAGGGACAAGAGTGAAGGCAGCAAAACCCCTGCACGTACAAAAGGAGCTCCCAGGGAGCATGAGTGACTAGGAGCGCAGGGAACAGGGCAGGCAAACAGGTTGTGTCGCAGCAGAAGGGTGTGTCGCAGCAGTTCTCGCAGGCAGGGCGTGCCGGTAGGGTGCAGTCCCCTTCTTGGCTCTAAAGGCTCTAACGAGTAACTCAGCTAGTGGTCACCGCCCCCCTCCAAGAGAGGCCCTAGCCATGGTCTCCACTTGCTTGAGAACCACTGCCAGAAGGAATGTGGCAACTCAGATGGAGCCCCCACACAAACATGCCAGTCCAGGTCTCTGGCTGTAGGGAGTGCCTGAGCCTGGCACTTGCATAGGAGGGCAGCAGAGACAACAGCTGCTTGCAGTGTGACCAGGTGGATGATCTACTCTGCCTGGTGGCAGAGCTAAAGGAAGACGTGGAAAGGTTAAGGAGCATCGGGGAGTGTGAGAGGGAGATAGATTGGTAGAGCTGCATCCTATCATCCTGAAAAATCCTGATCCTCTGGAAAATCCTGATCTGGAATGGTTTACAGATGGAAGCAGCTTTGTGCAAGAAGGGAAGCGAATGGCCAGATATGCTGTCGTTACCACCACCAAGGTAATGAAGTCAGGGACACTGCCTGCAAACACCTCAGCACAGAAAGCAGAATTGGTGGCATTGAAACAGGCTCTGTGAATGGCAGAAGGACAAAGGGTAAATATTTAGACTGATTCCAAATATGCATTTGGTGTGATCCATGCTCATGGAGCTATTTGGAAGGAAAAAGGACTGCTATCAGCCCAAGGATCATCAATAAAGCATAAAGAAGAAATTCTCCAACTTCTGGAAGATGTGCAGAAACCAAAAGAAGTGGCAATAATGCATTGCAATGCTCATCAATTCGGTCAGACGGCTGTAAACATAGGTAATTGGTTGGCAGATAAAGCTGCAAAGGAGGCTGCAGAACAGGGTATCCTTGCACTAGTACCAGTAAAACAGGTAAAAATTCCAAACTTGAAACCGAGATATAATAAATTGGATGAGCAACTAGCAGAACAATTGGAAGCATCACAAAATACAGAAGGATGGTGGGTAACGCCAGAAAAACAGGTAATAATAGCCCTGCAAGTTATGACAGAACTTGCAAAAGAAAAGCATGAGCAAACACATTGGGGTGTAGATGCTATGGTTTTGAGTTTAAAAACATCTGTAGTGTGTGTAGGCATGACAGGAATAGTTAAATCCATAGTAGCTAAGTGTCCAAGCAGTCTTAAAAATAACCCCCTGAACCAAAAGAAACCACCCTCAGGAGTAACAAAACAAGGAAACCCTCCCGGAGATTACTGGCAAATTGATTTTTCTGAGTTACCCAGGCAAAATGGATATAGGTATTTGTTACTGCTGATTGATACATTTTCTGGATGGCCAGAAGCTTTCCCTTGCCGCACCAACAAAGCTAGAGAAGTAGTTAAAATACTGTTGAAGGAAATAATACCAAGATTTGGGGTGTCAATGGGAATGTCCTCTGATAGAGGATGACATTTTGTGGCAGATGTAGTTCAACAGGTTAGTAAAATTTTGGGTATAAAATGGGACCTACATACCCCCTGGAGACCACAATCAAGTGGGAAAATTGAGAGGATGAACCAAACACTAAACTGATATAGTGAAATATTATTGATCTAAGATGGAAGTATTGAAGAGAGGATTATTTAAAAACTTCTAAAGGGGGGAAATGTAACCAAAGTGATGGAATTAACCAACCATGGATGTTGCTATACTCCTTGTACAGCCCTATCCAACTGGACGTTAAGTCTGGGGACATGGAGTATATCAATCAGTGTATTCTTTGATCTGTATTTTAGTCTCTGGGTAATCATTAATGCGAACAAAACAATAGACAAGGCATTTCTGTCAGAAGAGGATGACAAAATGAGGTTTTGTGCAGTGGACTGAGAAAACTGGCCAGGACTGCCAAGATTAAGAACCAAGTAGGTAAAAGGTAATTACAGCAGGGGGAGATCGCAACCACCGACTCATGGCCTACCTACCCAAGTAATACCACCTACTCAAAAAAGAACAATGGGAAAGGACAACTGAGTCTGCACAATTACTTACATGTGAAGCGAGCAAGTTTGTTCCAATCACCAAAGAGAATAATATTGAATACATATGGATAAAATGAGTATGTATATTTTTGGTCTATATAAATCACATGGGAAATGTGTGTAAGGGTTGCATGTTAGGTGGAGCGATACCCCCGGAATCTGGCGCCATGAATAAAGAATGCCTGCCTTTTAACACTACGTTGGTGTTAAGGGGTTTATTCCCAATTTTGGTGACACCTGGGGTCAAGGAAGTGGATGGAGGCTCCACAAGAAGCAGAGAATCCCCTATCCTCTTGAAATCAAGCAGAAGGAGGGAACCTAAGAGATGGGAGGGAATGGAAACAGGTCCCTGCTTGGGGCAGCAGGTGAAGCCCCTCCTGGCCTACCTCACCTTCCCAGCTGCCCTTACACAACAGATACGGGGATCTGGAACTTGAGGGTCAGGCAAATGAGGATGTAGGTGAAGGTCCATCCAGGGGATTGCCTAGGGAGAGATGGTCAGCCCCACGCATTATGACCACCTCTGTTAAGAAGAAAAGGAAGGTAACTGTTGTAGGTGATTCCCTTCTGAGGGGGACAGAGGGCCCAATATGCCAACCAGACCCATCCCACAGGGAAGTCTGCTGTCTCCCTGGGGGTTGGGTCAGAGATGTTACTAAGAATCTCCCTGGTCTGGTACGACCCTCTGATTATTACCAGTTATTGGTTATGCAGGTGGGCAGTGATGAGGTTGTAGAGAGAAGCCCTGGAGCAATCAAAAGGTCAGGCTGACAGGCCTGTAGTTCCCCAGATCCTCCTTTCATCCCTTTTTGTAGATGGGCGTCACATTGGCAAGCCTCCAGTTGTCTGGGACATCCCCTATTAACCAGGACTACTGATAAATGATGGAGAGTGGCTTGGCAAGCTCCTCTGCCAACTCCCTCGGTACTCTCGGGTGGATCCCATCCGGCCCCATAGACTTGTGAGTGTCCAAGTGGAGCAGCAGGTCGTAAACTGCTTCCTCCTGGATTCTGGGGGGAATTTATTCCCCTCCCAGTCCATCCCTCCCAGCTGAATACCCGAAGGGGTAACTGGTCTGGTGGTTAAAGACTGAGGCAAAGAAGGCATTTAGTACCTCATCCTTTTCCTCATCCTCATCTGCAATGTTCTCCCGCTGCATCCAGTAGAGGATGGAGATTCTTTTTGATTCTGTTTTTGTTGTTAATATATTTGTAAAAATATTTTTTTGTTATACCTTACAGCAGTGGCCAGGTTGAGTTCTAGCTGGGCTTTTGCTTGCCTAATTTTCTCTCTGCAAGACCTAACAAGGTGTTTGTACTTTTCTTGAGTTGCCTGTCCCTTCTTCCAAAAGTGGTAAACTCTCCTTTTTTTCTGGAGTGCCAGCAAAAACTCCCTGTTCAGCCAGATCGGTTGTCTTCCCCACCAGTTTGTCTTGCGGCACTTGGGGACAGCCTGTTCCTGCGCCTTCCTTCTTAAAGAATGCCCAGCCTTCCTGGACTCCTTTGCACTTTAGGATTTCTTACCTAGAGATTCTCCCAACCACTGCCCCGGACAGGCCAAAGTCTGCCCTCTGGAAGTCCATGGTAGTGGTAAAAACAAAGAAGAAAATAATTTGTGCCTGTCATGGTTTTAGCTGGGATAGAGTTACTTTTCTTCACTGCAGCTGGCATAGTGTTGTGCTTTGGACTTAGTATGAAAATAATGTTGATAACACACCGATGTTTTGGTTGTTGCTGGGTAGTGCTTGTACTAGTCAAGGACTCCCCTAGCTTCCCATGCTCTGCCGGGTGCACAAGAAGCCGGGAGGGGAGGGGGCACAGCTAAGAGAGCGGATTCAAACTGGCCAAAGGGATATTCCATATCATGTAATGTCATGTCCAGTATGTTAACTGGGAGGAGCTAGCCGGGGGAGGCAGGCAGCAATCACGGCTCGGGGACCGGCAGCGTCATTTGGCAGGTGGTAAGCGGTTATATCGTCTGTGTTCTGGTTTTTTCCCTTTTTCCCTTTTCCTTTTTATTATACTATCATTATTGTTCTTATTATCATAGTCATTATTATTATTTTATTGTAATTATTAAACTGTTCTTATCTCAACCCAAAATTTTTTTCTTTTGCTTTTGCTCTTCCAGTTCCCTCCCCCATCCCACAGGGGTGGGGGGAGGGAGTGAGTGAGTGAGTGCAGAGGCAAACCCATCTGGGCTGCCATACTGTGGCAAGATATTGCTGCCCGGGTAGAGAACCTGGTTGTGAAAGTACATCATGGGGATGCTCACCTATCCCAAGAGTCGGGCCACTGAAGAACATCGGAACAACCAGCAGGTAGATCAGGCTACCAAGATTGAAGTGGCTGAGGTGGATCTGGACTGGCAGCATAAGGGTGAACTATTTCTAGCTCGGTGGGCCCATGACACCTCAGGCCATCAAGGGAGAGATGCAACATACAGGTGGGCTTGCGATCGAGCGGTGGACCTGACCATGGACACCATTGCGCAGGTTATCCACGAATGTGAAACGTGCCCTGCAATCAAGCAAGCCAATTGGGTAAAACCTATGGTGTATGGGGGATGATGGCTGAAAAAAAAATATGGGGAGACCTGGCAGATTGACTATATCACACTCCCACAAACTGCCAAGGTAAACACCATGTGCTTACAATGGTGGAAGCAACCACCGGCTGGCTGGAAACAGATCCCATGCCCCACGCCACTGCCCGGAACACTATCCTGGGTCTCGAAAAACAAGTCCTGTGGCGACATGGCACCCCAGAGAGAACTGAGTCAGACAACGGGACTCATTTCCAGAATAACCTCATAGACACCTGGGCCAAAGAGCACGGCATTGAGTGGGTGTATCACATCCCCTATCATGCACCAGCCTCTGGGAAAATCAAAAGATACAATGGACTATTAAAGACTACACTGAAAGCAATGGTGGGGTGGGACATTCAAGCACTGGGATACACATTTAGCAAAAGCCACCTGGTTAGTCAACTCTAGGGGATCTGCCAATCGAGCTGGCCCTGCCCAATCAGAACCCTCACGTACTGTGGAAGGGGATAAAGTCCCTGTAGTGCACGTAAAACATATGTTGCGGAAAACTGGGTTATTCCTGCCTCAGGAATGGACAACTCTAGACAAATTACAATTGCTCAGTAGAAAGCTAATTAAAAAAATACAGAAACATGAGTAATGGGAGGGGGGATTCCATGGATACTATTTTAAAATGGGATACACAAAATAGTTCAACTTGTCCAACTCGGCTGAATCCTCTACTTCCAGAACATTCCATTCCCCTCAGTCTGGACAGGATTTAACCAGTTTCTTCTAATAAAACACTGAGAAAATATGGTATAACCCGCCTCCTCAACCCCTTCCCTCCTGCAACTCTTTCCTCTTGCCCACTCTCCTCCTTCAGTTCCTCTTCTGTCCTCATTAACTCCATCTGATCTCATCTTTTTAGACTCATTTTTTCTGGTCTCATTATCAACTAATGCAGTACCTATGTATGGTGGATAGATACAGAAAACAGTACTTTTCAGGATTCAATTTGGGGAATGGGAGATGAGGTTCCCAGTTAAATATTACATCCTTGTCTCAACAGCAGCACAAAGGACTATCCCCATGACCTATGGCTAGAGGCAAAGATATACTTCAGCTAGCAACCTAATTCTGCACCATGTATGACAATCTCCTTTTAATTAAAACGTAAAATCATAGAATCATTGTCACGATCCACTGTTGGGTTGAACAATTTGGCAGAGGTTAAACCCCCTTGCTTTCCAACCAACCTCAGGTAGCTCTGGGTGGTTAGGGGTGGCTGGGCTTAACTTCTGATTAACTCTAATATTTTATCGTGACTAGGTTTCTTTTACATTCTTGGAAACAGAATTAAGACTCAAAATGGAATCAAGCGCCAAGTCACTTTATTTGGCCAAAACCAAGTATGCAAGAGAAAATGAGAGAAAGAGAGAAAAGAGTGAGAAAGGGAGAGAGAAAGTTGCGATAGCTACCACCACAGATCTGCAGCATCCCGTCAGTCCAATGTATCTTCAAATCCGGTGGGAGAATGTTCTTCTTTCTTCTTCCTTCTTCCCTTCCTCCTGGTCTCCGCTGGTTTTGTCTTTTATAGCGTTGTTCTTGGAACAGTTTTGCATACCCATGCCTCCCATTTGGTGATGGGGACGCATTCCCAGTACCGTCACTAGAGGGTCCAGAGGGCCTGAGCCCCCCATATGTGGTCAGCTGACCCTGGGCCTGGGCGCATGCGCAGAGGACTAGGGCTATGTGCTCTGAGCCAACAAGATACATATGCGTTCCTGTCATGTAGAACTTCTGTGGTGATGAGGTTTCAGTGGTTAAACTGTCCTGGTTGCCATGGTGGCTAAAACTGTCCTGCCAACAATATTGAGACAATTTTCTAGTCCCTTACAATCGTTGCCCTTCTTTGGACATGCTCCAGCAACTCAATGTCCTTCTAGTACTGAGGGGCCCAAAACTGAACACAATATTTGAGGAGCAGCCTCACCAGTGTCAAGTACAGGGGCACGATCACCTCCCTGGTCCTGATCTCCACACTATCCCTGATACAAGCCAGGATGCCATTTGCCTTCTTGGCCACCTGGGCACACTGCTGGCTCATGTTCAGCTGGCTGTCAACCAGCACCCCCAGGCCCCTTTCTGCTAGGCAGCTGTCATGGTTTAGCCCCAGTCAGCAACCAAGCACCACGCAGCCGCTCGCTCACTCCCCCCTGGTGGGACGGGGGAGAGAATCGGAAGAGTAAAAGTGAGGCAACTCATGGGTTGAGAGTTGAGATAAAGACAGTTTAATAGGTAAAGCAAAAGCTGCACGCAGAAGCAAAGCAAACCAAGGAATTCATTCACTACTTCCCATGGGCAGGCAGGTGTTCAGCCATCTCCAGGAAAGCAGGGCTCCATCGCACGTAATAGTTACTTGGGAAGACAAATGCCATTATTCCAAACGTCACCCCCTTCCTTCTTTTCCCCCAGCTTTATATACTGAGCATGATGTCATATGCTATGGAATATCCCGTTGGTCAGTTGGGGTCAGCTGTCCTGGCTGTGTCCCCTCCCAGCTTCCTGTGTACCCGGCAGAGCACGGGGACCTGAAAAAGTCCTTGACCAGTGTAAGTGCTACTTAGCAACAACTAAATCATCTCCACATTATCACCACTGTTTCCAGCAAAAAGCCAAAACATAGCCCCATACTAGCTAATATGAAGAAATTTAACTCTATCCCAGCTGAAACCAGGACAGCAGCTTTCCAGCCACTCTTCCCCAAGCCTGTAGCATTGCATGGGCTTGTTGTGACCCAAGTGCAGGACCTGGCACTTGGCCTTTTTAAATCTCATACAGTTGACCTTGGCCCATTGATCTAGCCTGTCCAGGTCCCTCTGCAGAGCCTTCCTATCCTTGAGCAGATTGACACTCCCATCCAATTTGGTGTCATCTGCAAACAGAGGGTGCACTCAATCCCCTCATACAGGTCATTGATAAAGATACTAAACAAGACTGGCCCCAACACTGAGCCCTGGGGAACCCCGCTAGTGACTAGCCGCCAACTGGATTTAGCTCCGTTCACAACTCTCTGGGTACAGCCATCCAGCCAGTTTTTCACCTAGCCAAGACTACACTTGTCTAAGCCATGAACTGCCAGCTTCTCTAGGAGGATACTGTGGGAGACAGTGTCAAAGGCTTTGCTAAAGTCCAGGTAGACAACATCCACAGCCTTTCCCTCATCCACTACATGGGTCACCCTGTCATAGAAGGAGATTAGGTTGGTCAGGTAGGACCTGCCTTTCATGAAGCCATGCTGACTGGGCCTGATCCCCTGGTTGTCTTGCACTTGCCAAGTGAGATCACTCAAGATGAACCGCTCCATAATCTTCCCCAGTACCAAAGTCAGGCTGACAGGCCTGTAGTTCCCCGGATCCTCCTTTCATCCCTTTTTGTAGATGGGTGTCACATTGGCAAGCCTCCAGTCTTCTGAGACCTCCCCTATTAACCAGGACTGCTGATAAATGATGGAGAATGGCTTGGCAAGCTCCTCCGCCAGCTCCCTCAGTACTCTTGGGTGGATCCCATCCGGCCCCATAGACTTGTGAGTGTCCAGGTGGCTCAGCAGGTTGTAAACTGCTTCCTCCTGGATTATGAGGGGTTTATTCCGCTTCCCTTCCCTGTCTTTGCAGCTCAGGGGGCTGAATACCCTGGGGATAACTGGTCTTACTGTTAAAGACCGAGGCAAAGAAGGCATTAAGTACCTGAGCCTTTTCCTCATCCTTGGTGGCAATGTTCCCCTGCCACATCCAAGAGAGGATGGAGATTCTCCTTGGCTCTCTTTTTGTTTCTTAATGTATTTGTAGAAACATTTTTGTTATCCTTTACAGCAGTGGCCAGGTTGAGTTCTAGCTAGGCTTTTGCCTTTGTAATTTTCTCTCTGCATGACCTAACAAGGTCTCTGCTCTTTTTGTGTTGCCTGCCCCTTCTTCCAAAAGTGGTAAACTCCCCTTTTTTTCCTGAGTCCCAGCAAAAACTCCCTGTTCAGCCAGACTGGTTGTCTTCCCCGCTGGTTCGTCTTGTGGCACATGAGGACAGCTTGCTCCTGCACCATTACGGCTTGAAGAATGCCCAGCCTTCCTGACTCCTTTGCCCTTCAGAACTTCCTACCGAGGGACTCTCCCAACCAGTGCCTTGAACAGGCCAAAGTCTGCCCTCTGGAAGTCCATGGTAGTGGTTTTTCTGACCCCCCTTCTTACTTCACCAAGAATTGAGAACTCTGTCATTTCATGCTCGCTCAGCCCAAGATGGCCTCTGACCACCACATCTCCCACCAGTAAACAGGAGGTCAAGGGAGACACCTCCCATGGTAGGTTCACTTACCAGCTGTGTCAGGAAGTTATCTTCCACACACTCCAGGAACCTCCTAGACTGTTTCCTCTCTGCTGTGTTGTATCTCCAGCAGACATCCGGTAAGATGAAGTCCCCCACGAGAACAAGGGCTAGCGATTAAATGTCTTATGGTATACTGGTATTAATAGAATATGGAGAAAGTTATTTCCATCTTTCTTCACACTATTTTCTTTTGAAGGCTCTGATGCTGATATAAATGTTTTGATACTTAGTAGTTGTGAGCCCTGATGACACTCCTCATAAAATGGAGGGTAAAAGTGAGACTTGGAGAGGAAAATCTTCATTAGGCATATGTTGCTATCCTAAGTGGCTTCCAATGATGATGTAGGAATCTGCAAGACGAATTGGCTGGCCAGTGGCCAGTACCATTTACCTCAGGGAAGTGGGAGAGGAATCCATGAGCAATAGGCATAAGCTGATTTATAGTTAGGTGGTCCTAAGGAAGGAAGTCTTATGTTTCTTCTGAAATTCATTTCTAATGTTAATTGGTTTAAGTAGATGTTCCTGGTCTTCATGCAAAAGTCTGAGATGCTTTTAATCATTTGAATGTTTTTACTCCAAAGAAATTGTGCCCAAAGGAGTTGTATGGTCTCATCTGAAGAGTCAAGAATATTTTATCTTTTTTTTCTAATTTACTGAGATTCTACTGAATGTCTCCTTGACTCAGATATTAGAAGTCTGAAATGTTTGTGCTGCTCCTACCCTTTTTCATGTTTCCTCTTTCATTTTCTTTCTGAAATGAATAACTATGTTCTTCTCCATCTTCATGTCAAGGAAGATTGTTCATGGTGGAAATAATCTTTGTCATCCTCTCTGGAGCTTCCTGTATTACTGTGTTGGCCATTTTGACAAGGGATGTTCAGTTTTGTTTATAGCATACTGTCATTGTTTTGGTGGAATTAGAGTTAATTTTCTTCACTGTGGCTGGTATAGTACTGATGATTTGCCTGGGAGATTTGTTATTAAAACACTGACCTTGAGCTTTATCTGGAATTTGGGATTTGTACTGAAGCCATTACTGTACTTCGGGTAGCACCTCATGAAGCAATTATACCTCCTCCTCTGAGAGGCTTTTTATGAAGGAACTACAGAATGGCAACTTTTCTACCTTCTTCTATGATGTCTTCTCCTTCATTACAACAACTTTTCAGTATCTTGAACATCCTTGGGTAGTTAAGATACATCTATTGGTATTTCTTGGGAATATTGTTTCGGTTTTCTCTAAGGTTAATAAGCAATTTAAGACTATCATCCAGAGATCTGCCCCAAGGCTCGATAGTTGTGAGTGGCAGGGTATGTGAGATAGTATGGGGAAATACCTAGGACGGTGGGCGCCTCCAGTGTTTTACAGCTTCACCCCTGAACAAGTGCAGAATCCTGAAAAATTAGAGTATTTGGAGGAAGTACGTTGTCACCCTGGCAGCACCAGAGAGACACAAATCGCTGCAACGTACTGGGGCCTGGCCCATGCCTATCGAGCCCTGTTCAACAGTATTCAGTGCTCCCAAGGGGAAGAGAAGGCCTCTGAACCTAAGAAGACAAAGAAAAGGAAAGCAACAAGGACTGTGGCCACTCAAATCCCCACAACAGACACTGCATCTGAACTAGAGAATCAACCCGTGTTGGTATCAGTCGCCATCGTCTGGGTGATCAAATTGTCACCTGGCTGCTCTGATGCTGGGATAATGGGGCCGGTAGCCTGGAATTAGAGGGGAAAGAAACCAAACAACTGGGATCCCTCTCTAGAGAAGGGGGCACTGACAAAGCAATTGGAAAATGGACACAAGCCCTCAGCCTCTGCATATGAGGCACCATCCTCATATGCAAACTCATTGGCAGTAATGTCCTGGAGAGGGGACGAGGCACCAATGGTGGGTGTCATGATTGACAGACTATGGGATTATTAAGCAAATAGCTCTTCCTCCCTCATCTGCACTGTGAAGAAATTGTCCCGGGAGTTCCAGCAGCTATAAGAGGATATGTCTTACTCCCCACATGTACAGACCTGTGTATCAGCCATTAGGATTAAGCACCCTTATGCTCAAGAGAGAAGATACACACCACGGGGAACCCTATGGTTTTATCTGCGTGACTGGCATTTACAAGAAGTGAGTAGCGAATACTACGATGAGGATTAGAGGGGCCCTGCCTCCACCCAGGTGGAGGAAAGGGATAATCATGTTTACTGGACTGTGTGGATCCAAAGTCCAGACATACCAGACCCACTGGACTATAAAACTTTAGTGGACACCGGTGCACAGTGCACCCTAATGCCATCAAACTATATAGGGGCAGAACCCATCAGCATTGCTGGAGTGACAGGGGGATCCCAAGAGCTAACTGTGTTGGAGGCTGAAGTGAGCCTAACCGGGAATGAGTGGCAAAAGCACCCCATTGTGACTGGCCCAGAGGCTCCATGCATCCTTGGCATAGACTACATCAGGAGAGGGTGTTTCAAGGACCCCAAAGGGTACAGGTGGGCTTTTGGTGTAGCTGTGGCATGGTTTAGCCCCAGTCAGCAACCAAGCACCACGCAGCCGCTCGCTCGCTCCCCCCTGGTGGGACGGGGAAGAGAATCGGAAGAGTAAAAGTGAGGAAACTCGTGGGTTGCGATAAAGACAGTTTAATAAGGAAAGCAAAAGCTGCACATGGAAGCAAAGCAAAGCAAGGAATTCATGGATGGGGCATGAATGGACACATGGGCAGGCAGGTGTTCAGCCATGTGCCTTAAGTCGAGCAGGCGGGGGAGAAGACCGGCTTGGCTGAATAGGGAGCTTTGGCTGGAATTCAAGAAAAAATGGAGATCTTACTGCCTTTGGAAGAAGGGGCAGGTGAATCAGGAGGACTACAAGGATGTTGTGAGGTTATGCAGGGAAAAGATTAGGGAGGCGAAGGCCCGGCTGGAACCTAAACTGGCTGCCACCGTTAAAGATAACAAAAAATGTTTTTATAAATATATAAATAAAAATATGTCAGTGACAAAAGGAGGGCCAGGGAGAATCTCCCTCCTTTGTTGGATGCGGAAGGTAACCTTGCCAGGAAAGATAAGGAGAAGGCTGAGGTACTTAATGCTTTCTTTGCCTTAGTCTTTAATAGTCAGACTGGTCATCCTCAGGGTTGTCAGGCCCCTGTGCTGGGAGATGGAGATAGTATGCAGAATGAAGTCCCAGTTGTTGAAGAGGTGGCAGTCACCGACCTGCTCCTCCACCTGGATGTTCACAACTCCATGGGGCCGGATGGGATCCACCCGAGGATACTGAGGGAGCTGGCAGAGGAGCTTGCCAAGCCACTCTCCATCATTTATCAGCAGTCCTGGTCAACCGGGGAGGTCCCAGATGACTGGAAGCTAGTGAATGTGACGCCCCTCTACAAGAAGGCTCGGAAGGAGGATCCAGGGAGCTACAGGCCTGTCAGCCTGACCTCGGTGCCAGGAAAGGTCATGGAGCAGATCATCTTGAATGCCATTACGCAGCACATGCGGGACACTCAGGGGATAGGGCTCAGCCAGCATGGGTTTATGAAAGGGAGGTCCTGCCTCACTAACCTGGTCTCCTTCTATGACAAGGTGACCTGCTTAGCGGATGAGGGGAAGGCTGTGGATGTTGTCTACTTGGACTTCAGTAAGGCCTTTGACACTGTCTCCCACAGCATTCTCCTGGAGAAGCTGGCTGCTCACATCTTGGACACGTGCACTCTGCGCTGGGATACAAACTGGCTGGACGGCCAAGCCCAGAGAGTAGTAGTGAACGCAGTCAAATCCAGTTGGCGGCTAGTCACAAGTAGTGTTCCCCAGGGCTCAGTGTTGGGGCTGGTCCTGTTCAATATCTTCATTGATGATCTGGATGAGGGGATTGAGTGCACCCTCAGTAAGTTTGCAGATGACACCAAGCTGGGTGGTGAGGCCGCACCTCGAGTACTGTGTTCAGTTTTGGGCCCCTCACTACAAGAAGGACATCGAGATGCTGGAGCATGTCCAAAGAAGGGCAATGAAGTTGGTGAAGGGTCTAGAGAACAAGTCTTAGGAGGAGTGCCTGAGGGAGCTGGGGTTGTTTATTCTGGAGAAGAGGAGGCTGAGGGGAAACCTTATCGCTCTCTACAGCTACCTGAAAGGAGGTTGTAGCGATGTCACCAAAATCAGGAATAAACCTCGTAACACCAATGTAGTGTTAAAAGGCAGGCATTCTCTATTTGCGGTTCCGGATGCACGGGGGATCGCTCTTCTTAGCGTGCATCCCGTTAGATCTCTTTGTGCCAGTTAAATACAAGCTTTGTATACATATTCATTAGCTTTATGATAAAAGATATACATATTCAGACATTATATGCGCATGCCTATTGGTGTCTCCGGGTGGTCGTCATGGGTCTCTGGATGAAGGACATACTCTTCCTCCCTGTGTCCGCTAGTTAACCCTTGTGTTCACGCAAACTCAGTTCTGAGATTACGTATGTACTGCCCTTGAGTGGTGGTCTGTGCTGGTTTAGTGTTTGCTCTGCATTTCCTTATCTTTATGGCTCTGTATGTCTGCTTTTCTTAAGGCCAAATGTCATTGTGACTTTGTTTAGGTACTTCGAATCTTGAGGCCTCTTTGACTCCCTAAAGCAACAAGGTTTAGTCATCATGCAGGCTGTTCTTGTTTTGGCTACCTCATTATCTTGGCTAAGTTTCAGCTCCGGGTCCAGCCTTAGTTGAGCTACACTAGATTGTATTAGTAACTCCAAACCATTTATACCCTGAATCATTACTACCTAAAAGTGAGGCTTTAATTTAATCCTTAAAACAGAGGTTTGGACCCTGAGCACTAGGAGTGAGGGTTTTGTGATCTAAAACTTAGGCTTTGAGTCTGAAAGGAGAGGGGTTCTGACAGAAACACATTATCTATTGCATTAATGATTAACTAATGACTAAAATATAGATTAAAGAATACACTGATTGTCCCCAGACTTAATGTTCAGTTGGATGGTATAGCAGCATCCATGTTTGGTTAACTTCATCACCCTGGTTACAGCGAGGTGGGTGTCGGACTCTTCTCCCTAGTAACAAGCAATAGGACAAGAGGAAATGGCCTCAAGCTGTGCCAGGGAAAGTTTAGGTTGGACATTACAAAAAACTTCTTCACTGAAAGGGTTCTCAAGCATGGGAACAGGCTGCCCAGGAAAGTGGTTGAGTCACCATCCCTGGAGGCATTTAAAAGAAGGGTAGACGTAGTGCTTGAGGATATGGTTTAGTGGTGGACTTGGCAGTGATAGTTTAGCGGTTGGACTCGATGATCTTAAGGGTCTTTTCCAAGCTTAACGATTCTATGATTCTATGATCTCCATCAAGTGTAACAGTTACTGGGCAAGACAAGCACCATAACTCTGAAAGTACCCCCTTCCTTCTTCCCCCAGCTTTATATACTAGAGCATGACATCATGTTACGGAATATCCCTTTGGTCAGTTGGCAGAGCAGGGGTTCAGGGGCGTCCGGCCGCGTACACCCAGGAGGGGGGCATCCGTGCATCCGCAGAGGGGGGGTGCAGGGTGGGGGTCCGCCCGCGCATGCGCAGAGCAGAGCTTTGGGGCTGGGTCCACCCACGTATGCACAGAGCGGGGGTTCGGGGGGGGGGGGGGGTACTCCTGCACATGCACACATTGGTGGTTTGGCAGGCGTCAGACTGCCCATGCGCAGAGCATAGGTTCGGAGGGCAGCCGCCCGCGCATGCCCAGAGAGGGGGATCAGGGGGCTGACCGCGCATGCACAGAGTGGGGGTTCGCGTATGGTCAGCTCGTGCATGTGCTGAGCGGGGGTTCGGTGGGGGGCGCCCACGCATGCACAGAGTGGGGATTTGGGGGGCAACGCCCACACATGTGCAGAGCGGGAGATCGGGGGGGTCTGCCGGCAAATGCGCAGAGTGGGGGTTCAGGGACGGGTACCTGTGCATGCGCAGAACGGCCTTTCAAAGGGGGTCCGCCCACGCATGCGCAGAGCGGGGGATCAGGGGGCCGACCGCGCATGCACAGAGTGGGGGTTCGCGTGTGGTCAACTCACGTATGTGCAGAGCGGGGGTTCGGGGGGGGGGGGGGGGGTGTCCGCCTCGGCATGCGCAGAGTGGGCATTCGGAGGGGTCTGCCAATGCATACGGAGAGTGGGGATTCGGGAGAGGCCGTCCGTGCATTTGTAGAGTGAGGGTTGGAGGGGTCCGCCCACACATGTGTGGAGCGGTGGTTTGGGAGGGGTGAGCCCGCACATGCGCACGAAAAGAGTTGGGGGGTCCGCCTGCGCATGCGCAGAATGGGGCTTCAGGGGCTCTCGCGCATGCACAGAGCAGGGGTTCGGGGGGGCGCTGACACATGCATAGAGCGGGGATTTGGCTGGGGGTACGCCCCCGCATGAGCAGAGCTGGGCTTTGTGGGGGGCGGCCGCGCATGCGCAGAGGGGGTTTCGGGCGTGGTCCACCTGCGCATGTGCAGAGTGGGGTGTCACGGTTTTATCTCGGATAGAATTAATTTTCTTCACTGCAGCTGGCATAGTGCTGTGCTTTGGACTTAGTAAGAAAACAATGTTGAGATAACACACCGATGTTTTAGTTGTTGCTAGGTAGTGCTTATACTAGTCAAGGACTTTTCTAGCTTCCCATGCTCTGCTGGGTGCACAAGAAGCCGGGAGGGGAGGGGGCACAGCTAAGAGAGCAGATTCAAACTGACCAAAGGGATATTCCATATCATGTAATGTCATGGCCAGTATGTTAACGGGGAGGAGCTGGCCGGGGGACACAGGCAGCAATCGTGGCTCAGGGACTGGCAGCATCATTCGGCAGGTGGTGAGCGGTTATATCGTTTGTGTTTTGGCTTTTTTCCCTTTTTCCCTTTTCCTTTTTATTATATTATAATTATTGTTATTATTATGATAGTCATTATTATAAAATGTGTTCATCTGATTCGTGTCAATATGGAACAATGCTAGAGTCACACGGTGAAGTGTGACCCTCTAGCATTTGACCGTTCTGTTTGTGCTTGTGTAACCGAGGGCCGTTCAATTGTCTTAATGGTTGGAATGTTGATTGGCGATTTAAGTTAATTGTTAAGAAAGAATTTTAGTTAGGAGTAGAAACTAACACCTGCTTAGGCCAGTCAAGAGGGCGTTAGCAATGAATGCTGCATTGACAAGAAGCCTCCTAAAAAGATACAATTCAGTAGAACTTCAAGGACTAACAGCGGAAACACCCTGCTACAAAGGAGAGTGACCAAAAAGACTTGCCCCCCCCCACCCATAAAGAGCATGCGGGCTAATCTACATGGCAAGCGTGGCTAATTTAACTACGGCTGACCAAGGGCAAGTGGGATGCTTATCACTGACCAATGAGTGTAAACTTAGGCGTGTTTTTACTAATTGTTATATAAACCCTGTAATTTTGTATGACGGGATGCACGTTAGGCGGAAGGATCCCCCGTGCATCCAGCGCTGCTTGCTTGTCTCTATTCAATAAATTGTAAACTTTGATTGAAATTCCGTTGAAGGCTAAATTAATTATAACAATTATTATTAATATTATTTAATTGTAATTATTAAACTGTTCTTATATCAAGCCACAAGGGTTTTTTTCTTTTGCTCTTCCGATCGTCTCCCCCCATCTCACAGGGTTGCGGGGAGTGAGTGAGCGGCTGCATGGTGTTTAGTTACCAACTGAGGCTGAACCACAACAGTACTTTTTGGTGCCCAACGTGGGGCACGAAGGGTTTGAGATAATAACAGTTGCTGTTCACAGCATTGATTCATCTGTTCTCAATATTAGTTTGTCCAGTCTATACCATGCTGATTGTAAAGTACACGTTAAAAATGACTGTTGGTTTCTGTAGTTTGCTGTGCTCTGCAGTGGTTAGAGATGATTCTATTATTCTATGTTTTGCCTAGGAGATCTGTTATTAAAACACCAGCCTTGAGCATTATCGGTTATTTGGGTCTTGCATGGAAGCTGTTATTGTACTTTGGGTACCACCTCATGGAGACAATTAGCAATTATACCTCCTCCTCTGAGAGGCTTTTTATGAAGGAAATATAGAATGGCACCTTAGCTACCATCTTATATAATGTCTCCTCCTTCATTACAACAACTTTTCAGTATCTTGAACATCCTTGGGTAGTTAAGATACATCTGGTGGTATTGCTTTGGCAGATGGTGTCAGTTCTTTCTAAAGTTAATAAGCAATTTAAGAATATCATCCAGAAATCTGCCCCAAGGATCGATAGCTATGTGTGGCAGGGTATGTGGGATAGCATGGGCAAATGCCTAAGATGGTGGGCACCCCCAGTATCATGGGACTTCACCCCTGAACAAATGCAGAATCCTGAAAAAATAGTAGAATCTTTGGAGGAAGTATGTTGTCGCCCTGGCAATTCCAGAGAGATACAAATCACTGCAATGTGCTGGGGCCTGGCCCATGCCTAGCGAGACCTATTTAACACTATTCAGTACCCCCAAGGGGAAGAGAAGGCCTCTGGATCTAAAAAGACAAAGACAAGGAAAGCAACGAGCACTGCGGCCACTCAAACCCCCATGACAGACACTGCAGGAACTCCAACCCCGGTGACAAGCGTTGCAGCTAAATCAGAGGACCAACCCGTGCCAGTATCAGTTGCCCCTATACTCAAGAAGAAATCTTGGAAGAGAAGGTCAACTCGTTTAGAAAGAGATGATGAGGAACCAGGGCCATCACAAGAAGAGGAGGAGGAAGAGGAAGAAT
Organism: Phalacrocorax aristotelis; assembly: GCF_949628215.1. Lineage (NCBI taxonomy): Eukaryota > Metazoa > Chordata > Aves > Suliformes > Phalacrocoracidae > Phalacrocorax > Phalacrocorax aristotelis. The sequence continues at coordinate 25,875,592 of NC_134310.1, forward strand.
GTGTACAAGAAATGGAAACTACCTGATACCTATCCTTGAGTGAGTCGCGGGATATATGAAAAGATTTCGGGCATCGTTTAGGTGAGCACATTGTCACCTGGCTGCTCCGATGCTGGGATAATGGGGCCAATAGTTTGGAATTAGAGGGGAAAGAAGCCAAACAAGTGGGATCCCTCTCTAGAGAAGGGGACATTGATAAAGCAATTGGAAAAGGGACACAAGCCCTCAGCCTCTGGAGGCGGCTCCTGTCCGCGGTGAGAGAGAGGTATCCCTTCAAAGAAGATATTGTATTTTGCCTAGGAAAATGGATGACCATGGAGAAAGATATCCAGTACCTGAGGCAACTAGCCGTGCTTGAGGTGATTTACGGTGACCTGGACGATCAACGGTCATCCAAAGATCCAGATGAAGCTGAGTGCACACGACCCATGTGGTGGAAGTTTGTATGGCGTGCACCGTCCTCGAATGCAAACTCATTGGCAGTAATGTCCTGGAAAGATGACGAGACAACAACGGTGACAGAGTTAATTGATAAACTCCCGGAGTATGAAGCAAATCTCTCTTCCTTGCTCATCTCTGCTGTTGAGGAACTGTCCTGAGAGGTCCAGCAACTCAAAGAAGAGAGGTCCTACTCCCCACCTCTACGGACCAGCATTAGGAGTAAGCATCCCTTTGCTTAAGAGAAGGGATACACATGACAGGGCACCCTATGGTTCTTCCTGCATGACCACGGAGAGGACATGAGGAAGTGGGATGGAAAACCTACCTCGACCTTAGAGGCACATGTACGTGAGCTGCAAGGGAAAACAATCACTTGGGATTTTCTTCAGGATAGCTGATGCTCCAGTTTCCTGTAAGCAATTCCCCAGACAGAGGAGCAGAAGCGCTGATTTTCTTTCTGATCTTTTACAGAGACACTTGTGATTCGTATTTACAAGAAGTGAGTGACGAATACTATGATCACGAGTAGAAGGGGCCTGCCTCCAGCCAGGTGGAGGAAAGGGATAACCGGGCTTACTGGACTGTGTGGATCCGATGGCCTGGCACATCTGACCCACAGGAGTATAAAGCTTTAGTGGACACCGGCGCACAGTGCACCTTAATGTTATCAAACTATATAGGGGCAGAACCCATCAGCATTGCTGGAGTGACAGGGGGATCCCAAGAGCTAACTGTGTTGGAGGCCGAAGTGAGCCTAACCGGGAATGAGTGGCAAAAGCACCCCATTGTGACTGGCCCAGAGGCTCCGTGCATCCTTGGCATAGACTACCTCAGGAGAGGGTATTTCAAGGACCCCAAAGGGTACAAGTGGGCTTTTGGTGTAGCTGCCTTGGAGACAGAGGAAAGTAAACAGCTGTCTGCCTTGCCTGGCCTCTCAAAGGACCCTTCTGTTGTGGAGTTGCTGAGGGTCAAAGAACAATAGGTGCCAATCGCCACCACAACAGTGCACCGGCGGCAATATCGCACCAACAGAGACTCTCTGATCCCCATCCATGGGCTCATTCTTCGACTGGAGAGCCAAGGAGTCATCAGTAAAACCCACTCACCCTTTAACAGTCCCATATGGCCAGTGCGGAAGTCAAATGGAGAGTGGAGACTAACAGTAGACTATCGTGGCCTGAACAATGCCACACTGCCACTGAGTGCTGCTGTGCCAGACATGCTAGACCTTCAATATGAACTGGAGTCCAAGGCAGCCAAGTGGTATGCCACAACTGATACTGCTAATGCATTCTTCTCAATCCCTCTGGCAGCAGAATGCAGGCCACAGTTTGCTTTTACTTGGAGGGGCGTCCAGTACACCTGGAATCGACTGCCCCAGGGGTGGAAACACAGTCCTACCATTTGCCATGGACTGATCCATAATGCATTGGAACAAGGCGGAGCGCCCGATCACCTACAATACATTGATGACATCATTATGTGGGGCAATACAGCAGAAGTAGTTTTTGAGAAAGGGAAGAAAATAGTTCAAATCCTCCTGAAAGCTGGTTTTGCCATAAAACAAAGTAAGGTGAAGGGACCTGCACGAGAAATCCAGTTCTTAGGAAGCAAATGGCAAGATGGTCGTCGTCAGATCCCCATGGATGTGATCAACAAGATAGCAGCCATGTCTCCACCAACTATCAAAAAGGAAACACAAGCTTTCTTGGGCGTTGTGGGTTTTTGGAGAATGCATATTCCACACTACAGTCTGATCGTAAGCCCTCTCTATCAAGTGACCCGGAAGAAGAAAGATTTCAAATGGGGCCCTGAGCAACAACAAGCCTTTGAACAGATTAAACGAGATAATAGTTCATGCAGTAGCTCTTGGGCCAGTCCGGGCAGGACAAGATATAAAAAATGTGTTCTACACTGCAGCTGGGGTGAATGGCCCTACCTGGAGCCTCTGGCAGAAAGCGCCAGGGGAGACCCGAGTTCGACCCCTAGGGTTTTGGAGTCGGGGATACAGAGGGTCCGAAGCCCGCTATACTCCAAATGAAGAAGAGATATTGGCAGCATGTGAAGGGGTTTGAGCTGCTTCAGAAGTGGTTGGTACTGAGGCACAGTTGCTCCTGGCACCCCGACTGCCAGTGCTGGGCTGGATGTTCAGAGGGAACATCCCCTCCACACACCATGCAACTGATGCTACGTGGAGTAAATGGATTGCACTGATCACCCAGCGGGCTCGAGTAGGAAACCCCAGTCGCTCAGGAATCTTGGAAGTGATTATGGACTGGCCAGAAGGCAAAGACTTTGGAATATCACCAGAGGAGGAGGTGACACGTGCTGAAGAAGCTCCACTTTATAACAAACTGCCAGAAGATGAAAAGCAATATGCCCTGTTCACTGATGGGTCCTGTCGCCTTGTGGGAAAGCACCGGAGATGGAAGGCTGCTGTATGGAGTCCTACACGACAAGTAGCAGAAACTGCTGAAGGAGAAGGTGAATCGAGCCAGTTTGCAGAGGTAAAGGCCATCCAGCTGGCCTTAGATATTGCTGAACGGGAAAAGTGGCCAGTGCTCTGCCTCTGTACTGACTCCTGGATGGTGGCGAATGCCCTGTGGGCCTGGCTACAGCAGTGGAAGCAGAGCAACTGGCAACGTAGGGGTAAACACATCTGGGGCATCACATTGTGGCAAGATATTGCTGCCCGGGTAGAGAACCTGGTTGTGAAAGTACATCACGTGGATGCTCACATCCCCAAGAGTCGGGCCACTGAAGAATGTCGAAACAACCAGCAGGTAGATCAGGCTGCCAAGATTGAAGTGGCTGAGGTGGATCTGGACTGGCAGCATAAGGGTGAACTATTTCTAGCTCGGTGGGCCCATGACACCTCAGGCCATCAAGGGAGAGATGCAACATTCAGGTGGGCTCGTGATCGAGGGGTGGACTTGACCATGGATGTTATCGCGCAGGTTATCCACGAATATGACAAATGCGCTTCAATAAAGCAAGCGAAGCAGGTAAAGCCTCTGTGGTGTGGGGGACGATGGCTGAAATATAAATATGGGGAGGCCTGGCAAATTGACTATATCACACTCCCACAGACCTGCCAAGGCAAGCGCCATGTTCTCACCATGGTAGAAGCAACCACCGGCTGGCTGGAAACATATCCTTTCCCCCACGCCACTGCCCAGAACACTACCCTGGGTCTCGAAAAACAAGTCCTGTGGCGACACGGCACCCCAGAGAGAATTGAGTCAGACAACGGGACTCATTTACGAAATAACCTCATAGACATCTGGGCCAAAAAGCATGGCATTGAGCGGGTGTATCACATCCTTTATCATGCACCAGCCTCTGGGAAAATCAAAAGATACAATGGACTCTTAAAGATGACACTGAGAGCAATGGGGGTGTGGGACATTTAAACACTGGGATGCACATTTAGCAAAAGCCACCTGGTTAGTCAACACGAGGGGATCTGCCAGGAGAGCTGGCCCTGCCCAGTCAGAGCCCTTACGTACTGTGGAAGGTGATAGAGTCCTTGTAGTGCACATAAAAAATATATTGGGCAAGACAGTCTGGGTTATTCCTGCTTCAGGCAGAGGCAAACCCATTCGTGGGATTGCTTTTGCTCGAGGACCTGGGTGCACTTGGTGGGTGATGCGGGAGGATAGAGGAGTCCGGTGTGTACCTCAAGGGGATTTAATTTTGGGTGAAAACAGCCACTGAACTGAATAATATGCTGTTAATTGCTATATGATGTTGTATGTCATCACTGCTATGGTTGCTATATGCCATATCAATGGAATGTTATCATGGTGGGAATCTCCCAATTAATAATAATAGCAAATGAACTTTCAATGGAACCAAGCAAAGTGCAGCAGTGAGAGAACAAGAACTACCAGTGCAGCGGTGATGGAACAAGGACTGACATGCAACAATCTGACCCCACACACACCACCTCTCTGAAAGACTCTTACAATAGATGAAACCCAAAGTCATGGACTAAATGAACTCAATGGACATTTCACAGGCATTTTACAGGGGTGGTCCATAGACTAGGGGAATGATAAATGAAATCTGTATATTCTGTTAAAGGATGAGAAGATGGGTAGGGATTATTGAATTTGTACTGAATAGTATGGGACCTGAGCATGATGTAAATGATATGGAATAAGGGGCGGATACTGTCATCTTTTTAGCTGGGATAAAGTTAATTTTCTTCACTCCAGCTGGTATAGTGCTGTGCTTTGAAATTAGCATGGAAAAAAAAACTGTTGAGATAACACACAGATGTTTGGGCTGTTGCTGGGTAGCGCTTATACTAGTCAAGGACATGTCTAGCTTCCCATGCTCTGCTGGGTGCACAAGAAGCCGGGAGGGGAGGGGGCACAGCTAAGAGAGCAGATTCAAACTGACCAAAGGGATATTCCATATCATGTAACGTCATGCCCAGTATGCTACCTGGGAGGGGCTGGCCGGGGGAGGAGGAAGCAATCGTGGCTCGGGGACTGGCAGTGTCGGTCAGCGGGTGGTGAGTGGTTGTATCGTTTGTGTTTCTGTGTTGTTTTTTTTCCCCTGTTTTCCCTTTCCCTTCCTTTTCCATTTTATTATATTAACATTATTGTCATTATTATCATAATCATTTATCATTATCATTTTATTGTAATCATTAAACTGTGCTTATCTCAACCCACAAGTTCTTTTGCTCGTCCGATTCTCTTCCCCATCCCACGGGGTGGGGGGGGAGTGAGCGAGCAGCTGCGTGGTGTTCAGTTGCCAGCTGAGGCTGAACCACGACAGGCTGTTTTTGGTGCCCAACGTGGGGCACGAAGGGTTTGAGATAATAGCAGTTTTTCACTATATGGATGACATATTGATTGCTGGTGAAAAGATGGATTCGGAAGGAACATTACAAAAGTTAGTAGAAACCTCAGAGCCAAAAGGGCTTAAAGTAGCCCCGGAAAAGGTGCAGCGCCAAAGTCCATGTCAGTATTTGGGCTGGACAATTACCGGAAGTACAGTCCAACCACAGAAAATCAAACTTAAAACAGACATTAAGACCCTCTCAGATGTTCAGAAATTGATGGGAGACATTCAGTGGGTAAGAGCTGTTAGTGGAATCACTAATGATGATTTAGCTCCTTTAATGCCCCTGTTAGGAACCATGACCAAAGCCAATGAGCAACGAAGCCTATCAGTGGAACAGAAACAGGCGTTAGATCAGATTGTGGAAAAAATTCTAACAGCTACTGTACAGAGAAAAATTACTACTTTGCCTTTGCAGTTTTTGATTGTTAAATCATCACCCAAATGAAAACATTTAGTAGGACGCATAATGCAATTAGACGAACAGCACATCAACATTTTGGAATGGGTATTCTTATCTTATCAACCCAAAAATATAGTCTGTACACGGGTCGAGCTGTTAGCTAACATAATTATTAAAGGCAGAAGAAGGATTTGGGAGTTATCAGGACAAGATCCCGCAACGATGTTTATACCTATAGCACAGAGCTATTTGGATTGGCTCTTAGCGACCTCAGAGACAATCCAAATCGCTCTTGCCGAGTATCCAGGTACAGTTACCAATAATTATCCATCAGCAAAAATTTTATCACTATTGCAAAACCAGGAATTTGAGGAAATCCCTCGCAGGTCAGAAGTACCAGTGGAAGGACTCACAGTATTCACTGATGCGGGAAGAAAATCAAAACGAGCTGCTGCTATTGCTTGGCACAGCAACAACCAGTGGCATCATCAGCTCCTTACAGGGCACGCCACAGACTCTTTGCAGACACTCGAACTGAGAGCAGTCTTGTGGGTTTTTCAACGCTGGCCTAACAACCCTTTAAATGTAGTCTCAGACTCACTCTATGTGGTGGGAACAGTACAGCGCTTGGAATGCGCCATGATCAAAACTCTAAAAAATAACACCTTGTATATGTTATTGATGCAGCTTTTGTTTTTGTTGAATCAACGCAGAAAACCCTATTTTGTGACACACATTCGCAGCCATCAGTTTGATCAAGGCTTGTCTATCGGAAACAACGTAGCAGACAAACTAGTCGCTACTGCTTGGAAAAATCACAATGTCAACCTGTTTGAGCAGGCCCGTTTGTCTCATGAATTTTTACATCAATCTGCAAAGGTGTTAGCAAAACAGTTTAACTTAAAGCTGTCAGATGCCCGAGACATCATGCAATCGTGTCCTGCTTGCCAAAAACTGGGATTTGGTCTAGGTCTTGGGATAAATCCTTGGGGCTTAGGAGCCTTGCAATTATGGCAAATGGACGTCACTCATATTACAGAATTTGGACGTCAAAAGTATGTGCATGTCAGTATTGATACTTATTCACATGTGTTGTGGGCCACTGCTCAAACAGGAGAATCAGCCAAACATGTTGTGAAGCATATGCATGCGGCCATTGCTGCTTTAGGAATTCCTCAGAAAATAAAAACGGATAATGGCCCTGCATATATTTCGCAAACATTCAAACGTTTTTGCCAATCGTGGGGCATTCGCAGAGTAACTGGCATACTCCACTTCCCTACAGGACAGGCCATTGTGGAACGTGTGCATGCTACCTTGAAATCGCTGTTGCAAAAACAAAAGAGGGGAGAACTGGCTCCTTCTGAACGTCTTGCAAAAACGATTTACATTCTAAACTATTTGAGGTTAACAGGAGACCATGACTCTCCTCCAATTGTAGTTCACCATCTGTCATTGCAATCTGGACTACAAAAAGCTGACTTGGTAAAAGTACAGTATCGAGATTTAAAAACTGGGGAATGGAAGGGTCCCGCAGAAGTAAAAACGATCGGTCGAGGTTATGTTTGTGTTTTGACAGACGAAGGTCCACGGTGGGTGCCTAGCCGCTGGGTGAAACCATGGAGAGAAGATCCAGGACAGCAACGGTCGTCGCCCTGATGCATTTCCTCCTATAATTCCTCTCCATTGTTGATCTCGGCCACTTGTGGATTTCGGTGCAACCACGTCAAAATGTCTGGGTGACGCAAATAAAATGGGACAGAGTTCGTTGTGTCTAGCTGCGGCAAATGCGGGCAACCCATTTAACGACATGCCTGGTAGGGATTCCGATAGGTGATCAGGAGTGGGAGCGCCTTGCCAAACAGAGTCTTCCCGTCCCAGGTTTAGTGAATGATTCAAAGACAGCAGTTGATAATTGGGATGGCTGGATCCCATACTTACCAATAGCTCCATTAGAACCTCAAGAGATAGATATATTAGGAAGTGTTACAGCACATGCTTGTTTGCATTTTAATTATACCGGGAAAAATCAAACCACAATAATACAGTCACTATCTCCAATGTTACAGGTATTTAACAATGATTCCTTATGGTGTAATTACACGACAAGAAACTTATCACGTTACAGCAACGCCCCCCTGCGATTGCCCGCTGTTGCTGTACGCTTCTATCGGAGAACTTATCTTGGGCCGCATATCTCCGGGACACAGGGCTCTACCCACCCTGGGGACAGTGATGCACAGACATCAATATGATGGATACAAAATGTCCGTTTATTTAGCTGCGTCACACGCTTATATAGCTCTTGCGCTTCCTGTTCCTGCCACTCCTATGGGGAGGAGTCTATCTTTCCATCACATCCCGTGATCTTCCGGTCGCCGATCCCTGTCTATTCCCCTACACCTCCCCCTCCCCATGCTACTAAAAGTTCTACAAAGCTACTTGCATAAGCGGATACATATTGCGGTCAGGTCTATATTCATGTAACTCTTGCAGGCGCTCTTTGATTTGTCTTATAACACAGCATAACAATGGCAGCCCACAAGTAACCATGGTTACTACACACAACAAGATCCCCCCAATTATTACTATCCAATCCCAGTTCATATCTCTCTTTTGCCGCCCTCTCCCAGTGTTGCTCTCGTTGCAATATTGCTTGCGATCTTGTCAAGGAGCTCATTTCTTTTCCCAATGGCACGGCTAGCATGAGGATCCATGTCAGCAGACCCTGCAAAGAGACAACTCAGAAAGGGATTATTCATTGTACATCCTTGCACAGTTCTGCTTTCACACACTTTGCAGGCGCCCATTCTATGCGCCCTTCATTCTCAACCGCGGCGTAGCCCCTCCCCAGGCATCTCAGTTTCCATCCTCTCTCCCATTGCTCACTGCCTGGGAACCTTACTCGTACCTGCGGATAGCGCTCGCCTGCTTGAGCTTTGCCAAAGTGCTTCTCCACTGCTGTAACTTGCTCCTGCCCGCGTATAAAATGATTAAGCGAATATAATGCACGCATTAAAATAGTTTGCTGAGCTGCTACGGGTATAGCTCCCTTATACCCCTCCCCCTCCCCAAGCTGTATTATTTTTGCTTTCAAGGTGCGATGAGCACGTTCAACTATTGCCTGCCCCATGCTATTGTAAGCAATGCCGTGTTTTAATACAATATTCCAAGCTTTACACCATTCCTCGGTACTTCGAGCCCAAAAGCATGGTCCATTGTCTGTTTTTATCTCGGTGGGCTTTCCAAGCCACGCCATTACCGTGGTCCAATGCGCAGTCAAATGCGTTGCGGTCTGCTTCCGATGTTGAGTAGCCATGATGACTCCACTATATGTATCAATTGTAATTGCCAGGTGCCGTCCGGGGGCCAACTGTGGACATTCAGTAAAGTCAGTCTGCCAGATAGCATTTGCTTCCAGTCCTCGAGGGTTGACTCCTGCCTCCCACAGTGGCGAGTGCTGACAGTAAGGACAGGTGGCTACTACTTCTCTTGATGCTCTTATTGAGATGCCACACTCCTTTGCCAAGGCTTTAGCACCCAGGTGCAGTTGTTCATGCAGTTTCTTTGCCTCCGCCAATGTCCAGACTCCCGCGGCTGCCTCATCAGCCATGCGATTCCCCTCAATCAGTGGTCCAGGCCCCGTCTGATGACTGCGAATGTGAATTACTGTCACAGTTGCTCCTCGCTGCGATAAAGCAACCTCTAGCATCAAGGCAATTTCCGTGTGCGGTACACCCTCTCGTTTCATGGACGTGACTACTTTATACACATATAAGGAGTCCGTGCACACATTTATATGCCGATCTATATCCTTTCGCAGGGCCATCTCTAGCGCTTTCGCTTCTAGCCACTGCACACTTTTACCCTGCTCCTCATACGTCTGGCGCATCCAACTATTCCCTTCTTTCCACACTACCGCCGCTCTGTTAGTCTTTGAGGAAGTGTCTGTGAAATATGTTGGTCCTGGGTGAGGGGTATCCAAAACTCTACTATCCACACTCAAATCCACCACTTTGGCTGTCTCGGCCCACCTCTGTACCGTGCCTGTGACGATTTTCCCTGGGTATGAGTATACTGCCAATTGTATATCCTCTTCACTCTCTACCACCTTCCGCCATTTCTCCCCATTCCACGGCACTGTGAGCTTATCTGGCTCCTTCCCAAAGATTCCCTTGCTTTCCCTTCGCAGACGCCAAATCATTCCCCCGGCTACCTTGACTTTTGTGGAGAACGCATCCTTGGGAACCTTCTGATATACCCATCGCAGTGGCTTTTCTTCCCCTGTCCATATTTGATATAGCAATCCTAATCCTCCACCGGCGGTCAGAATCCAACCTGCAATTAATTCCTCCTGAGGGTCCCACTGCCATACTCCTTCCTTTTGCATTCGACGTTCTATCATCTGCAACTGCTGGACTGCCTCAGCATCTAAACTCCTGGGCTCCCACGGGTCGGTCCCTTTCAGCAACACATAGAAAGGTTGCATCTCCTCACCGGTGACGTGCACGAACGTCCGCAACCACTGCAGTGCTCCTACCAGCTTCTGTACATCGTGTAAATTTTTAACCTTAGGTGTAAGTTTAATGGGCTGAGCTTGTATGGAATCCCCTTCAATTCTAGCACCCAGAAATCCACACACTGGTCCTCGCTGTACCTTTGCCTCAGCTACCTTGAGGCCCTGTCCCGCAAGGCCCCTTTGGGTGTCTGAAAAGACTTGTTCACACAACACCTCGGTGGGCACAGCTATGAGGACGTCATCCATGTAGTGGATCATGTAGATTCTCTCCTGATACTGCTGCCTTACTTGCTGCAATGCAGAAGCCACATACCTCTGGCAGATCGCTGGAGAATTTTTCATCCCCTGCGGAAGTACTGCCCACTGCCATCTACTACCTGGTTCTGCGCGGTTCACCGCGGGCAGAGTAAAGGCAAATCTCTTTCTATCATCTGGATGTAGCGGAATGCTGAAGAAGCAGTCTTTGATATCTAAAACAATGACTCGCCATCCTTTCGGGACAGCACTCAGATCTGGTAGTCCAGGTTGGAGAGGCCCCATGTCCTCCATTTGCTGATTTACTGCTCTAAGGTCATGCAGCATCCTCCATTGGTTTTTATCTTTCTTTTTTATAGCAAATATAGGGGTGTTCCAGGGGCTCATCGAGGGCTCTAGGTGCCCTGCTTCGTGCTCTCGTTTTACTATAGCTCTTACAGCCTCTGTTTTCTCTGTTGTCAGGGGCCACTGCTCCACCCAGACGGGCTGTTCAGTTTTCCACACCAACTTGTGCTGACGAAGCCCCTCTGAGGCAGTGGCCCTTATGCTAAATTTTTCAACCCGATCCCCATCTGGACAAGGGCGTCTCGCCCTAACAAGGGGCTTGCTACCCCATCTGCTACTAGTATGGTCACTATGGCCGTGAGGAGCTTCCCTGACTCCTCGTCCATGACTTCGAGTTTCACAGGGCAAGTACTAGTCCTCATCTGTTGTTCTCCTCCTACCCCTATTATACGTTTTCCTATGGCAAGGGGCCAAGTTGGTGGCCACCGTTCGAGTGGCATCACTGTGACATCTGCTCCGGTATCCACTAACATTCCCAGGCATATCCGTGCCGGGCAACTCGGCTCTTGGGGGTAATCATCACCGCTGCCATGGGTCTCTCGTCACGGCCTATGACCAAGGCCACGCGGGGGCTGTAACCTGCAAATCTTGCTGGTTCTGCTCCCCTGCCTGAAGGTTCACTCCCCCTTGGCCCGCTACGGTGGGCCAAGCTCCTGGCGCTGGCACCGTGATGGGGGCCATTTGACTCACAGGAGGCGCGAATCCCCCTCACTTCGCCCTCCTTTGGCCGTTTCCCGGCTTTGTGGTTGGACAATCTCTTGCCAGGTGTCCTGGCTTCCCACACACCCAGCACCTCCCTACTGGGCGCGCTCCTCCTCCATTACGTCCCCCCCTTTCCGCTAGCGGGCACCCAGCTTTAAAGTGCCCTTGCCGTCCACACAAGTGACATCTCGGCCCCACCCCGGCCGCTTGCACCATCACCCTTTCTTCGCTTCCACAGTCAGGGTTCTGGCAGATGTGCGCTCCCACACCTCCATGCTGATTCAATGCCTCCTGGCGCAAGACATGCCTGATGGTTTGACCCAATGATGCCCCCACTGCCAGGGTGCGGAGGACATCTTGTGTTTGCAGATTTGCTTGATTTCGGAGGCAATCCATAAGGACTGCCTCCTTGGCTGCTGGTGGCAATTCTGATTCTATAATAGCCTTCTGCAACCTGTCACAAAACGTTGTAAATGGCTCTGCTAGTCCTTGCTGTATCTTTTGCCAAGGTTCCACTTTTTTTTCATACCTGCCCACTTTGCTATACGCTCTGCGGGAACTCTCCGTTACCGCTTGCAGCTCCCTGCCCCTCCTCCAAGAGCTATCCGGACAGGGAAGATCCCGGGCATCTCTATCCTTACTCCATCGAGGCTACAATCTCTGGCTATCAGCCGCCAGTTAGGTAACTCGACTGACTGTCGCTGGGGCGCCCCCTTCGTTAAGAGTCCTGTCTGCCGCCGAGTTACTTCCCCTAGTGCGCGCATAACCTGCTGCAGCTGCCGCAGCACGTCCTCCGCGGACCCCTCCGGAGCTGCAGCGCCCCGGACCTCCCCTTTTGGCGGTCCCTCTCCTCCCTCACTCTGACTGGTCCTCCGAGTCCCTGCTGCCTTATGCCTCTTTTTTGCGCGCTGCAGGCAAGCTGCCCCATCTTCCCACATGTGGGCATCGGTTTCTCCCCCAACTTCTGATTCGCTGCTACTCGAGGTTGATCTATACCCACCCTGTCCTCCCCTCCAGGCACCCCAATCCCCCTCCTCGCCCGACTCCCATCTCAAGGGTTGCCCCGGGAGCCAGTCTCGAGGGTCGGGCAGAGGGCGGCGCCGCTGCCGGCGCTGATCATCCTCCTCCTTCCGCTCCGTCACTCCCGCTGCGTCCGCTGCCATGTCCCCCTCCCCGTGCACAGGTACCCGCGCCTGTGCCAAATCGTCCCAGGGGTATGCAGGGGGCATTCCAAAGGTCCTGCTGGCTCAACAGGGAACACCGCCGCTTCCCGATCCGCCTCTTCGGGAGCCTCAGACTGAGTCGCTGGCCAGGCTACTCCATCCAAACTCTCCCCTTCTTCCCCATCCCCCGCGATGCTTGCCCCTGTCTGTGTCCCCACTGCCCCTCCTGGGTCTATTTCCGGGCTACTGTCGCCTGTAGCACCGTGCAGGCACCGCCGCGCCTGCCGCCACGTCTCCTGATCATCCCGAGCTTTCAATAGTAACCGGTGTATCTTTCCCCAGAGCTGTATGTACTGGGGTTTTCCCATCACAGCCCTTTCGGCTAACTCCTCTTTAATTCTCACCCAATTATCTTTATTAAATATGTCTGCGGGACTCCGTATGAGCCCCTGCGTAATCATCCATTGGATGGCCTTTGAGGTAGGCGCCTTCGATATCGAAGTACCATATTCCTTCCCCAATCCCTTCAGTACCTTTACGACTGAATCCATGGCGCGCCCGCCGTCCTGCGGCTCCCCGTCCCGCCCCTGCGTGCCCCAAGCTATCTTTTCCCCCCGGCGAACTTGCCATGCCGCCCCGCCGATCACGTCAGGGTCACCACTTGTAGCTGTACGCTTCTACGGGAGAACTTATCTTGGGCCGCATATCTCCGGGACACAGGGCTCTACCCACCCTGGGGACAGTGATGCACAGACATCAATATGATGGATACAAAATGCCCGTTTATTTAGCTGCGTCACACGCTTATATAGCTCTTGCGCTTCCTGTTCCTGCCACTCCTATGGGGAGGAGTCTATCTTTCCGTCACAGCCCGTGATCTTCCGGTCGCCGATCCCTGTCTATTCCCCTACAGAGGAGCTGGGAGTAAAAGGAGGAGAAATAATACAAAAAGTAGGAGGAGAAGGAGGAGAAGGATGAAAAATAATAAAACGAGAAGGACGAGAAGGACGAGAAGGAGGCAAAATAATACGACAACAAGGAGTAGGAGGAGGAGGAGAAATAATACAACAAGGAGAAGAAGAAGGAAAAGAAATAATAAAACAACAAGGAAGAGAAGGAGGAGAAGGAGGAGAAATAAGACAAAAACAGGAGAAGGAGGAGAAGGAAGAGAAATAAGACATCAACAAGGAGGACAAGGAGGAGAAGGAGGAAAAAGAGGAGACGGAGGAGAAATAATACAATGACAATAAGGAGAAGAAGAAGGACAATGAGTAGAATGAGGAGAAGGAGGAGGAAAAGGAGGAAAAGGAGGAGAAATATTACAACGACAAGGAGGAAAATGAATAAAAGGAGAAGAAGTAATACAATGACAAGGAAGAGAAGGAGAAGGAGGAGAAATAATAGAATGAGAATGAGGAGAAGGAGGAGATGGAGGAGAAATAATGCAATGACAAGGAGAAGAAGGAGTAGAAGGAGGAGAAGGATAAGAAATAATACAACGACAAGGTGGAGAAGGAGGAGAAGGAGGAGAATGAGAAGAAATACTAGAACGACAGGGAGGAGTAAGAGGAGAAATAGGAGAAGGAGAAGAAATAATACAATGAGAATGAGGAGAAGGAGGAGAAGGAAAAGAAATTAGACAACGACAAAGAGAGGAGGAGGAGTTAATAATACAGTGACATGGAGGACAAGGAGAAGAAAGAGTAGAAGGAGGAGAAGGACGAGAAACAATATAACGAGAAGGGGGAAGAGGAGTAGATGGAGGAGAAATAATACAACGAAAAGGAGGAGAAGGGGGAGAGGAAGGAGAAGGAAAAGAAAGAGGAGAAATAATAAAATGACTAGGAGGAGAAGGCAGTGAAGGAGCAGAAATAATACTATGACAAGGAGGAGAAGGAGGACAAGCAATACAACGACAAGTAGTGGGAGGACGTGAAGGAGGAGGAGGAGGAGAAAGAGGAGAAGGAGGAGAAAAAATGCAATGACAAGGAGGAGAAGTATAGAAGGAGGAGAAATAGTAAATGACAAGGAGGAGAAGGAGGAGAAGGAGTAGAAACAATACAATTACAAGGAGCAGAAGGAGGAAAAGGAAGAGAAGGAGGAGAAATAATATAAGGACAATAAGGAAAAGGAGGAGAAGGAGGAGAAATAATACAGTGCCTATAATGAGAAGGAGGAGAAGGAGGAGAAGTATGTGAAGGAGGAGAAATAATATAATGACAAGGAGGAGAAGGAGGAGAAGAAAGAGAAATAATAGAATGAAAAGGAAAATAAGTAGGTGAAAGAGGAGAAATAATAGAAAGACAAGAAGGAGAAGGACGTTAAGAAAGAGAAGTAATAAAATGACAACAAAGAGAAGGAGGAGAAATACTGCAAGGACAAGGAGGAGAATGAAGAGAAAGTGGAAGGATAACACAATGACAAGGAGGAGAAGGAGGAGAAATATTATAACGACAAGAAGGAGAAGGAGGAAAAGGAGGAAACAGAGGAGAAGAAGTGTCGTGGTTTAGCCGGCAGCTCAGCCCCACACAGTCGCTTGCTCACTCCCCCACCAGTAGATGGGGAGAGAATCAGAAGGGTAACGCTCGTGGGTTGGGATAAGAATAGTTTAATAATTAAAATTAAAAGAAACAACAACAGAAAAGCAAAGTAGAGGAGAACAACGAGAGGCGCAAAGCCCCGGGGGAAGGGACAAAAACCACCAAAACAAACAGCACGCGATGCAGCCGTACACCGCCCGCCAATCCAACGCCGCGCCGCTCCTGAGCTGCAAATTGCCCACCCTTAATATACTGGTCATGGTGTCACATGGTATGGAATGAACATGCCATTGGCCAGTTGGGGTCAGCTGCCCCCACCATGGCCCTGCCCCTCCCAGCCCCCCGCCACACGGCAGAGCGCTGGAAGCTGGAAAGGTAGCCGACCCCACACAGTGAGGAGAATTAGCCCCTTCTCAGCCAAAACCAGCACATTCTCCACCCCTTATTCCATACCATTTACACCACGCCCAGGTCCCATATGATGCAATACAACCGTACCAACCACCACCCCTCCCCTTCCCATCCTTTAACATAATACACAGACATCATTCCTTAGTCTATGGACCTTCCCTGTAAAATGTCCATTAAAATGTCCATTGAGTTCACCCAGTCCATGACTCTGGGCTCCATCTGTCGTATCAGTCTTTCAGGGTGGGAGAGGTGGCGTGTGGCGTTGGGTTGCTGCATACCAAGTCAGTCATCCTTCCATCACTGCTGCACGGCTTGTTTCATAGTTGATCTTCCATGGGTTGGGAGGCTCGTACTCTGATATCATTGATACAACACAGAGTGACACACAATATTATATAGGAGTTCGCATTGTGCCATTCAGTTCATTGACTGATTTCGCCCAAAATCAAATCCGCTTGAGGCACACATCGGATTTCTCCATCCTCCCGCATCACCAACCAAGTGCACCCAGGTCCTCGAGCAAAAGCAATCCCACGAATGGGTTTGCCTCTGCCTGAAGCAGGAATAACCCAGACTGTCTTCCCCAATATATTTTTTATGTGCACTACAGGGACTATATCCCCTTCCACAGTACGTAAGGATTCTGACTGGGCAGGGCCAGCTCGCCTGGCAGATCCCCTCGTGTTGACTAACCACGTGGCTTTTGCTAAATGTGCATCCCAGTGTTTAAATGTTCCACACTCCCCCCATTGCTCTCAGTGTCATCTTTAAGAGTCCATTGTATCTTTTGATTTTCCCAGAGGCTGGTGCATGATAAAGGATGTGATACACCCGCTCAATGCCATGCTTTTTGGCCCAGATGTCTATGAGGTTATTTCGTAAATGAGTCCCGTTGTCTGACTCAATCCTCTCTGGGGTGCCACATTGCCACAGGACTTGTTTTTCGAGACCCAGGATAGTGTTCCGGGCAGTGGCGTGGGGGACAGGAGATGTTTCCAGCCAGCCAGGTGTTGCTTCCACCATTGTAAGCACATGGTGTTTACCTTGGCGGGTCTGTGGGAGTGTGATATAGTCAATTTGCCAGGCTTCCCCATATTTATATTTCAGCCATCGTCCCCCACACCACAGAGGCTTTACCTGCTTCGCTTGCTTGATTCCAGCACATTTCACATTCGTGGATAGCCTGTGCAATAACATCCATGGTCAAGTCCACCCCTCGATCATGAGCCCACCTGAATGTTGCATCTCTCCCTTGATGGCCTGAGGTGTCATGGGCCCACCGAGCTAGAAATAGTTCACCCTTATGTTGCCAGTCCAGATCCACCTCAGCCACTTCAATCTTGGCAGCCTGATCTACCTGCTGGTTGTTTCAATGTTCTTCAGTGGCCCGACTCTTGGGATAGGTGAGCATCCACATGCCGTACCTTTACAACCAGGTTCTCTACCCGGGCAGCAATATCTTGCCACAATGTGATGCCCCAGATGTGTTTACCTCTACGTTGCCAGTTGCTTTGCTTCCACTGCTGCAGCCAGCCCCACAGGGCATTTGCCACTGTCCAGGAGTCAGTATAAAGATAGAGCACTGGCCACTTTTCCCGTTCAGCAATGTCTAAGGCCAGCAGGATGGCCTTTACCTCTGCAAACTGGCTCGATTCACCTTCTCCTTCAGCAGTTTCTGCTACTTGTCGTGTAGGACTCCATACAGCAGCCTTCCATCTCCGGTGCTTTCCCACAAGGCGACAGGACCCATCAGTGAACAGGGCATACTGCTTTTCATCTTCTGACAGTTTGTTATACAGTGGGGCTTCTTCAGCACGTGTCACCTCCTCCTCTGGTGATAATCCAAAGTCTTTGCCTTCTGGCCAGTCCATAATCACTTCCAAGATTCCTGGGCGACTGGGGTTTCCTACTCGAGCCCGCTGGGTGATCAGTGCAACCCATTTACTCCACATAGCATCAGTTGCATGGTGTGTAGAGGGGACGTTTCCTTTGAACATCCAGCCCAGCACTGGCAGTCGGGGTGCCAGGAGCAGCTGTGCTTCAGTACCAACCACTTCTGAAGCAGCTCGAACCCCTTCATATGCTGCCAATATCTCTTTTTCAGTTGGAGTATAGCGGGCTTCGGTCCCTCTGTATCCCCGACTCCAAAACCCTAGGGGTCGAACTCGGGTCTCCCCATGTGCTTTCTGCCGGAGGCTCCAGGTAGGGCCATTCTCCCCGGCTGCAGTGTAGAGCACATTTTTTACATCTTGTCCTGCCCAGACTGGCCCAAGAGCTACTGCATGAACTATCTCCTGTTGAATCTGTTCAAAGGCTTGTCGTTGCTCAGGGCCCCATTTGAAATCATTCTTTTTCCAGGTCACTTGATAGAGAGGGCTTACGATCAGACTGTAGTGTGGAATATGCATTCTCCAAAAACCCACAACGCCCAAGAAAGCTTGTGTTTCCTTTTTGCTAGTTGGTGGAGACAGGGCTGCTGTTTTGTTGATCACATCCATTGGAATCTGACGACATCCATCTTGCCATTTGATTCCTAAAAACTGGATCTCTTCAGCAGGTCCCTTTATCCTACATTATTTTATGGCAAAACCAGCTTTCAGGAGGATTTGGACTATTTTCTCTCCTTTCTCAAAAACTTCTTCTGCTCTGTTGCCCCACACGATGATGTCATCAATACACTGAGGTTGTTCTGGAGCTTCTCCCTGTTCCAGTACAGTCTGAATCAGTCCATGGCAAATGGTAGGACTGTGTTTCCACCCCTGGGGCAGTCGATTCCAGGTGTACTGGACGCCCCTCCATGTGAAAGCAAACTGTGGCCAGCACTCTGCTGCCAGAGGGATTGAGAAGAATGCATTAGCAATATCAACTCTGGCATACCACTTGGCCGCCTTTGACTCCAGTTCGTATTGAAGTTCTAGCATGTCTGGCACAGCAGCACTCAACGGTGGAGTGACTTCATTCAGGCCACGATAGTCTACTGTTAGTCTCCACTCTCCATTTGACTTCCACACTGGCCATATGGGACTGTTAAAGGGTGAGTGGGTTTTACTGATGACTCCTTGGCCCTCCAGTCGAAGAATGAGCCCATGGATGGGGATCAGAGAGTCTCTGTTGGTGCGATATTGCCGCCAGTGCACTGTTGTGGTGGCGATTGGCACCTATTGTTCTTTGACCCTCAGCAACCCCACAACAGAAGGGTCCTTTGAGAGGCCAGGCAAGGCAGACAGCTGTTTACTTTCCTCCGTCTCCAAGGCAGCTACACCAAAAGCCCACCTGTACCCTTTGGGGTCCTTGAAATACCCTCTCCTGAGGTAGTCTATGCCAAGGATGCACGGAGCCTCTGGGCCAGTCACAATGGGGTGCTTTTGCCACTCATTCCTGGTTAGGCTTACTTTGGCCTCCAATACGGTTAGCTCTTGGGAGCCCCCTGTCACTCCAGCAATGCTGATGGGTTCTGCCCCTATATAGTTTGATGGCATTAAGGTGCACTGTGCGCCGGTGTCCACTAAAGCTTTATACTCCTGTGGGTCGGATGTGCCAGGCCATCGGATCCACACAGTCCAGTCAGCCCGGTTATCCCTTTCCTCCACCCGGCTGGAGGCAGGGCCCCTCTAGTGCTGATCATGGCAGTCACAACTCACTTCCTGTAAATGTGAATCAGGAGTCCCTCTATTACACTTAGAAATAAAATCAGTGCTTCTACTCCTCTGTCTGGGGACTTTCTCACTGGAAACTGGAACAGCAGCTTTCCTGGAAGAGCCTCCCTGAGTGATTGTTCTTCCTTGCAGTTCATGCACTTCTGCCTGTAGGGTCGAGCTAGGCTTGCCATCCCACCTCATCATGTCCTCTCCATGGTCACGCAGGTAGAACCATAGGGTGGCCCGTGGTGTGTATCCCCTCCTTTGAGCCAAAGGACGCTTATTCCTAACAGCTGAGACACTACTCTGTCGAGGTGGGGAGCAGGACATATCTTTGAGTTGCTGGACCTCTTGGGATAGTTTCTCCACAGCAGAGTCGAGCAAGGAGGAGATATTTGTTTCGTAATCCTGGAGTCTATGAATCACCTCTGCCACCGTTGGTGTCTCGTCATCTTTCCAGGACATCACTGCCAATGAGTTTGCATGTGAAGATGGTGCGCTCTGTACAAACTTCCGCAACATGGGTCGTGTGCGCTCAGCTTCATCTGGATCTTTGGATGACCGTTGATCGTCCAGGTCACCATAAATCACCTCAAGCACAGCTAATTCCCTTAGATACTGGATGCCTTTCTCCATAGTTGTCCATTTTCCTGGGTGATATGTAACATCTTCTTTAAAGGGATACCTTTCCTTCACTCCAGACAGGAGTCGCCTCCAGAGGCTGAGGGCTTGTGTTTTTTTCCCAATTGCTTTGTCAACACCCCCTTCCCCAGAAAGGGATCCCAGTTGTTTGGCTTCTTTTCCCTCTAGTTCCAGACTACTGGCCCCATTATCCCAGCATCTGAGCAGCCAGGTGACAATGTGCTCACCTGAATGACGGCTATAATCTTTTTGCATATCTCGCAACTCACTCAAGTACAGGGATCAGGTGGTCTCTATTTCATTTATGACTTCTTCCTCTTCTCCCCGTGACGGCCCTGCTTTTTCATCATCCCGTTCTAAACGAGTTTACGTCTGCTTCCAATATTTCGTCTTGTGTATGGGGGCAACTGATACTGGTACGGGTTGATTCTCTGAGCCACCTCCAGTACTTGTCATGGGGGTTTGAGTGGCTGCAGTGCCTGTCCTCAGGGCTGGAGTGTCTACAGTGCCAGTCACTTTGCTTTTCAATCCAGAGACCTTCTCTTCCCCTTGGGGGCACTGAATACTGTTGAGCAGGGCTCGGTATGCATGGGCCAGACCCCAGCATGTTGCAGTTATCTGTGTCTCTCTGGAGTTCCCAGCGTAACAACATACTTTCTCCAAATATTCTACTAGTTTTTCAGGATTCTGCACTTGTTCGGGGGTGAAACTCCAAAACACTGGGGGTGCCCACTGCCCTAGGTATTTGCCCATGCTATCCCACATGCCCTGCCACTTGTAACTATCAAGCCTCGGGGCAGATTTCTGGGTGATATTCTTAAGTTGCTTAGTCAAAACCAAAACAACATGCCCAAAAACTAACAATAAGTGCACCTTAACCACCCAAGGATGTTCAAGATACAAAAAGGTTGTTGTAATAGATGCAGAGACATCATAGAACAAAGTTGCAAAGGTACTATTCTGTATTTCCTCCATATAAAATCTCTCAGAGGAGGAGGTATAATTGCTAATTGCCTCAACAAGGTGGAATCCAAAGTACAGTAAGGGTTTCAGCAAAAACCCCAAATACCAGATAAAGCTGAAAACGAGTGTTTGTATAACAAATCTCATAGGCAAAACATTACTAATCACAGCAGAACACAGCAGACTAAACAAACCAACACCAATCTTGAACACCAACTGCAAAAAGGACCACATGGTGCTGTGACCAGCAGCTGTTATTATCTCCAACCCTTGAGCCCCACGTTGGGTGCCAAAAAGACTGTCGTGGTTTAGCCGGCAGCTCAGCCCCACACAGTCGCTCGCTCACTCCTGCACCGCTAGATGGGGGAGAGAATCAGAAGGGTAACGCTTGTGGGTTGGGATAAGAACAATGTAATAATTAAAATTAAAAGAAACAACAACAGAAATGCAATGTAAAGGAGAACAACGAGAGCCGCAACCACCGACTCACGGACCACCAACCCAAGTAATACCACCTACTCAGAAGAGAACAATGGGAAAGGACAACTGAGCCTGCGCAATAATTTACATGTGAAGTGAGCAAGTTTGTTCCAATCACCGAAGAGAATAATATTGAATACGTATGGATAAGATGAATATGCATATTTTTGATCTATATAAATCACAAAGGAAAGGTGTGTAAGGTATACACCTTAGGAGGAGCAATCCCCTGTGCATCCGGTGCCGTGAATGAAGAATGCCTGCTCTTTAATACTAAATTGGTGTTAAAGAGTTGTTTCTGATTTTACCGCATTTTTCAGTAACACCTCCATCTTCTCCTCATGTTTCCTCCTGTTGTCTCCTCCTCCTGTTACATCCTGTTTCCTCATTCTCCTGTTGCCTCCTCCTCCCCGCCTCCTCCTGTGGCCTCTTGTTTCCTCCTCCCCCTCTTGTCACCTCCTCCTGCTTCCCCTGTTCCCTATGTTCCTCATCTTTCTCTTCCTCCTGTTACCTCCATTTTTCCCCTCCTCTTCATCCTCCTCTTGCCTCCTCCACCTACTACTAATCTTGCCTCCAGTTACCTTGTGTTGCTTTTTCCTCCTCCTCCTGCTGTTGCCTCCTCCTCTTGCCTCCTGCTTTCTCCTCTGCCTCCTGTTGCCTCCTCATCCTTCTCCTCCTGCACCTCCTGTTTCCTCCTCTTAGCTCCTTTTGCCTTCTTTTGCCTCATTCGCCTGTTGCCTTCTCCTCCTGTTTCTCCCATTCTGCTTTTGTCGCCTCCTCCTTCTCCTCTTTCTCCTTTGTGTCCTCCTTTTCCTCTTCCTTCTCCTGTTGCCTCCTCATCCCCCTCTTCCTCTTCCTCCTCCTTTAACCTTCTATTGCCTGCTGTTGCCTACTCCTCATCCTCCTCTCATAGCCTCCTCTTCACTTCCTCACCTTCCTCTACCTTCTGCTCTACCTCCTCTTCTTCCTCCTCCCCCAGAGCCTCCTGTTGCCTCGTCCGCCTGCTCCTCCTGTTGCATCCTCTGTCCTCCTATTGCCTCCTCCTCTGTTTACGCCTCCTGTTTCCTCTACCTCCTCCTGTTTTTTCCTCTTACAACCTTCTCATCATCCTTTTTCTTCTTGCTGCCTCCTGGTCCTTGTCCACCTCCTCTGCCTCTTCCTGAAGGCCACTAACAGCTTTCAGTCCTGGCCAGCTCTGTGTCCAAGCCCTAGGTAGTGGGTCTCCATTTTGGACCTGGGCTATGGCTAGGGTGAGGGTTAAGTGTGGGTGAGGGTCAGGTGGTAGAACAAGTGCAGAGCTCCAGTGTTGGTGAGGCTTTGAAGGTGATGCCAAGGGAAGGTGAGGGCCACTAACAGCGTTCAGTCCTGGCCACTTCTGTGTGGCAGCTCCAGGTGGTGTCCCCACACCACGTCCCCATGCAGCATGCTGGGAGCTATAGGCCCTCAAACACACAAACACCCAGCATACTGGGAGCTGTAGTCCCCTACATCCCCACAGAACGCTGGGAGCTGTATTCCATAAAGCCCAAGACATGATGGGAGCTGTAGGCCCTCACCCCCTCACACACACACACACCCCTCCCCCGGCATGTCCAAGCTGTAGTCCCTCAATTGCCACAACATGATGGGAGCTGTAGTCCCTCACCCCTTGCGGCATCTTGTGAGCTGTACACCCTCACCACTACACACACCCCCACCAGCATGCTGGGAGCTGTAGTCTCTCCTGTCCTCCCTGCTCCCTCCCC
The DNA here is from genome assembly GCF_949628215.1 of Phalacrocorax aristotelis. Lineage (NCBI taxonomy): Eukaryota > Metazoa > Chordata > Aves > Suliformes > Phalacrocoracidae > Phalacrocorax > Phalacrocorax aristotelis. Next base: position 25,898,696 of record NC_134310.1, read on the forward strand.
CCCACAGAATGCTGGGAGCTTCAGTCCCTCACATGTCTCCAACAGCTTTCAGTCCTGGCCACTGCTGTGTTGGAGCCCTAGGTGGTGGGGTGTCTGTTTTGTACCTGAGATCTAGCTAGACTGATGGGCTAGGCAAGGTACAGAATTAGATGGCAGAGCAAGTGCAGAGCCCCAGTGTTGGTGGGGCTGTGAAAGGGCTCCCAAGGGAAGGTGATGGCCGCAAAGGAGCTCAGTCCTGGCCACTTCTGTATGGGAGCCCTATGTGGTGGGTGTCTGTTTTGGGCCTGGGCTCCGGTTAGGGGGAGGGGGAGGGTGATATTTAGGTGCAGTATGCAGTGCGGAGCCTCCTCCTCACTCCTGGAGGGCAGCAGGGCATTTCCCAGGCATTGGAAAGGTCTGGCAAATGCCCCAGGGCTCTCTGGAGAGCAGCAGGGCCCTGACCAGGCCCTAGCAAAGCCCAGCATCAGCCCCGGGGGGGTCTCTCTGGAGGGCAGCAGGGCATTGCCCAAGCAACTGAAAGCCTGGCAAACGACCTGGGGAATTCTCTAGATAAGCAGGGCTCCTTACGGCACCCAACAAAGTCCCTGGGGCACTCCTGGGGCAGTGAAAGCCTCAGAGCAATCTAGATGGCAGCAGAGCACTGTCCAGGCCCTGGCAAAGTCTGGCTAAAGCCCCAGTGCTCTCTGTAGGCCATCGGGGTCCAACTGGGACGCAGCAAAGCCTGACAAAAACTCTGGGACACTTTGAAGAGGAGCAAGACCCTGCATAGGCCGTAGCAAAGCCCAGCAAAAGCCCCAGGTCTCTATGTTGGGGATCAGGGCTCAGCCCAGGCCAGAACAAACCCTAGGTGTGGTGGCTTGACCTAGGCTGGCTGCCAGGTCCCCACCAAGTCACCCTATCACTCCCCCTCCTCAACTGGACAGGGGGAGAAAATACAACAAAAGGGTCATGGGTTGAGATACAGATAGGGAGATCACTCAGCAATTACCATCACGGACAAAACAGACTTGACTTGGGGAAATTAATTTCATTTATTGGCAATTGAATCAGAGTAGGATAAAGAGAAATAAAAACAAATCTTAAAACACCTTTCCCCACCCCTCCCTTCTTCCCAGGCTCAACTTAACTCCCAAATTCTCTACCTCCTCCCCCAAGTGATGCAGGGGGATGGGAGGTCAGCTCATCGCAAGTTGTCTCTGCTGCTCCTTCCTCCTCATGCTCTTCCCCTGCTCCAACATGGGGTCCTCCCACAGAAGACAGTTCTTCACAAACCTTGCCGGCATGGGTCCTTCACAAACTGCTCCAGTGTGGGTCCTTTCCACGGGGTGCAGTCCTTCAGGAATGGCCTGCTCCAGCATGGGTCCCCCGCAGGACCACAGGTCCTGCCAGAAAACCTGCTCCAGCATGGGCTTCTCTCCATGGGGCCACAGGTCCTGCCAGAAGCCTGCTCCAGCATGGGGTCCTCCACAGGCTGCAGGGTGGATATCTGCTCCACCATCGACCTACATGGGCTGCAGAAGGACAACCTTCTTCACCATGGTCTTCACCATGCACTGCAGGGGAATCTCTGCTCTGGCACCCGCTCCCCCTCTAGTGAACTTGGTGTCTGCAGGGTTGTTTCTCTCACATATTCTCACTACTCTCTTGGCCGCTGCTATGCAGCAGTTTTCACCCTTTCTTAAATATGTTATCACAGAGGTGCTACCACTGTCACAGATTGGCTCACCTTTAGCCAGCAGTGGGTCCATCTTGGAGCCAGCTGGAACTGGCTCTGTCTGACATGGGGGGCAGCTTCTGGCATCTCACAGAAGCCACCCTTGCAGCCCACCTGGATACCAAAACCTTGCCACAAACCCAACACACCAGCAAAAGCCCTGGAGCACTCTAGAGAGAAGCAGGGCTCCTTGTGGGTCTTGGCAAAGCCAGGTAACATCCCTGGGGCTCTCCACAGGACAGCAGAGCACTGCCCAGCCCTGGAAGACTGGGAAAAGCCCTGGAGCAGTCTTTATGGAAGTAGAGCCCCTGTGGGCCCCAACAAGGCCTGGTGAAGGGCCTGGGGCTCTCTGGAGGGCAGTGGGACCCTGACCAGGCATAAGAGTAAGGGACAAAATACTCAAAAACTCCCCATTAAAACCAATCAGTCTGAAATAAAAGGACCCCCTGACTGACAGGAGTGAGACCCAGAACAGAGATGGTTATGGGGCCTCTTGGGAGAAACAGGGGATTTGTTGATCAGAATTGATGATTAAAGCTAGGGATGGTGTGGCATTAATCCAGAAAACCTTGGGAAAGGGTATATCCATCAGGGGTCACTGGGAAAAGACAAGAGCTTCCAGTAGCCAGGATAGGGTTAGACTCAATGATCTTAAAAGGTTCCTTCCAATCCAAAACATTCTATCATTCTGTGATTCCAGCAATGCCTGGTGATGGCCCGAGGACTCTCTGGAGGGCAACAGGGCCTCACCCAGGCCCCACCAATGCCCAGCAAAGACCCAGAGTACTTGAGGGCAGCAGGATCCTGCCTGGGTGCCTGCAAAGCCTGGCAAAGGACCTGGGGAACTCTGGAGAGAAGCAGGGCCCTGCCAGGGCACTGGCAAAAGCCCTGGGGCTCTCTGGAGGGCTGCAGGCCCCCTTGAGGCTTAGGGCAAAGCCTTGCGGTGGCTCTGGGGCTCTCTGGAGGGCAGCAGGGCACTGCCCAGGCCCTGGCAAAGCCTGGCAAAGGTCCTGGGTGCTCTCTGTATGTCATCAGGGTGCCACCTGGAACCCAGCAAAGCCTAGTGAAAGCCCCGGTGCTCCCTGGAGAGAAGCAGGCCCCTGCCCAGGCCCCAGGAAAAAGCCAGCAAAAGCCCCAGGTCTCTCTGTTGGGGACCAGGGCCCCAGATTCATCAAATCCTTATCACTCCAATTTAGTGGCAAGAATGTTTTGGGGACTGTGTCAAAAGCCTTACAGAAGTCCAGGTAAATGATATCTGAAGCTCTTCCCTTGTCCACTGATGCAGTCACTCCATTGTGGAAGGCCGCTAGTTTAGTGAGGCATGGGTTTGCCCTTGATGGGGCCATGTTGGTGGTTTCTAGTCACTCCCATGCCTGGGAGTTTGCAGCATGGTGATTGAGACTAGAGCATCAATTCTTGGGACAGGTCTGTCCCAGTTCCATTTAACCCCAGTTAAATGGAATCCCAGTTCCATTTAAGCTCTGGGCTTTGCAAAGGGTGAGTGCACTGAAGAGCAGCCCTTTCCAGATGCTGAGTGCAGACAGAGTTGGTACAGTGTCTCTGGGCTATTTATCCTTGGTGTTAACCTTAAAGTTGCAAGTGCTGCATTGGGGTGGGAGTGGGGTTGACGAGTCCCTGGGTGCCTGCCCTCCCACACCCCCACAGCAGGCACAGTGAAGGGTGTGCTTTTTAATTTCAGTTATAATAAAATATTTTTACAGAGCCAAAAAATTCAAAAAGGTTCAAAACATCTCACTGTCATGCATCCATGGTAGCCGCTGCCAGCAGTGCCACACGGGGTGGTACAGACACACAGGCATCAGTGAGGCGTGCTACAGGAGCAGAATTGGTTGGTTCAATAACATGCCAAACAGGAAGGTTTGGGGAGGTGGCACAGGGCCAGGGGAACCACAGTCAGGGGGTGCAGGGCTGAGCCCCAGCCTGGCCATGCAGGAGCAGCAGTTAGAAAAGGGGTGTAAACATTGAACAGAAATGAGAGAGGAAAGCTAGACCCTTTGGTCCCAGGCAAACCTTATAGAAAAAGGACCACAGGGGGCCGGTCGGAGTACCCTGTTTTGAGCTGGGGAGGGGGCTGAGAGAAGTATATTGACTTGTGGGGTCATCAGGCCTCTGTCTTCCCCAGTACTTAGGGCAAACTGGCCACCTGGGGTGGCCATCCCCGATACCATACACCCTGGCCTCCTGGGCATTCACAGGAGATGCCCCACTGATCATGCAGAAATGGTGGTTAATGGGAAATTGGGGGGGGTCCTCTGGGTTGGGGGTGGGAAGTGTCTTGCTTGTGCCAAGGAGGTCCCATGGGCGCTACTGCACTGCACAGGGATGGCTGGTCCCCACTGGCCAGAGCAAAGGGAGATGGGTCCCTCTGCTCCAGTGCCCCCAGCCCTCACCTCCAAGCCCTGGAACCCTGGGGGGCAGCAGCGGGGCAGCCCACAGTGGCAGCAAGACAGGGAAGACAAGATAGGGACTGAGGGTTGCTCCCTGCTGCTCCCAGCCCCAGTGATGCCACTGCCAGCCAGGGAGTGGACCCTGTGCGGGGCATGCATGGGCTGCACCCACCAACCCAACAGCCCCTATAGCCCTTCTGGGTGCAGGACACAGAAGTATCATCCAGCTGCCCTGTATATGTACAGCTATTTACATACATACAGGGTGCTCAGCGGGTAGGAGCCTCCCTGTCCCTCAGGGCGCCCAGTGATGCTCAATGGATGTGGACAAGGGGCCATTGTGCTGTGCCAGCCACTCACCAACAGCACTGGGTGGAATGAGACACTATCCCCCACCCCCTCCAGCCCTTTCCTTGTCTCACTGGATGAGGTCAGGGATGGGCCATTTGGGTTCCTCCATCTCAGACAGTCTGGGAAGGGGCAGATCTGTCCCATCACCCAGTCTGAGCTCCAGCCCTTCCCTGCAGCACCTTTCCCATCGGGGTGGGATGGGGGTATGGCCGTGCTCTACACCACTGTCACCCAGTCAGTCTGGTCAAGGGAGGGACAGGGAGGGTCTGTCACTGCAGCCACATCCCCCTCACCCACACTGGAGTCAGGAAGGAGACTCCTCCTGTGGCTGCTCTTATGGCTTATACATGGCTGGAGGATGCTGTAGAAAAGGGGCCAGGAGTTGGGGAGAGGGCTGGGGGGGCGGAAGGGGTTTAACTGCTGCCCTCCTCAGCTGAGCGTGTGTCCGACTTGAGCTTGACGAACTCCTTGGCCACCTCGTCATTGTTGCGTTGGGAGAGGATGCGGAGGACGGTGAGGCCAGTGTCATCCATGTGGATGCGGCGGCCCAAGGGCAGCCAGCAGGCGCAGCCAGGTCGCTGCAGGATATCACGGAGTTGCAGGACAGCGATGCCCACTGTCCGGTCCTCCCGGGCGAAGCAGTAATCCTTCACACACACCTGCAGCTCATAGCACTCAGGGCCTGTCTCTGTCCCCAGCGTGCTGCAGGGGGCAAGGGACAGGCAGTGTTGGCATAGGAGGTCACACTCCCAGGCCCCCTGGCTCTACAACAGCACCCTATATGGGTGCTGCCTCCCCACTGCCCCTAAAAAAGCCTTTCTTTTCTTCCTTTTCCCCAATCCCTGCTTCTACCAATGAGGAAACTTCTACATCATCCCCTGGGGGACAAGCAAACTCACTGGCAGACCCCAGGAGAAGGGAGTCGCCACATCGTGAGGACACATCCCCCAGCCCAGTCCCACATCCCCAGCCCCATGGTGTCACTCACAACTGGAAGCTCTCATTGTACTTGGGGGCCCAGCTGTTGTTCTTGGATTTGGTGGCAAATTTCCTCTTCTTGCCACTGAGGTGGGGCCCAATGATGTTGACCTCAATGAAGGGCCGAAAGATGCCCGACGTCTGCCATTTGAGGTCGTTCGCAGCCACCACTGCAAGGAGGGGGAACATGAGGCTTGCAGGGCATTGCCACCTGCCAGACCCTAGCATCCCAGCCAGCAGACCCCACCTTTGACAGTGACTTTGTGTTCACCGGTGCCAGGGTGGGTGAAGAGCTCCACGTGAATGGACACCTCCCCAGTAGGGTCATCCACACCAGAGCCTGCATGGCAAAAGGAGGAGACATGAGCATCCCCTCCCCTGTGTCTTTGACATCCCTTGCCCACCACCAACCCCACTGGAGGAAGCAGATCACCTGCCATGGGGCGGGAGAGTGTGGGCAGTAGGATTTGACCCAATGTGGCCTCTGCCAAAGAGTTCTGGAGACAGCAGCATGGGTGCAGCAACTGTCAGTGATGGCTGGGGCTGGCACCAGGCTGGGCTGGGGCATGGCAGGACATCCCCAGCACCAGGCTGGCTCTCTGTCAACCCACCCCACATTGGCAGGCCCCAGTGAGCCCCCTTGCCCAGGCAGGGGCTGAGGTGTCTGGGTGGGATGGGGCAGGGTCCACATCCCCCTACTATGGGCAGGGGGTGGGTGTCAGTGCTCCATGCATGGTTATGAACATGGACACAACGCTGAGCAGGAGGAACCCAATCTGGCCCTTGTGCCACAGGGCAGCCATGGCCCTGCCAAGGCTTGTAGCCCCTCCATCTCAGGGACCACATCAAGCCCTGGGGTCCCCAAGCCTGGGGAACTTGGGTGACCTGCAACCAACAGCCCAACTCATCCCCTCCCCACCCCACACCCAAGAGCCACGCATGCACCCATGGGTGAAGGAAGGGGTTCAAGGCAGAGGGACAGGCTCTGTGGGTCAGACGGGGGCCAAGGAGATCAAACTGAGCTCAGCAGAAAGCTCCCAGGGCAGAAATAGCAGTGTAAAGGAGGACACATCCCCATGTGTTACTGCATGTGTCCCCAGCACAAGGGTACCAGGCTGGGGCAAGAAGCTGGTAATGGTACACTTTCCATCCACCTTAATCCTCCACCCCACTCCCAGCGCCCCTTCTCTGCCCCACCCCCAGCACCCCAGGCACCTGCCACCCAGGCAGCCGCGCATGCTGAGCCAAAATGGAGGTGATGGCGGGTGAGGAGGAGGCATCTGGGTACAGGAGGCCAAGCATGGGGTGCAGTCCCAGCCCCTCCGGCAGGGTGCGATGGAGGCAAAGCAGGGCCCGTGGAGCTGGGCTCATTCCTCACACCCCAGGGCAGGCAGAGCTCACCGGAGCAAGGCTAGTAATGGTCCTTCTGGCAGCAGGGTGGGAGGGGGACATGAACACAGCCTCCCCTGGGGCCACATGTCCCAGGTAGACAGTTCCCTGCCTTGCAGGGAGGTCATGGCAGGTGCCCACCCCCAGGCAGCAGCACTGGGGACAATGCAGGGTGCCCAGAGCTTGCAAGCAACGGTGGGCACCCCTATCCCCACAGGGCACAGCCCCCTCTCCCTGGCCTGGGGGGAGAGGGTGGGTGGGTCAAGACAGCTGAGCACAGTTCCTCTGAATTCAGCCTAAAGCAGCCCCAGGAGTGCAAATCTGTGGGCAGAGGGCTCCAGCTCTGCCCACACTAGGTGTCTCCAAGGCCGGCCGTGCTGGGACAGGGCTCTGGTCCACCCCAGCCCACAGTGCTGGGACTGTTACTAGCCCAGGCTGCCAGCGGCAGGCAGGTGCAGGGGCGGGCGAGCAGCACACATACCCTTCTCAGGATAAATTTCTTCACTAAGGGTAAACCTAATACCTTTCCCACCATGAACTAGTGGGAAGGAGAGAGAAAGATACAGCGACACAGAACAGAGTAGAAAAAGAGAGAATGAAGGACATGACATGCATGGGGGATGGAAACAGTGAAAAAAAAGGGGAGAAAAAGAGAGAGAAAGAGAGATCAGATCTTGCAGACAGATGGACAGCTGAGCATCTGGACAACACTGCAGCAACACAGGAGTGCTGGGCACCACCCAGCTCTGAGTCCAGGAGTTCCTGAGGTCAGACTGCAACCAGGGGTGCTGGCACCCACTGGACCCAACCCCACACCCCCAGCATGGCTGGCACAGGAGGCACAGACAGCAGGAGACACACAGACAGCAAATGCATGTCCCTCTCCCCAAGGACACATACAAGCCTGGCTGGGGCACTATGCAATGGCCCATGACCACCAGTGAGTATCTCTGTCCCCTCCTCGAGCAGCCAAGGGACAAAATAAAGGGCAGCATTTAGAGCTGAGGGGTAGTCCTGGCCCAGAGGGTGCCCAGCACCCTGTACCACATGGCTCTGGGACAGGGACAGAACCTGAGAGGCACCTGGCACCCTGGATGGACCCCAAATCATGGGGTATTTGGGGTACCCAGCATGCCCAGTACAGGCCCTGGCACAGCATCCAGATCCAGCCGATCCTGTGTGAGGTCTGAGCCCTGGCCAGGCTGGCACTGCTTGGCCAAGACTGGCAGCTCCAAGGCAGCGCTGGACAAAGGTGTCTGTGTTGGGTGACAGAGGCCATACAGAGTGGATAAACACTGTCATGGCCAGCGGGTGACCCTCTCCCACACACACAGCCCCATTTCTGTGCCAGCCCAGCCACACCCTGGCATGTTCTTGCTGGTGGGGGACTTGAGGGTGCCAGGCTGCCTCTGGGCACTCATGACCCCTCTTCACCTGCAAACCATGGGAGAAAAAAGCCCTTCTCTCCCCACCTATTCCTCCGTGAGCCTGGCTGGGACCCCCAATCCCACCGGGATGGGGGCAGGGTGGGGCCCTGGCCGCGGGGCTGAGCCCCTGTGTGGGTATAGGGGGCCCAGGTGGTGCATCCTACCCTGCGAAGCCTGGGTCTGCACAAAGGTTTTGATGAGGAGGTCAGTGGCCTGGGTGTAGAGGGACAGGGCATAGCGCAGCGACTGCAGGTCAGGGCTCTTCTCCAGGAATGTCTTCTTCAGCCCCACACCACCAGCATGGAAGTATTGCTGGAGTGGGGAGACAAGCACAGGGTCCTCAGTGGCTCTGCTGGAGCCCCCCCAGTGCCACACCAGGTCTGTGCCTCAGGGCTAGAGCCCTCAGGGGCACCCCCCCTTCATCTCCCAGAGCACCCTCACCTTGATGGTGTCCAGTGCCAGCTCCACCACGGCACATTGCTTTGGAGTCAGGCTCTTGGCTTCCTCCCGAACCATGTGGTCCTGCAAGGCACAAATCCTGCTCTCGGGATGGAACCAGGGCCCCACTCACCTTGCCCCAGCCATGCCAGCAAACCAGCACTGGTAGGGTTCTTAAAACAGTACCAGTGCCAGCCTGCAAACTGCCACCCACCCTAGCACAGAGAGGAGCTCAGACCATCTGGCCCCACCCCAGCCCAGCCTCCCAGCCCTCACCTTCAGCTTGGAGAGCTGTCCCAGCTCCTTGGCTGCACTGAAAATCATCTGCGTGCCCTGCAGAGAGCAAAGACACAGGAATGGCCCCAGTGAGCGGCCGGGCTGGGGGTACCACGGCCAGGCTGGGCACATGGTGCCAGGAGCTTGCTGTAGCTCTGGGGGCTGCCCCAGCCCCCCCCAGGCTCCAGGAGGGCAGAAGGGTGCTCCTCAGAGAGCCCCAGGTGCCACTGGCCATGCCAGGCATGGTGATGCAGGCACAGGGAGATGGTGCAGCCCCCATCCCAGCCCCTGAGTTCTCAGCACAGGTGTGTGGCTGGGGGCCAGGGGACCCCAGGGCAGAACATCACTCTGGCATCAGGGACCTCACACCCTGCTCAGCACAAGCAGCTTGGCCCAAGTGTCCCATCCTGCTCCCTGTGGTGCCCAAGAACCCACTTATGAATTAACAGAGCCCAGCACAGCACATCACTGGCACCGCAGGGACAATCATATGACATCTGGGTGGGGAGAGCAGAGACTGAGTGCAGGGGAACAGCAGGCACAGGGAGGCTGTGGCATGGTCCCCCCGTACCCTGTGGTGCTGGCAGCCAAGCCAAACACCCCCCTGCCGCCCAGACCTCTGCCCAGTCCCAGCCCCAGGAAGGTTCCCAGCCCCTTTGCACCCCAGGGAACACCATGGATGGGAGACCCTGGCCGCCTTTGCCTGCCCTGTTCCGTGCCATGCCCATGGGCAGGGGCCATGAAGCCATTCCATGTGGCCCACTGGCACAGTTCCTGGGGATACAGTCCCATGGCACAGTCAGGGCAGGCAAAGGTAGCCAGGGGCTCCTTCCCTGGCCTAGCATCCACTCACTGGGATAAGCCCAAGCTACCTTTCTCAAGTCCTCCAGTGTGCATCATACAGCTGGGTAAACTGGGGCTCAGTGGGGCAGAGCCAGCAATTCCCACCTCCTTCCCCTTCCCAGCACAAGTAGCTCCAGTCCTTCCCAACAATGAGAAACCCCGGCATCTATCCCACTAACCGTTACCTTCTGCAGGGGTCTGGCCTCCCCCCATGTCCTCATTTTGTACTCCCATTAATCCTTCGTGCCCACCCCTCCATCCCCCAAGTTCTGTCCCATTAATGCTTCCCTTGCTGTCCGCATCTTCCCCAGCCAGTGAACAGGCTGGGAGCTGGGGACACTGGTGTCACCCAGAGCATGACAGGACACTGTACTGAGCTGGGACCCCCTCCAACCCACAGCACACAGGACAAAGGACAGGGAGGAGACAAGAGGAGGGACTAGAGTCAAATGGGGAACAGAAGAGCCATGTCCTTACTTCAGTGTGACTGGGCAGCTTCACCCTGCTCTGGAAGAGAACAGCAAGGGACAGTTACTGGTGGCCCCAGCAGCAGCCAGTCATGGGTCTGGGCCCCCCACGTCCCCCAGCCATGCGGGCTCCAGCCCTGTACTCCTCTCTGGCTGTGCCCAATTCTCCGCTGCTGCCACTGGTTCAGCACCAGTTCACACCTGTAAAGGCCCAGCCCCATGTGCTTGCTGATGAACCTGTGATGAGCATGCCAAGTCTCTTCCTGAGTGGGGCTAGGCTTGCTCCCCACCTTGTTTGTGGCTGGAGAAATAGCAGCAGGTGGAGGAAAGCAGCTCACCCAACATGCTCAGTAAACTGGGGCAGGACCCAGTGTCCCCTGTGAGAGGGTGGGGAGCCGGGATGAGCCACAGGCATTGCTCAGATGGATACCAGCATGGCTCTTCCTGAGAGCCAGGTTTTGGGAGCAGGCTGCCTGGAGGGCTGTGCTGGGCCCCCAGCCTGGTGGTGAGGAGCACCCAGACAGAGGGAGAGCCTGTGTGCCTGGAGAAAGCCCTTTGGCAAGTTTTGGGGCTCAGCAAGTCTTGCTGAGGCCCCCTAAGCATCAAGGGGAAGCAGGCTCAGAGGTCCAGGGGATCTCAGCAGCCCCATGGCCCCCAGTATGCCCTGCACATCCCCAGCATGGCCCAGCATCCTGGGGGTCACCTCTTCCTGCCCCTCAGTGGTGGGACAGGTTTGTGCCTGGGATCTCCCATGCTCAGGCACCCCATCCCCACACTATCCCAGCCAGGCACCTGGAGGGGTGCTGAGCACCATGGGGCAGTATCCCCCATGCCTGCCCAGGGATGCATAACCCCTCACATACCCACCCACAGGGACTAAACATGACATGACCCTGGGCGACACACAGAAACAGGTCACTGCCCCCATCCGGCACACAGGCAGCACATCCTGGACAACACGGCACACCTCAACACAACAACATGCCACGCAGGGAACAGCATGACAGAGGAAGCACGGACAAGCCTGGACCTCCAGAGCAGGCAGGTGTGAGGCCACAAGCATGGCCACAGGGCGATGACACACATGGAGCCCATGGCTATTTACCTTCTCTGTCCCCTTGCCATGCTTTCTCAAGAGTGTGCCCTGTAGAAGCAATGTCAGAGGTTGAGTGGTGGGGTGGGGTGACAAGCGTGGGATGGGACACAGGGGATGCAGGGCAAGGCTGGGCATGTGGGGTGACTGCAATCTGGTGGCAAAGACATCACTGAGCACCTAAAGGACAGCAAGGACCAATGGGGGACTGGTCCCTGTTGGGGTGCTGGGCCCATGGGGGAAAGGTTGCCACTGGGATACTGGGTTAGCGTGGGACTAATCCCCAGAGGGATGCTGGGTCAGTGATAGACTGGTGTCTTTGGGATGCTGGGCCAACTGGTCCCCACTCAAATGCAGGATGTTGCACTGATGGGGAACTGGTCCCCACACTGGACTTATAGGTAGGTAGTCCCTGCTGGGATACAGGGATGCTGAGCCCATGAGGGACTGGGATATAGAGATGCAGGAGCCAGCTGGCACTGTGTGTGGGCAGCCTCTGGTGCCCCCACATCCCCCTCCAGCTCTGGCGAGGGAGGGGGGAAGGGGCAGCTGTACTTGGGTTTTGGACGCAGAGTTCTGGTCCGTGCAGTGCTGGGCACAGCGACAATCCTACACTGACCCAGGCCCAGCAGTGGCAAGAGAAACAGTGTAAAATGGGACAGCAGTGCCACATGAGGGGCTCCTAATCAGCCTCTTGGGGTGGGCGGCTGAGTCACGTCTGACGCAGGAGGGGGTAGCACAGGGGGTCAGCTGGCAGGGAAGCCTGCAGGAGGGACAAGCAGCACAGTTAAGGCCAAGCAGGGCTACCAGAAGGGTTTCTTGGCCTGGAGGGAAACTGAGGCACGGGGTGATGGATGAACAAGAGGACCTTGTAACCCATCACCCCAGTCACCCAGCAGCCTCAGCAAGGCTGGGACAAGGGGTCCCCATAAGGTCTGAGGGGAGGCTCAGCCCCAAGCTGCCCTCAGGGTCTCTCCAAACGCTGCTGTTGGAAACAAAAGGTGTTGGGGGACACGGGACGGGCATTCATCCCTGCAAGGATTGGCACCCAGCGCCCACCTACCGGCACCTGCACCACTGCTCCTCCTTGCAAGGGTGCCTGTGGTCAAAGCACAGATGGGGGCAGGACTGTGGGTGGATGTGGTCCTTCCCTTGCCCCACAGGGCATAAGCCCATGGCCACAGACTGAGCAGAAGAGGACAAAAGGAAACTGCTCAGCCAAAGCAGCGCAAGGACCCAGCAGCAATGCTGAGAAGGGAACCCAGGAGTCTGGTCTCCCAGGGCCATATCCCACCAGGGAAAAAGTCTCACAACTCATGCTAGCAACGTGCCCCACCACTGAGCAACGGGGCTAGGGACCATCATGTCCCAGAGAGATGCTCCCCTCCGCAGGCAGGGACTGCCCCTACCCTCAGCCCCCAACATAGCCACACCCCAGCCAGGGCCTCAAGGGGAAACTGAGGCACAAAGGGTTAGGAAGAACAGCCCTGACTTCCAGGCTCACACCACTCCCCTTGCTCATGTCTCCAGTGGCCCCTCTCACCCTCAGCACAGAACAAAAAGATAGGATCAGCCTGGGTTTGGCTGTCCCTGATTACATGGCACTGCCCCATCACCGTCCCCTCCCACCCCATCACTAACCCTTGCACCTCCCCACATCCAGGCACCCCAAGTCTGTCCAAGACCTTTCCACCCCCCAAACCCAGCTGGGGCCATGGGCAAGTGCCCACCAGGAGCCAGTGCCAAACAGGCAGCACAAGGATGGGGACCACAGAGGTGGACCAAGTTGTGAGCTGGAGGAGGATGTGGGCAGGGTGCGGACAGCCACACAAGAAAAAAACTGGCAAGGCCAGGACTGACACACAGCAGACAGACAGACAGGGAGCTACCATACTTACAATCATCTGCCATTGAAAGGTGAGCGGAGCAATTGGAGAGAATAACCGTGACATGAGTGTTGGCCCCCTCCTCCATCCCCCCCCAGCCCCAGGTGCCCCATGGCTGGGTACCAGCCCTGGCCGTCCCCCCTCCCCCACCAGACAGGAGGGGTGTCCTCCATCTGACCTGCCACAGCACTCAGCATTGATGCCCTGCCACCAGCACCACAGGTCTCCAGAGCCCCAAAGCAGCCCCATCCCAACCTGCCCAGTCCTTCATCACTGTGGCAGGGGGCTCTGCCCCAGGGGGACTCAGCTCCAGGGAGCTGGTGGGCCCCTCTTGACGTTCGACTCTGACACATAGCCCCATGCCACCAACCTGCCCAGCCACACCCATGCTAGAGCCCAGAGCACCCTGGGTGAGCTGTCCCCTGCTGTACAGACCAGACCCAGCACAGCCCCCTTCAAGGACTGCCTCCCCTCAGGAAGGTCACCCAACAGATCCACATGTCCATGCCACCTCCTCTGCTTGCTGCCTCCAGAACATGGCATAGCCTCACATGGCAGGAAGGGACAGAGATGGGGACTGGGATGGCAACTGGGGCCCAGTGGCACCAGTGTTCCTGCTAGATTTGTCTCCTTTGGCCAAGGGTGTGTGACCCTGGCCAGGAGCAGTGCAGGGCTGACCTGAGCTGGGCTCTGGGCTGTGACAAGGTGCCAGTGAGGTGGCACCACTGAGGTCTGACAGGTCACCAATGCGCTGTTCCTTACAGACACGGCATGAGGAGGCCCACAGCCCCAGAAAGGTGACACAGTGGCCAGTGGCTCCAGGGACTCCAAGCAAGATCCAGAGTCCAGCTTTGTGACAGTGACAAAAGATGTGTGGCTGGCTCAGAGCCCTTGGTGTCACCCTTCCCTGCCTGACCCCAAGGGAACAGTCATTCAGGCAAGCTTTGGGGTGCATGGCTACATGGAGGACAGACACACAGCAATGCGATACAGAGCCTCAAAGCCTGTAGGCAACCTCCCTCTGAGGAGGGACCATTCCCTTAGCTTTGCTCTGCTCCTCTAGAGCCTGTTCAGCCCATACACACAGAGGAGTTCAGCCCTGCTGTGGGAACATGGCCCCCCATCCCCACATCACCCCCATCCCTGGTGAAGCCAGTCCCTGCTCCCCAGGCAACCCCAGCCCCACAGCAATGCTGACATGTGGTGGCTCCTGGCACCCCAAGAGCCTCCTGATTCACCCCATGGCACAGGCACTGTGCCCACAGCCGGTGCTGAGCATGGAATGCTGCCCCAGCTCAGAGGGAAGGATGGAGAGGAAAGGACCAGTGCCCCACCCAGTGCCACGATGGAGATGGCAGGAAGGTCCTTTGGCAAAGCCATCCAAGAGGGTGCTGGGCTGCAGCGGGGACCTGGTTCAAGGACAACCTTTCTCTCCTCCATCCCTTTCCTGGCCATGAGCTGAAGGCAGATTTGGGGAGGCTGCCAAAGCCCCCACACCCTCGGCTGCCAGTGAGGGCCCCGGCCAGCAATGTCCCACACTGGCCCCATCAGCCACCTGTGTCTCAGCTCCAGGGTCCCCTGTCCCCGGTCCCCCTCCCCATCACTCACCGTCTGGTCAGTAAGCGGGGGCAGGACAATGGTCTTCTCCATCGTGTTCATCACCAGCTTCCAGAGCTCCTTCAGCACCCGCTTCAGCACTGTCTTCTCGCAGATCTTGGCAAAGAGCATCAGGCTGCAGAAAGGGGACAGGGCTGAAGTTCCCAGCACGACACCCCTGACACCACCCCTTGCCCAGTCACCCTGACCATGCAGGTCCCGCACACTCCCCAGGCATTGGGGACGGTGGGGGTCCCTGATGCCCCCCACACTCACTTGCTGTCTAGGAGGTCCATGATGGGCTGCAGGACGTTGTCAGCATCCTGTGCAACGCTGCTGCAGGTGCTGGCGGGGACATTGCCAGTGCCCTTCACCTGGCCCAGGATGTCGCCCATCTGCTTCACACACTCCTCGATGTGTGGCTGGAAACTGGGGACCGCAATGCCCAGGCAGCTCAGCATCCCCCACAGCTGCACCCAGGACCCACTTGGCCAAGCAAAGCCCCTGGCCTGGCCCCAGCTGCAGCTCCTGAATCCCCAAACCTCTCCTTGGCCCACCACCCACACCCTCTTGCCTGGGTGTACCTGGTGGCAAAGACTCGGCTCAGCTCATCCAGGACATTGTTGAGTTTCACCTGCAGTTCCTTGAGGATATCACTGGCTTCTGTGTCCAGCTGGAGGAAGGACAGGTTGGAGAACCTGTCAGGGTCCCTGGCCCAGCCCTGGGGGTTCTCTGCACCCCAAATGCACCCCAGGGCAGGGTGAATCCCATCCATCACCCAACATGCTGGGAGAGCAGGGTGCCATGGGGTGGGACAGCGTGATCCCATACAGGAGTGAGGAACTTGGGTCTGCTCCCAACACTGCAGAGCTAGGGAAGGGGCTGCCTCTAGGGAGAGGGGACTGATCCAGCCCCTCCACAGGGCTCCCTCCTGGAGACCCCCAATACACACCTCCTTCCCACCCATGGCTTCAAACATCTTCTCAAGCTGGACACGGAGCTGCTGGATGTTGTTCATCAGGATGCAGGGCTAGAGGGGGGGATGGAGAGGAGAGTCACCACCAATAACTGTGGCTGGAACAGCTGCCCACCACCCCAGGTCCCTCCAACCCTGCACTGGTGGACATGAGAAGAGTCAGGGCATGGAGCCCTGACTGGCAGCATTTCAGGGACTGTCATCAAACAGAGACTGAGGGCAGGACCTGCATCATGGGAATCAGCACTGGAGCTGAGGTGATGGCTGGGGTCACCATGTGGGGGCAGTCCTGCCTGGCAGCACCAGGCAGGTGGCAAGCTGAAGGGAGATACATCACCACTTTCTCCTTCTCCTTGGAGCAGTATGAGGCAAAATCCTTGGAGATTATCTCAGCATACTGGAGTAGCACATTGCTGATGGTCTGCAGTCAAATGGGGGATGGGACCCACCCAGAGAGCAGCAAAAGGAGGAAGAAGGGAGAGAAGGAAACCATGAGTCCCACAGCAGTGGGACAACCCAACACCTAGATACACCCTGGGACCCCTAGACCCTCTAGATGCACCAGGAGCCACATAGGCACAGACACCAGAAGCCAGATCAGCACACCTGGTCTCCAGAGGCAGCTCCGTCACCAGCACAGCTGTGAAGCCACCAAGCCTGTATACTGCATCTATATCCTCCCATGTTGCAGTAAACCAGTGGCATTTAATTAATCTAGATTAATTAACCAATTAACTCATTAATTAGCTAATCTCCTGTGCTAGCAAAGCTGAGAGCACCACAGGGTCTTGCTTGAGTATCACTGTCAGAGGAGGGGCAGTCTGTGCCCTATGCTGTTGCTTGCAGCTGGAGGGAAGGTGTTAGAGAACGCCCCGGACCAGGGTCCCAGGGGTGCTGCTGGCCTAGCAGCCTCCTTCCCCAGCAGCTGCCCACCTTGGCAAACCTCCGCATGTAGTGCCCAACAATCTGGGGGTCAGGACACTCAAGCTTCTTGATGATCTCGAAGCTCTGGTTGAGCTGGGAGAAGACATCCACCACAGAGCAAGAGAAGAGTGCGTGCTCCGACGTCTGCTGGAACTGGGGAAGTGAGAGGCAATGTCAGCAGGAGGCAGGGAGGACAGATTTTGACCCTGATGGGGACACACTGGGCATCGAGGGACAAGCCCCCTGTCCACCCCCAGCTGCAGCTCCTGTGCCCACTGACAGTCCTGTTTATACCCCATCCTTCTTGTCCCGCTCCAGCGCTCCATGCAGGAAATCCCGTGACACCTCTTCATTCTCATCCAGCCATTGGATAACAAAGGGCTCGAACCAGCTGGAAGAGAGGCCCATCCCTGGTGAGGCCAACCAGCCCCCGGGGTGCAAGCACCCCCTCACCTGCCCCCCCGAGGGCTGCACTCACGCAGGGTACTCAGGCACACGGCTCTTGAAGGAAGGCAGCTCGGTGACGTACTCGTTGTACAGCCACTTCACCTTGAAGTGCAGGTTCATGTAGTCCGCACTCTTGCACAGGCGGTGCTTGTCATGCTCTGCACAGGGAAGCCGAGTGTGTGCGGAGGTTGCGTCGAGCCCCAAACGTGGGGGGCAGCTGTCCCAAGGGCAGCTCCAGGGATGCCAGGGTAATGGGGTGAAGATGAAAGTGCTTCTTGGGTGGGATTTAAGCTAGGCATTGTGTTGATGGGTGGTGGAATGGGTTGGCCCAGGGAACAGGTGAGGTGGGAGCAGAGTGCAGCTTCTGCCTGGTTGCCCCACCCAGCTCGGGACGGTGTTGGGAGACTCACCCTCCATCGCATACTTCATGTCCTGAGCAAAGAGGTTCCACATCACCTCGGCACTGATCTTCCCCACGTTCAGTTCCTGGGGGAACCTGGGGTGGGGGAGAAGCATGGACGTGGGGTGGACCAGCCCTCCCCTTGGAGATACCTCCCCCCCACACCTCCTGCCTGCCTCAGTTTCCCCATCTGTAGACTGGATGTTACAAGCCACTTCCAAAGGACTAAAGCTACCATTGCCACTGTGTGGGCATCCCCCCGGGTGCAAAGCAGGGTCCCCTTTCCCAGCACCTACTCACTGGTTCAGGCAGGGTGTGTAGGAGTTCTTGTCCTCCTCTATAATGGAGACTATCAGGGTGATGAGCTTGGACCAGAAGTCCAGGTTTTTGATGCTGGGGCCTTGTTCCTCAGGGGGCACCTCGCCTTTCTTAGTCTGTAGTGATGGGGACACAGCAGAGGCTCTGGTCACCCCACCTTCAGGGCTCAATTTCATGGCAGGGCTAATGAGGAGGTGGGAGGGCTCTGGGAACACCCTGGAGGACCCCACGCAGTCCCCTCTTGTCTGACCCCCATCTCAACCCTACAGCAGTGGGGCTCAAACCCTGCCCAAGGCTTGGGGCTCATTCTGCATGGAATTGAGCGCTCTGGAGAGGGAGCAGGAGCATTGCATGAAGGAGAAGGGCAGGAGATGGGGAAGGTCAGCAGAGCGCAGTGAGGTCCCCCGCAGCACCCAGCATTCTAATGCATCCCAGCTCCACCCACCCCACACACCGGGTCCGTGTGGTACTCGCGACTGTACAGCTCATGACAGTTGTTGAAGATGTACTCATAGGTGGAGTTGAGGCAGGCTTTCACGCAGTCCTTCACCACCTGGCTGGCTCGGGGTGGGCTCTGCAGTTCCTGGACCTGGGTGTGCGGGGAGGGAGCGGTGCTGGAGGCAGACCTGCAGCCCTGGCCAGCCACCTGGGAGCTACCACGGGGTCAGCGGGACCCCAACCTTGCAAAGAACAAGGCACAGCAAGGGTCAAGGCTCCCCATCAGAGGGATGGGGCAAGTGGGGCCCCAGCAATACCTTCATCCGAAAGAAAGTAATGCTGGTCAGCAAATCCACCGTGGATTTGAGATCCTGCAGCCGTTCAGGACTGCTGGCAGGGAAGTTGTTCTGCCAAAGGGCAAGAAAAGAGCAGAGTTGGACACAGAACTTTCATGGGGCGAGTGGAGGGGGAAGAAACAGCCACCTGTTGTTTCAGACCTTATTAGACAGGTGGGGAAGCTGAGGCGCCTTACCCGGTACATGGAGAGGTCGATCCGCAGTGAGTTGTGCAGCTGGTCGAGGAGTTTGACAAACCGCTCCTTCTGCAGAGAAATGCCCCAGAGCCAGGTAAACAGGAGAAAGGTGGCAGGGACCATCCCCCTTCCCTGCTGCCCCTGGCTCTCTCTGCCCCAAGCCCAGCCCATGCTGCCCCTCACTCATCCCTCTCCTTCCTGCTGTCTTTCCTTCCCTCCTTCCTTCATCAGAGCCCTATGGGCAGGCACAGGATGCCCACAAAGAAGAGCATGTCCTCGCTGGTAGCTGGGGCTCACTGGCAGCCATCACAGCTCCCGGGGCACATGTGGCCATGCCGGGTGAGGTACAGCATCGAGAGGCAACACCGTGCATCCCCTTTGCTCTCGCTGGTGGTGAGTGCCGGAGGAGGGACAGGCTGCTCTGTCTGCCCTGCGCACTTGAGCACCTCCAAGCCTGGGCTTGGGGCAGGACCAGGGAGAGGGTGTGCAGGATTGTCCCTGTGGGCTGTGTGGCCCCTGGGTTGAAGCTTTCAAAGAGCTCAGGAAGAAAGGGCAGAGAAAGAGCAGCTGGGTTCTTGCAATGGTCGCCCACCTTCAGGGCTGAGGTGCTTCAAGACAAGGCCAGGATGGTCCCCAGGAGTTGGACACCTCCATGGGTTCCTTGCTTGCCCAACCGGGCTGCATCAAGGGATGTAGGCAGAGAACCACCCCAGGTAGACAGTCGCCATTGGGGCTGAGTGCCTTTAATTCAGCTTAGCCCAGCTCCTGGCCAGGGAGCGCGGGGCAGGAGGACGCAAAACCCATGCTGAGCTGTGGATCAGGCATCAGCTGAGGGCAAAGCAACCAATCTGCCCCAAAACAGTGTTGGGAGGCATTTCGCTTTGCACCTTTGCCGGGGTGGGGCATTGGACAACCCCGTGGGTCTCTCACAAGAGCCCTGGGTTTCCTCCACAGCACCAGCTGTACTGGGTCAGGGCTGCCCCGCAGGGCTCCTGAGAGCCTGGAGCAGCTCCTGAGTCCTGGGGGAGGACATGGGGACAGGACGGGGCAGCAAGTCCCACGCCCACCTGGCTGCAGCCCGGCCAAGCCCGCAGCCTGCACTGGCGACCGCAAACCTTCGGCGCGCTCGCCTGCCAGAGATGGCAAAGCCAGGCTCTGGGCTGAGACCATGCATCCAAACAGCTGTAGTGCTTTAAAACTGGACACGACAGGTACTCGGGGTTAAAGCGACACGGCCGGGCACTTTAGGACCCAACCTTAGGCTCGCTAAAAAAAGAAAAAGAAAAAAGTTTTTTAAATCCTCCACATCAGAGAAAAGGTGTTTGGTTTTTTCTTCTTGTATGGTTTCCTCTTCTTTCATACCCCGGAGGCACAGCTTGCTCGGCTCTAGCTACCCCCTGCGATGGGAAGTGGGAGGTGAGCCAAAGCAGCCCCTGTCCAGAGCTGCACTCAGCCCTGGCTGCATCCCTGGCTACCCAGCACTTTGCCTGACCCAGGGCTGGGCACTGATCCTGGCTCAACCTGTGCGCGTCCAGAGCAACCACCTGCTGCCTCTAGGACACGCAGGGGGAGGCGGGGCGAGAGCTCAGCCCCTCCCGGCCCACGTCCCCAAGGGCGTACCCGGCGCCGGCACAAACTCACCCTGCTTGCTGCAAGTGAGGCACCCAGCAGGCACGCGTGGGTGCTGGCACAGTCGGGTGAGTTTGCAGCGGTCCCGGGATGCGTCCAAAGCACACAGGGCCATGCAAAACCCAGCAAGCTGCAGGGATGGCTCCTTGCCACCTGCTTGTGATTTTGCCACCAAGGTTTTCCCCTCCTGCCACACTGCCACCCAGCATCCCAGCCTGCTCAGACCCTCATGGTTGGAGAGCAAATTTGGAGAGCTAATTTAGACCTTCTTCCAGGAAGGTGGTGGCTCTTTTCCTTCCTGAAAATCCCGAGTGGGATGAATTTCAGGGCAAGCAGGGGCTGACCCATCTGCTGCTCAGCTACAGTTTGGAGCAGGGTGTTTTGCACAGCCCTTTTTGCCCCCCAAGCCCCCCACCCGCTCCCAAGAGAAGAGAGAGAAGAAGGAAGGAGTGTTTACGCACCATCGGACTTACCCCGAAATTGGAAGCGGCAAAGCGGTCAGACGCCGAGACATTGGTGGAAGCCGTGGTATGGGCATAGTAGGCATTAATGTTGGCTAGCAGGGTACTCATCACTGCTGGCACACCCGGGCACATGTATTTGGAGGAAAGACAGGCAAAATGCCTGCAGAGGGAGGCAGAAGGTGAGGGTGCAGGGCCACAGGAGGGGCTGCCTGTAGGAAGGGGCGCGGCATTTGGAGTGCACGCACAGAGGAGGGGAGGGATGGGTGCACAGGTGCAGGGCGAGCTAGGGGAGCATGTCTGCACCCATGGTGGGGAGGTGGGTGCAAAGAGCAGCAGGGGAGGAAGACGCCAATAGTGACCCCCGCCAACCCAGGGCTGGCGCAGCCCCTTTGAGCAAGGTGGAGGGCAAGTGACTCACGTCATGGCCTGGTAGATGGACTCCACCCCATAGCGCATGGCAAACTCATCCACGATCTCCTGCGCCGTTTCGTCAAAGTACACCTTCCAGGCGTCATCCCCCTTGGCATCAGGGATTTTCACCACCCCGTTGTTTTGCAAATCCGTCACAAAGTGGAAGAGGTTCTGGAGGTACAAATGAGTCCTGTCAGGTCCCCAGGGCTTGTGGTGGCATGGTGGCTTTGCTGGGGTGGGGGTCATGCCCCCCACGCCTGCCTGGGCTCCTCACCTCATGCAGGCAAGTGTACTGTACATGGTAGGGAGCCACCTTCTCCTCGCCTTTGATCTCCACGCTGATGTGCAGCCGGATGGCTCCTGATACAGCCGACTTGTCTGTCCGCTTGTCTGTGGGGGGACAGGAAGGGGGACAAGACGTGAGGCTTCCCCAGAGCAACTCTGCTCACCCCTAGCCCCAAAGGGGCGGACAGCTCTGGCACGGAGGGGCCTTGGGGCTGGGGCCAGGGAGACACCCAGCACCAAGTGCAGCCAGGCCAGGGTACAATTCAGCCAAGGCATTCCAGAGAGGGATTTGGTCATATCTCCAGGCACTACAGAGATGTGGCCTCTCCATGCCTCAATTTCCCCTCTACAGAGGGCCAGTGCTTCAGACCTCCTGGGCAAAGAGTTTTGAGAATGAGCCTGGGAAAATGCTTGATCCCAATGGCTTTTGATATTAAGTGTTTTTAACAGCAGACCCTATACTAATATGCTGAAGTAGCCTTCAAACCAGGGCTGGCAGCATGTCCCCCTGGGAATGCAGGACCAGGAGTCCCAGCCCGAGCAGGCCGTGCCAGGGAAGCTGGTTACCGAGGTTGTACCAGACATCCATCTCCCCACTCAGGGTCCGGACCTCGATGATTGTCTGGCCCAGGAAGTCATCAGACTCCCTCTTGAAGCGCTGCTTGACACGGGACTTAATGTCATCGTCTTCGTCCCAGACGCGGACCTTGATGCGGTCGGAGGAGTTATGGCACTCGCTGGGGAGGAGAGAAGGGGCAAAAGCCCCAGGATGAGCAGGGAAACCTTTCTGGCCTCTCCACAGCCTCTGTTTCCCTAAACAAGAGGGACCATCCCAGCACAGGGCAGGAACTGGGGAAGAGATGTGGGAGCACCAACCCTCCCTGGTTGGCTCGGCATGGCTCTGCACCATGCCAAGATGGCCCCAACACAGCCTGGATCAGCCCCCATCACCAGGAACAAAACACTCCATAGCGCAAAACCAGCACTCCCAGTGACCCCAGCATCCCCCCTCCACCCTCAGCTGGGTCAGGATGAGGCTCTCCACCCCCCACAGGGACGTGCTGACAGCCAGCACGGCTCAGCATGACCGCGGGCGGCCAGGAAAGGGGACAGGGTGGGCCAGGGGTGAACTTACAAATGGAAATTCTCCTCCCAGACTGGATTGAGATTGCCGTAGATAGTTTTAGTCCTTTTTTTTGTCTTTCCAACCTGGACAGTGACATACGGGTCACTGGAACCTGTCTTATCCTTTGCTTGCAGGCCCTGGGCACAGACGACTGCAGCACAGCATGGCGCAGCACATGCCCATCCACACAAGGCACATGCATGGCACACACAGTGGAGAGAACAGACAGAGAGATGAGTCAGTGCCACAGCCACTCCGAGATCCCGCAACAGGCATCTTGTGTCCCCCACCAGAGCCCCAGGGGCTGAAGCCACTTTGCAGGATGAGGGGCAGGAGGCGGGTTGGAGCACACAGTGTCCTTGTGCAAGGGGACAGCCACATAGTCCCCCACGGCACATGGTGCCAGGCACTACCGGTGCCTACCCGTGATGCTGATCTTGGCCGACCATTTGGAGGTGCCGTCCAGGACGCTCTGCTTCATGGCCTTCATCTGCTGTGTGTGTGTGGTCTTGGTCACCCCAAACACCTCCTGAATCAGCTCAAATATCTCTGGCTTGTTGCGCTCCCGGATCTTCATGCGGTCCTTGAGCACCATGATAATATTCTGGGTCCGGTCCTCCGCTCCATGCTTGGAGCTCTTCTCCACTGCCCCTGGGAGAGGAAAGCCATGGGTGAGATGTGGGGGGCAGGCGGCATCCAGGAGAGAGCCGAGAGCTCCCCAAGCCCACCATGCATGAATGAAGTCAAACCTGGAGAGGTCTACACCCTGCCCAGGACAGATCTGCCCTGCCCACCACTTCCCCCATGCACAAGGCAGGAGTCCACCTCTCCATCTCTCCCTCCTCCCTCTCCAAAGTGAGAAGGGATGAGGCTGCAGGCAACAGCTCCTTACTCTGCAGGCAGTCGGCATTGAGCAGGTCCTGGCACTTCTCGTGACACTTGACGCCGCACTCGGCGCAGCGCATGCCCTGCCGGGCAATGCCCCAGAGCAGCCCCTCACACTCGTAGCAGTAGGTGGGGGTGGTGGCTGTCCACACCTCAAAGTTGTGGGGCGTCGTGCAGGAGATGGGATACACTAAGGCTTGCAGAGTCTTCTTGTAAACATGGTTTTTCTGTGCAAGGACAGAAGAGAGTGGGGGAGGAAAGCTCAGGCAATGTGCAGCAACCGAGCCATGCAGCAGGGTGCAGAGATGCCATCCACAGGTGCTGGGCCACATACAGCATCACTGCTGGGTGCGGGCAAGGAGGGCAGAGGACAAACACCACCATCCCCAAGTGCAGCCGTGAGCATCCTGGCTGCTTTGGCATCGCCGGAGGAGGATGCTGGTGTAGCACAGACCCCGCACCCCCATTGCTGGCCTGGCTCAGCTCTCCAACCATGACCGCCCCACACCCCAGCCAGCCCCAGCACCTACCAGCTCCTCATTGTTCAATGTGCTCGAGGCCAGCGCGGATGTGATTCCTGCTTTCCTGGACTGGACCAGGGACTGCGGGAAAGAAACATAATTCCCAGATCTGGCAGACCACAGGCTGTCCCTCCCACACCCCTTTGGGGTCCCAGTGGCCATAAACCACCTGGGGTGGACCCCCACCCCAGATGGGGGAGGGTGCTGGCTGCATGGGCTGGCAGTGGGGACAGCCCAGCTCCCAGTGACGCCAGCACTTCAAAGCACCACCCCGCTGCTGTGGGACTGGAACCAGTTCAGTAGCCCACGGCATTCCCAGTTCAGCCCCAATGGGCACAGCCTCTCAACTGAGACCCTGGGGAGACCAGAGCAAGGATGGCACTTACCATTGCCTGCAGGCAGCCAGGGCCAGCGAGAGGGGGAATAAAAGGCTGTTAGCACTAGCCACCTCACAGCAGAGCAAGTCCTGCCCCTTCCCTGCTGGAACTAGTGGGAACTGGGACAAAACCAACCCCTCACCCAGCACCAGACCAGTCCCTGGGGGGTTTGCCACCCCCAAGCCGCAGCACTGCCAAACCCCAGCAGGGAAAGGCAGTGGCCCCTGCCTGACCCCTGCACTCTGCCCACCCCATCACCACCCACAACCCAACACCCCAAAACCCTGACACCAACACAACACAGTGCAGAAGCATCAGCGGCTGCCCAGGTGAGCTGGGGGGCAGAGGGCACTGGGGTTAGAGCAGCAAGGGGGGGGGGCAGCGGGATGGGGGAGGGCAGGTGGGCTGGGGACAGGATGGAGGCACCCTGGGAGGGCACAGAGTGGAGGCAGCGAGGTGTAAAGAGAGGGGAAGGAGGTGAAGGGCACCTAATTCTGGGCACAAAGGGTGTCTGGTTTCCAAAACTGCTGTCTCTCGTCACCAGGGGGGTGACAGCAGAGTGACCCTATGCATTATAGCCCAGGGGGCTGGATGGGACCCCAACATGGGGACTGGGCTGTAGCGGTGCAGTGTGACAATGGTGGGGACAGGAGCATAGAGTCTGTGCAGCTCAGAAAAGCCAGTGCTACCCCTCCTCTGATATGTGGGTCCATCTGCCTGGCACCACCATGGCCCGAGCTGCGGGGAACTTATGGCAGGTGGGACGAGAAGGGACCAGGGACACAGCACCAGTAAAAAAATGGGAAACCAGATGCAGCCCCAGGAAGCCTTGGGCTGATGCTTGGTGTAGGGACAGGGCCCTGGAACTCCATTAAAGAGAAGCACCCTTGGGTGAGTGCTCTCTCTTTAACCCCTCAGACCATGCTCACCAGATCACTGACTAGAGGGAGAGATTTGCGTCCAGGCTTAATGTCGGGCATGCTGTTAATGCAGCGCAGAAACTTTACTGCTGCCCCCCTGCCACCAAGGACAGCCAAGCCAGGCCAGAGAAAAGAAAACAGAAAACACAAGCCATGTTAGAGGCAGCTGGGGAGCAGAGCACGGGCACCCCGCAAGCATTGGCCAGGGCAGGCGGGTGGCGCAGTCCAGCGGGGTGCAGCAGGAGCGAAGCTGGCAACTGTGAGGTGCAAAGCGTTAGGAGGAGCCTCACCAAATCACTAACTAGGGGGATGGGTTTTCGCTTGCATATGTCCGGCATGCTGTCTATAATGATCAGCCCGCCACCAGGCCTGCAAGAGAGATGAGAGTCAGCGGGGAAGGGGGAACAGAGGCAGGGTCCCCTGCTATTGCCCCATGTTCACTCGGGACTTGGCGGACAAAACTGCAGGACAACCCCTGGGTGGCCTGGGGACCCCCATCCCCACCACCGCCCCAGCTGAGGCAGGGATCATCAGACTGAAAACTATGGAGGAAGGAGATTCTGGCAGAAAACTGTGATTTTCCCCACATGAAGATGTTTTGCTTCAGTGGTGTGACAGTGGAACACAGGAAAACAATAGCCGCTTTGACACTGCGGCGTGGAGCGGGAGAGCTGGGGTTTCCCTCTGGGACACAAAAGGTGAGCACCAAGCTGTTCTGTTGTGAGAGAAACCGAGGCACCGCAGCTCAGGCAGAAACACCACTTTGCAGCCTCCAGTCCTGTCTGCAAAAAAACCCTGGCATAATCTGGTGGGTTCTCAAGGAAATGTGCCAGGTTCTGCCTGGCTCAGCAGCAGGGCCACCTGTGAGGGTGAGACCCACAGCCTGTCAGGGTGAGAGGTTCAGGGTTCCCCATGGCACTACTCAAGCCCCAGATGGCAGGAGAGAAGTGGTAGCTGCCACCCCAGCTCAGTCCCCTCCCAACCCACTCACCTCCTTGCTCTCCCCTTTGGCAGCAGCTCCTGGGGACACGGAGCAGTGGCATCTCTGCTGGCTCCTCCAAAAGCACCAAGCAACCAGCATTCATCTGGCCCCCACATGCCCACAGCTCAGCAACGCTTCCCCACACCAGCCCCCCAACAAGCTTGTTAATCACATCCTAATGAGGAGGGGAGAGCAGCCCGCAAGCCCCCATGGGGGCATAAAGTACCGGCTTCCCCGCATACTCACCCGCCTTTGAACCACAGGGATTTAGCTTCTCCATTGCCTTCTCCGCAGGCCTGCAAGACATGGGGCAGCTGTCATGGGCACAGCACCGAGCCCCCAGTGCACATGGCAGCCCACCCCAGCGCTGCTGGCAGCTGAGCACCCAGCCGGCACCCACAGCACTGGGGAAGCACGTAAAGGATTTACAGGGTGGGCAGAGAAAAGCGTGTTCCTGAAACAACAGGGCTCTTTCCAGCAAAGAGCTTGCACTGGGAATATCTTCAAGAGGCTGAGCTGGGCAAGCGGTGGGCAGGCTTCAGCAGAGGGGCTTGGGCTGGCAAAGCAGTGGGGGTGGCTGCACCGTGCAAAAATTCAGGGTTTGGGGGAATGGAGAAGCATCATTGGAAAGGCTCGGCAAGTCCACACAGACCCACAGCCAGTTGGAGAGAAGTGCAGGGAAAAGCCAAAGCACACTGGAGGTAGGGTGTGCACAGGGACCATCCCGCAGTGACACCTCCCTTGCAGGGAGGGGATTATTCTGGGGGAGAAGGGAGGAAAGAGCCAATTACACCTCCCTGAATGCGTGCGTGCGTGCACACACATGGTGAAGGCACACACATTGCTGGGTCATTCCAGTTGGACATGCTTACCTGCAGGCAGGCTACACCCCTTCCCTGCAGGAAGGGGAGATGTGGGCGCAAGGGCCGTGGTGGACAACTCAAAAGAGAAGCGGTGGGGAGGGGGATCGAAGCCCTGGGGGGTGAATCCAGAGCCAAAACAAAAAGAAAAGATGGAGGATGGAGTCTAAAAACAGAACAAAAAAAATTGTCAACTCAATACAGGGGAGAGGGCGGAGGGGCTCGTACCAGCACACCACATGCAACACACCGCAGGAAGGTCCTCAGCACTCCCTGCCCCTTGAGGGAGTCCCACTTGGTGTGAACAGGGTTGTGGGGCCACCACTGTTGGGGCCCCCCAGGTCCCCACTGCCTTCAGGGTGTGGGACGTCCATGGGATTGGGGAGCAGACATGTCTGGAAGATGCCCGGGCACGGGAAGGGGCTGTGCCCCCAGTCCAGCACGTGGCTGGCGCTGGGACCTGGCAGCGGGCAGCCACCAGATTGCTCACCTCCTGCAGCTGCATGCAGACCTTGTTGAAGGCTCTCAACCAGTTGGCTTTGGCTCGTGCTTTGGGGTCCTGCACCTCTGCCTCTATTTGCTCCCTGCAAGCACACACACCTTGCTCACCTCCCAGCATGGCACTGGGGATGGGGTGTCAGCCCCCACACCCCTGGCAGGACTGAGGCTGCAATTTAGGGATCCTGATGGGCCTTGAGCCAGTGTGGCCATGACAAAAACCCCCTCTTGCTACCAGGAAGGGCACTAAGAAGGTAGCAAGTCCTGCTGCAAAGGACAGTGCAGTCAAGGCAGAGCGATGAGAAGCTGGGAGATCCCCCTCCCTTGGGAGACTGTCCTGGGCACCCAAGCAACGTGAGGGATCCCTCCAGCAGCAAAGGGTCAGGGGACTGCTGGGACACAAGCACATAGATTAAACATCCCTCACCCCCCATCTCCCCAGCAGAACGTCCTCTGGCTGCCTCCCACCATGCTGGGACCTCCTGGGGTTAAGAGCTCCCAACACCCCAGAGGCTCCGAGCCCAGGGGGACCTGCCAGCCTGGACATGCTGGTTGTTGTGGGGAATTTTTCTCCTCTCTTGCAAAAACAAGATATGGAGGAAAAGAAAATAAATCCTCCCAACACCCCAGCCTCCTGGAGAGCCTGGTGTGACATCACACTGGAGATCGGTGCTCAGAACAGGGCTGGGACGAGGCCGTGGGGAGCTCGGGAGAGGAGCCTGCCCAAACCAGCCCTGTGGGGCCTTGCCTGGGCTAATATGTGGTCCCCAGTGCTAACCTGGGCTCCTCAGCACTAATCCATGATCCCCAGTGCCCAGCGAGTAACCCCCCCCCAAGCCCCCTGCCCGGAGAAGAGGCACTGCAGGCAGACATGAACTAAGGCCACCTTCGCCAGGACTCTAGCCAGCCCTTGGGCCTAAATACTTTTTTTTTAAAAAAAGCTCATTACACATTTTTTTTAAATTAGAGATTCCCCAGCTGTGGTCTATAATTTAAACTAAATAAAAGGCTGAAAAAGCCCATCACGCTTCCCACCCTGTGCAGAGTGGTGGTGCTCACCAAACCATGGGAAAATGGACATGTTCAATAATTAAAGGCCTCAGGCACCTGGAAAAACCCCAGACACCACAGAAGGTCCCTTGTGCTGCCCCTTGGCATCAGCAGCACCAGCACCAGCCCCAGGCCACCTCCAGAACATCCTCAGTGTCTCCAGGCACAGTGCCATTCCAACGGTGCTACAGATCAACAACTCTCTCCTACCTCTCAGCCAGTTTTGGGGGCTCAGGCTTGGGGGCCACCTCTTGCAGGGGAGCTTCGTCCACTCCCCGCTGGGCCTGGAGGGCCTCTGGGGTTTCTGGGGGGACAGAGATGTCCTTCTCCTCCTTCCTTTCCTCTTTCTTCTCCTCCTTCCTCTCCTGCTGCTGCGGTTTCAGCTGTGGGACCAGCTGCGGTTGCTGCTGCTGCTGTGGGACTTGTTGCTGCTGCTGCCCAGGGGGTTTCTGCAGTGGGGGGTACGCATCATGCTCAGGGGTTTTGTAGGTGCCCTGCTGCCGAAGGTCCTCCTCCTCCTTGGGGTAGCCTTCCTCATTCTCGCTGTAGTCCTCATTGAACTCTTCCTCCTCCTCCAGATAGAGGTCATCGTCCTCCTCTTCCCAGTGGGGCGAGTCCTTGCGGTAGCTGACGGAGCTGTGGCAGGAGTGGTAGGAGTCGCCGTCCCGCTCATCCAGCTCTGAGTCCCGCAGGCTCTCGTTCTCGAAGTCCTCGCTCAGCTGGGAGCTGCCCTGGCTCAGCTCGGCTGACGAGGCATAGTGGCTGCTCCCTGTGGGGCTGCAGGGCCAAGGGGAGACAAGGACAGGGCTCCTGTGGGTCTGTGCTGCAGCCTCGCCTGACCCATGCAGCCCTAGCCAGAGCCCCAGGGGTCCCTGCAGCGCAGGCGCAAGGATGTGCAGCTCACCCCAGGGCACAGCCGGGGTGAGCAGCAGGCTCCTCATCCTGGGAGTCGAAGGCATGGACCCAGGAGACTCTGTGGACTGGGACTAGCCCCCCAGGCTGGGGCACATGCAGGGGTGCCCTGCCTGTGCCTGGGCTGAGCATGGGGACGTGGGGGACAGCGTCTGTCCCCTCGGCTCACCCCTGCCAGGGGTGGGGTCAGAGCGTGGCCAGGCAGCACCCCCAGCCAGATCCTGCCTCCTTCTTCTGCCAGACACCCCATCCTGCCCCCAACCCACAGATCCGTCACCCAACATCTATCCTGACATGCCAGCACTCCCTGTAGACCTCCCTGGCACCCCCTCTCCAAGGACATACCCTCAACCCCATCACTCCCCTTAGCCACATCATCCCTACCTGGGGGTCTCCTCTCCAGTCTTCCTGCCAGGCCAGACCCCCTTCCCACTGCCCCACCTGCCCCACTGGCCCCTGGCCCTTCCAGCATACCCCTCTCACAGCCACCTGCACCTGGGGGAGCACAGAGGGGCTCCCTGTGTCCCAGGAGGCTGCCAGGGACAGGACAGACGCAGGGCTCCGTGGGGAGAGGCTCACGTAAGCAAACATGCAGACAGGACAGGGACATGCCTAGGAAGAGGCCGACACCACGTCTCCAGCACCAGCAGCCAGGGCTCAGGGGTGGGCAAGGGAGAAAGGGACAAGGGGATGGGATGGGCAGAGCCCTGGGCCCAGAGTGGCTGGGCCAGGCAGTGGGGAGCCAGGGGACACCGCAGGGAGGAGGGTACTGGGGGATTCCCAGGCTGGTCCCAGCACGGGGGTGGTACTGGCGCCATCCAGGTACCTTGGGAAGCGGGACTTGGGACACAGGAGTGCAGGAGACATGGCTCATGCTTGGAAACCCCTCATCTCCCCAGCCTGATCCTGGCCAGATCTGGGAGAAGGGCCCTTGGCACATCGTGAGTGTCCCAAATTATTGTGCGAGGCTTTTGCCCAGCCAGGTGTTCCCTGGGAAGTGACCAGAAACGGAGGGTGGCATTTGAGTCCCTGAGGCCCCAGCTCCCATACACACTGGCATGACGGAGAACAGGCAGCAGTGCTGCCAGCCAGTCACTGTGCTGGTGAGCAGGACCAGGACGCTGGGGCATCGCCCCCATGAACTGGGGCACAGCAGCAAGAAGGGATGCCATGGGGCCAAGAGACACCTGGAGCATCCCAACACTGCTCCTTTCCGAGGCAGTCCAGGGCAGGGAGAGGGGGACCCCGCAGCAGCACAAGGCCGCCCTTGCCGTGACTGGTGTTGGCCTCACCATGGCTGCAAGGACCAACCACAGCACTCTGCGACGGCACACAGCATGCGACGAGGTAGCAACCCACCTATCCAATTGGTCTAGGGACTGCCTGATCTCAAGGGAAGGCTGGCGGCTTGTCCGCCTGCTCGACTCAGAAGCGGACTCAGCGTCACTGCGTCCATTTGCGGCAGAGTCTACGCTACCATAGCGTCTGCCAGGGAGGAGAGGAAGATGATCAGCAAGGTTCCAGGCGCCGCGCTGCCGCACCCACCACACCCCAGCATCCCCTGCTACCATGGGGATGCCGGCAGGGTGGCTCTGTCCTGGCGGACAGGGCTGGAACCTTGGGCTGGATGCTGGCAAGGAACTGGGCCGTGCTGCGACCATGGGGACAAAGCGCTGGGCAGGCATCCCTGCCTGCGGCTCTGCCTACAGCCACGTCTGCATCCCCAGCCAGGCCACAGCCCACTACTCAGCTCCCAGCAAGGACAGCTGGGGCTTGGGGGTCCCAAAGCCCAGCGAGGACAGAGGAGGGTGGTGACTCAAAAGAGCTTGAAAACTTTCCAGTGAGAAGGAAAGGCTTGGGGCCAGCACCATCCCCCTCTTCCTCGCCTCAGCATCCTTCCTTCCCTCTGTCACCCACCACCCTGGGAGCAGCATCCCTGGCGTCACCCCAGGACCCTCTGCCACCTCTGGGGGGTGATTGAGAGAGCAGGTCCCGGGGGGAGCTGGCTGTGCCAATGCTACCTGATGGGATGCTGGTCTGAGTAGTCCATCTCATAACTCTGCATGGAGTCAGTGTAGGAGTCATGGAAGCTCTGCTGCTGGTGCCTCATGGGGTACTGGTGGACGGAGGCGTTGGGCTGGGAGGTGGTGTAATATGGCGGTGGGATGCTGTTGCTGGTCTCGCTGCGGTAATCACTGTCCCGGTCATCCACCGTGCTGTCGGGGTCATCGTCTGCAAGGGGCCACAGTGAGTGGGATGGGGACGGCCCCATGACTGTTGTGGCCAGGGATGCCCCAAATCTGCCCCACACCCAACACAGCCCCGCTACTGCCACCACCATGTCCCCACCACTGTGGGACCATGCTGGGAAGACAGACCCTGGAAGGGGTGAGGGGCTGCACACGTTCTCCTCTGCAGAAAGGGGTTTTGGGGGACAAGGCAAGGGCAGAGGGGGGAAATGAGATATCCAGGAGGGAAGAGGAGGACAGTGGGTGGGGACCCTCCCTCCACCCCACCGATGTCCCACCACAGCTGCTTATTGCCACCAGAGCACCCTGAGGGCACAGAGCTTCATGGTGCCATGTCCCCACCAGCCTGTGGGAACAACCCTGCCCAGGACAGGGCACTCCGTGCCTCCGCCCTTGCCCAGCACAGAGCCACTGCATGAGGCCGCAGGCTGAACCCAAGCCCCAGGTCCCCTGAGCCCTAGACCAGCAAAGGGGGATGTGCTGGGGACCACCAGGCTGGGAGAAGAGGAGGGGACAGGATACTTACTCTGCTGTTCTCCCCAGCCAAAATAATTCCAGTTACCTACAAAAAAAAAAGGTGGCAGAGACAATAAGGATGGAGGCAGCTGCGGGGCAGCAGCAGGAGCTGGCTGGGAGAAACCAGCATCGCCCAGGCACAGTGACACCAAGCTGGGCTGGGGACAGTGCCCCGAGACAGGTTGAGGATAGCGCCCAGATGGGGCACATTGGCACTGAGCCATGCTGGGAACAGGGACTGAGATGGGGCAGTGATGGGGCCTAGGGATGGGCACAGTGGCACTGAAGTGCTCTGGGGATGGTGCCCAGGCCTGGCCATGGTGACACCAACCCAAGCTGGGGACAAGTGCTATGGCTAGGCATGGTAGCACTGAACTGTGCAGGGGAGAGGGGCGGGGGCTGGGCACACAGGCACTGAGCTGTGCTTGGGACAGGCCCTGCCTGTGCATTGCCCTGGCTCGATTACAGAATGGGAAACTGAGGCATGGGTTGGGACAAACGGAGCTGCCGCCCCAAATCCCCCAGACCCCCTGCCAGTGCCCCCACCAAGCAGCCCCCTCACCAGCCTTGCTGCCCCTCGCCCAGGCTCCCCAGGGGACCGTCCTCACCAGCCCCATTGCCATGCCCCCCCACGTCCCCTATGGCTCAGCCCCACGGGAGGGCTCATACACTGTGCGGCAGGGAGACAGCAAAGAAACACCGGCAGACATGGGAGGGAGGATAGGAACAGGGATGGGAACAGTGTGTGGGGTGAGGTTGAGCCCCACTTGGGTTGGGGTCCAGTGCCCCAAGGCACAGACCCCGTTCCTGTGCATCCCCGGTGAGGGGAGCTGGGGTCTTGCAGCAGGGCAGGGGCAGGGCAGCACTTACAGCACTGGGAGCTGTGAACGGGCAGAGGCTTTTCTTGTTCCTCCTGGAAGGTGTACTGAGGAGAGACAGGCCGGTAAGGGCTGCCCACTCGCAGCACCGCTGCTCCCTGCCCAGCCCTCACCCTGGGCCTGACTCTGCACTGACTTACATCGTCCTGGTCCCGCATGGCATTGAGCTGCTCCAGCTTCTTGGCCCAATACCTGGCCTCCTCCTCGGGAATATCTGCAAGGGCAAAGATCCCGACTGGTTCACAGACCGCCTTCCAAAACAGACCCCGGCTTTTAGGACTACAGGATCAGTCCCCCAGGCTCAACTCCAAGCCCCATAAGCATCCCTGGGACTGGCGGCAAGGAAGGCTGCACCCCAGACCTAGCGCGCCCGGGGACGGTACCCACCCAGCGGCAGCTCGAAGCGGGTGTCAAGGAGGATACGGTGGAAAGTGGGGTCCTTGGTGCCTGAAATCTCATTGTTGGTCATGATGACCTGGGAGTCAAGCGTGAGCCATTCCCCAGGGCCCTCCTGTGGGGAGGAAATGGGGGTGAGGAGAACTGCAGGCACACCCTTCCCCAGCTCCACAACCCCACGAACACAGGGTCCATCCCGAAGCAGGGCCCTCTCTAGGCACAGATGGGGAAGGCTCTGCTCCCCGCGAAGGACAGCCAGGATGGGGGCTACATGTCCCTTAGGGTCCAGCGGGGGATGGAGGTGCCTGGCTGCCTACCTCATTGGACTGCTGGATGGTCCGGAGGGGGATCCACACCATTCCCACCATGGTGTCCCAGATGAGCCCCTTGTTCCACACCTCCACCGTCAGGCCCAGGTCGAGCCGGTTGATCTCGCTGGGGAAGGGGGAGAGGCGTCAGGTCACCCCCCTCCCCTGCAGCCCCCACCCCAGTCTCTGCCTGACCCCTTGGCCCCAGGACTCAGGTGAGCCCCCAGGGCTGGGGTCAGGGGAGCACCAGCAGTGCATGACCTCCTCCTGGTGGGGGGCAGGTAGGGGGAGCAGTGGGGGGGGACCCTGGGGCAGCCCCTGGACACTCACAACATGAAGTCCTGCTCCCAGGAGGGCAGGTTGCCCCGCACTGCGATGGTTGTGCTCTTGACATTTTGCACCTTCAGTGTCACATAGGTGTTAAACTTCTCTGTGGGAGCAAGCAGAGGGTGAAATGTCCCTCAGTGCCCCCCCAGCCATGCACCCACCCCCCAGATGCCCCCCACTGCACCCTCCCATGGGGTCCCCCCACACTGTTCTCAGCACCCCAGCCCCAGTCAGCCAGGCAGGATGGACCCTACCCCTGCCAGGGCTGGCTTGGCTGTGCGCCCCTCCATCCTGCCCAGGGCACCCCATCTCTGTGTGTGCCCCCCCCAACTTGCCCAATCATACCTCCAGAGCTGAGGCTGAGCCTGGGATCCCCTTGCCACCCCCGAGCCCTTTCTCTGAGCCTGCCCCACCCAACCAGCCCCAGAGCCAAGCCCCAAGTCCCAGCCCACCCTGAGGTGGGCAGACAGGCGGGGGACCGCTTACCTTGGGGCCCATCGAACTTGGCCTTTTTAACTGCAGGGACAGAGAGGGAGGGAAAAGATTCAGCCTGAGACCCCCGTGCAGGGGGCTGGGGACCCCCACCAGCGTGCCAAAGGGGTGGGAGGACCCCAGGCCTTGCTCCCCCCCTCCCCAGCTGCAAGGTGGGGGAAGGCGGTGGGATCTCTCCTGCTGGTGTAAATCAGGAGTCCTCAATGCCAGGCACGAGGGAGGGGGATCAGGCAGGAGCTGGAGGTGGGCACCGGAGGGGAGCAAAGGCCCCCCCCAAAAAACCTGCTGCTTTGGAACAACTTGAAACATCCCAGTGCAGCCCCAAATGACCAGCCTTCATCTGTTGAGGGGGCATTTAACCCCCCTCACCCCCCTGCTTCTGAATTTGGATACATTTGGGGAAACAGATGATGTTACTGTACACATCCAGGGGGAAAAGGGGGGTTTGGGTGAGCCGTCTCCC
This sequence comes from Phalacrocorax aristotelis, assembly GCF_949628215.1. Lineage (NCBI taxonomy): Eukaryota > Metazoa > Chordata > Aves > Suliformes > Phalacrocoracidae > Phalacrocorax > Phalacrocorax aristotelis. The sequence goes on from NC_134310.1 coordinate 25,934,146, forward strand.
AGCTCCAACCCCTGCCGAGAGGCACCAGCCCAGCAGCGCCAGGGTTAAGGCTCTTGCCTATCTCCCAAACCGCTGACCCAGAGTTCATACAGGAAACACGGGGGTGGGAGGGGGGGTGCAGGCTGTAACCCTCCCCTGCCCCACAGCAGCCCCAGGGCCAGTGGAGGTGCTCCCTGCTGCACTCCAGCCCTGTCCCCCTTGCAGGGGCACCGAGGTTCTCATCCTGCCCATTGGGGACCTCTCCCAATTGGCTGATTGCATGGGGGGGGGGGTTGCATCTGGGCCAGATCCTGCTCAACACCATGGGAACAAACACCCCCGATGCTGGCTGATCCCCCCCCACCCCACTTTACACCAGTGTGAGCAGGTGGCACCCAGGTTTTCCCACAGCGGGGAGGCAAAAGGGCAGCTGGGCAGAGCCAGGTACCAACACTGCCCATGCCAGGGGGTGGTGGGGGCGAGGGGTGTCTGGGACTCACAGGAGGGGACCAGACGGAGAGGGAATGACACAGCACCCGGAGAACAGTTAAATGACATGGGTGCCAGCGGGTGGAAGGCCAACGTGACCGAGGAGGGCTGAAAATAGCCCTGGCGATATCAAAGGTAATTTGATTTCAGAGATGTGTCACTCGCCAGCCGCTTATCACCCGCTGCCAGCGCTGGAAGGGCCACGGGGGCTGCCCTCGGCTCCATGTGCCCAGCAGGGTTTGGAGAAGCAGCCCCCGCCAGGCACTGGGGGACTTCTGGGGAAACCGAGGCGGGAGGGAATCATTGGCTCAGCCTTGGCACACCACTCAGAAAATAATTGGGGATCCTTCAGCTCAGCTGCTGGCCCCATGCTGCCGAGAGGGTCACGCACTGGGCGGCTCTTTGCAGCGACTTTGCCCAAAGGAAGGTTGCCAGATGCATTGCTGGTGCCCACGTTCCTGGGGAATCACAGGACTCCAGGAGCTGTGGCTTCACTCAGGGATGGCGGGTTTCATGCTGGGGTGGGGGGGGTTGGTTCGAGGCCAGGCACGAGGCTCTGGGATCCCAAAGATCCCCTGGCATCGCCAGGCCAGGAGCCGGGGCAACTGCACGGGGATGGCCAACCCCACTGTGCATTATAATATTATATTATATTTTTTTGTAGGTTATATTATATATAATGTATTGGTGTATATATATTTAAAATATATTATTATATTATAATACAGTATTTGGTAGCAGGAGCAGCCTGTGGTGCATGCTTGGAGCTGCATGGGGACCCTGGCATGGGAGTTCACCCTTGCTCCAGACGCCAACACACCCACCAACAGCTCCCTCCACCCACTGCCC